>NW_028233170.1:10007500-11257500 GCF_057557595.1 Rhyacophila brunnea
ACGTCCCGTGGGGGTAGGCAGATTGAGCGTCGCTTGGGGGCGGCAGTTTCCCAAAGGGCGGCAAATCGAGGAGAATCATTAGGTATACATAGAAAGCTACCTAAACTTAGTAATAACGGAAATATATTTCCATTAAAAAATTCAGCTCACTGGTTGGAAACAAAATATATTAATTAGGTACCTACACCTACTATAATAGTTTTAACAGGACTTTATTGTTTTGTCGGGCTCGCGATATCTAGTTTACTTCCATTGTCCTTGAACGTCACGTTCTTGGTGAACAGCAATGACACGTGCATACCTACTTTAAAATTTATCCAAATATGTTTCCCAGTCACTCCTGAGTTTTGGAAGTTGTCAGATGTATTTTTAAATGCACCCTTTTGAAACCGTTGACTCGCAATATTGTCTATTGAAGCAAAGACGGCATTTAAATTAGATTTAGTGGTGTATATATATTGTTAGTAATGTATCCATACAACACATTTCTTAGATATTGGAGTCATGAAAGGATGATGAAAAACTACCACATATAAAATGTGGCGGCATTTTGTCTAGGGACGTCACTGAATATTAGCATTCACATGTTTTGAATTCACTATGTCAACTGTTCAAATAATAATATAATAGTCGATTCCCAATAATATGAAACATGTTCAATGAATATTTCGCTTGTGAACACGACGGGCACGTGGTTTTCCGACGTTGACGCAACCACATCGGTGTAAAATTAATTAAAGGAGGCAGGAACAACGAACAATATATCTACAAACAAAAACAATCAGTTACCAATAAGAAAGTTAAACACAGCTTCACAGGATAAAGGGGAATGTTTTGAGAATAATCAAACTGAGACAAGTAAAGCGAAACCAAATGCAATATTTGTTAACTTAAAAGTAGAAGCAAATCCTGTCCAAAAAAGTTTAGAGTTTAACAGTAAACAAACTAAGAGTATTGCATACAAATGTAATGTGATGATTGATAATCCGAATGATAATAATATTTTGAATATGTTTTCTCATTAAAATGTGGTACCTACTCTAAATATTTCACAGGTTAAATCAATTGCTGGTCTTCCATACAGTAGCTATGACGGAGTGTCTTTGCTGCTATTCCTCAGTATGCAGCAGAGGTCAGCGACGACGCAGCGGCTTTGCATCTTAGAGCTTGTCGATACGCCGCGAGTGCATGTGGACAGCTCAATAAAGTCACAAGTACCTGGAATGCGCGCGAGTGCAATCGCGGCATCTGGACAAGGCCTTAGACGCTCTGTTTCACAGTACCTACTGTGGCGGTGTTTATACTAATAGCGCCTGTAGGCGTGCGTGGATTTACTGGCATAAATAGTGAGTATTTTAAACTATCGTGACTGTTTCTCCAGTCTCATTCTTTAAGAGTGAGTGAGACGCGAAGTTGTCAATTTATGGTAGATACTATTTGACAGGTAGTGAAAATCGGTCAACCTGAAAATTCGTTCGTGTTCGATTTTTTGCCGGCAGGTTCGCCACTGTCGGTCTACTGCCAGGCCAGATCGAAAAAATCCTACTGTCGCTTGAAAATTCAGAAGCTTCCAAACTTTTTTGATTCATGCAAGCAAGCTTGCAACTGCAGGATAATAGCGCTTGTACACGTGCATGGATTTACTGTCGGCAATAGTGCTTATTTTAAACTATCGTGACAATAACTGTTTACACGTAAAATTGCTGACTGTCTCTCCAATCTCATTCTTCAAGAGTAAGCGAGACGCGATGTTTTCATTTTATAGTACTATTTGACAGGACGTATTGAAAATTGGTTGACGTCAAAATGAGTAGTTCGTTTTTTACCGGCAGGTTCGCCATTGTCGTTCTACTGCGCAGGCGCAGATCTTACTTGCGCATTAAAATTCAGAAGCTTCCAAACTTGTTTGATTCATGCACGCAATCTGGCCAACTGCAGGATAATACATGTTTACCCATACATTTTCTTGTTATGGCCGCGATAATACTTACTGTCAACAGTAAATACATGTTCGTGTAAATGGGGTATAATAATTTATTATAATAATATGTGTCATGGGACGCAACAGAAACGATTTTTTTTCGTTTCTGAAGTACATGCGGTAACTTGCAGCCGACGCTTCTGCTAAGTTACTGCAGTCTGCTGCAAGTCATCACACATAATGTAAGACAGTTTGGAGGCTGGTCCAGCACTCGAAATGGAAAATATTACGAACCGGAGCGCTCGTTAATTTTCTGAATATGTTCACATAGGTATCTAATTTGATTTGTGTTTTATAAAAATAAGTGTGTTAGATTGCTTGTTTTATGACCATTCTAGTTCTAATGGTAAAACTATTTTTTTCACGAGAAAGAATGACAATGTTGCAGATTTTACGACCCGGAACGGCGCTCTGGTGCGTTCCGGTCCATTTCGAGTACTGGCTGGTCTTAATCAATTTATTCTGTAATCATAATCTCACCTATTATGTCAATATGCAATGGTTGCTATTAGTAACTTAACAACTATTAACAATTTTATTTGTTATAAAATTTTCATCCGTTCATAAAATTAGTACCATTGACATGGCATGAGGAAATCGACGGTAGACTGCGCCATGGAGGCTGCTATAAACTTGCCTAATGTATGTAAAAAATAATCATTTACTTTGATTAATATTATGATGCTTAAAATTACACGCACACCATGTAATTTCTCCAAGCATTTGATTAACATTTTTTACTCTTCATATCTGACAGGAAATAAATGTTATGATTGTGGTTAAAAAATGCCAAGTGAGCAAGTAATAATTATTATCAAGCCATTAACGCATTTTACTTGTGTTACGTAAATGTATCATCTCTTTCATACGAATTTTGCAACAGTGATAATTCGACCGCAAGACATGATTATCACCTTGGAGCGATATTTAGCTGTACGGTGACCAGTGTTTCGGGAACGGCAATATTGTGACAAAACCGAACATGGATTACGATTACATTATACTGTTTGTCATAATTTATCTGTCTGTAACGTAACGCAACACAGTATATTACACACCGTCACCATCGTTTTGCCTTTTATTTATATGGCACAAATATACTGATGGGTATTACACGGCAATATAGCATGAAGTTGTATTAAACTATGTTTACGTGTAGAGGTCATGATGCTTTTAACTTGATATTTTGGAGAAGCTGTGTGCCTTGTAACCTTTACAAAATTAAAGGTCTCTAGACAACTGTCATTTCCGACTCGCCATTGTCTATGCTCTAAACATGAGCATATACAATAATATTTCAGTTGTAGAGTTGGACCTCTACACACACACATATATAAATAAAAAGGAATTCAAGAATTCGTTTTCATTGTCTATAAAAATCATTCTCCGAAAAACCACTCAGTCTTGAGTGAAAAATACATTGAAATACAACATTGTAAAGGGTGTTTTTTTTAGAGGTATAGAACTTTGAAATGGAATAAAACAAAGATGACTTTTTATATTGACATGAAATTTACTTTATTCGAAAGATGCTCTTCTGGCATTATAATTTAAATATGACTTCTGGCATATGACCGCCACGGCTGGCTCGGACGTAGTCTAATCTGGAGGTCCAATTTTCGATGACTTTTTCCAACATTTGTAGCCGTATATCGGCAATAACGCGGCGAATGTTGTCCTCCAAGTGGTCAATCGTTTTGGTTTTATCGGCGTAGACTAGCGATTTCACATATCTCTACAGAAAATAGTCAAGCGGCGTTAAATCGCACGATCTTGGAGGCCAATTCACGGGTCCGAAACGTGAAACTATGCGGTTACCAAACGTTTCCTTCAATAAATCAATTGTGGCACGAGCTGTGTGACATGTTGCGCCATCTTGTTGAAACCACAGCTCCTGCACATCATGGTTGTTCAATTGATGAACGAAAAAGTCAGTAATCATGGCTCTATAGCGGTCACCATTGACTGTAACGTTCTGACCAGCATCGTTTTTAAAGAAGTACGGACCAATTATTCCACCAGCCCATAAAGCACACCAAACAATCAAATTTTCTGGATGTAACGGTGTCTCAACATACACTTGAGGATTATCATCACTCCGAATACGGCAGTTATGTTTATTGACGTATCCATTCAAACAAAAGTGAGCTTCATCGCTAAACAAAATTCGCTTATGAAAATCGGGATCAACGGCAATCTTGTTTTAAAATAAATTTTCACAATTTGGAAGCGTTGTTCAGGCGTCAGTCTATTCATGTTGAAATGCCAAACCAAACTAAACATAAATCACTTAACAGCTGACAAAATGGCCACCAATTAAAAAAGTGCTGCCAGCTTAAAGTTCTATACCTCTAAAAAAAACACCCAATATAACATAAGAATAACAGGCTTTCATTGTATGGAATATCTTATTTTTTTTATTTAAGTAACTCGTGGCGATTTACGTGTCCGGAAACTTATACGTAAGCAGTTCGCCGTATCACACTTCATCGTGAAATGTTGTATCGGAAATATATGGCCGTATATTAAAGACCGCCCAACCTCTTTGGGTCGTATAGTACTGACATAAAATTCATGTCTAAATAAAACACGGTTCTTGTCGGTTTACACTTTACAGAAAACCAGCAGCAAACAAATTTTGAAAATAGCCGATATACTGGATTATTTGTTAGGTTAGGTTTTTATTTTTGAATTCATGAATTTTGCTAAAATCAGCTTTGAAAATTGAATTAATGTTCATATTAAATCTAATAAAATTGGAGACCGTATAGTATACGGTTATCTCTTTCCGATAAGAAAGCTCACGGCAAACTGTGCCACACTTTTTTACGTTCAATTTACATGTAACCAGCAATTTGGACATTTCTATAATTCGACAATATTATTGAATCAATACATACATTAGAGTAGACGGCTAAAAAAATATATGTGATTTCGCAAGGCAGAAGTAAAATTGAATAAATTACCATAACAGTGAAAAATAACAATTTAAAACTTTTTAAAATACGAAATGACAAATTGACGCTACCGATGAAGCTTATTATTTTCAAATTAAATATAGAAAAAAAACCGTATTTTTAGGGCTACGAAATTGTTTTTCTTTACAAACAGAAGAAAGATTTATACCTACAATAAATATGCGAATCGTTTCATAATCAATTCATTTAACCAACGGGTAAATTCATTTCACTGTTCCGGGGGGACATGCTCAGCGTAGGTCAAAATGGAGCTTTTGTTCTATTTTCAAAGCATGATCCTGGACATACCTTAAACGTTGTAGATAATCTATTTATATAATTTTGAAGCCTTATTATCCTTTATATTTATTTTAAACATTTGATGATTGCATAAAGTATTTTTATCACATAAAATAGTATTCTTTTAAACCTCTCGCTCTAATGTTTTAGAATATAGTCATATTTCAGTACATAAATGTGCAGTGGTGTTAAGATTTTTTACTTTTATTAATTTTTAAACGCATTTATAAAACCATCAGTATAATTTATATCGACATTATTATAGTGAAATATTTACGATAAAAAATTATATTGGTAATCTCTGTGATCCCAAATTTGACAAGAATTGGGCATTTTATTATTCAAAAAATGGGCAAGATTAACACATTTGAAGATAATTCTAAAGATACGCATTATAAGCTATGTCTTTGACCATTAAAGTGTGATAAACATCCTACGAATAATGATTGCTTTATAATAATTATTGACCTAAGAATAAGGTAGTGGTTTTTTGAAATACACCATTTCTTTTGGCATTCCCCAGTGGTTAAGCTAAAACATACGTGCGTGTTTGAACATGTACCGTTTAAAAAAAATCGGTTAGGTAGTATGTCCAGGATCATGCTTAGAAAATAGAAAAACTCCATTTTGATCCACGCTGAGCACGTCCGCCCTTACGGTTCGTTTTTATATCGACACTCTCTCACATCATGCTGCTCTGAAGTTTTACTTAAAAATAACATTGTGGTCACCCGAGTTATCGGCTATAGCCGGAACAGGAAATTGAAAGATGCGTAGGTACTCACTTACCGACTTCAAGCTCACATTTGCGGCCGGTTTTCTCTATCATAAACGCCGTAGGGCTGTCGGATATGTGCTCACTTTCTTCGAGACGGATCGTATTATCTATGATGTGTCAGATTATCCGCCTGTCTATTGTATTTTACGAGAATTATAAAAATCTATTTCAAATGAAACTTCTCGTATATTCATGTTTGATTTGTTGACTTGATATTGATTGGCACGAAGCTAAAGTTAAGCCTCTGTATTTTATTGTAGGTATTATTCAGAACAGGAGACGCAAAAAATTAAGCCAAAAAATCTAAGTGTAAAAAGAAGATTCTGTCATTGTGTTTGTTGGATAATAATATATTATAATATGCATGTTTATACATCGGTACTTTAGAACAAAGAAGCACACGTATTCTAAAGTATATGCTTTTTTTCGAATGAGCTTGCTTTACGGATTACTATCAATACTTTAACTTACAGATGGACAAAGAATGGTACATTCTTAATTCTTGTGTATTATTCTTATTTTTCTTCTTTTTAGGATCTGCTCCTTTAGTTGGAGCCAATAATGGACCGGAACGCACCGGAGAGCGGCTTCAGTTCATGAAATTGCCGAGATTATCGCTCGATCTCGTGGAAAATTTAATTATTGTGATCCTGTTCATGAATTATTAAAAATCAATTAAAATAATATAATAAAGGTAGAGTATATGCTTCATAACTTTGCACTCCGGTTCTCGGATGAAACTGATGTAATAATTATATTCTAAAAATATATTTTTTACATATTATATTATGTCTATTTATTTATTATTACATTATACCTATTAATACAAGTAAATATCATTTGATCTAATTTTATGCGAGGTAATCAGGCAACGAGGCGTATCAGTATAGTAAAGAGTGCAAAAAAGTGCAAAGTTATAAAACGTATACTCTATAATATATAAGTTTACCTACGTGCTCGTACCTAGTACCTATGTTATCAAACTAAACTACAAATGCAACAAAAATCTTGAAAAAAAAATTACGTTAGTACACACAATCTACTGAGCAGTAAAGCATTTCCACGAAACTTACTCCCAACCAGCGGCGGTTTTAGGTTCGCGAGGTGTAAGGCACTGACAAGTATGGAAGCCCCCTTGTCACGTTTTATCACTAAGATGTCGGTACTTTCTGACAAAGCGACCGCATCGTCGGCCTCATGAAAAACCCCCACTTCTTATAAAAGGTGTAATGGTCGTAGTCGTTCCTTCATTTGCAACTTTTTATATGTTGCCACCCCTAACCGACGCATGACCTGCCTACGTTCACGAGACGTTACTGGTTTCACATATATCACCTATCGGGGCTAGAAAGTAGTCAGATGATTATTTTTAATATATATAATCTAAATAAGATATTATGTCAGACACAACCACTAAGCACATCCACCGGTGATAGCCACACCCCGCAGAATGCATTTATTATACTATTTTAATAACCTATTCTTATAACTGCAAGAAGTAACTCGCTACGTGCCATCCAGCGTATCCTAAGTACCTATGGCTCGTATATATCCACCAGTAGAAGTTGTCCGCTGAGTGAGACCGCCACATGCTAATATTTGACATATAACTATATACTTTTTATACTGTGATGAGCTTAAATTTGAATACCTGACGATTTATGATAGTATATCTATACCCGTTACCATCTTATTTCCATCGCTTCCACTGCGGACCGTCGAACTTTTTTGCGTACATTCCCCATGCCCAAATACTACGCGTTTTGATTTTAGTGATGATCACATGCGTGCAGCTATAACCACTGATAGGATGGTGACGCACCAGTCGCTCCGACTTGTCGGACCCGCAAGTGGTTATCGTATATGCATGAACCTAGAGATGCTTGGTGTGGATATCGTCAAGTAATATTTAGTAGATTTGAGTTAGATAATATGTTATATTTAGCTATGGGGCTGGGCAATAACTGTGTTCAACCAAATAACTTCAGATGTTCACCTATTTCACTTGAGTGCGATTGAGTGTAGGTGGATGTTGTTTTATATTCCTAAACCATGGTTACATAACTAGCTCACTCGGTGTAAGTATTTCATGCACTTTTTATAAGTTATGTGTATTTAGGCTTCACATTATGATAATTTGCTGTTTGTTGTTAATACTGTTACTTATTTTATTACTCTGAGCGCTCGATAGTTTTGCGAAAATGTTAATATTGTTATCTTATTGTATATGTAGGTATTTTTAAAAAAAGTGTGTTAGATTTTTTTATAATATGACATATCTCGCTCAGATGTTCAAATTAATATTTCCAAAAGACGGAGCGGAGCGATAACTTTGGGGATTTTATGAACCAGAACAGCGCACCGGTGCGCTCCGGTCCGTTTCGAGCCCTTATTACCTACCCTTTTCCATATCGTATTGTGAACTTTGTAATGTTCACTATAGGTATTATGTAAAATAATTAAATTTGAAAATGGGTAGTACAGATCGTATTTTATAATATTTTTTTTTTGTGAAAAGTCACCAACATTCTTAAAAAATACAGATTAAGTATAGTTATTTGTTTTTTTTTTTTTAATATTACTGATATTGAAAATCACATGTACCTACCTATAACATTATTAATTAATATGTATGTGGAAAGTCCATCCAAGAATATACAAAAAATATCTAAACTCTTGTTGATCATTAGGAACTCCATTAGAAACTATACTAGCACCTATAATTTATTTTGGAACGTGTTTCACGTAAACTTACTAACCAGTCTCCCTATAAAGTTGATATTTAATCTCATTATATTGTTTTTAGTACTGTCAAGCAAAATGTCTTGCGTATGTAAATGTACTACTTCCACAATCCAAATGATCATTGATTTTTTTCAAAAACTTTCCAATAACTTTCTTAGTTTTGTTAATGCTTTACATTATTTTAAGCAAACGCCACTATTTATAATATGCACGTATAATATAAATAATACTTATATAATTCTCAGTACTTATAATTATTTCGTTCATTCATCATTTAGTTCTTTCATCAAGTTCAAAATAATCTTTTTAAAATTAGAACTGATTAGAATACCCGCGCGTATTTCTGTGTTATTTTAATTTTAGAAAATGTAAAATAATAATATACATGATGTATGAAACAAAAATATACTTTATGGCCTTGGAATAAAGAGGTATTTGATTGTAAAAAAATGGGTTACATAACAAACTTAGGTACTTTGCTGCATTTCCCTGATGACTCTACCACATTCGAAATGCCTGCCACTGCAAACTTTCGTTTCTCAACTTGCAAAACAACAATGCAGCTTTATAAATTCTACAAACCGGATTTGCAACGCTTGAAAATCCTTACAATAACAAAAAAACATCTATCAGATGCACAGGTGCAATGTACCATAAATAATTCTTTGTCGCTGTAACACGGTGTCGACATAATGATGGATTTATTTCAATCTAACCTACAAATCATCACCCTGTTGTTTTCACAATAATAACAAAATTTGCGCAAAAGATTACCGATTTCCATTACAGCAGGCGTGTCCAACCAGCGGCCCTGACCAGCAAATAATTTATTCGACGTTTTCAGTCTCATTTTCAAATGGAATTCGTAGAGTAACGTAGAATGGTAATTATATTCGAAGACAAGTCCTTTAATATGCATATGCATTCTATATTATGATTTTTGAAAGCAGTTCGATTTTTGAAAAATAGCGATTGTACCTAGATATATAATATTATTATTAAGGTGGTAATTGGTTGTATTGGTAACATGTTCATTATTTTATTCTTCTAATGGCAGCTACACAAACAAAATGGCGACTCGCATTGTATTGCTTTGTTTACATAATGTAGATATGATTATTCATCCTCAAAATAATGATCATCCCACAGATACATATTTATAGCTAAATTTTATTTCACATGTTTTATTTGATAGGCAATATGTGGGATGCGTGAAATATCAAATCGAAGTCCTATTGTAATTTTAGTATGGCTGTGTATCCAATGTTATGAATTTAAGTATTGAAGGCTTATTTTGGCAATATCTGCACATTCAATCATATGCCTATGTGTATAACAAATTGGATGAATCAGAAATTATTGTAGAATAATATCATTGGTGTCACAGTAATTCAACACTGAAATAATACACAACTTCATCAGTTAAGTAGAACGGATGTATTTTTTGCGTCAATTTAATACATTTTTGTCTCCATCTCTATATAAGAATACTTTTATATAAGAATACTTTTTCAATATGTTTGTAGAGTAGAGACCTGACATTCAACTCAAAGAAATTTTAAATTAGGAAAATATTCATATCTTCACAATCACACCTTATTTATGTTAACGCTTTTTGATAGTACCTACTTATATTTTTGAACAATTGTTTTCAAAGGAGAGTCAAATTAGTGTCAACAATTTTATTGAGAACTCATTAGGAATAATTGCAACCACTTTCATTGAATCAGACATTGATGCATTAGTCATTATACGAAGTCAAATATCCCATTAGTTTTATGTATTTTCATTTTATAATAATAAAATAAAGGAGTTTTATTACAAATTATGCGTTATGTTTGTACCAAAACAATTTCTCTTCACCTCAGTAGCCCCAGGAAGCCAACAGATTGACCACCTATGCTTTACAGCGCCCTAAATAACAAAATGTTACTTACTCACAGCACCGTGATGGATAATTGTTTGCCTACTTGGATTATAATAATTCCTGTTTGCTATAGGTAATATTAAAAATAATATCTTCCGTTTATATAAATATTTCTTTAAAATAAAACAATATTAATCGTGTCGTAGTCATCTCCGATGAGGTTTATAAATAAACTATTTTACGTTACGTTAATGAGGCATAAATAAAAACGATTCTATTTTTGTCTATTTTATATTATTACAATTTGGTGTGTTGTGTAATCTATATTATTTGGACAACACGACTTATTATAAGCGATACCTATGTCAAATTATTAAACTCTAGCGTAGGGTTTTATCTGCTTGATTTTTTGATCTTGAATATCCGGAATTAAAATTGATGGATTACCGGTGTTTTATGATCATTGACAAAAAAAGATAAACCGCCTTTCACGAGATTACGGGATTTACAAAATGTGCATAATAACACACACTTTTTTATGTCCGATAAATTCTCCGTTTGACCGGTAACATAATCGTGTCCTGAATCTTCTACGCATGGCCCCCACATCCTGAAGCGGGCACCAAGGCAAGCATCTTTGTCGGGCCCCCTAACTATCGCAAAGGTTAAAGACAATGTGACGCTTTATAGTAACGTTTTCCAAATTTAATGTCGTTCACGGTATAATTAAGGGTGTTTAGTGTATTTTTAATACTTACATCCAATTACATCACATAATCACATATTCTAAAATATAACCATTATGAAAGGAAAATAGCGCCGCAAGCGATTTTTTAAAACTATTAGAACAAATTTGTCATGTGTGTGTGTTTATCTCACTTATTTGGTCGACTCGCCACGCCGGGCCCCCAGGCTAGAGCCCTGTCAGCCCCCCCTTTGTGGAGGCCATGCTTTTACGCATGAAGTTCGCGATATCACACTTCACTGTAAAATGTTGCATCGGAAATATATGGCCGTATATTAAAGACCGTCCAACCTCTTTGATCGTATATAGTACTGACATAAAATTCATGTCTAAATAAAACACGGTTTTTGTCGGCTTACACTTAACAAATTTTGAAAATAGCCGATATACTGGATTATTTGTTAGGTTAGGTTAGGTTTTCATTCTTGAATTCATGAATTTTTACAAAATCAGCTATGAGAATTGAATTAATGTTCATATTGAATATAATAAAATTGGAGACCGTGTAGTATACGATCAACTCTTTCCGATAAGAAAGCTCGCGGTGAAATGTGTTACGTATGATTTACATGTAACCTAACATAATATGGTAGCATTAAGACCAAGCGATGCGCTGTTCATGAAGCATTTGACCGAATAGTCACTTTGTGCATACAAACGTTCGTTTTTTTTTTTAGTTACACAGCTTATTTTCATGAGAGTGAATAATGATATTCCAATTTAATTAAAATAGTTAATCATAGTTTAATCATTCAGAATTCTTCCGTTACTTATTGTTTCATTTATTATAAATATATGATTTAAAGGTATTCGTCACCTACATTCGTTTGTCTTCGTAGTTTATTTAATTGCTTATGTCGTTTAACATATTGTAATGTATTTGAACTAGCTGAAACAGTAGTTTTTTTCTGAAAATAGTGTCTCGTAGCCCTGCAATTTTTACTTTTCACTTATATTTCCACTTGTCACTGATAAAAATTATGATCTGGTTTAATTAACAGCAACAAGCTCATGATTTGGATTTAATTTCGAGTTAAATTGTAACCCACTTTCGGGAAAAAGTTCTGCATTGCACTGCAATGATATTGACTGAGTTATATTGTTAATATTAATGAGAATATCGATATCATCGATCTATGTCTAGATAAATAAATATAATGTCACACACGCATAACGTTGTGTCAGCGGAGGTGTTCATAAAACCTTACGCAACTGTCCGACATTACTATATCAGTAAATAATTAACTATCTGAATGATAATATTATTACTATCAAGATCAGGTAGGAACAAGAACGGAAATGGTTAAGTGCATAAAACTGCAGTTGGCAAGTCACCATCAACTTATAGAGCGACAGACAGGTGGGTTCTAACCAGAGCTGTCGAATCCATACATTATTAAACTTTCGGTTCCAGATTAGGATTCATTAAGAAAACCAAGATATTTGATTCTTTTATAACAACCTAACTGGCGTTAAAAGAAGAATTTTCAGAATGTTCTTTAAAAAATGGGATGTGATTTTAAACATATGTTTTTAAGAAATAATTATCTGTCATGTATGCATGAAATTTAAAGGAAAACTGGTAGATGTAGAAAGTCATAATATGATTCGATAAATACCATTATAATAATATACATTAAATTATTTTTTTTATTCAACACTGTATATAGGTACGGTTTAAAAATATTATATTCTTTTTTAATAAAATAAACACAATTTTGAAAAACCTCAGAAACATACTTACTTATTAAATTCCAGAAAAAAGTAAGACCATGTGGGACTCGAATTCACGTTTATTACGTTCCGGGTGAGTGCTTTTGTATCTGCATTTAACCTGAGGTACTTCAAATTTGTTTTTTTTTTAATTTAAATTTTGTTACACTCGCCTATCTAAGATAGCCGACATTAAATAAGGAATTAAGTAGGTACCTACAATTTAATTAAACAAGCCATAATAGATAATGGTCAAAAATATTCATCTATCTATAATGGTTAGGCTTAAGTAGGGCATAATGAATTTAAAAAAAAACTATCTAATACTATAATGTAATAATATGTATTCTTAATTTAACAAAAATAAATAAGTAGGTATCCTTAATGGAAGAAATGTGCATTATTAACCTTAGTATACCTAAACAATTATGGTTTAGTTTAGGCAGGGTTTAATTGAATTTTAAAAACTACCCAGCACAATCTGCAATTTGTATTATTATATTAGTTCAACGAAAACAAATAGGTATGACTGAAAAAGTTTAGTATGCATTATTTATGTCGGATCTTAACAGCCTACCTCCACCCCTCGCCACTGATACCTATCATCTACGCTTATTGAATAACGCGGGTTTGCACTCAGTATGAAAACATGCTAGTCGTCATTAATTGAGAGGTTGTCGGGTCCTTGGGCTCAATTCCGGTTCGGTTCCTTGCTCTGGTTCCAGATGTACAGTTTCTTGCCCTACTGAAGCTAAGAGCGAAAACAACTTTCAATTTTACATTGCCTGCGAGGTATACATACTTTACTTACTATACAGTTTATATACTTACCTGCTATTAATCTTAAACTTATCAAAGAGTAGCCCGATAGCACAAAAGATTTAATGATTTAAAAATCATTAATATTGTAACATTGTAGTTTTTTACCATTCCACTTAGCTTAATAATGTTATGACGGCCGGTTTCGTCCGCTTCAAAGGGACATTGGCAACTACTGGTAAAGAATATACAATAATACAGATATTTACACTATGTAAATTTGTAAACGGTGGCCGCGCGGCTTAAGGTGAAGCCTTTACTGAGCCGTTTGTAAATAGGCACCTAGCGGAAAAATACGAAGCTTGCAATTTGAGATTTTCTTTGATGATTTACAATTTCAACTGTACTAATAAATTAATATGTACCTATCTGAAAACATTAAAAAGAAAAATATTTTTTATTTAAAGTCAAAGATAAACTGAAAAAATGTAATAAAAAAAAAATATAAAAATTTTATAATATTTATATCAAATTCTATTTATGTATGGTCCCAATATTCAAGCTTGATTTGATATAAATAAAAATAATTTCAAGTTATACACATTTACATTTTTTATAAAAATCGATGTTTTTTAAAATAGATAAATCTCTTAGGCGATGCTTAGAAAACTTAATAAACTAAATTTTAATGATAAATATGACCATAAAATATATGTAATAATAAGATGCGGTCCGATTCAACAAATTCACATTTTATATTATTAATTAATACAGTTAAAATTGTAAATTATCAAAAAAAATCTCAAATTGCAAGCTTCCTATTTTTCCGCTAGGTGCCTCTTTAAAAAAGGCTCAGTAAAGGCTTCACCTTAAGCGTTGGATAACGCCGTGGGCCCTAGGTTCGAATCCTCCTGGGTCTGGCACTTGCCACACAAAAATTGAAAAACAATATGTGTACTTACACATAAAGCGCCTAGTTTCAAAAGCCCCTAAAACGATTTTAGGTAGTTCTGAGAAAAATGAGAAAAACAATTTTAGGTAGTTTTGAGAAAAATGAGAAAAAATCATATCTATTCAATCTGTGAACTTCATGTATTTATTTTTTAATTTGTTGAATTTTAAAGAGTATTTTGGCTTTCCATTTTAGGGGTATTTGAAAAGCACACCCACCCATTTTAGCGGGTTTTGAAATTTACCCTAATTTTCGATCATACGTATTTATGGTTTTTGGCGTTTTATAAAGTTCAATCTTTGGCAATAATATGGGTAACGAAAACATCCATCTAAATCAATAACTCAAAATTTTCAAAAACCGTTTTAGGGGCTTTTGAAACTAAGCGCTTCACATAATGTTTTTCAATGTGTGTGAGTCAGGGTATGGACCTAGTAGGTTGAGCAAATGGCTGACATCCATTTCTCGTAAATAATAAAACCTGTTAATACAAACCTCTACTCTGTGGAGGCCCATATGATCCTTTAGGATTGGACATGGCCGAATATAATATAAATTTTGAAGGAAAAATATTTATTGATTGTATGAAGAATCTATAATATTTTTTTTTATTAAATTCTACAAAAATTGTGTTATTTTCTTACGACATCAGCTGTCGTATAGGTAGGTATTTGTGATAAATTGACTACCGGCTAGACAGATTTGTATCTAATCATACCGGGCCAATGTTTTTGTAGCAGAAACCAATGCAATCATATAAAGGTTTCAGATAATTTGGTATATTTCACGCACACAACACACAATATACAAACATACTGTAAAAAATATATACACACAATGTTATAGTTTATATTTACAATTGTTTATGTTTGTAAGGATACTTATGTACTTCAAATTCATAAAAATATACAAGAACATTAAAAAAAATGCTTATTATTTCGCACGACAGGGGTTTCGTTTAAAAAATTAAGACCTTCTTTTTTTATTTTAAGAAATTTATTGAAAATAAATGTTAATTGGTTAATTTTTCATTTAATAGCTACTTAATTATTTTGCAGTTCATTTCGTCAATTTAATGTAAAGATGTGGTAATGTGTCATGTGACATAATTCTTTGTTCTTATAATCATTAATTTATACCATTATTTAATTACATAATTCCCATTGTAGTCATCATTGGTTGATTTTCTTTTTCAATTAGATCTTTTAGCTGGAAAGCTGAAAAAAACATAAAGTATAAAAGATCAGTACATATTTAAAAAAAACTTTGCTCTTTTAAATTTACATGACACGAATTAAAAATCGGAATGTAAAATGAAAATAACAACAATTCAATGTTTATAGCATTAAAACTCAACACACAATAAATACGTACTCATACGCATATAAAATAAATCGGTACTGTTCGGTTATCAGGAATACAGAGGAAAACACATTTTGAAAATACACGATATACTGGATTGTTTGCTAGTTTAGGTTAGGTTGGGTTAGGTTAGGTTAGGTTAGGTTAGGTTAGGTTAGGTTAGGTTAGGTTCCCTCCTGTGTCTGTCACCTTGTCGTGGTAGGAGGGCTTACGCTGCCATGGTAGCAAACTAAGAACAGACAACGTCTTTAATCCAAGATAAAGTGGGAGGAATCGTGCTGATGGATGAGTGGCCTGTAGACGTCAAATAACGGGTCGTAAACGATCCCTCAGGGGAACCTGCCACCCCCCCTGAGTATTATGGCTTGTCCGGCCACGCGGGGCTCTGGTCGGATGGACTTCCTTTCCCTAGCTACTCGTGGGACACACTATGGAGAACATCACAACAATTAAAAAAGGAAAAAATGATTTGTGGGAGACCGTGAGCATGCTTGAAGAGCAAGTAGAGGCTCTGATGAAGCTAATAAAGACGAAGACGAATGTCCACATCCCCATTAAGGAAGGGATTCAGGGACTCACCAATACGGTCCGCCTATTGGTTGAGTTCAAAAAAACCGGCGACAAAGCGGAGGCAACTGAGAGGAGGCATAATAAATGCACCCAAACCGGAACGGCTCCAAAGAGCTCAAAGAAGGAAGAGTGGCACGAAATTGTTGCCAAGAAAAAAAAGAAGAAGAAGATTGAGGTGCCGAACGAGACACCTAAAGACAGGAGCACCAAAAGCGCTGCCCTAAACGCTCCGAAGCTGCCCAGTCACGCAAAACCTCGACCCCACCCGGGACCCCGAAATGAGGCTATAGAGATTAAGAACGAGGGGAAGGCTTCGTATGCGGAGACTTTGCGTCGCATCCGAAGCGAAGTCGTGCTTCCAAACGTCGAAGTCTCTGCCATCCGGAAGACAAAAGCTGGAGACCTGCTCCTTCAAATGAAACGCGGGACGCAGCAGACGGAGGAGCTGGTCAGCTCCATCATTAAGGTGCTGGGAGACGGTGCTAAAGTGCGAAAGCTGACCCCTAGCATCGTTGTAGAAATCCGCGACATTGATGGCGCAACAGATCCAAAGGAAGTCATGGCTGCGCTGGAGACCGCATCTCCAAGACTTGCGCATGCGTCCCAAATCATATCACTGAAGCCTGCCTTCAGTGGAACCCAGCTGGCGATTGTGAAGCTACCGAGGGAGGCATCCGCAGGGATCCTCAAGGCAGGAAAAATCCGCATAGGATGGGTTAACTGCAGAGTCAGACCTCGAGCCCATTTACCAAGGTGCTACAGGTGCCATGGACTCGGGCACATTGCAAATGATTGCAAAAGTCCAGAAGACAGAAGCAAAGAGTGCAACCGTTGCGGGCAGGAAGGCCACAAAGCTGCCTCCTGCCAAAATAGTGCGCATTGCAGGACTTGCGCTAGCCTCAAAAAGAGCCATGAGCACCAAACCGGGAGCCGAAAATGCGTGGCGTTTGTAACTGCTCTGAAGATAAAGACGAAACAAAAATGATCCGCTTCCTCCAGATTAACCTGAATGGATGCCAGGCTGCCCAGGATCTGATGGCCCAAGTAGCAGAAGAGCGACGAGCGGATCTCGTGATTATCTCCGAGCAGTACCGCAATGCTCTTAACCGGTGGTACTCAGGAGGCGCAGGCTCGAGGTCTGCTATTTACGCACCGTCTGCCCAACTGCGCATAACTGCCTTCGGTACTGACAGTGGAGGCATCTGGACATGGGTGGAACTTCAGGCCCTCAGAATATACAGCTGCTACTTCTCCCCCAACTCTTCTATTGCAGAGTTCACGAGCGATCTCAATCGTCTCGAAGACGATGTGAAAACATCATCCCTACCTGTGATTCTCGCTGGAGATTTTAACGCGAAAGCTCCAGAATGGGGTTCTTCTAAAACAGATAGAAGAGGAGTTTTGCTCTCTGAGTTGGCGTCTCATCTGCATCTACATGTAGCAAATGTAGGAAGCAGCCTCACCTTTGTACGGGGCGGCAGTGGCTCAGTCATCGATGTCACGTTCGCAGACGAAGAAGTCGTGGGAGGAATCAGAAACTGGCAGGTCCTCGAGACATACTCCCACAGTGACCACCGCTACATCAGCTTCGAAGCGGGGGCACACGCCACCAGACCCCAGCCGTATCCCGCCAACTCTGGCTGGGGGGTCCGAAAGCTCAACTTGACAGCTCTTGATGAGGCCGTTGCTGAGGGAAGGAAAGCAGTGATGGACACAATTGATGGTGGTGCTGGAACTGAGGATGCTGTTCGCTCCCTAAACAGACTCTTGAAACAAAGCTGCGATGCCTCAATGGTAAGACGAAGCCAAAAAAACCAGCGAAGGCCAGTCTACTGGTGGACCGACACTATTGCTGACCTCCGTCGCGAGTGCCTTTTCTCTAGACGCCGAGCACAGCGAAAGCCCAGAAACAACGACTACCAACAAATTTATCAGGACACAAGGAAAGCGCTTCGGAACGCCATCAAAGAAAGCAAGGCAAGATGCTGGGCTGAGCTCTGCACTTCGGTCAACGAAGATCCCTGGGGAATGCCATACAAAATTGTGAGGAAGAAGCTCCGGACGGCAGTTGCGGATCCCTACCTGGAGATTCCAGCTAATCTGGAGTCAGTTATAAATGGCCTGTTCCCACACCACCCTGCAAGAGAGCAAGTTCACTTGCAGACGACGATGGACGAAACCGTCTCACCATTCTCCGAGGCAGAACTGCTAGCAGCAGCTGAGCGCATCAAGACCGCAAAAGCGCCAGGACCAGACTGTGTCCCAAATGCGGTCATAAAAAGGATCGCACAGACCGATCCTGCACTGTTGCTGGCAGTTTTTAACACGTGCTTGCTCGAGGGAACCTTTGCTTCACCCTGGAAGAGGCAAAAACTTGTTCTAATACCGAAAAGCAAAGCGACGCCCAGCGGCCCTTCTTCGTATAGGCCACTTTGTATGCTGGATGGAGCCGGAAAGCTTCTCGAAAGATTGATCCTGCAGCGCCTCCAGAATTCACTGGAAAATGACGAGAAAGGGCTATCGAACAGCCAGTATGGATTCCGGCCTGGGCGTTCCACCATCGATGCGATAGCGCAAGTCGTCTCAACGATTCGTCTTGCCTGGCAGGGAAGCGTGAAGGCTAGCAAGCACGCTTTGCTGGTCACGCTCGACGTCAAAAACGCCTTTAACACGGCGAACTGGGAAAAAACCCTCAGGTCCCTAGTTGAAATTGACGTCCCAGCAAACCTCATAAGAATAATTGAGAGCTACTTCTCCGAGAGAGTTCTTGAATATGAATGCAGTGGCAAGAAGTGCCAGCGAAGTGTATCGGCGGGTGTTCCACAGGGCTCAGTTCTTGGGCCAGCCCTGTGGAATGCAATGTACGATGGCCTGCTGAAGGTGAACATGCCCGAAGAAGCGCGCCTGGTGGCCTTCGCTGACGATGTGGCAATCCTCGTCACAGCCAAGAGGACAGAATCCCTACGTCTCGCCGGAGAAGAAGCCATCAGGCGGGTTAAGGGATGGCTGGATAGCAACGGGTTGCAGCTCGCAGTCCACAAAACGGAAGCCGTTTTCTTCACCAGGCGAAGGAAACTGTTGCCACCCAAACTTGAAGTCGACAACTTTGTGGTGCCGTTTTCCAGGTCACTGCGGTATCTCGGAGTGCAGATCGACGACAAGCTGCGGTTCACCGAGCACGTTGAAAAGGCGGCCTCAAAAGCGACCGCCATAGCAGAAGACCTTGCCAGGCTGATGCCCAACACCGGTGGACCAAAACATAAAAGACGGAAGCTCTACTCCGAGGTGGTCCACTCTGTCCTACTGTACGGCGCCCCAATATGGGCCGACGCCACCAAAAAAGAACGGACAAAACTCACCCTGGCAAGGGTGCAAAGACGAAGCGCACTGAGAGTCGCCTCAGCATACCGCACGGTCTCGGGAGATGCCATACTGGTGCTGACTGCCATCCCGCCCATTGACCTGCTCGCTGCCGAAAGGCAGGCAGTGTACAATGGGCAGAAAAGAGTCGATGCCAGGGAACTGACGATGCAAAAATGGCAAGAAAGGTGGGACGTTTCCGCAAAAGGCCGGTGGACGCATCGGCTCATTGGTGAGCTCATGGCTTGGTGTCAGCGGAAACACGGCAAGCTGTGTTACCACCTTACGCAGCTACTCACAGGGCACGGTTGCTTTGGAAGTTATCTTCACAAAATAGGGAAAGAAGTGACCTGCGAGTGCCACCACTGCGGAAGCATTAAAGATGACGCCGAACACACCCTGTTTGCATGCCCTGCATGGGAGGAAGCCAGAAACAGTCTTAAAATCAAAGTCGGCGAGGAAGCAATGACGCTGACAAAAATGGTTCCTTCCATGCTGGAAAACGCTGCATCATGGTCGGCGTGGGTGGAGTTTGCATCGTCAGTGATGCAGAGCAAGGAAGAAGAGGAAAGATCCCGGCGAGGGGAGAAAGAGTAGCGGCATAATATAATGCAAGGTCATAGCTGCCCTCCTGAAGCAATGCATAAAAGCGGATTCCGGGAGGGCAGCTGGGAAGAGGAGGGGGGTTTTAGTGGGTAAGAATCCCACACTACTACCAGTCAGTCGCCGCTGACTGCTGGTGGTGTCTTAAGAAGATTTCCCCCCGCCGCAAAAAAAAAAAAAAAAAAAGGTTAGGTTAGGTTAGGTTATGTTAGGTTAGGTTAGGTTAGGTTAGGTTAGGTTAGGTTAGGTTAGGTTAGGTTAGGTTAGGTTAGGTTAGGTTAGGTTAGGTTAGGTTAGGTTTGGTTAGGTTAATGACATGACCCGGCTCACGGCTAGCTCAATAATGCTACCGGGCCGTCACTGAGGAGACTAGTGATGAACTAGGAGGGTGGATCTCCTTTGTAGTATCACAACTTTTGAATTCCCAAATAAAACTCTCAGCTGGTGTGGTACCGAATTTATTCAGGTTCTAGAGTTCACGGTTTCACAATAAAGTTAACTGTCATTGTTCCCGTAATTAAATCTCATTAAAGTATCAGTAAACCATTTATTTGTTCACTATAGGATCCCTGTGAAATCTTTCACAAGTTTCCAAAAAGTCACACCTAACTCGGAGAATGTATACGCAGATATTCTTTGAATATTTTTATTTCATGAAATATTTTCTCGTAAGAAAAAAATATAAATTGTTCTTTAGTCACATAGTATTGGGTTTATAAAAGAATAGAATTTATTTTATTGTTGTTTATAAAATTTATTTATGTTCACAGTATGTTTACAAATATTTATTTGTGTTTACAAACTTGTTTACAAAAGGTTTGTTAATGTTTACAATTTTATTTACTAAAATTTGTTTTTATAATTATGTTTACTTAATAAAGTTTCAAAAATTTATTTTATAATTCCGAAATGATTTGTAAAATTTATTATTACAAACTGAGTTTATTAATTTGTTTTTATAAAACAAATCTGATCACGTAATTTATTCCGATTACGTCACCTCGTATGATGCGTAATAAAAAAATAAAGTTACTCCGCGACGTGCGTCACTACCGGCAGATACGTGGTATTCGCGCCCCGATTTAGCGGCATACGTCACTACCGACAGATACGTGGTATTCGCGTTACGTTTCGCCCGCCGAAGGGGACTTACTTATACGTATGTATCGCGAATGTACCGAGAACCATGTCTCGCAAGCTCGCAGTGAGGACTGCTGCTTTGCTGACGATCGCTGGTGAAGAATGTAGAAACTAATGAATTTACGGAAAAAGATGTCACCTTTTATACCCTCTGGATAGAGGTTTAACAGGAAACAGTCCGTAAGGGATAGCAGATCTATATCTCTCTCTCACGGGATAAATTTACGTATATCTCCCGTTCCTGACAACTTTCTAATAGAGATATCTTCTACTTTAGTCGGGTTAAATTTACTCTACTTTATTTCCGCAAAATTAAGACTCAATAGGGGTGTTTTAATCACCCTCTAGAACATGTCTCACAAATGCGCAGTTATGATGACGTAAGCAAAATAGTTGATTTTATTTGATTTTTCGTGTTCAAACGAAGGGAAAAGTTTTTAGCTTTCCAACGAGGTATCGGAATAGGTATTCGTGTACTAGATAAGGGGATGGCAGTCTTTAAATTTAAAACTTCAAAACGAAAGGTTGACACCCACGTGCTGGTCCTTTCCACCACTCTTGGCCTTTTTAGGCCAATAAAATTTTACTAGGTTTTAATAAAACTGTTTGGTCCCGCAGAAACTTTCTCATTCGATATTTACCTTTCGGACGAACATTATTACGTGAAAATACTATATTATTATACTTAACATTTCCACTTAAGTATATAAATGCTTAATTCTAACAAGATGTTAATCATGAGCGGTTACTAACTTATTTAATCTTGCATGGTAACTTTTACATAGTAATTTGAATGTAACCTTGAATCTATTTTTACCTCGCGAGTCAACACAGCTGAGCCGTGTTTTTGACCGAAATAGATTTCTTTTAAAGTTCAAGGTTGCGTGATAATTCGTATTTTTAGTTGCGACATTTGATTCTTTTATTGCTTAGGATGCGATTAAGATTTATTATTGTTTATGGGTAGAAACCCATCTATACCAGAATCTCAAGTTTTTCCAATTGTTACTTTTACAATATTTATAATAGTTAGCGAGTTATAGCATTAACAAAATCTATAATTATAATTACGCGTCTATAAATATAGGTACGCGTTTACAGTATTTTTATAATGATAGTTAGCTTCTATTTTGTATCGATAAAATTAGTATTAAAATTCTTTATTCACAATTATACAGTATATAAATCTATCAATTTTCATACATTTCCATTATTTCTATAAAAGTTATTCAAGCATTTACTTGCTAAATTTTACGTAAACAATCTCTCCCATAACTTATTTTCTAAGTTTAATGGAGATTTCCTGGAAATTTATATCAAAATACATCGCGTTGAAATTTCACGACGTGACATTTCGAGGGCTGTGGTCACAGTGTTCCAATTACACTTCAGCAGTCTCGATTTTCTGAGGCGAGATTTTTACGTAAAATTTTTATTACATTTACAAAGAAAAGGTTAACAACGTACATTTTACTTCCTATTACTAAGCGATTACGCTACTGATTACCTGTTCAAGGTCTCTTTCGACCATTTCTTCCCTGCTTCTTCCATAGTTTAGAACCATGGGACTTATATATCCTGTTTGTACCCTGTCGTGAGGTTGTCGCACGGCTATTGGGAAGTAGAATTGACTACAAGGCTAGATTTGTATAGTTATGTCGATAAAACCATACTCTGCCACAAACACTAACTGAAGGTCGGCGTTTCTGTTCGTGTCATTAACCTAAAAATGATCCAGTTTATCGGCTATTTTCAAAATGCGTTTTCCGCTGTATTCCTGATAACCGAACAGTACCAACAAATCTATACAATTTATTAATACAATTTAAAAACGCCATTAAATGCGTAGTAGGTGGCTAAAAAAAATTTGTATACCTATGTGAATTAAAAAGTCATAAAAATCAAAAACAGTAAAGAGCTCAATTACCGTCAATATGGAAATTTATTAACATTTTATGTGTTATTAAAAAATAAGTGTTTTTCATTTCAGATAGTATTTAGAGATTGGTTTTATAAGCAGACACAAATACATAACATTGCTTAGATATTTAACCACAAATTAGAATGACATAAAAGTATCAAAAATGTTGTATCTGGTCATTATTGTAAATTATATACGTATAGAATATGGATGAGTGTGTAATATGTGAAATCATTATACATTTAATCATGTGGGTATATATGTACTATGTGTAAATATTAAATTTAAAACATACTTCTGAATAGATGCTTAAAAAATAATTTATTATTGTTTTCCCTAAAAATAATATACAATATCATTTTTGATTTACATTATTATGCTGGTTTATATCACTGGTGGTTTTCAATGCAGCAAGGAAATGAGACGTCAAGTTCGTAATAAAGTAAATAAATAAAAAAAAAAAAAAAAAGGATGCACATAAAGAATCATAGAAACTATTTCTGTATGTAATAACTAAATGATGATTTATGGCTATATGGGTTTATATATTTATATTTACACGCGTGATCTCGTAGTTCAGTGCGTAAAACACTAGCTTATGATCCGTGCGTCACAATACATTTATATGATTTTCTCAAAGGCTTGGGGCTTAATTGATACACTACTGTCATTCGGCCGCATGATCTGTTGTAGAGTTAATAATAATTTTTTTAGCCCTACAACTAATGAAAATAGTTGTGTCGTAATTCACATTCAAAATTCATTACGCACTGACAAAATGGTTTCACAACTATATTTGAAGGCGGAAAAGTAATTTATTTGAGTAGGTATTGATTAAAGCAATTGAGTATTTAAGTAGATTGTTTGATTGCAAGAAAGCTCGTCAATATATGTGAATTATAAAAAAAAATGTACGCAGTTTTGTTTCTATGTGGTCTTTCGTTATAAAACTATGTATTTTTTACCACGTATTTATTAGCTCGTATTCTTGTTTGTCCAATACAATTTTTTTCTTGTTTGTCCAAATCTTGCAATCGATTTTTAACTAACTTTCCGACTGGCTAGACATTTAAAACTTTTAGAATATATCAGAACACGATGACAAAGCATTATTTTAATACTTCTAGCCATCTTTAAGCAGAATTGAATTCATTTTCAGCCAATTCTGTTTTGTGTGGAAAATTACTAATAAATCCATAAAAAGTAAAACACTATTATTGGTTGCCTAGGGGGTCCTATCAACTAAATTATTAATATATACGTGCGTTACTATGGAAACTAATATGAAATGTCAAAATGACAGTTGAGTATTCTATATTTATTCAGTATTTCTATCAAGTACAAAAAAAGTGTTTATTAATACATAGAATTGTCAAGTTTATATGATGCAACAGAATTAAAAACGTGGTGTATAAAAAGTTTTTTTTATATTGTAATTATTTTTAATTAGTTACGCTGATAAAACCGCAACTGATATACATATACAGAAAAAAACCTAAATTAATGTGTTAATTATAAAGGAATATTGAATAAATTTAACTTTTCTTTAACAGAAAACATTACAGATCAATTTTATTATGAATGCCAATTTTCTTATAATATAATAATAATATTGAAACGTTCACCTTTGTAGCAGTAGCAATCACCTTTCTGGCATTTCCCATACTTGAATCCCAAACTTTTGCACGCATCGTTGCACTTACTCTGATTACAGGTCGCCGAAATGCCAATTACGAATAAACACATTATGAGACAATATAAAAATGCTCCCTTCATTTTATCAGATCGAGTGAAACAGTTCAAGATTTATTCTGATCCTATCTCTAAAGCGACTGATATTGTTTTGATGCATTCAATTGTATTACGTGGTCTTTATAGTATTTCGAAAGAGGATAAAAATAAACATCACATCATAATAATAGTACGATTACAATAAAATGACGTTGTTGTATGTTTTATTATCAATTTAGAAGTTTTTATTGTACATGAGAGTCAGTATATTGTATATCCAAAAAGAACCCTTCGGGAAAATGTAATAAGATTTTTCAGTCGTTTGAAATCGATAAACTTTCGGTTTTTTGATTTAGGAATTTCAAATTTCTGTAAAGAATATACTCAAAAGGTGATTGGCTGTGAAAGATAATACAATAATAAAATCCATACTTATTAAATAATTTTCAGCAAAATCGTACTTACGACATACTGGCTTTTGAGATACATGTTTTTTTTTTAAATTATTAACAACCATGTCCTTGCTTTTTCGTACAAGATGGTTGTTAATAATTTTGAACAATCACAAACACCCAGGTTTTGAGAGCGCCTAGCTTAAGCGCCTAGTTTCAAAAGTCCCTAAAACTATTTTAGGTAGTTCTGAGAAAAATGATAAAAACGATTTTAGGTAGTTTTGAGAAAAATGAGAAAAAATCATATCTTTTATATCTGTGAACTGTATGTATTTAATTTTTAATTTGTTACATTCTAAAGAGTATTTTGGTTTTCCATTTTAGGGGTATTTGAAAAGCACACCCAACCATTTTAGCGGTTTTTGAAATTTACCCCAATTTTTGATGATACGTTTTGACGGTTTTTGGCGTGTTTTAAAGTTCAATCTTTGGCTTTCATATAGGTAACAAAAATATCCATCTAAATACATATCTAAGTCAAAATTTTTCAAAAACCGTTTTAGGGGCTTTTGAAACTAGGTGCTTCATATATTGTGTCCTCGTTGGGAATCGTACCCAGAGCTCCCGGATGGAAGGCCAGTGTCTTACACACTGCACCACGAGAGCTGCCTTGTCCATATTATGTTGTTTATGATATACAAATATTGTGGTTAAAGTTTTTGGAAAACCAAATATTTTGGAAGCAAAATGTTATATGGATTTTTAAGTATTTAATCATAATTTAATCATCTGAATTCATTTAAAATGCCAGAATTTTATATTATAATATTTGGTCGACACAGATACAATGAACAAAGAAAAATCTCTCATCTATGACAACAATGTATTTAAGATTTTTAATATATATCATTATTTTTCATCTTAAGCTTATTCTGTGAATCGGAGGTACCTACATATCGATTCGGTGAGAAAAATCTTGGTATAGACACTTAATTTTTTGACTTATTAGTCCTAATATCAAATAAGTTGTATATACAATTGGATAAATCATAATTTTAATATTAATGTATTTTTAGTGTTATTTAAAAAACATAGTTTTCCAAAATAAGAAAAATGCGTTTATATTGGAATTATAAATTATATCTGATCATAATAAAATCATATAGGCCTCCACAGGGTGGTGGTTTGTATTAACAAATTTTTGTTTTTACAAAAAAATGATGTTAGTCGCTTGCTCAGCCTCAACACAAATTGAAAAGCGATACTTGTATTTGCCAGACCCAGGATACTAACCTGGAACCCACGACATTATAAACCGACATGTAAGCCTCTCGGATATCGTGGGTGAATCATTTACATTCATAATATTTTATTTATTTAGAAAAGAGTATTAAAATGAATTACAATTATCGGTACATACGGTAAATACAATTGAAAATTATTAAGACAAGTACACACATTGTTTTTCAATTTGTGTATGAGTCAGAGTATGGACCTAATAGGTTGAGGAAGTGGCTGACATCCATTTCTAGTAAAAACAAAATTTGTTAATACAAGCCCTCACTCTGTGGAGGCCCATTCGATGGGTTAGAGCTAAAATATTGTATCTCCAGTTTTGGTCGAAAATGAGTTAAGTACTGAAATGTACCAAATATAGCCTATATTTTTATGTGTTAAAATATTGCATCTTCTAAACCTACCATTTCAAAGATATATACCTATTTTTATATCACAAAATCTAATTTTCCAAGGTTTGCAAACTTTCAACTGCAGTTTTCTCAATATTATGATTTATGGAGATACAATATTTTAACTCTAAGCCATCGAATGATCTTATTCTTATATAAGATTCGGACATGGTCCAAAAAAAAAACATTAATTACTAATAACAAACAACCGATAAAAACGAGAAAAAAGGAGAGAAAGCATGTTTTTATTTTTACATTAAAGAATAATAATAAAAACAATTATAAATTTAATCCATTTAGTTAATCCATAGTTAAAAACATCCTGCGATGGGTAATCGTCTCGAAGATGTAAAAAGAAATGCTTCAAAAGAGTAATCACTCTTTTGGTGGACAAGCAATGCATTGATAGCACACCCAGAAGAAAACGAAAAGAAAATTCTTTTGATTGTCATTACCAGTATCATGAGAAAATAATATTATAGTTCATCAATTTCCGGTATTGTGACTCTATTGAAACTCCATCAGACATAACACACAAACCTTCCCCTGCAGTTGTTATTCATCTGTGATAAATATATATATTTATTAAACGATATAATTAAGTATATATACCAAATGTGTAGAATATAATTACAAGATAAAAAGAACTTTTTATATACTTACAACGTTTTTAAATTTTCTGTTGAATCATAGAAACTTGACTTGCTAGCTTAAACGATCAAAAAAATTTGTACTTGATAGAAATACTGAATAAATATAGAATACTCAAATGTCATTTTGACATTACATATTAATTTCCATAGTAACGCACGTATATATTAATAATTTAGTTGATAGGACCCCCTAGGCAACCAATAATAGTGTTTTACTTTTTACGGATTTATTAGTAATTTTCCACACAAAACAGAATTAACTGAAAATGACTTCAATTCTGCTTAAAGATGGCTAAAAGTATTAAAAAAATGCATTGGCACCGTGTTCTGATATATTCTAATAGCTTCAAATGTCTAGTCGGGAAGTTAGTTAAAAATCGATTGCAAGATTTGTACCGGACAAAGAACCACCGGACAAATAAGAATACAAGCTAAGTGTTTTATATACTACATATAACTATAGATGTCGAGTGTTTTCATATGAGTGTACAGTTTAATAATATATGACTATGATAAAAAAAAACGTTAGTTTAGGAGAATCCTTTAATAATAGTATAGTTAAATTATGATTTGGTACGTAATTTACTCATAATTTTGTATGTCAGAAACATTAATTTTATTAATATATTAGATATAACGTACAAAAGACCTGCATGTTGGATTTTCAAGCAAATCTAGTAAAATATTCTAGTTTTATTATGAGAAGTTTTAATCTGTTTGTGGTATAGAAAAACGGTAGATTTAACGCCATGCACCAAAAAATTTAAAATTTGCAAGCTGCCTTTTCAAAAAGATGACAACGCTGGTTTTAACTCGTTGAACTAAGATAATACATTGTTCTTATTTTGTATAGCTTCAAACTCATATACATACTATATAAATACAATACAATTAATAATATTTGAAAAGGAATTGGGTTTCATTAAAATAATCAAAGTTTTTTTTTTATTTTACAAAATTCATTTAATATATAATACTCGTATGTTTATTGATATCATCATCTACTAATATTTTTTTTAAATCCGAATACAATTATTTTGCAGCTAATTTGGCAAAAGTAAATACTGAGAGATGCTGTAATATGTCATGTGACCAAAGGTTTTTTTACCGAAAACAAAGCAAAAAATGACATATGGTCTACTAATTTTCGTATAAATTTAGAAAAAAAAGAGAAATTTAATCTGTTACATATTAAAATGACAATTGCGATAAAATGAAATTTTCTACAGCGATTTTGATAAGGAAACATCAGAAGGCTCCATTTGGCAGGAAAGTGGGTTTCTTCATTTTCGAACGTGACACAATTTTTTTAACGCCATTTTCTTAAAATGTAATACTTATGTATTTATTTAAATAATTTCTACTTTAGTCATTATTGGTTGATTTTCTTTTTCAATGAGATCTTTCAGCTGGACTCCTGAAAAAAGAAAAAATATTTTTTAAATACAATTTTGAAAAACATCGCTCTTTGAAATTGACACAAGTGGTTTACATAAGCCGGTCAAAGTCGTGAACATGAATTTTCAATATGCAACGCCAGTGACATCCATAAGGGTAGGGTATGACAGGATTTTTGGTATTTTTGACCCCCCAACGTTTTACTTAGTTAGCGACATTTTTCAAAAAGTAAATTCGTAGAATATTATCGATTTCAATTCTACCGCAATATTTTAACTGTAACTTAAGCTATTTGTCACAAATCAACACATTTAGGGCGTAACATCATATAATATGCCCAACCTCTTATTGAAATGCTGGTAGGGTTCATATAATAATCATTTTTTTAGCCATATTACAATATAAAAATAGTTTATGATATCTGTAGTATTAGTAGAAAAATCGAACGTGATAAAACATTAATACGAATTTGAGACATGGAAAAAATAAATATTGTAATGTGTACGATGGTGCTCATTTGTCAGCAATCTTCATCTGTTTTCGAAAAAGTGACGCTAAAGTTGTGATTATAATATGCTGCATATCGCGTACTATCACGTGACGTCACAGTAAGCTGTCGCTACAGGAAGAATGTGTGTAATATCGTTTTTCTTGGTGCTTAAAATGTTATCAGAATGATGCTCCCATCCCGTGGCACATTTTGAACCTTTAAATGAACATTGTCAGTTAGCAAAATCTACCGAAATCACCAGAACAACAATGAGGTCACCTCACGTTGTACCGCACACCTGCATGACTCAATGGATATTTTTTTATCATTTTCTACAAGCCCACAAATTTTATACTCATATCAATATCGCGTGTTTTTTTATTTTTATGTATTTTCTATAAGAATGTTGTCTATTTTCTATAGTCTGCAGTCTCAAAAGTAATTTTAATGTACGCATACGTAGCAACTATTAAAATTGATTGAAATTAGCATGAATAATAATTCAAAATAATAATACATTAAAGTTCGTTCTCCGTCATCAAATTTACAAAAATGGTGATCGTTCAAAATATTCTGCAAAATGACGAAACCATAGACTAAATTTGTCGCTGTGACAGTGTGACAGGACGCGACGTGCATCACAATATAATCACAACTTTATAGTGCGTCATTTACGTTATGTTTTTCGGATGAAACGATTATTAGTAAATTAATGACATATCGACAACACATGTTAATATCATTAACAAGAATATCAGTAGGTATTTAGTTATTTCCACCTTTCATAGTTTGCAATAATTTTATTACGAAATATAATATATTATCTTGTCTATTAATTTAATATTACATTACCACTCTTATAACAATAGCAATCGTTTCCATCACATTTTCCATAGTCATATCCTCTGATTGTACACTCATTGTCACATATTCCATCATCACACTGTGCTGAAATACTTGACACGAAAAAAACCATAAAGAGTATCACTGTAATGCAGGTCTTCATTTTTATTTCAAATAAAATTCTACGTATAATGAAATAATTCAATTTATAGGCGCTTTAAATTTGGTGACAAAACAAAACTCTCTGCTGTTCGACTGATTTGACAGTTCATTTATACCCAGCGATGATACCATATACTTCCTGTTTCTTATCATCGTTTACAAATAAACATATTTACAGTGCAGTAAATTAGTTAGATTATGAAGTATTCACTTTTTTTTAAATCATCCAACTCTTTTCACTCACAATATTTATAGACATTGCACTCCAAACCCAAGAAATCAAATAAGGTCAAATTATTATCTGAAAAATAAACGTTTAAAGATAAGTTTATACGTACTTAAATATATTTAAATATTTCGATATAATGATGAAAAATTCTAGTATTTTTTCGTAGTTTATTATTTTTACGATACTAACATACTTTATACATTTTAATGCGGTTAATTTGTAAATTTGAAAATTTATTGTAATACTCGTAATTAACTCTGGCCTTTCATTCGAGAGCTCCGGATTCGATTCCCGGTGAGGACACAATATATTAATGAGATTATCTCAAAGCCCGGGTGTGTCCTGGGGGTTGCCTGATTGTTTCACTTCTATTACTAAATACATTAATATTAAACTACACTACTATCATTGGGCCTCTAGGCCTGCTGTAGTGTAAAAAATATTAAAGAATAATAGATCACTAATTACAATATGCACAACGTTTCCCATATTACTAGGTATATAATTATTTTGAGTTCTACTTTTGATTATATACAGCTCTATGCTTGTAATAATTTTGTTCAATAAAAATAAAAATGAAATTAGTTCAAGATGATTCCACGGTAGAGTAGTACCAACTAGCGTGGCTGTTTCTGAATCCATGAATGGGCTTGGTGAATGACTAATAACCATTCTTATTTTTTGAAAGTCATTACAAAAATATCTATCCTGTGGAGGTTTATATCGTCCGCTTAAATCAAAATTTGTTTTTTAACTCGTTCACATAATATATAATACATATTGTACATAATATACTACAGTATTATATGATATGTTCAAATATCAGATTAAAATTATAGATATGTGACTTTAAAATGACTATATTTCCATATTATTTTATATATTTTTTAATATTATACGTAATTTAAGACTATGAAAAATAACAAGCAATCGCCAAGAAAAATAACATATTACAGTAGTGTCTTTCAAACTTATTTTTCAAACTTATAGAATTATAGAACAAAAATATCTATCCTGTGGAGGTTTATATCGTCCGCTTAAATCAAAATTTGTTTTTTAACTCGTTCACATAATATATAATACATATTGTACATAATATACTACAGTATTATATGATATGTTCAAATATCAGATTAAAATTATAGATATGTGACTTTAAAATGACTATATTTCCATATTATTTTATATATTTTTTAATATTATACGTAATTTAAGACTATGAAAAATAACAAGCAATCGCCAAGAAAAATAACATATTACAGTAGTGTCTTTCAAACTTATTTTTGTGAATTTTTTTTACGGTGCCCAAGAATTGTATGTTCTGAGCATCCTATTGAAAAATTTTCAATAAGAATCATATTACGGAGTTTTTTTAAACTTTTCCGAACTGTCAATCGAATTTGGAACAACAGACGTACGAGGTATTTTAATCCGTATCAATCTATACTATTCTATATACTACCTACGCAATATTTTTTCGCTATTACTTTTCCGTTATTCAATTTTTTTTCGAAAATATTGCATGGAATAAAGGAAAATGTGGATTTTTTGAAGAAAAATAGCTTTCAGCAAAAAGAAGAGATCGATAAGTCTTAAAAATCGATAAATGCGTTAAATATGCCAAATGAACCACTATACATAATAATATTATTTGACTATACTAATTATTATTCGACCATGTCCAATCCTAACAGGATCATATGGGCCTCCACAGAGTAGAGGTTTGTATTAACAGATTTTTTTTTTTTACGAGAAATGGATGTCAGCCATTTGCTCAACCTATTTAGTACCTATTGGTACCCTGACTCACACACAAATTGAAAAAAATATGTGTACTTGTCAGACCCAGGATTCGAACCTTTGACCAAAGGCGTTATAGTCCAACGCTTAAGCCGCGCGGCCACCGTGGATGTTAATATAGAGATATAAAGATGATAATAATTCACGCTACATAAAAACATCATAAACATACAACATTTAAAAATTAGCGACTCCCTTGAGGTTCACTTTTGGATGCTAGCACCTATTTGGTTCATAGTTTGAAGTTTTATGCACATTTCCGAATTTTCTTCAGTTAAACGATTTCGATAGGGGTTTATAATATATTTCATAATAATTGAGAATGTTTTCTCACAGTAGTACGTTGTACCGAAAATACTCAAAAAGCGAATGCGACTTTTTTCTTACAATGAAATCTGTATGGCAGTTAATTCCACGTTTTGGTTATCACGTCAAGATAATTATTATCTTCGTTTTTCATAATTTCATCTCTGGAGTTTTGAAGTTTAATTTCCAAATTTCAAAATTGTTAAACTTTAATAAATCGTTATTTTAGTGGCGTGTCACCAACAATTCTTTCGCGCTGTTATATAGCATAGACCTAATATAAAGTCACCTTAGCGATAAATGAAGAAAATAAGAATCATAGTGATCGTACATCACTGAATTGAATTATTAAGATCTTTAGTAAACATACCACTCAGCACTAAATGAACAGGTTAATTAACTATTAATTGAGTTAGCATTTACTTGGTAGAATTCCAGTTTAAAATAAATGAAAATATAATTAATATTAAATACTACAGGTTTTTTTAAAAAAAATAACAATTAAAGGTTTTGGTGTTAAAATAAAACAGTATAGCAATAATAATTGTCACCGTTGCCTCAATCATAACTAGATAACTAGAGCAGTGCTTATTTTTATTGAGAATTACGACAATATCTATGGTACTATATGTACTGCATTAATATAAATAAGAAGGATAATCTATGATCTCATCTCATCGAGTCCGTCACTAGACGTACTGATATTTCGAGCAGTCATCGGCGTTCACGAATTATTGTTCACGGCACAATTTTAAATACCATACTATTACATAACAATAATGAACAAGACGAGATAATAACGACTTTTCCAAGCCAAACGGGCGTAAGTAACGTAAATATGAGGTTAGGTTTTCAAAAAAAAATATCTACCGACTGACAAAAGGCGTTCTTCATATTATAATTGAAAACAGAGTTACGATTTTCCAATCTGGGCGTAAGTGATAACAGAGAGTCAATAAGAATTAACGTAACGTACCAAAATTAAAATTATTTTAATAAACAAATAAAACATAACAGAAATACAAACAAAAACATGGATAAAATAATGGAAAAAAAACAATTCGGTGTTTTCATTATGAACTTTGTATTTTTTTCTTGGACAGCCAAAAGGAATTAAGTGGTTTAAATTTCTAACTGCAAATAAATAAATAAATTAACACTACATACTCCAAAACAATATTATTCTACCATAAATGAAAGGAAAAAAAACTCTAATACATAGAATGAAGTTGTAAAGAAACGAAGTTGTTGGAATTAACATGAAATTTTTTCACTCTTTTTGCTCTCCTGAATAGTAGCGGCTTGGAAAAATCGACAATATTATTATAAAATTGAATCACTCACCTTTGTATCGTACTACGTAGGTCCGTAATAGTATTCGCCTTGTTCGCATATCCCGTCACCCAAAACTTTTAAAAGATTACCATAATTTAGGTATTTTGGATATATATGACGCTTACTTTGTCACCACATTGAATATCTCCGAAACCATAATGAGAATCGGTCTTATTTGAATTTAAAAAAAGGTTAACAAAAAATGATAATAATAGCGAGAAAAAGATGAACGATTGTCACCACTGACATTTTTCAGAGGGCTGAAAAGCGACTGATTTTTATTTGACGTATTTGGCTGGATGGTCAATGAACATGGTCAAGATTCTAAAAGTTACAGTAATGACGAAAGTTAGGATCAACCTAGATATTTACTTTCCAGGATCGTACTCAAATAGTACACTTCTTTTTTTTTTTTTTTTTAAATAAAAATGCATTTTTAATTTGACGTTTAGTGTATGTCAAGTCTAAGCTTAGCAGTGGCGAAGATTCCATACCATAATATTATTATTAAAAGCCTACATTAACGTATTTAAATAATCTCTATATATATAAAAATCTCGTGTCACGATGTTTGTGGTCGAACTCCTCCGAAATGGCTCGACCGATTTTTATGAATTTTTTATGTATATTTTTAGGTATAAGAATAGATCAACAAGTATATTTCATACCGCTAGGTGATTAGGGTATCTCTATCCAGAAAAAATTTTCTTTTATTTTTTTGAAAATTTCTTTTTGAATTTTTTTTATTATTTTGCATCAAAAAATACTTATAACCCCAAATTTTCACCTTCCTACCCCCACCCTCCCATTTTTTAATCGCGATTTTATTATTTTTGTATGAACAAATTTAACCGTCGTTCGTATTTCAAACAGAATGAAATTATTTACGTTGTTGAATGACAGATGGCGCTACGTCCGAGAAGAATTCAACAGAAGCGTCACGTCATTTTGACATTTCATTCGGCATATCACAACGCAGTGCGTGCAAAATTTTGTATGATTTATTTTAATTTATTTATTTTTGTGTGCGTGTATTACAGTGCACAATGTCAGCAAGACGCAAGGGGGGCCATTTGGGTCGTCGAACGAATAAAGCAACAAACATGCGAAATAGTAGAGCAGAATAGACGAACAAATCCAACTAGATAATAAAAACGTACGTGTGAGCATGTCGCAATTGCGCGCATCTCAATCACAAGAGGCACGACCTGAACGAAATCAACAACGACAATTGTAACGGAGCCAAGCGCGCTGGTTCGTAGTTAACACACGCACAGCAAATGACCGACAATGCCAACAAGTACATCGAGCATTTACATCCGTTTCGTTCCTTCGTCTCGCATTCGAGTACGAGCCAGATATTGAATATTCCGCTCATCCGAAAGTGCTGATTGGTGCTATGGACAAAGAATGTCCCCATTGTCATGCTCTCAAATTCAAACATGAGTCAACCGGGATGTGTTGCGCATCAGGAAAAGTGCAACTACCAGAAATTGAGATACCACCAGAACCATTAAACGGCTTGCTCATCGGCACGGTTCCAAACCAAACCAAACCAAACCTGTTCCTGAAGTCCATTCGCACATTCAATTCATACTTCCAAATGACTTCGTTCGGAGCAACAGAAATAGTTCACAATACTGCGGCAAATGGTCAACAACTCCATTCTACGTTCAAAATCAAAGGCTAAGTATACCACAAAGTAGGCTCATTGCTGCCAATGCCAAACGAACCACATAAATTTTTACAAATCTACTTCATGGACGGTGAGGACATCAATCGTGTGGATGCACGTTGCGGCTACAATAACCTCAATTCGCCTAATGCCAGGCGCATCGTCGGCAAACTGGACGCCCTATTGAATGAGCACAATGAATTATTGAAATTCTTCAAAGCACACATGCACGAATTGCAAAGTGACAATCACGCTATTGTCATCAATCCTGATAAAACACCAGCTGGAGAGCACGTGCGTCGATTCAATGCGCCTGTTGTTGACGACATTGCTGGAATCATGGTTGGCGACCGCACATCGACGCGAGAAATCGTGATTCGAAGAAGAAACAATAATCTGGAGTTCATCGCTGACACACACCGTTCATACGACGCTCTCCAATATCCGCTAATTTTCTGGAAGGGACTAGACGGTTACTGCATAAACATTAAACAACGAGATCCTATCACAGGTAATTCATTCATTATGAACATCATTACTCATTTTGAATTGAGAAAATGAATGGTTGGTGTTTTATTGTTTTTATCGGCGGTCATCGTCTACAGCGCTCCATTCCTCTTCCTGTCATATATCCCATCCCCACACACTTACGATACATTCGTTATTTTTTATTTAACAACCAAAATATTCACTAGAAATAATTTATATGGCAGAACAACGTTTGCCGGGTCTGCTAGTAACTTATATAATTTATATTGCACAAAAATAGTATAATTTACCAACGTTATTATGTAGGAATATATTTAAATTGACTGTCGGCTAGACGGACAGACTCCGCATGCCGCTACAATATGTGATTTTTTCAAGTGGGTACATATCTGAGGCGTTGTCAAGTTATGCATGCTCAATATATGGAATGTTACAATCTCAAATCTTGTGAAGTATTTGTTGAATAAAAGAAATGGTTTATTAATATATTTCTAATGATACGTGACCCCTGAAAACTCGCTGCCCTGAGATATAGCCCTTTTAGCATTATGGTATATCCAGGCCTGTATGCGATAACTTATCATTGATATCAGTGCGTCAATTATCATAGCACACTCAGTTACTGCTGTCTATAATAAAAAAAAAATAATGATTCATAAAATTGGTAAAAACATTAAATTTATTAGTAAAGTTATGTTATGTTATGAGTTTATGAGTGTTATGACTTATGAGATAAGACATATTTAAAAAAAAAATGATGCCGTTTCAAAAGGAGATTATTGTACGAAAACATTCATTTCGGTTTGGGTTGAACATTGTGTAGATACATACAAAATTATTTGTTGCAGATTAATACCAAAGAAAGAGAAGTAATATGCGAAAACCAGTTGCCATATACGAAGACTTTGAAGCCAGTTTTGGATTTTAATTTAATGACGATCGAATCATAAAAAAACAATAAATTTAAAGCCACATGAATATCCTCAAATATTACCAACATTGATAACGCGTTTCGTATAGGTGACAAACTTTAATGCATATAAATATTATACGTAAATATTGAATATAACATATTATTTTTTAATACGTGTTTTAGTTTATACCATGTTTCTTCACACTCGAGAATTATTGTAACCGGAGTAAACTGAGCTTATTCCGTGAATTACGGAACAATTCTACCATCAAACTTGCGTTTGTATGAGCTGACTGAATCGCAGTTAACTTCATACTGTCAATTACTTTCGTAACGGCTCTCAATTTCACTCTCTATCAAGCGCCCCAAGATAAGTATAACTTCAAAAAACATTCTTCTATAAAGATAAATATATGAAAATCTCGAAATATTTCCAAACAAGGCCGCACTTGACATAAAAATCCTATGTTATACCAACGTTCCGCAAGCTTGATTGAAGTTTTTTAATACTTCAGGTTCAATAACTATTTTTTCTTATTAATAGAAAACTAAGGCTGAAAATAAGTAAGTACATCTACCATTTCGAAAGTTTATTGCTACAGAAAAGATGCTATTCACAAGAAATTAGTTTAAAATATTGAAGATTAAGCAATTAGATACTTTTAAAATATATGTATTTAGTGTACGTAATAAAAAATCGGTGTGTGTACTTATGTACGCGCGTTAGAAGTTATACTTCTTTGGCGTAACAAAACAAATTCAAAACTTGTGATAAACTAGATTCTTTGACTAGCTCTTAATTATCTTGTTAAATTACACACTCAAGAAAAAGGACCGTTTATTGGAACGCCGTTGGTTTATTTATATACATTTTAACTTATATTACTAAATTATATAATGGTTTCTCGTTGTTTTTTATTTTTAAAGTACCAACTCTGACGTTTAATCGTAAGGAATTGCAAATGGCCGACAATAATAAATTCGCTGCCTAGGCAACGGAACAATTCTAAACTATAATAGTATACTGTATAATCGTCACGATTGCAGTATCATAATGTGGCGTAAAGGTAGTGCGTTCGGCTGATAACCGAACAATCGGTGGTTCGAATCCAATCGAGTGCGTTTTTTTTCGTGTGAAAAAATAAATTATTTGTTACATGTCACACGCCAAAAATACACTCTGATCTGATTTCCCAAACGCGCCAAAAAAAGTAGAACTTCAAAAAATACAAATTTATTATAAGATCTATTTTAATCTGAGTTAAGTACCTACTACAAATATAATCATATTATTTCATGATGTTTTCAGATTTTTATAGGTATCCAATAAATAATATGAATCTATAAAAATATAATTAATTATAATTTGTATTTAAAAAATAACAACAAAATAATATTATAATCCAAAAGCTTCATGGAAATAAAATTTATGAACAAAAGTTTTTCATCAATACTATTGCTTTCATTAAACGGAGTTTCGGCTTTCGGCGCCTTGGGATTTTATACTTATCTATATTACCTGAAAACCTGTATATGACCTGAAAATGCTGACAGTCAAACTCTGAGTCACTGAAATGAATCTTTATAGAAGTGTATATATCATAAGAACAACTTTATTAACAGTACCTACTAGTAGGTACATTTATGTTTTTTTGTGTAAGTAGATAGGTAAATCTTCTACTAGTGCAAATTTATCGGCAGGTATCAGGAAAATCTAATTTTTCTGGGCAGTGTTGACCTGTGTGTCCCTGTTAACTATCTTAGAAATAGAGAGCATCAGTTGTTAATTATGTAGGTACCTAAATATGTACCTTCCTATAATTCATCAGAGACCATCAGTTGTTTATTCTCCCAAGGTGCAGAACCAACCTACCACTGGTAATGCCAAATGGGTGGACGATAACTATGTTCAACCAAATTGCTTCGGGTGTTGATATATTCCACTTGCGTGAGGTGAGTTTAGGTGAACGCTATTTTATAAACTCTTAAAATAGGGTTTCCTTTACAAACTCGGTGTACTTCTTTGAACTTCTATATATGTAGGTATAATTGTGTATTTCCACTGCTTTTGTATGTTTATATTATGTTCTCTTTTTATATTTTCATTTTTATCGTTTTTATTACTTTTCTTTTTTATAATAATGTTTCATGTCATGTTGTGAACGTCTTAAACTTATAATTTGTAATTTACACAACATGTTAAAACATAAATTGAAGTTGAAAGAGTAAATATTACATTAAACTTTTTATAAGCATTAAAATTTCCATTATATTATTATTTAAGTAAAATGTTTTTATAAAAAATGCTGATAAATTGGCATCTTCTAAGTTTGAGCCTGCTTCTAACTTTCATGGAAAAACTGAAATCTTATTTTTTTCCGACCATGTCCGATCCTAATAGGATCATATGGGCCTCCACAGAGTAGAGGTTTGTATTAACAGATTTTGTTTTTACGAGAAATGGATGTCAGCCACTTGCTCAACCTATTAGGTCCATACCCTGACGCACACACAAATTGAAAAAAACAATATGTGTATTTGCCAGACCCAGGATTCGAACCTGGGACCCACGTCGTGAAAGTCCAACGCGTAAGCCGCTCGGCCACCCTGGGTGTTTTACAGAAATCTTATTTACATATGTCATATTGATTTACAAGATAGCACTCGATAAATGGCAGTCGAGGTGGTCGGCGTCCACCAAAGGGCGACTTACGTATCACTGTTTTTCCATATGTATCCTGCAGGCTTCAGATGAGTCAGTAGTTAAGACCCACATCACTGGGTAACCTAGTACCTAACCTGCCATGTTAGTGCAGGGTTTTGAATGTGTGAGTGTCCTACGAAAATGAAACACGCATTATGCACCTGCAATAGTGTGTGTAATACACCAATAGCAAGCAGTTGTCAGTATTCTACGTATGACGTATTCTTGACACCTGTTTAAGTTTATCCCAGATTCTTCCTTACTCGATATCGGTTGCCTGTTACTGCTTACCCGTTAGGTATTTCAATTGCCATTATATCCCTGTGTCCGACCTCGTAGATATCGAAGTGAAATTCTAAAATAATCAAACATAGCGGACGTTTACATATTTTCTTGTTTTATATTGTAGAGATTTTAGAATAATAATATAGTGAATATGGTTAAGATTAGCTTTGGAGAACCAAAAAATAATATATAAATTATTAACTCGTTGAATTTGGATACTAAATTAAATTCCTGTTTTGTTTAACTTGAAATTCATAATACATTTAATATGCAAGAATAAAATACTAATTATATTTGACAAGGAAGCTGCTTTTATTAAAATAAACAAAAGTTTTCTTTTTATTTAAAATAATTTATTGAACATATATGTTTATTAGTATATTTGTCATTTAATCCCAATAACATCATTGAATATATATTTTTTTTCAATTAATTTAGTAAATGTAAATATTGAGAGCAATAATAAATACATAATAATTATGCCATATGACACCGATGTTGAGTAAAACCTTATTCTATATCCTTATACTCTATTCTACACGGAGCATGAATGTATGAAAGCTAAGCAAAAATATCACCTGCGGATCTATTCTATACACAAGACTGCTATCGGCCGCGATCAGCGGCTATCGAGGGTAGTTTTTCATATGTTTGTATTGTATTATTATAATTTTTACAATAAATTAGTTGTAATTGTTACAATAAGTGCTATGTTTTAACAGCACCACTTTTGGGTATGCTAACTTTTAGAGCAAGATAGACAGTTTTGACTGTTTATGCCAGTGCTCCGCAACCGGTGTGCCGTTAGACGATGCTAGGTGTGCCGTGGAGCATTGCTTAAAAAAAATACTTTTGTATATTACCTATACAATACTTTTATACAAATAGCCAAATTTGCGTACGTGGCTGGTAATATATTTGAGCACCTGCATAGATTTAATAAAACAATGCAAGGTCAGAATGAAAATATATTGACGTGTTCTGATAAATTAGAAGGAGTTAAGACAAGGATTTCTACAAATGTACCAAAGGACCTACCAGACCACCATTGAAAACAAACAATTAATATTGCATCCGTCTCAAAGACATTTAACTTTCCTGCAAAAGAAATTTCATCATTACTTTCATACAATCAATATGACTGGATTCGAAACCCTTTTGCAACCAATGCCGAAAATTCTATAAAATCGCTTTCCCTATAAATTCGAGAGGAATTGGTTGAATTGAGAAACGACGGGTCGCTAAAACTGAACTTCGCCGATGTTCCATTGACTACTTTCTGGATTTCGCTTAATAAAGAATATCCTCGGATTTCCGTCAAGGTTATCGCAGTACAGCTCCCATTTTATACGATATATCTGGATGACAAAAGTTTTTTAACTCAAAGTTATAATTAAAAATAATAAGCAGTCTTGCTTGAAGGGTCTTGACCGAGAACTTCACAAACAAGCTCAGTTATCACATTAATTAGTTATTATATTGATAATACAAATACATGGAAAGATATTTAGTTCTTTGTCGTGTATTATGTTGTTGTATATTTAGTTTTTTATCAAATAAAAAAAATATAAATGAATGAAATTTTTGTGCATGGCCCCACAAGAGGGGGGCTGACAGCGCTCTAGCCTGGGGACCCAGGCTCAGGGGGGGGGGGCGGCGTGGCAGGTCAACCAGATTAGTGAGATAAACAGAAATTACAAATTTGCTCTAATAGTAAAAAAAAGTCGCCTCCGACGCTATATTACTGCGCTGATATTGATATTTTCAAACATGCGATTGTAGGATACAATTATTTAATATAAATATGTCAATACTCGACAAATAATTATTCGTAACCCGATAACTAACCATAATTCAAGTGGATATATTAATAAATACAAAAAATCGCTAAACATACAATCAGTACCATTCATTTTACCTCTAAGATCATTTAAAAAACTCTATTTTAGAGTATGTGGAGTCCATGTTTTGTTGTATAAATTGTTTTACGTGTGGTATGCCGCGGAATTCTAGGAAGACCTTTATTGTGCCATGGGTGAGAAAAGGTTGCGGAGCACTGGTTTATACGCCCAACTTATTGTAACAATTAGTTATAAAACCTCAATAGAAAAATATGATAAACTACCCTCGATGACCGCTAATAGCAGTCTTGTGTATAGAATAGATGCGCTGGTCTACTAATGTTCATACAAATTTAGTAAAAATAAGAAAAACTCATTGTTTGCTGCATAGAAAAATTACATTTACGATCAAATAAAACTTGCTTCAGTGATGTTGATAGTGAAACCATAGACTGGGTCAATGTGGTAGAAAAAGGTTTATTTAACATCTTTGCTTGTGACACAATGTTTCGATTATAACGATTGACACATTTTAGTAATGTGTTTGCAGAATTTCTTAAATACTCCCACTGAACTCCCCAAAAATTCCCACTGCAGTCATGATTGGTTGATTTTCTTTTTCAGTGAGATCTTTTAGCTGGACTCCTGAAAAGAAAATAAAATGTCATTTTAAATACAATTAAAAATATTCGCTCATTCAAATTTAATATACTATTCAGAAAACAAAATCGTTCAGCGTAAAAGATATGTAATGATTTAATTGTTTTAATTGTTATTTTAAACATCAAATGACGGCCCTACGATGGCCAAGCGGCTAACGCGTCAGCTTATGATATCATAGGGTCCCAGATTTGATTTCAGGGTCTGGCAAATACACATATTGATTTTCAATTTATGTTTTGAGTTAGATTATGGACCTAATAGGTTGAGAAAATGGCTAACATCCATTTTTCGTAAAAACAGAAATCTATTAACACAAATCTCCACTCTGTGGATCGGATATGGTCAAAAAACACTAAATACATAAAATATGTTTCGGTTTTGATTCGGAAACACCTCAGAAACATACTATTAGAAGAAATCTTTAAAAAAAAAAAACAAAGTAAATTGCCGGATAGAACTCGAACCCGCATCCAACGGCTTCCGGCAAATGTGCTTCACCGATTCAACCAACTTCACCATACCGAATTATGATTAAATTAATTAATAGTCATACGACTTTGAAATTTTTAATAGATATATTTCTATGGTGTTTCCGAATTATTTAAATTCAACGAAGAATGTTGAAAAGAAGAATTCGTTGAAAATTGACGATTTCAGTATAATGTTCTTGCGGAATATTTTTAATCTAACCAAACCCGTTCGTCACAAACCATCACATTATATCACACCCCTTCCCCTATAACGTAACATCATATATAGATGGCCCCTTATTACAATGCAGGTAGGATTCATAGAATAATTATTTATTCAACCACATTATAATATACGTACAATGTATTTTATAATAGGTGATATTATTTATGCGGACACGTTAGTAGAATGGGTTAAAACAATATTTAGGTATAGGTATATGGTGAATATATACCAAGTGATTTATTTATTTATTTGAGAAAAACAAAACATTGTGGACGTCTTGAATTTAGATCTAAATTCAAGACGATCACAGCATGAGATTTACTTTATAAAAATTATTACCCTCACAAGACAGAGGAAGAGAATAATAATAATAATTTAAAATATATAATATATGAAAAAACATAAATAAGTACAATTTTATAAAGAAAAATAAAATTTCGAATACAAAATACATAGGACGTCACCGAAAATGTCTATGTCTTTAACCGATTTTATAAATTGTCAAGAATTACCACCAAATTTTCGCGCATAAAATTTTAAATACATTAATTACATAATAATAATGACTAAGAGAAGAGAATTTTGTGTTCACTGTTCCATATTGTTATCCAGGTAACACAAAATTAATCCGTTCTATGATATGGAAGTTCCAAAATAACATATAAATATATTACAATAATTATAATATTGAATTTTTCACCTTTGTCTCAATAGAAATCGTTTTGCTCGCACCTCAATTCGCCCAAAAATTTTGCAGCACTACCAGGATTTAATGTATGACCAAAAACTTTCCAAGAGTTTCATCAAATAAATTAGTAACAGTTGAAAATAGAAGTACAAAACCGGTAGCCCTACAATGAGAATAATGAGAAGAACAATAATTATAATTTTCGGCGGGCACATCTTTTTTCAGAGGATAGTAAAGTTAATATAATTAATGTTAAGTCAAATGCGACTAATATTAATTGTTTGACGTATTTCACTGGATAGTCCATGAAAAATCCCAGTAATGATTAAAGGCATAATCATCTCAAATATTTTTTTCCCAGGGCCGTATCCAAATAATACACATATTTTAATATTAAATAAAAAAAAAATAAAGTTAATTTGACATTTACGTTTTACAATAATGATGTTGTGCAGATTTATCACAGAACAGATAATAAATAGAATACCGATATGGAATATTCGATACACTACATTTTGATGCAGGGCTTTGAATGTGTGAGTGTCCTACGAAATTGAATCACGCATTATGCACGTGCAATAGTTTGTGTAATACACCAATATTAAATGAGCGCCAATGCATAAACCGAGAGCAGTTGTCAGTATTCGACGTATGACGTATTTTTGAGACGTGTTTAAGTTTATTGCGGATTATTCCTTACTAGAGATTGGTTACCTGCTACTCTTTACCAACTAGGTATTCCAATTCCCATTATTTCTGATTTCCCTGAGGGTAAATATAGGGTTATCAAATTAATAGAAACTATACATTTTCAAAATGATATAGCGGTATCTTTTTTCTGAATCCCACCAAAATTGATATTTGTGTTCAATATTGTTTGGGAAATCATTATAGAAAGAAACATAAGTGTACAGCATTTATACAAATTGTTAAAATTTATTCCAACAATAATGAATCTATTTGAGTTACGTGTCGGGCATTACGTGAAATTGTATGATCAAAATAATCGACCTACAGAGCTTACTATAAAAATAGAAATGTTTGTGATGTTAAGAATCCAACCCGTCAAAAACGTAAACGTACTGCTGAAAATATCGATGTTATGAATCAAAGTGTGGATTAAAATCAATCCAGAATCAGAACAATCAATAATTACACTTCGTTTTCAAGAACTTTAAAATTCTTATGACACTATTTATTCCTTGATTTAAAATACAAAAACCTATAGTCAATAATAACGCAATTTGATAAGCATTGATCTACTACTGTAAATTATCGCAATTGCAGGCGTGAGGCCCGTAGCTTAATTGGTTAAAACATATCGGCGCGATACCAGTGGATATACGGGTTCAAATCCCGTCGAGCATCGTATTTAGTTATGTAGGTATGTTGAATATGTTATGGAATGTTATATTCTCAAATCTTGTGAATTATAATAAAATAAATGGTTTATTAAAGTATTTCAACTGATAATACTTACGTACCAAAATTTTTCAAAAAAGATCATTATATTGTCCAGTAATCACTTAGAAATTGAACCGATTTATCGCATCTCTTGAATGTTTACGCCTAGTTTACTGTTTATTGACTATTCCTAAGTTAAAAATAATTACAAGATAAAAAGAACTTTTTTATACAACGTTTTAAATTTTCTGTTGAATCATATTATAAACTTGACTTGACTAGGTTAAACGATCAAAAAAAAATTGTACTTGATAGAAATAATACTGAAATGTCTTCTTGACATGTCATATTGATTTCCGTATTCCGATTCACGTATATATTAATAATTTACTTGCTAGGACCCCAGACCCCTAGCTACCAATAATGGTGTCGAAATAACTTTTCATACAAAACAGAATTAACTGAAAATGAATTTAATTCTACTTAAAGATGGCTAAAAGTATTTAAAAATGCATTGGCATCGTGTTCTGATATATTCTAAAAGTTTCAAATGTCTGGATAGTCGGGAAGTTAGTTAAAAATCGATTGCAAGATTTGTACCGGACAAATAAGAATACGAGCTAAGAAAAACGTTGTAATAACAGCGACACAATTTTCTTTACTCACTTGATACAAATCTATTGTGTATATCAGCGCTGTCCAACTTCTTTTATGCCGCAGGCCATTTTGTCTTTAGCAAACATTTCGGGGCCAAAGAGGATGGGTAAATGAAAAGTCAGTTAATGTCAATTCAAAATTATTTTTTTATACAAAAAATCAAAATAACACATAAGTAATTTAATTTTTTTTTTGTAAAAAATTTTATTCATCATAAATTAATTACGTTTACAAAATAAAGATTATACTTAAGTTATTTAATGGGAGCATTGTGGCCTTAGTTGCTCAGCAACAATTTATTTTATGTCAATATCAACATTTGTTGTGGCGAGTCTAATTATATTTTCAAGTGTGGAGTCCTTCAAGCTGTTTCTATATTTTTATTTCATGTATTTCATGTCAGAGAAGGCACGTAAATATAATAATATGTACTTCCGAGCATAGAAATGATTTAAAGTCCAAAATTTTTAATTTTTGGGTATTTTTCTATATCCAAAAGTTTGAACACTTCTATTCCAGTTGCTCCACTACATGCAATAAATGAGTCAGTCTGAAGGTCACATAATTCCAAGTGATATTTGTGATCGACAGAGCTAATAGCGATATTGAATGGACCACTGAATAAATTAATACTCAATTGAGTTGGAAAAACGAAGTAGTATATTTCTTTGTTTTGAAAACGTATTTTTAATATCTAGTATTATAAATTCTAATGGATTCAAGCTCTGTACTATTCCATTTAAGTCGTTTTTTGCGACCCGGGTTTCGCCTTTCGGCATCTTCAGGCGTCGTGTACACTCACCAAAGGCAAACACACACTGACTCAGTGTGTGTTTGCCTTTGGTGAGTGTACACGACGCCTGAAGATGCCGAAAGGCGAAACCCGGGTCGCAAAAAACGACTTAAATGGAATAGTACAGAGCTTGAATCCATTAGAATTTAAATTCAAATTCCATCAAGTACCTTCGGTCGAAAGTATTAATATCTAGTATTATAATGAAATGTTTTCATATTTTAATGTATGATGGGTAATTCTCTCCCCAATGTTTGATAAAAAAATTTGATGTACATCTCACGGGCCACCAGTTGGACAGCGCTGGTCTATATCATAATACTAATGAAAATTGTTTAGAGAAGAATATATTTATTTTGACTTTATGAGACTCCTATGACACTAGAGAAAGAAATGCACCCGATAGTGACAAATTGAAAAGTGTTTCTAAAATGATTTTTAATTCGTAGTAATCTGGAAAAAAAGGTTTTCGCCTCGTCATTTTTAATATTATATTTCTCATGCTCTGTGTCCCCCGACAAGTGGGCCCTGAGCTATTGCTCCTTTAGCCTTATAGTAAATGCAGGTCTGTATACGATTACTATTCGCTGATATCAATAACTATTATCCTCGAATGTGTCAATTATTAAGGTAGGAACACTCATTTACTGGTGTCATAAAACCCAACATTAATAATGTAAAAAAAAATGATAAAATGTCGTAACTCATAAGGCTGCAACGGCAGATTATCGTACGAATGAAACATCAATCTGTTATCTTATCTGTTATCTTCGTTTATCACAGGTAATATTGTAATCGACTAGGCCAGTGGTCGGCAAACTCATTAGTCAACAGAGTCAAATATCAATAGTACAACGATTGAGATTTCTTTTCAGAGCCAAATTTCTTAAACCTAAATTATATTTAAAGTAAGTACACTGTTTATTAACTTAATAAACTTTAGTTAAAGTTTTAAGTATCGTAGTAGATTTTTGGATTTCCACCGTGTGTCCTCAAACCCAAAACCCAAACCTGAAACCAAAAATCTACTACGATAAAGTCTCAAACTATGAGTACACTGAATAAAATTTGATTGCATACGTAATAATGTTATGTATTGATGATAATTAAATTGTAAGTAAGGTATCCATAAAATTAAATCATGACAATAACTGACAAACACTCAATGTGAATAATGGCCTTGCATCTCCTTGTAAAGTTTGGGTATCCAAGTCAGGTTAGTATGTTGTCGTTTTTAAGCACGATTCCAGGTTCTCATCAATAAGACGAATTCTCATTTACTCTTGATTCCCTCTCTAGAAATCTCTTTACTAACCACAAAACTTGCTATATTAACATTATTAGAAGATTGTATTGAGTAATTAAATACAGAATTTGATTTTTATTGACTCTTCTTAAGTTCCTCAACTGCTTTCTTCTTTGTAGGATATTTAGTGCGAAATGTCTCTCTAAATTTGAATGCGCTAATTTTTCCCGACAAATAATACATATGGTAGGTCATTTAAGTTTTGAATAAACGTCTCGGCCCATTCAACTTCACGGTTTTCTTTGGTTCTTCTTTGTAGCCATGTCAAATAGGGCAGATAGCATTTGTGGCAGAGCCGCACTCAAGGGCCCAAAGAGCCACATGTGGCTCGCTAGCCGCAGTTTGCTGACCATTGGACTAGGCCAGTTGTCGGCAAACTCATTAGTCAACAGAGCCAAATATCAACACTACAAGATTGAGATTTCTTTTGAGAGCCAATTTTTTTAAAAATTAACTATATAGGTAGGTACATACACTGTTAATAAACTTAATAAACCTTAATTAAAGTTTGGATAAGTCAGGTTTGTATAGAGTTGTTTTTAATTTTAGGCACGATTCCAGATTCTCATCAATAAGACGACTTCTCAATTGACTCTTGATAAGGTTCTTGCTTTCAAAAAGATTGTTCGCATGAACAGCACATAGCACATGCTAGTTTCTTCAACTGATCATATGAAACAGAGCCGCATTCATGGAGCCAAAGAGCCACGTGCGGCTCCCGAGCCGCGGTTTGCCGACCACTGGACTAGGCAAACGAAGTAGGCGGCGCTCTCGTGGTACAGTGCATAAGGCGCTAACCTTCTACCCGGGTTCGATCCCAGTTAGGACACAATATGTATGTGTATTTCTCAAAGCCTGAGTGTTTGTGATTGTTCAAAATTACTAACAACCACCTTGTACGAAAAAGTAAGGGCATGGTTATTAATATTTTAAAAAAAAAACCGACAAAAATACAGTCATGTACCTTTTATGTTAATCACTGCTGACCTGTTAATTAATATTAATTACCACATTTAAATATCATGTTAATTATATCTAATGGCCAACTAATGCAAACGTGCCAGTCACGTTGTCAGCACTAAATGACAATACAATACAATGATACATCAATGCTGAATATATCAGAATTGGCTGATTTTTAAAACCGGTATTTTGGTATCTAAAAATACTGAAGTACCGGCTTTTAAATACCGGTATTACAATCCCTAACCATAATTATTAACTAATGTAAATTAACAGTATGTTTAAATTTACCTTATATTATTAATTGTGCTTCATATGTTAACACATTTTTATAGGTGAGGTTAGGTCATCATCACGTGAGGCGGTTCCAAATCAATCCCATTGTCTTCTTCCGAGCTGTAGAGTTCGTCACCTAAAAATTGACAATAATTTAATAATATTGTTATAGGTGTTACGCCGAATGTGCGAAATTGACTATTACAATATAAATGGGAAAATTTTTGCCTAAATCATGAAAAATGCAAGCCCGTTGCCTTATTCATGAATAAGGCGAAATATCTGCCAAGTGCGTGAATTCGGCAGTAATTTTTCTGCCTAGTTCATGCATTGGACAAATTAGATAGTAGCACTACGGTGGTGTTTTTTGCAACTAATCAAACTAACCAAATGTGTCAAATGTCATTGATTATATAAAAATATACCAATCAATAACTACAATGACGTTAATATCCATTTACTATGCCCAAAAAAAATCTAGAACTATAATACTATGATAACGGAAGAATTTTATTAAAAGGTATTTTCGCGATTTGATTCGTGCTTGGGTATCAATCGTGCAATGGTCGATTGTTTGTTTGTGATAGTATGCTTTGATAGTTTGTTGACACTTGTTAGCTAACCTCAAAATGGACATTCAGTTCAATTCAGAATTAAAAAACCTAACCTAATAATAATAATATTATATTATGTCCAATTATAACTAATAAAACCATCCGTATTAAATTTACCTTTCTACTGTCATGAATTCCATACCCTGGCGAATTCATGCACTCGGCAGATAATTTACCTAATTCATGAATAAGGCAACGGGCTTGACTATTACATGAATTAGGCAAAATTTTTCCCATTTCATGTAATAGTCAATTTCGCCCATTCGGCGTAACATAGGCATCGATTACGAAATTTTGCAACGGTCGGTGTACGTAATAATACAATATTATTATTGTGTATGTAGTGCCATAACCGTAGAAATACTTATGAATTAATATAAAACCCATTTGAAATATTGTTTTTTTTTAATATATCCCGCCGCAGATGTAAAACATGTATAAATTCATTCACAAACAATCGAGAGTTGCCATACTACTGTTGCTAATTTCTCGGATGCCTACTGCTTCTCTCGAATGTTTGTTCCGTAAAAAAAAAACCCCAGAGTATTCTGGTGTAATGCCGTCTTTAGAGGAGGGTATGTTGATTTGTACATCCTGTGGGTCTATTCTATACTTATCGAACACTAAATTGATAAATAGTATCAAACTTAGGGTAGGTTTGTATCAAAATATTAGCACTTATTGTAACAATTACACGAAACCGGTTTTTATTGTTGCAATAAGTGCGATATTTTAACAGCAGCAAGATAGGTGCTGTTAAAATATAGCACTTATTGCAACAATAAAAACCGGCTTCGTGTAATTGTTACAATAAGTGCTAATATTTTGATACAAACCTACCCTAAGTTTGATAATATTTTTCACTTTATCACTTTAGCGGTCGATAAGCATAGAATAGACCCACTGGTATCTATTTGTGCGTGGTGAACGCTACATAACAAGGCGTTCTATTGTCAGGCCAGTGCACAAACAAACTTTTGAGTGATGACGTCGATGTGGTTAAGCGGTCCTCATAGTCCAATGCATAGGGTGCTGGCCCTCCATCCGTGGCCTCCGAGATCGATTCTCAGTGAGGTCACAATATATTAATATGAACATACATAATAATTTTGAAAACACTTAACAGAAATTAATATAATACTATACAAATACAAAAAATCTTTTTGAAAAAAGTATAATACCCCGCAGAAATCGAACCTGCATCTCTCGGGTATCGCGCCCACGCACGCTAAAGAAGTCATACTTAATTACGACAAATTATAACTAATGGCTAATAATAATACTCACTGAAGCGCTTTCTAAATTGAGTTATATTGGCGATTTTTTGTATTTTAATTCAAAACAGGCATTACTTTAATTACTAACTGACGTCACGGATCACTCCAAGATTTTTTATTGTAACTTTCTTGAACTTGCTAATAATTTTTAATCAAGTAACTATTTTTTTTCAAAAGATTTTTTCTATTGGTTAATATATTTCTCAGAAGTGTTTTAAAAATTATATAAGTATTGTGACACCCCCGTATGGTCCCCATTTGGGGACGCCCGAATCGGTATCAAAGCCAACAAATAATAAAGCGCTGATTACGAAAATAAATAATAATAAAAGAGCCCAGCCGGCAATGCCGTAAATTTTGTTAACCGTTGGAGATTTGCAACGTCGCTTTCTTTTCGACGACGGTTTCGTTGGAAAAAATCACAAGATGGCGCTCAGAACGCTGCAAGCAGCAAAATCGCGAACGCGTACATTTTGGCCTTCGTAGAATTAAATTATTAAAAATGTAACGATGATAATATTAACTAAATAAACTCGCCGTTTTCCATCACAATTCCGGTGTCTTAATTATCCACCTTCATCCCAAATACAGACGATAAAAAAGAAAACAAAACACAAAGTGACAGTTGAGAAATTACATACCAAAATGGAGGGAAGTGATAGTATGGTCAATAATTGGAATGTTACATGTTTAAATCTTGTGAATTATTCGTTGAATAAAAAAAATGTTAATATGATTTTCTCAAAGCCTGTATGTTTGTGATTGTTTCTCTTCTATACACTAATGTTTCACTATACTTTCAAACAAAGAAAAAGAAAAAGAACGAAACTTTTTAATTACTACTGCATATTATATTGACGGAATTCCGTTTATCACTAATACATTCACGAATACCTATCTTAAACATTGCATTTCGATACCGCAAAATCTATGAAAAGTAAATTATATAATTGGATCATCTTCTCTCTTAATTATGCAACTTCGATGGTTACTTCATTATGCTTAATTTATCACATTTTTATATATCATCATCATCATCAGCCTGAATCTATCCACTGCTGGATGAACTTCCGCAGAACTTTATCATTTCATCGATCCAGCGGCCTCTAGGTCTACCTTGCGGACATTTTATACCTCTTGGATACCACTGGATGACTAAGTTTGTCCAACGATTGTCTCTTCTTCGAGCTATATGTCCAGCCTTTTAACGGCCCACATGCTCAGCGTAGGTCAAAATTGAGCTTTTATGCTATTTTCAAAATATGATCCTGGACATTCCTTAAACGTTGTAGATAATCTATTTACATAATTTTGAAGCCTTATTATCCTTTATATTTATTTTAAACATTTGATGACTGCATAAAGTATTTTTATTACTTAAAATAGTATTCTTTTAAACCTCTCGCTCTAATGTTTTAGAATATAGTCATATTTCAGTACATCCTTGTGCAGTGGTGTTAATATGTTTTAGCTTTATTAATTTTTAAACGCATTTATAAAACCATTAGTAAAATTAATATTTATATATTATATATTAATAATACGTGGTAATGTGTTCGCTTATGAAGTCGCTGGTCTCGCGTTCAAATTCCAGGTTTGGAAAATTCACATGTTGTTTCCTATACCAATTTCGTTCGTTAATTTGATCGGAAACTTTCTAGTAAATTACAAATACATTACTAAAAAACTATACGCTGAACCAAAAAGTGATCATTTTAATCAATAGTCTTACTAACATAAAAACTACGTTTATTTAAGATTAAATACACCAGAAATGATTATTTGAAATATCATAATAACGATTGCCTAAATTCTTACAATCGTGAATTTTTAGCGGCCGCGCAATACGGACTATAACGCGACTATTGTACATGTTTCATATTCTACACAGTCTTGAAGCATCTTCTGTATCGTTTTCAGACGGTAATAATTCTATAAAATAATATGTATTAAATGGTAACTTACCACTTTTGTAGCAATAGCAGCTGTCAGATTCACATTTACCATAGTCGTAGCCTCTTTGTTTGCATTCATTATCGCAAACATCGTTGTAACATGTTGCAGAAGTGCGAACCGAAAACAAACACAACACAACAATGGCGACCAAAATAAACTTCATTTCTTATTATATTATCGATTATTATTGAATAACAAATGAATAATTTCTCTTCTATCCGAGTTTATATACAAATAATTTCTTTTATCCACATCCTGTTCGCGCTTTTATCAAACTTGTCGTTATCATTGATGTGGTATGAGGTTATTTTTAGTCTATCATATATTTTAATAGGAAATTTAAAAAAATATATATATAATATGAAAACCATAACCTTTTAGACTTCATAAACCGACAATAGAATGTGGTTACCGATGAAAAAATCCTGAGGTACCTAATGTTTATATTTATAACTTGCGATAGTTCGCGATTTCGTTCGTGTGAAATAGGAAAATACAACGTAAATATACATATAGCCAGGGGCGGCTCTACCTTAAGGGTTCGTAGGGACCATCCCCACATAGTTATCATGTCAAAAATACACGTCCGATATTTTTATAATTATCATAATAATATACATACTTAATTACATGATTAAGTCAACTATTTAATTTATTTTATCCATATAAACACGTCGTATTTTATTTAAGTATATAAAGGTACAGAAATGTCGTTCTACAAATAATGTGAATGCATTAGCGTTAGAATACTCATACTGGGGAGGGAATGAAATAACCCCTAGGTGAGTAAAAATGCCTGTTGTATGTAGTTGTTCAAAACTGATAATGGTAAAACTTTAATAATGACTATCATTAATTATGTTAATATTTTAAGCAAGCTTTTTAGATGCGATTAAGTAACGACTAAGATAATCACATTATTTATTCTGAAAAATTACTCATTTCCTCATGAATAAAATCATCAATAAAATCAAGTAGCTTGGTATATGATGTATAATATGAGAAAGTAGGTAGGTATCTATATTTAATAATTAATGGCTAAACCCCACCATCTAGAAAGTCGTCGAGCCGCCACTGCATATAGCCATTATACTGATTAGTTTTACTGACGATTGTATTGAATAAATTGACTCCTCACCACTACATCAGTCAGTTTTTGGCTGATCATGGTGTATTCGCTGTTTGCTGGCTTGTCACCCGACCAACATGTCCGTGTGGCGGAGAACTGCAGGATGCAATGCACATCCTCTGGGAATATCCGAGAATGTGCTCCAATAGGGAAGAGATGCTCAAGTCGACCCAACCAGCTGTTGGGTCCATCGGGCTGTCCGACCTAGTCGCCACAAAACTCAATGTTATAGCATCTCTTCACATATTTTATAATAATATTTATTTTATTTTACATTAGTTTTACATATGTCGTTCTCTCTCGTGGCACTTTTTATGAATTTAAGTCAACTCAGTAAACTCAGTCAAAGCTCTCTTGAGAGCATGGCGACGTCAGTACTTGGGTATCTGCTCCTGAGACATTACCAGACGTAAAAACTGCCGATGCTTCACACCAAGCGTACTGCCTTGTGATACGGTCGATTAACACCGAGTAGATTAACACCTAATAGATTGTTGGAGAAATCGCTGACATCCATTTATTCTAAAAACAAAAAAAAAAACTGTTAAAACAACCTCCACTCCGTGAAGGCCCATTTGATTTTCTTATGATCGGACGTATAAAAAATTGTGTTGAAGTGCTGGTTATTTACAGATGTGCGCTGTAACAGTGTAAAGTTTTCTACAAATGAATCAGCAATACTAAATGACTTGGAACCACAGCCTTAGTAACCATTTGTCGGCTTCACTTATATATATGCGATGTCCTTTCTAATTTTTCTCTTGAATGTATATATATTTTTATGTGCTTTACAATCCGTGGATCTTGGCCACCTCACAAAGACGATTGTAGAATTTCATTACAACATACTGCTCTTTACTTATAGCTGTCATCACGTATGCCACGATTTTGCATCACCCCTATTTGTCGACACCATTCGACACCATTCGCCACCCTTCGCCATGTCAACACTTGCGATATTTTTAAATATCACTGCCGTGTGTCGTTCATTATGTCGCTGTTGGAATCATATTACTTTTCTGACAGCGTTGTTTCAAGAAAATTGGGTACAGTTGGGTACAATGAGGATACAGTTGTATGTAATTTGATTACAATGTACAAGAAATTGTCTGCTAAGCAAACGGCTCATCACAGTAGCAGTAAAAAAAGTTTTGTGACGCTTTTAATTTTAGTTTTTAACAGTTTGAAATAGCTGGTTTAGGAATGGCAGAAAAATATAATTGAAAGCGTAGCTTTAAAAATAACGATTATTGCTGATGTTTATCTTATACAGATGATATACGTAATATGTTTTTTTATGTATATTTAATATTGTTATTTACATAAAATCTTAATATAACGCTCCCATAATTTGGTTTTTTTTTATTCCTTTTGCCGATGAATTATTTACAGTCATAAAATTATCAATAGTTAGTTATCAACGAACGCCTTTCGTATTAACAGCACCGTAAAATTCTTTATGCAAGATACCTCAAGCTTCATGTGAGGAAAAAAATGAAATGATTTGGAAAGTACGGAATTTATCGACATGGATTTTATTAGAAAATAATATATCGATATACCAATACATAGTTTATTTATACTTTATGGCTTTCGGATACTATAACTATTTTACTGTCAGGTTAGTAATGTCAGTATTCGTTTTCTGGTTCTTCAATGTTCACGACGTAATATATTTTATGCTCATAGTGGCGTCATCATCATCAGAAATGCCACGACCACAGAAAAGAAAATTTCTGAGTTCCCTGGCCACGACCGTGGTGGGTTCAGAAATCCGCTAACAACTCTTTGCGTCTGTTCCTATTCTATCTAACGTAGCCGCATTCATATTCGATACCCCAAGCATACGGCAGTCATTGCTAGATCTTCTTTTACACCTTATTGAATTTCTCAGCAATAGTATCTTTATAAAATTATAACTAGAGACAAACTCTCTTCTTCCCAGTCGATCCTTCATAGATGAGGATTGTGACCATCCATAAATGAGTTGCCTAGAATCATAACTCACATATTGCAAAAATCGAGTTTTGAGATAATCGCAAAAAACCACCAGAGCATTGTTTTTTTGTAATTAGAAGAAAAGTATTGAACTCACTTAAATATTAATTAATGAGTGAATGAGTAGATTTTTTTAAAATATATATAATTCTCCTAAGGCTGCAGGCCATGGCCTCCACATCCTGAAGAGGGCCCCCAGGCTCGGAACTTTGAAGGGGCCCTACCTATCGCTAAAGATACAGGCAGTGTGATGCTCTACAGTAGCGTTTTCCAAATGGTGTACGCGGTAAAATTATCGTGTGTATTTAGTGTTGTTTGTATATTTGAATTCATCTATTTGAATTATGAAGTTGTCGAGTATCGATATGTTACACCGAATGTGCGAAATTAACTATTACATGAAATGCGCAAAATTTTGGCTAATTCATGTAATAGTCAAGCCGGTTGCCTTATTCATGAATTAGGTAAATTTTCTGCTGAGTACATGAATTCGCCAGGGTATGGAATTCTTGAACTGTCAACATGACAGAATAAAAAATAAATTTAATACGGATGGTTTTATTAGTTATAATTGGACATAATATAATATTATTATTATTAGGTTAGGTTAGGTTAGGTTTTGTAATTCTGAATTAAATTATTCAACTGAATGTCCATTTTGAGGCTAGCTATCAAGTGTCAACAAACTATCACAAACATTCAATCGACCATTGCACGTTTGATACCCAAGCACGAATCAAATCGCGAAAATACTTTTCAATAAAATTCTTCCGTTATCATATTATAGTTCTAGATTTTTTTTGCGCATAGTAAATGGATATGAACGTCATTGTAGGACGACATTTGACACATTTGTTTAGTTTGATTAGTTGCAAAAAACACCACCGGAGCGCGATCATCTATTTTGACCATAGATAATATATGTACATTTTGACCAATGCATGAGCATTTGATACATTTAGTTTAGTTGCAAAAAATACCACCGTAGCGCTACTATCTAATTTGTCCAATACATGAACAAGGCAGAAAAATTACTGCTGAATTCACGCACTCTTCAGATATTTTGTCTAATTCATGAATAAGGCAACGGGCTTGCATTTTTCATGATTTAGGCAAAATTTTGCCCATTTCATGTAATATTCAATTTTGCACATTCGGCGTAACAGATACACAATTAAAAATTGTGTCGTACAACCACATAATTTTAAATAATAACAGTTTAATAACATTTAGTATTCGAGAGAATTTGTGATCTGTGTTTTTAATCACTTATCTGGTCGATTCGCCACGCCGGACCCTTCCTGAGCCCGGGCTACCAGGCTAGAGCCCTGTCAGCCCCCCCTTTATGGGGGCCATGCTGCAGGCACACAGCACACTATGAGAAATATAGCTGCGTGATTGGTCAGAAAGACCTTGATGACAGAACTCATATTATTCATTGAAAAATGTGAGATGATACCAACAGTTAACTTTATCAACGATTTTCACATGGTTTAAAGTGACTTTTGATAGCCAACTATTTTATTTATCTAGATTAATGCCTTTAGAATCACTTGGTACGTTTAATTAAAAAATGAGAAATTTGCAAAATGTCAGTTACTCAAATGCAGTCATTATCATCACGTCACGTATATGTGCTATATAAATCAGAGCATTCAATAATATACTGTTAACCTACAAAATCATTATGTCAATTACCTGTTATGTAGCTCCCTTCCAAACCATTGAAATTTAAAAAAAAATACTTGAGATCACGTGACTCAAAATATTATATTGTAAACTCGCAGAAAATAAAAATAAACATTATATAATTATATTATCATATGTAAGGTTGAGGCGTGATACACGTGAGGTGACCTTAGAGTAATTCAAATATATTTAACAGATTTTGTTAACTGACGCTATTCGCCATCGGCTCAAAATGTGCTGCGGGATAGGAATATCTGCCTGATAACATTTAAGCAGAGAAGGGACAGATTGTTCTCGAATTACGGCCACGACGAACGGTGTTAGTGTCATTTGTAAGTGTCGATACCAACAGCTAAATGGTTCGCATACACTACTACATGAATCGGACACCATTATATTAAGTAAAACAACATGGCACACCTTTTCCCAATGCGCGAGCTTGCCGTGAACTCGTGCGCTCACGTAACTTGATGTAATGTGTTTCTGATTCTCTACCCCTTACAGACCTCGCGGTCCTCTGCTTCTCACAGGTCAGAGCGAAGTCTGTTTCCAGTAAGCTTCTTCACTTGGTTGCTCCAGCGCAACGAGGCTTTTTCTCTTCTTCACCTTCCTTGGAGGCTACCCATAACCACCGGTCTCTCTGGATTATCTAGTCAGCGCCTAACAATATGTCCAAAAAACTGCATTATGTGTCTCAGATACACTGTAAAACACCGTTTCTTTATCTGGAGTCTCTCTCTATTGGAAATGAATGACTACTTCGTTCTGTGTTCTGTCAAGGAAATATGTAGCATTCGGCGCCAACACCATAGTTGAAGGCATCGTTTGTCTTCTTCAGGAATATAATATGTATAAATAATAGAAAAATATTGGACATAGTGAGGTTTGAACACACATATTATATCGTTTAAGCAGCCAACTCCAGTATTTTGGAATCCATTTCTTGTCGTCTAGTGTATTTGTAGTCTAGAAAAAAATTTTTTTTTAATAATATGCTCGTTGCTGTTTCATTATCATTCATATCGCGAATATTATTCATGTATTCAGTGACCGTTCGTCCTTTATTTATGAAAATGGTCCTTTATTCAAGAGCACGGTTTCCTGAATTTGAGATTTATTTTATTTTGAAAATCCCACTTTCTGTTCATTATTTTTTTATAAAAATGTATTTTAATTTTACCGAGCCACAGAAAAGACATGTGACCTTCGTCGATTGGCCCTAGGGGTTGTTAATATGGAGTCGAATCTCTGAAGGAGTAAAATACATATACAATAAAATAATGTTTTCAGGTTTGAATCTGTTTGGGTTTTGGAGGATAGGAGGGAAAAAATGGGAAGAAAATACAAACACCAATGCAATTTCCCACCAGTCAAAATGATAAGAGTCGTAGAAAACGATTTCACTTTTTGGGTATTTCTGATCCTTGTTTTCCCCATTGTCTTCTTCTCTCCCTATCTGCGTTACAAAATATTTTAACACATAATTTAAATATCATATTTTGGAGCCTTATCATTATTAGTAAAACATAAAACTGTTGAAAATTAACCTTTCAGTATAACGTCAACTCGGAATATTTGATTCTCTTAGAAATTTAGTGTAGGTATATTTAGTTGGTTTTATAACCTATCACCTTCTTCACAGATCATCATATTATTATGATATCATACTCTTTCCCAATTCTGTGGCATTTGTTATTTCTTCTTCCTTAACCTTTCTTAACCTTCTTGTATTGAGAAGGGGCAAAAAGTTAATTGTCATACAAACTCTCTAAATTGTTCTATGAAAAATAGCACTTAATGTCAAACGGGAATTGCTTTCAACGATTTCCATAAATAAAACACGAAGGAAGAAGTTCCAACATCTTTTGTAGGTACCAGTAGCGAAGGGTGGAGGTAGGCTGTTAAGATCTTCCATAAATAGTGCACATTGAACTTTGTTATACGTATTTGTTTTTATTGAACTAAGACTACAATTTACAAATGATCTTGGTTAGTTTTTAAAAATCACTTAAGCCCTGCCTTAACCAAACCATAATAGTTTTGGTATACTTTGGACGATACGACAAAATTGTGCACACTTTTTCATTCATACGTCTTATTTGTTTTAGTTGGATTAAGAACACATAATTTATGTATTACACATATTGTTGGTTAGATTTTAAAAATCATTAGGCTCTGCCTAAACCATACTATAATAGATACAAAAATATTATTCTATCTATAAATCTATTTTATAGATATACGAGTATTTTTTGACAATTATCTATTATGGCTTGGTTTTCGCAGGGTTTAAAAACTAACCAACACCATCTGTAAATTATAGACTTAGTTCAATGAAAACAAATATGTATAACTGACAAATTTTAGTGTTCACTATTTATGTCGAATCATAACAGCTTACCTCCACCCTTCGTCACTGAGTACTACGTATTTTTTATAAATAAAATAACAGAATTTGGAGACAAATTGTTTATTATTTATGTTTTATACAATAAATTATGACGACACACGAATTCATTGTTGTAATACTGATTTCTCAGCAATGAACATAATGTTTGTAATTAATTATTATGACTTTTTAAACAATACATTAGAAGATATTTCAAGATGTCTAAATAAACATTCACATTTAATGATATGAAGCTCACCTTATTTAAACACATTATTCATTTAATAATATATTATTTCATGGGTTTTCATAATTAATATTATGTTATATCCATACAAATTAGTTACAGAAAATTTGACCTGCGTACTGACGCTTTTCTAAAATATTAGTACTAGCGACCTCAAACATTATAACTAATATTGTAATGCTCAAAAACTTCAATAAGATTATCGTTAGGTTTTTTTTCTAAACTCTATAGCTAGAGTATTCTATTCCAGTCAATTCAAGATTTTGGCCAATTATAAATAGTTTGAGATAGATGTAAACAGTTACGGAATTAAGATAAGATAAACAGCTAGATTTGTTACATTATGTTATAAAAAGTGTGATTGTAATTTATTTACTGTGTCTGGTTACAATATTTACTTTTATATTACAACCATTTTTATATTTTTGGCATCACTTACAATAAACACTACTATTAGAAGCGGTTTTAATTATAATAGGCCAATGAATGCTTTTTGATAATTAAGCTAAATTAATCGATTATTGGCAATATAAAATTCGTTCATTTCTGGTGGGAAACTAGACTACCTACAATCGTATTTGATTAAATATAACGGTACACGGCAGATTGTTTCAAATACTAATTTGATGTTTCGATAGTGATTTATATAAGGTTACCAACTAAATGTAGGCCAGAATGCACCAATATCAATAAAAATGGGTTTGGAGATAAATGCATAATATAATGTCTTCCAAATACAATAAAGTTGGCGATTTGTAGATACGGCATATTGAAAGAATAGTCACGATACTAAAATATCAGCACATATAATTATTTTATATTATGGAATACGCTCAATGAGAAAAAAAGCAGCCACGACGCGTTGTGGACGGTGTTTAACAACGAAATCAAATAATAAATACAGGATTTATTAGTATCTTGTTATTTTTTATTCACACGATACTCATAGAGTTTTCCATTGTTTTATATTATTATTTTATTCGTTTTTATCTCGATTTTATTTTTAAATTTCTACTTATCCTTAGTCAATTCTGTTAATTAGCAAAAATAATATCAGTTTGTGACGTTCTTAAGTGATTGCAATAGGTTTCAATACATTGCGTTGTGGCCTAATAAGTACGATCATGCATCGAAAGAGTTCAAATCTTTCACAAAGCGTTGTAACTGCTTAGTTTCTTACTGAACGGCTTAAATGCGCGCCTACATAACTAAAACGTTGCGTTTAGTCATATATGCATCGTGAATGCATTCCCCGCTGACTGGCATCCACACTTCTTATAGGGTGAGTGAGTACGACGGCTAGACATTGCAGTGGCAGACGCATCTTGGCCACACCGGTAATTAGTATTACTAATAATTAAATAGAATGCTGATATTTTGTGTTGGTAGTAAATTATAATAAGAAAGCAAACTGCATTAAATATTGGTTTGATCACACAAAATATTCTTGTATTTTTTTTTATATAATTAACAAATAAAAAATGTCACGAATGCTGAAGTTTTTTTTGTATTTCCTATTAATTTTAAAATGGTTTTTACTATTAAAGCATCATTTTGTACTTTAATCAGAGAAAACTATTATTATTGACAATTACAGTTGTTAGATATAAATAAACAAAAAAGATGAATTTTTATCTGCGATTTGTAGTTGGTTAGTTGATGAGTACCGGTAGTTCTTAATTGTAAATATTGTGGACAACATTTTAACTATATCTTAATTGATTAAACAATAGATCATTATAAATAAACTGAGTATTAAAGTCTGTAATATGTTTCTTCTACTGACAGTGTTTATATTATGATAAAGTGTGCTAAATCTTACATTACTTCTGTTATTAAAAATATTTTCTATTTCTGGATAGTAGTCGTAATTAAAACTAATCCGAATTTTTCAGTTTTTAATTAATCGAAAAAAAATGATTTTTTTTTAAATAATTTTGCAATTCCAGAATGTAGTCATTTTCAGAATGGTCCAATACCTTCTACTGTACTTTAGTATTTTACAAAATGTTAAATTTCTACACTATATTGGGTATGAGAACAATAATTAATAACACATAAGTCAATACGTTTAAATTAGGTTTCCATTAATATTATTTTAATACAGCCACATAATTCAGTACAACGATTTACAACTATTTGGGAGAAATTGTACAATAACTTTTATTTTAAAGACAGCATTGACTTATCAAATTAAATGAACATAGCGTCTATAAAATAAAAACGTCCTTCATTACTCAATCACCGTGCTAAGTTTCCGAGTTAGTTTTAGCGAAATAAGCGTCTAACTTGAAAATGTGCAAAATCTCTTACCCATTTTACTTCCCGGGTCAGAATTTCTGCCACAGGGCAAACAATGAGTCAGGGCGAGAGTACCTAATTATAAAACTATTAATTTGAACGAAAAATAAATAACATTTAATATTTAATTTATTACAATCACACATAGAGCCATATGAAAACAGGCAAGACCCAAATCTAACCAATAGGATTTATATCTTTAACATAATTAAATCAATTTGCAGTTTCTGCGCAATATGACTGGTGGGATTTTTTTTATTTTTGTATGTAAGTTTATACTAAATAAGTCAATGAAAAAGAACACAAGAACGAAGCGTTGTATTTCATATAACTAAGACAAAAAGATTTAGATAAAGCAATCAGTATTATGATCGCGTACAACTATATTTTTCGCACTGTTTAAAATTTTATATAAAGACTATTACATAACAGTTTAACTAAGGAATGATTTTTTGTACAACAGTATACTTTTCGCGGTACAAAGAACCACTTCAATGGAAATTTGCATGAAGAGAACTAACTGCACGAGACAGGTTATTTTGTCTTTTGAATGCAAGATTTATGAATGCGAGATCGACATTGTTGTGATGAAACAGGTGATACTGTTTTTGCTGTGAATTTCCATTTCGCGGAATATCTAATTTAGATTTCGTAACAACGGTGTCATAAATATAAAAACGTAACACAACTGCCGATGCTGTCTAATCTTCGTTAGGCCATCCTCACTTACATGTGCGCGAGAAAATGAAAGTCATCGTTCAAAAATGTCTTCGGATACCGTAGTAATTATTAATAAATCACACCTCCCATCTTATTCACAATTTTTTAATTAACTGCGCCCGACTATTAATGCATACATTTTCAATTTATATACCTACTGCTAAAGATTGGAATTTTTGCAATATTTTCAACTGAATCACAATGTGAAAAATAAAGAGTGCTAGATATTACACGAGTACCATCAAGTGACAAACAAAGGTAGATCGCCTTGCTTTGTAATTAAATTAATTGATCTAATTAATAATATTACTCAGTCTGTGCGCCCATTAGCGGCCCGGCCGGTGCAACTCGGTGGCTGGGCATAACCACACGCAGCCCGTGTTTATTGTGTACTGTCTGGGAATGGAGAGAGATGAAGCGGGTTAAAGCGAAAGTTCCAAATAGTAATCTACGCAAGAAATCACTGTGCGTAACGTCTGGTGGTTATCCCACAGACCGGCCATTGATAGGTCATTGCGACAAGTTGCACCGGCCGGCCGTCTAAAGGCGGGAAGCGAAATTTATTCATGATGTGTATTATGCTTGTGAACACGTTTCTGTTCAATGCTGAATATATCCTTCAGTATTGTATATTCAGATGCGAAATAATATACGCAAGAGATCACTGTGCATTGACAACGTCTGGTGGTTATCCCACCGACCAGCCATTGATGGGTCATTGCGTTGTTTTGTACCGGCCGGTCGTCTAAGCTAGCCAATTTTTTTTTTTTTTGATGATGTCTATATGCTTATGAACATTTTTTTTGTTCAATACTGAATATTTATTCTTCAATATTGTATATTCAGGTGCGAAATAATGTACGCAAGAGATCACTGTGCGTCGACAACGTCTGATGGTTATACCACTGACCGGCCGTCTAAAGGCGGCTGGCCAAATTTATTCAAGATGTCTTTATGCTTGTGAAGATTGTTTTGTTCAATATATAAGTACTTCAATGTTGTATAACAGGTGCCATGAATATATCGTCATTTAAACAAATGAGACAGATTTTCCCCCCACTTATGAATTCGAACTATTGATACGATTTTTTTGTAAGGATGACCACACGATAAAAAAACTCGGCCGTTTTTATTTGTTATTTTGTTTTTTACATGGTTAGTTTCCTTTCTTCGAGCATTATTTTTTTCTCGTACCGATATTATTTCATAATATAACAATGTATACGTTAAATAAATACATCTTGTTTCTAGGTGACATTTATTGATTATTTATGCGTAGTATGGATACATAATATTCTATAATATAATATGATTTTCTACTTTTATGGTATGACTACTATCACTAATGATTTGTCCTAATCTACAATTTTAAAATTAAATCACATAGTGGCCGAAACTAATCGATGCATTTGATGCAGGCCGTTTGCTTATTATTTTTCTTGACTAGATGAAAGTGATTCACTGGATATTTTGTTTTTTTTTGTAGATGTCAACACTTTGATTGTTGTTTTAAACTGAATAATAACGAACTAATTATCTTTGAAAAGACTATCTAATACTGCAGACAATAAGCAGATAAAAGATTTACTTCCCTACACATGTTTAGATACTAATGACTTATACATCTGAATATGTTCTTCGTAACATGTTTTTTTTATAATAATATGACGGAAATATAAACAGAAATGGCGGCAACTTTTAAACGTTATAATACAAAATAGAATAATAAAGGTTAGAAATTACGATAATATATTTTGTAGATACAAAAGTTTTTTTTTTAAAAAGACACCCGTCATTGGGTGAGCTACATTTGAATTTGGAATTTGGATTTAGGTAGGTATTGATACCATTATTAAATTTACTGCAAATTTCATAAACATTGTTTTGACAAAACAAAAATAATCATACGTAGAAGGAGCTGAGAATTTAAAGGAGTAGATACGAGTGGGGTATAAGTACTAAATGAGTAAGAAAAAGTGAAAAAGAATTAAGTATATGAATTTTATTTTTCAGAGTTCATGTGAATAAAACTATTTTAATATTTACACACGATGGCCGTGCGGCTTAAGCGTCGGCCTATAGCGTCATGGGTCCCAGGTTAGAATCATGGGTCTGACAAGTACACATATTGTTTTTCAATTTGTGTATGTGTCCAGAGTATGGATCTAATAGGTTGAGCAAGTGGCTGACATCCATTTCTCGTAAATACAAAAATCTGTTAATACAAACCCCCACTCAGTGGAGGCTCATATGAATGTTAAAAATAGTTATGTAGAATTTATCTTTGAAGTTGATTAATTATATATTTACTCAAATATGCACTTGGATCCTTTTAATCCTCAGCTCCGCAAAATAATGCATTTCTGTTATTATCTGTATTCTATACGATTTAGATATTTTACAGTTAATATTTTTATGGAAGTCGATAGATAAAATATACAACTAATATAATCTGATTGATAAGTTAGTTGATGATTTTAATATTCGATACAGCTCTCTACCTCTCTCTAGATATGCGGTGAAAATTCGTAACTGTCGAGGCTAATATAAAATTGAGCGGATCTTTTACGTCCTTTTACACTTCCATAGACAAACGAATACTGATTGATCTACTATACATTTGACCGTAAACGAACAAGAGTGATCTAACTATTATATTATGACAAGTATAGAGGAATGGTCATGTAAGAATTGGTCGAAATTTGTTTGAAACGAAATAGATTGCCACTACAGCGTGTGGTGTGGTTATGAACTATGCCCGGCGATCAGAGAGACCATTACTATATTATAAAGAGGTCGATTTAAGCCGGCGCCCTTCTACCATACACCGTTTACTATTCAGTTTCTTTGGCTTCAATATAGTTAGATTTAATTTAAACTATAACCACTACGGAAAACTTTATTTTGAGACATCATTCGATTACACACGTTTTGCTTATACCTATACAAATCTCCGTGTTAATCGTTTCTTCATTCATTTACAACAGCACCAAATGCTTACGATCGACTGTCAATCGAATTATCAATATTACAAAATAACATCAACAAAATTACGAACTATGTATGTTAATGCTTAACATACAAGATTCTAAGAAGGTATACTTTTCTCGCATAGTGTTGCTTTATTAAATACATTCACATGAAAATTTCCAGCACTGTCACTTACGATGTATTGATGATTTTGAAAATCTGATCAAAATGATTTTCATAATTGTATTTGCAAAAGATTTATTGTTTAGAATTCATAATTTTATGAAAAATAGGCAAGTAGGATAGGAAAAAAAATGTGTTATAGTTACGGTGACCATGCTTCCTTTATTATAAAAAAGAACAATACTTTATTTGAGTGTATTGTCATTTACTTTTTTTCTGAAACACACGCTTTATTCTTCATTATCTATCGAGTGCTTAAAAAACAGAAAATAAAAACAACAACCACTCAAATCTTTTTACTTTCATATGCACACACATTACAGTTTCATGATTTTTTGTTAATATTTTAAAATGATCGTTCGTATAGTTGTAATTTAATTTAGCATACCTAATATATTAAATCATATCGTTACTTCTCATGTAGCGTGGTCAATCCTTTAACTTATATTTTAATAAACATCACATTTTAAATATTTTTTTCTTTAGTAGGTATGTATTAGTTAACATGTTTTAGATTATCCGTTATTTTTATTCAAGAAAACATGGTCGCCGGAGTTATAGTATGTAATATATTATATATTATATTATCAGTGTTGTACCACGCACATACTATGTTTTATTGGATAATTACGTTATTAACTTCATTGATTTCTCTATTATAACATAATAGTAACATATGGTATAAGCTACCAATGATCGATAATGCACGGCCCATATCACCGGGCTTTTACGTACATACCTATTACAAGTCAAGCATCTCGTATCCAAGACAATATTTCAAATTGGTATGCGCTTATTGGGACAAAAAAATACTAACGTAGAATCAGTTATCTGCTATACGAATCAAAACAACTTGTATAGAATGACAGCGCTGAATTTACCCAAAATCGATTATGACTTAAAAGACCGCAAAACTGCCTCAGCTTACAATCCTCTCAATTCCCTTGCCTCTGGCCTGACCATCACAACGAAAAACTCATCCGTCTTCGAGTCTTCAAATCAATACTGATTATGCGACATGTGACGATCTTCTAACCTATATCACGCCTGGCCAAACATGGCAGACACGTCACCAGTGGACTGGGAGTGGTGCATGGCGCCGTGGGAGTGAACACTACTGCTGGCCCCTATTTTAGCTAGCGTCTTCTTCCCGTGGTACAGCCTGTAGAGAGAGTACTGATGCGCCGATTCCAAGTCGCTCACGCTGTTTGTCATGGTACTTGATTTGTTTACCAATGAATTAGCTGGGACTTCTGGTACTCGCTGGGTGAAGGCTGGCGGCTCGATCTTTGGATTTGAGTTTCTGTTGTGTGATGGAAGATTTTCTGGTTTGTTTGCGTGAATTGGCGGCAAGTCACGGGTGGAGCGAGGGGCGGCCAAGGGGCTCGGTGGTTGGTTGCAGGGCGTCTTCACTTGTGACGATTGCAGCCATTCGTGTTTCGTTGCCTGTTCTGAAGTGAAGCGTTTCTTTGGGTCCCATCTGTGGACAAAGAAAAATCATAGAATTAACAATAATACCATAATATTATAATGTTACTTTCGGGAGCCAATTATTATGAAATTTGTAGTATAATTATTCATAAATATACAATATTACAATACTATTACACCATAGACATTATGGTATACTTAATACCACATTTATTTAACTAACGGCAGCGTTTCCCAAAATCTGGTGCCATATAATATATTATTTTAGTATATTTTTTACGAACAAATTTTACAGTAGGTGCATGCGCAAAGGATTCATTTACATGACGTACGATCCAATAAAATTATTGTTCATTGTATTGATCTTCGGTCATTTAATCATATCGAGGCATTTGTCGTTGGTTAAGTATGCATGTTTTATGTACACAATGACCATGACGCGCACGTACTTCACTCGTTCATTTTAAAGCTGACAACAATTTTGGAACTGCTGTTTGCACTAAATGCATGCAGGTATTGCTGACCGGTTTTCGTTTCAAGTTTAGCCGTTAGCGTATAAGAACTATAGTTACAATGGGTTACGATTGTAAACTGACGGTGAGATCGTCATTGAGCTGTTAAAACTTGCGAAGAGACAAACAAAACTGACATTTTAAAAACAGGCAAAAAACTGATTTTCAATCACAAAAATGATGGTAGATTGTCAATCTTTTATGTCTGTGCATAATTTGATTAATCTAAGGTAATCATCATCTCATTATCGAGTTATAACATAATATATTGGGGTTCTAAATAACGCTCTTATTAAAATAATATATTATGTTAAATCGAAGAATTGTGTAATATTAGAAGATATACCTACCTATAGGTACAGAAAATTGATGGTTTTAAAAACTACGTTTTAGGTAGTTTCAAATTATGTACGTTCAATATAAAGAATGTTACATTCTCAAATCTTGTGAATTATTGGTTGAATAAAAGAAATGGTTTATTAAATTATTAGCAAGTGCAAATAGATTTTTTTACCATGTTATACGGGCGCATAAGGTTGTTTTTACAGATTTAGTTAGTAAGTAAGTATGTTAGTAAGTAGGTATGCGATATCCAGGGATCACAGAAATGTGTTCTGTGGCGATATTCAAAAATGAATACAATTAATTATTGATAGCACTAATATTATAAAAACTACTAGTTAATTTAGTCGTAATTTGTTTTCAAATTATGTATTTTGAGGGTTTTATTAAATATACGTACTATACGATGTACTATACACGGACGGAAATATAAAATTAACCTTTTTGGCAATATTGTCACATACGAGATTTTAAGAGCCCAACGATGATAATATTATTATGTTTAAATAAATTCAAAATAATTACAGAATACTAGAAAGCTTATTATACGCATTCTGTGTCTCATTGCTATATTAAAATATCCAGTTTCTGTATAAGTAACTACTTACTGCTTATTTTACTTACTAATATGATAATTTTGTTATAATTCGTAGGTGTGATATATTTATTATTTAAAATAGTTTAACCTAATCTCAATTAAGCGACAGGCGGAATCACGATAACGTGATACTGCTCAACAGAGAAAAAATGTCACGACACGGTTCATAATAAAAGGTTATTAGAGAGCAATCAACTCTCTGCGTGAATGCTGTGGGACTTAAGAATAATAATAAAGCCTATGCCAAGGTGAATGTCGCCATGTCAAAAAAATATTATCTCCGACACGGCCTAAGAGATTTAACAATATTTTTGTTTCTGTTTCGCCAACACTGTCAACATCGCATTAAATTTTAGAAAATTCTCATCACACTATTATTATTGACATACATAGTTCCGACGACGGTGAACTGGCTTTCCAAAAAAATACAGCTCTTCCGTAAAAACACAAAATTATCAATTATTATTCACGAATGAAATACGACGCATCGACATTTTTGACACACGCAGTATTTGTTAATTACAATAATGATTTATTCCTACATTATTTATCGATACGTCAATATTTGTGTTTATAAAACTCATTAAAAAATAAACATATTTTGAAAGTAAGTAAATAAAATAACGTTAAGCATTGTGATTTGTGAAACTTTGCGTTAAATATTGTTTTAAGTAGGTACTTACTTAACGATTTTTGCCCATCCCTAAAATAAATACAAAGATATTGATATAATATTATATTCCTACATTATAAGACTGCATTTGAGAAGTATATATGTAATGTTTGGAAGATCGTATGAAGTACAGCACGATTATGACAGTGGCCACCAAATTTGGCTGACAGGGCAGTGGGCTAGATATGTGAATAATTGCTAGGTAAAATAAAATTAATTCCGCAATGCAATGGTGACTAAAGTTGTGATTATATTAAGATGCACGTCGCGTACTATCACGTGACGTCACAGTAAGCTGCCGCTACGGGAAAAAAGTGTGTAATGTCATTTTTCTTGATGTTAAAATGTTATCAGATTGATGGTCCCATCCCGTAGCACATTTTAAACCTTTAAACGAACATTGTCATTTAGCAAAATCTGCCGAAATCACCAGAACAACAATGAGGTCACCTGACGTTGTACCGCACTGCATCGACACCTGCATGACTCAATGAACGTTTTTTCAGTCATTTTATACATGCCTACACATTTTCGACTCATGTCAAAATCGCGTGTTTTTTCAGCGGTTGGCACTATGTATTTTCTTCTAATAATTATTGATTTATTAGTGGATATATATATATTATATATATATATATTAAAATAACTGTAATTAGGACCTATGTATACGGTCTGCCAAAATGAAAATAATTTTGACAGGAGTAAAAGTCAAACAAAAGAATAGAAATTATTGTAATATGGATTGTTTTTAAATTAAATGTAACAAACAAACAATATTATTTTGTATTTTATAATATTATGTAAGTAATTTCTTTTGATACGATTAGGTACCTATTGATATTTTTATGTGGGCAATACAATGCTTCATAAGCTATCGCCAAAAGTAGATATGACACAAATTGATTGAATTTCAGATGTAGAAGCATAATTTTGTATCAAAAAATAATACGAGGAAAATGACTGTCAGAAGTCGGTTACTAGTTTGGCGAGACATGGGTGTGCTAAAGTGCCCAAGAAAGTGAATCATGCTTCACGACAAGTGAAAGTTGGATGCAAAAGGATCGTCGATTTGTACCTACGTTGCTAAGTAATGAGACAACTACACAAGTGTACATATAGCACATCTGTAATGAATGGAAATGTATTTTAAACGATTGATAGATGATATACGTCATATTGCATGTAGTTTTCCAACGCTCGCAGAGGCAATTTTCTTTGACGCGTATGACGCAGTCGATTTGTCAGAAGATTTTAACCTCCTACCCACCGCATGACTTGCTTACCCCTACAGGACACTGCATACAAGTACCACTGCGCCACATATTCTATAAAAGTTGCGTACATCTCTATGAAATTAATTTCAAGCAAACTTAATAAAATAGGCTTTCATGATTTTATAGTAGACGAGAATATCGTAGCTGATATAAACAAGCTTTTCTTTCGCTTTGAATCGGTCCGATAATTTTATGTAAATTCGGTTTATTTTAATACCTACATATTTTGATAAGGGTATACCTCAGTCGAGACATGGTCTAAAAAGATCGTGGCTAAGCGATGCGCGGATTGCAGGTCGCGGGTGCAAATGACGCATGCCAAACGAAATATAATTTGTCATATAAATCCAACATGCGTTCATTTAATGTTCTGTTTATTGTACGGGCCCAATTATTGGTCATGGAGATCTGATAGCAACCGAGGCCAACTTTGCGGCATTCGAGAAATTTGCAGCGTCTTATGGGGAGCGGGATAGTCCTGACTCTTCTGTAGACTCATCCATTTCAATTCGTGATACTCAGTATGCGGGTACACAAAGCGCTTAACGTCAGCGGACAGCAGAGCCAGTCCAAAAAACAAACATTTTCTTTCTTAACTTTCTTCTTTAAGCACTACGGTGCATGGTTGCAGCATCAGTCCCGTGCGGCTCCGTCTCGGGACGGAATGAGCACTTAAAATCACTTCTTTCAGACACGTTTAAAGCGTCATAAAAGCGGCCGTGCATATCCACGGTTGTGCATATATGACGGGTGGTGGTGGGCACTTTAACGTATGTTATATTAATAATAATAATAATATTCATTGACATGTTTTCTTTTTCAAGCATCTTTACACGATTTAAGAATTAATTTCCCCGTCGCCATCACGAAACAAATTGACGTATTACACCTCGACGTTCGCTCTCCGACTGCCAGCGAGTCCAAAATTTCGTCGCGCCTATAGTTGAAAATTATTTGCTGTTTCACTGAAGTATCGTCTTAATATTTCACTGTTCATTATAAGCAAGCGAAAACTTATTTATTTATTGAAGTTACTTGCGGGCAGTTGAGAGAATTTTACGCATTAGGTGCGTTTCTAAGACATTAGTATACACAATGTGCATTTGAATATTCATACAGAATTGTAAATAACATAATTCCGTCACCATTGATAAAGTAATAGAAAAACGTTATACCACAGCAAGTTGATTTCTAAAGCTTAAACAAACAGCAAGATCAACATTAACACAAACATAATAATGTACATAAATTAAGGTTATACTAGCATGAATCGTCAAGCATCTTATCATTTCATGCCCACTCACCGTAAACCAAACGTACGCTAAGTAAAAATTAATTTAGTCCTAATTATTGAGATGAAATCCACAACTTCGGTGGCTCGGTGACTTTGACTACATACAGCGAATGCTCTCATGGTCCACAATGTGTAAAGCACTGGTTTTTTTTATTTGGTGACTCCGGGTCCAACTGTTCAGGATGAGGTCCGACTGGTGAGGATATAAATAAAAACCATACATTCTAACTACTAACGTAACTAGTAAAAATAAAAATGTATCTATCTCCTCTCCAATTATTGTTGAAGAATACAGCGGTGATACATAATAATATCAACGGTTTATTTAGTTAGGTACAAGTACGTATATGTTTCAGTGGTTACGTTATAAACCCATTTGGTACCTACTTCCCCCCGACCATGTCCGATCCTAATAGGATCATATGGGCCTCCACAGAGTAGAGGTTTGTATTAACAGATTTTGTTTTTACGAGAAATGGATGTCAGCCACTTGCACAACCTATTAGGTCCATACCCTGACTCACACACAAGTTGAAAAACAATTTGTGTACTTGCCAGACCCAGGATTCGAGCCTGGGACCCACAGCGTTATAGTCCAACGCTTAAGCCGCGTGGCCACCATGGGTGTTTTTGGTACCTACTAGTTGCAGGAATTCTCTGAAAAATACGCATGTTTTTAAGATTTTAATATGACTGGTTCGAGACCCCTTTAAATCTTAAAACGAATGCGTAATTGTGTCAAAGAAAATCGCCGCCGCTTCAACACTTATAATGTAATATTATGACCGGTTTCGTCTTACAGCATTATCAATAATTGGTGGCAGACAGTTTAATAACCTCTTTCGTTACATTATAATTTTAAAGCTGACGTATCACTTTGCATTTACCAAATATGAAATAGTTTTATTTTCACGGCACGTGCTTCATTCACATCGTAACCGTTATCATGTAAACCCAAGCCTATTGCTACGAAAATCTATGTTAGAGAATAATGCGTCTAATAGTGGGAGAGAAAAGGATATATCAGGAAACAAATATGTTTTTTCTGTGGATAATAATAATTTTACAACTGGTTTCTACTGTTTCGAGGCCCGCTTTTAAAATTCTGATGAATCAATTACGTGAAATGTGTCAAAGAAAATCGCCCCTGCGGTGATATCACAATACATTTATGTGATTTTCTCAAAGCTTACTACCGTTTGACTACACTACTGTTATATGATCTCATGACCTGTCTTATAGGAATGACAGATTCTTCTGACATTGCAGCCACGACGAAATCACTTTGGAATGTTACTAGTGTCATTTGAAAGTAACGATACCAACAGCTAAATGAGTCGCCTGCACTGCCAGAAGAATCTGATATAATTCTTCCTAAAATGTTAAAAAAATATTAGAATAAAGTTTTTAAAATGCAATGCAACGCTTTAAAATTGTAGCCATTAGATCTTGGTTATAGTCATGGCCCCCACAAGGAGGAGGGGATGACAGGGCTCTAGCCTAAGGGCCCGGGCTAAGGGGGGCCCGGCGTGACGGGTCGACCAGTTAAATGAAATAAACACACACCCCAAACTTGCTCTAATAGTAAAAAAGTCGCCTGCGGTGCTATTTCACGGTATCATTTTAAAATATGTCGTTGTATGATGCAATTAAATGTGATATTAGGATTGATATAATTAAAAGATAATTGTGTTTCCTTACTCATACAAATGGCTACTTTATCAAAATATGGCGATGGGGTACATGTTCCTTGGTTACCACAAAAAGGGGTCGAGATCACTGCTTCATAATATGATGCCGAGTGACGACAATTCAATATGTCAAGTGGATTTATTTAAAAATACAAAAAATCGCTGAAAATACTCGGAACGCCCTTAATTTGACCTTGTGGCAAACACTACTGTAGAACATCACACTGCCTGTAACCTTAGCGATAGGTAGGGGGGGGCCGCCAAACATCCTGGTCTGGGGGCCCGCATCAAGATGTGGGGGTCATGGTTATAGTATAAATAGTTGGAATTAATGTGAGTAAATCGTGTAGTATTTATGTTTTTATTTGAAGGCGGCGTGTTAAAGGGCATCCTTATGATTTTCTGCAATATGTCTACAGCATAAATCTATTAGATCATTGAAAAAGAGAAAACATACCGTAGGCACATATTATTGTGACATTTCTGGGAAAGTTTTCCTGTACTGGCAATTCCAATACAAATCAAACCGCATTAATAAATTAACTTCCACGTTGTTTTTCCTATGCCATTCGTCGTTGTCATGTTCCTAATGTACTTGTGTGCGGAATTGTTTAATTACATCATGTAAACAGCTATCACCACAAGATTACCTTTAACCCATGGTAGCTCTACCTTGTACACGTTTATAATAGTAATCTTCATTCGTTTATTATACTTAATTAAAAAATACATAGATATGATTTTAATAAACTACTTATTTTTATTTCTGTGGTGTTTTCTATTAAAATCATTAAAGCAAGTTCGAGTTTGTCAGAAATAACAGATTTATTTATAATAACATCATGCAAATTATATTTGTGCATGTCATATAAATTTCTCAAACTCCTTGCTCAGTTTATATAAAAATAATTACAAGATAAAAAGAACTTTTTACATACCACGTTTTTAAATTTTCTGTTGAATCATATAAACTTGACTTGACTAGCTTAAACGATCAAACAAATTGTACTTGATATAAATAATACTGAAATGTTATTTTGACACTCATATTGATTTCCATAGTAACGCACGTATATATTAATAATTTCCTAGCAACCAATAATAGTGGATTGGATTACGGATTTCTTCCGAAATACCTTTTCATACATAACAGAATTAACTGAAAATGAATTTAATTCTACTTAAAGATGGCTAAAAGTATTTTTAAAAAATGCATTGGCATCGTGTTCTGATAAATATTCTAAAAGTTTCAAATGTCTAGCTAGTCGGGAAGTTAGTTAAAAATCGATTGCAAGATTTGTACCGGATAAACAACCACCGGACAAATAAAAATACGACCTAATAAAAACGTTGTAATTAGTAGACAAGGATCCTTATTTTGCATCAGTTTCATGTGTTTAGGCTCTATCCTCGTAAATTATAGGAAACGCTCATAAATAATTTCACATTATTGACGTTTAAGATTGATAATAAACTATATCTTGTGTTTTATTCAGCGAATAAGATGCAGCGATTTGAGAATGTAATATTCAATATATTTAATATGCATAATTTGAAAACATCTCATGCATATACACACTAGAAAAAATCATATTGTAGAAAAAAACGACACCCGTCGGGGCTTGAACCTGTATCTGCTGGATTCCAGCCTGAAATGTTTTCAAATTATGTAAATTCAATACATGATTTTGAAAATACATTATGTCAAAATAGCGAGGAGGCGATCTGGCATATTATATATAATGATTAATGGCGATGGGGGAAGACCAACGAAATATAAACCATTGTTTTCGATAATATAATATTCAAGAACAAATAATTAATGACCAGGAAGCATTGATCAAATCAAAATTGAAGTTTCAACGAACGCATATTTCGTTCACATAACGGATTTTTATCTTTGAATTCTTAAAAATTGTGTATATTGATTAAAAAAAAAAATTCAAATGGAAATTACCATAAAATTTTGATAAATTGTATGGTCTACATCAAAGGTTCTACAAACTTATTTCGACCACCGCCCACTTTGAGATTTAAAAAAATCAAGTGACCCCCATATTTTTTAACTTACCTTTTTACATTACCATCTGTTGCGTATCTTAAAAACAGTTTTTACAAATTGACACCTAAAATTTTTGTATGAAAACAAATATCGGAAATCACTACTAAGCGACTCTAATTTAACCGTCTATACGGGACTTCAAGCATTCGAGTAGTAAATCGCATCTCAAGTGGTGTCATGTCTAGATTCCGTCGGATTTTTATGGATAGAATTTGTCTGCAGTCGCCCCTCTAGAACGACCGCTAATTTTCTTTGAACCTTCTACCTCCTCCCTGAAAGCCTCCAGCGCCCACAAGGGGGCGTTATCGCCCACTTTGAGAAAGACTGGTATACATTATAATATCACTAGTCACTTACCAAAAACTGTCTCCCGCCAGATAATAGACGTAGGGTTTCCCCACAATACCATCGTTGAAGCAAGCTGTTCTAGCAATGATAAATAATATATATTTACGATGCGGCGGTAATCAGCAATTTTCCCGCCTGTCTGTACAAAGTTATAAACAATAATAGTATTACAACACATTGTAATTATTATCAAATCATAATCACGGTTTTGTTTCAGTTGTTAATGTTATTAGATGTTACACCACAACCACCGTCCTAAAACGGATTCGCAGCGTATCTGAAGCATAACTAGACGTTTTGTTTTTTTTCATCGAGCGAATATAATTTTTAAAAAAAATCATAGACAAAAATATCGTTTCTCGCATCTACTTAAAGCAAAACGGCGTTTTGTTTATTATAAAATATCCGTGCGTCAGTGATTCAACACAATTGCTAGATAATATATTATGAAAAAATCGTGTCCAATTAACAAACTGAATAACATAAAATGTTTCTCTATTTTTCATTACTAATTATCTGAAGTTAGAAAATAATAAACAAATAGTATTAACCGTGATCATTAAATTCAAATATAAACGTGTGTAAATAGAAAGCCGGGAAACAAATGAAACTACGTCTATTTTTTGTGTTCAGTACCAACATAACAATATGAATCTTAATTAACAAAATTCATAGGAATATAACACTATTATCAGCGGCGATTTTCTTTGACATAAATGAAGCAACCGATTTGTTAGAAAATTTAAAAGGTGCCTCAAGACATTTTAAACCAGTTATAAAAGTATATAAATGATGTGTATTATTAATTTATAAATATTGATTATATTATTTTTTAATAATGATTATTTCCGTGTAAACAAACCCTTCAATACATTCTCATCGATGACGCAGCTGGATGTAACAAGCGAACAGATCATTACAATATGTTCCGTAGTGTCTCTAGTTACATTCTCAGTTTGAAGGATAATCGTAATATCCCCACTTCATCATATTGTTTTTAGGTTCTATTTACCCAATATTATGATTGTTGTGTATTATTCACAATGTATCCACGAAATATACATAGTGTATTATCAACATTGACGTATTATTATTACAATTAATGGTTTTATTAACAACGTATTAAAAAGTGGAAAAGCGGACAGTCGATCTGAACCCATTACTAATCGTAAAAGCATGGTAGTAATGATTTAGAACGAGATAGTACGAACTGCTATTCGTAAAAAATATATTTTCATTTTATGCATTTATAATTGGGCTTGCAACAGTACTTAGTATCATTATTTACTGCAATGCTTAGCGAACAGAGGCAAATCGATTTTAAAAATAATTATTTTGGACGTAACAAAATATGTAAACACCATGTTCATTCAAAATCGCATTGTCGATAAAAAAATGCGGTATTACTTAGTTTCTTATACCTACTTATATTTCACTGGAGTAATTTATTAAAGTCATTGCACAAAGAAATGTTAACGATATTTTTTTTATTATGCGTAGGTAGAATTGGGTATTTCCCGAGAAAATCTCAATCTCGAGATTCGCGATTTCCCGAAATGATAAAATTTTGAATTCTCGATATTCGGGATTTCCAGAAAAGAATTCTCGAGAATTCTCGAGAAATGTAAAAAAAAACCTGTAAAAATCCTATAATCAGTGTAAAAACAGACCAACTCATGTAAGAAGACAAACAAAATAGACGTAGGGAAACAAAAATAATTCAAAACATTACTTATTAAAATAGAATTTCAAAAAACACAGACTGTCAATCGCTGCGTCTGACAATCGCGTACACTTTTAAGACGCAGAATTCCCTGATATTGCAAAAATTAATTGCGCTCATTTTGAGTCGACGTTGTCTTTGTGTTATTGTGTTAAATGCCCCGATCAGTCCTTGAACGTTTTGTGTTTTCTGTCCACTATTTTCACATAGAAAATCGTTTTTTCAATTAATATTTGATAATAAAGAATTCCCGAATCCCGAGAAAAGAAAGAGAAAAATCTTGAAAATTTTTCGAGAATTCCCGTCGGGAAATTCCCGAAACCCAGCTCTATGCGACAATAGATATTATAATCAATGAAAGATTCAAACTTACATCTCCCATTTCATTCACTTCATTCCAATTCATTTCATTCACTCAAGTCATTATTAGCATCAATTTAAATTACAAAGTTAATTGATATTTCTAGATGGAATTTAAAAAAAAATGAGATAGTGTAGTAATTAATAAACAATTATTATTCGCAATTAAGACAGCGTTGTGTCGGTATAGGATAAAAGCCATCATCCTAAGGGAATGATGTGAAATCGAATATTAGTCTATTTTTTCAAGGATACATAAGTATACTTAATCAGTCTTCATAAAATAGAAAATTACGTCTAATAAATTAAAAAATTACAAAATAAATTCACGTTTACGTTAAATTAACTATAATACTGTATAACTTTGAAAAATTTTACGTTAAATGAACTATTATGTACTTATCTACAATTACTTTTATATTATAATGGACAATAAAACAATTGGAACAATAAAAGTGAGGTATCTACAATCAAATACGTTGCGCCGTTACACACTATTGTTTTTTAAGCGCATCAAAAAACGCCGGCATACGCGTGAGCCTCGAAAAATGGCGCCACTTTTTCTTGTAATGCGTGAGAGGACTTTTTAATAATATAATTTTATTTTGTTACCCAATTCGGCTCTTTCCTGGTGAAATTGTTTACGCTATGCGTGTAGAAACGAAAGAAGTCGGACCGCCGCACCTGGTCAGCTGAGCGCATACAACGCAGGTAAGTGTTCGCGAGATCTGCTCAAAGATCAACTCGTGACCTTTCGATTTACGGTTACATTAAATTTTATATACCTACTTGCCCACTTGTGTACGCATCACTTTTACTGGTTTAATTATTTACGCCTGATAAATATAGAGACACATACACACGTTACTGGTCATGTACGCAATTCGTTATTTTGGGAAATTTCTGGCATAGCTGTATTTTACTTAAATAATTACACATGAAATCAAATTCTAATAATAATAAGAGTAGTCAACATAGTACCTATTCAATAAGTGGTAAGGAAATTAAGATTTACATGCCAATTACACAATTAGATAAAAAAAGCTATTTGATCATTCGTGATTCTTAAATCCAGGCCATTTAAGAATGCATGGAAAATATTGATTTATAAAAATCGAAGTGGAAAAGGTTACAATTTTTCGTATGTCGACTGAAGATACGAAACAGTTAGTAGTAAAAAAAATATTATTTATATAAAATCTTACTTAGGTATGGTCTGCAGTATGATTGCAGTCGAGACTAGATTAGATAAGACATTATAAAGATAAACAGGCCATAACGCTGGAAGAACAGATCATCGCTGGATAAATCTCATCAACCATTGGTATAGGTACTCGTAGTGACGTCCCTAGATAAAATGCCGCCCCTAGGCAGCGCCAAAATTTCATTTGTTCATACATTATTTTTATCATCCTTTCATGAGTACAATATCTAAGAAATGTGTTGTATGGATACATTACTAACCAAATATCACAGTAATTTTATTATTCGCAAATCTGCACGTGTCAGTTCTGGTCACCAAGGACGTCGAAGGGCAACGGAAGTAAACTAGATATCGCGAAGCCGACAAAACCAGTGGAAAGATATTTTCGTTGTTACTAAGTGAAGGCACTTAGCTATTTCTATTTATATTCCAAATGATTTTCCTCGATTTGCCGCCCTTCGAGTAATCGCCGCCCCCAAGCGACGCTCAATCTGCCTACCCCCACGGGACGTCACTGGGTACTCGTGATATTAAAAGTCAGAGCCTGCTGGGTCGCTGAGATAATAAAATTTAGCAGAAGTAAATACGTGGCAATAAAAGACAGTAAACAGTGGCGTTGATTATGATGAAGGAATCCAGCAAATGAAGCATAAGTAAAGTGTTTTTTTTAAATTCTTTACGGATATTTAATAAAACAACAAAAAACAACAATTGACCGTTGACTCTAGAAAAGTCAAGAAAGTTTCTCGTATATCATGTCTAAGGTGTTTATTTCTTTGATTGTACGTATATGTATATATTATACGACGCGCTCACCTTTGAGTCAGGTGCATTCCAAATACCTAATAATTATATGTAATAAACGAATAAGTGAAGTCAAATTATTGTGAGTTTTGATAACATTCGTATAATTATTACTGTTGATTTTTTAAAAAAACGAAAACAATGGATACTTTCAACATCGTAATATTATTGTATAGTGATGACTTGTGTATATGAGAGCTGGTATACCACATGTCAAAAAATATTATTTTCGGAAAAAATGAAATTTAAGATTTTTCAGTCGCTGTGTTTGCATCGCACACCCATCAATTCAAGCCGTCCAGTCATAGTCCTCTCGATCGTGCAACCCCAGCCTTATTTTTGGCATGTCTAAATCATCCCTTATATATATAAACTGTTACTTCCTACAATTTATGATTACGTCTTGTACGACTAGCGTAAATATATATAATGCAGACCAAATTGTTGAAAACAATCAGGAGGTATCGGGACATATTCGATGTGTTGAGCTGTTTTCAAATAACAGAATATTAAGAATATATTATGACATCCAAAAGTAATTTTAAAAGAAAATGTCAATGATTTTAGTTAACCCTTTTAAAAAGCCGCGATTTGTACACGGCCGCCTTACATGGCGCTACAAACGTGTCTGAATTAAAAGATTTCAGTGCTATACTCCCTTGTCCCGAGGCGATGCTACACGGGACTAAACTAATGCACCGTGGCTATACTTCAGCTGAGGCATGGTCTAAAAAGATCGTGACTAGGCGATGCGCGGATTGTACAAATGACGCGAGCCGAACGAAATATAATTTGTCTAAAAAATTCAACATGCGTCCTTTTAATCTTATGTTTATTATTAAATTCGTAATAATAATAGTACATTCATTGAGATGTTTTCTTTTTCAAGTACATGCGGAACGTTTTTTAGTGATCTTTACACGATTTAAGAATATATTCCTCCGACGCCATCACAAAACAAATTAACGTGCTCACACCTCGACTGTCAGTCTCCGATTGGCGACGACTGCGAAATTTCGTTCCACATACTGTTGAAAATTATTTGCCGTTTCACTTATGTACGCTCTTAAAGAAACAGTTTTTAAAATAATAAAGAATCTTGATTTGGTCTACCGTATTTATCTTTAGTGAAATTAAGAAGTGTCCTTTGTACCAGAGTACTGAAACTCTACCGTTTTCAAATGCCTCAAAGTTGGTCTTGCTTTATACTAAGTCAACTCGGCCGATTAGGTCCGTATGAGGATGGAGCCTAGCAAACAGTACCTCTCAGTAGGATCCCATCAGCGAGCAGTCCTAGATGGTCGTGCTCGAATATAATATATTATCATTTTGAAAATCGTGTTTCCTATCCCGACACCAGATACCTACTTCTTTATAGATTACCGTTAATCTGTCACAAATAAATTGTAATATAGTTTAATACTTTCTATATAATATATATATATATATATGCTATAATCGAGTGTAACCGCATTGTAAGCATATGTCAAACTCTTTCATGACCCTATTAAAATAAACGATTCCTTTATTCATACTTATATTTTACAACGTTTTTATTAGCTCGTATTCTTGTTTGTCCGGTGGATACGCCCAGTACAAATCTTGCAACCGATTTTTAACTAACTTCCCGACTAGCCAGACATTTGAAACTTTTAGAATATATCAGAACACGATGCCAATGCATTATTTTAATACTTTTAGCCATCTTTAAGCATAATTCAATTCATTTTCAGTTAATTCTGTTTTGTATGGAAAGTTATTTCAGAAAAATCCGTACAAAGTAAAAGACTATTATTGGTTGCTAAGGGGGTGGTCCTAGCAACTAAATTATTAATATATACGTGCGTTACTATGGAAATCAAAATAACATTTCAGTATTCTATATTCGTTTGTTTGTTTGTTTTTTATTTACTTCATATGAAGTACAAGTTTGAGCATATTGAGCACAATAATTCAACAGAAAATTTAAAAACGTTGTATATAAAAATTTCTTTTTATCTTGTAATTATTTCAAATTAAGAATTTGTGTTTATGGGTAAGTTTAATAAATCTTCTCCTTCTATCTCTCTCTCTTTCTTACACATTATCATATTTTGTTTTCTCTCATGCTTTACAGATAATTCAAGACAAATCTATATAAGGTAACTATAGCATTTTTCAAATGTTTTGAATCTGTGCATGTACACAAAAAACAGAATAACTCAAATCTATTTTTAATTTGCATCTAGAACAAATCTATAAATTAGGTATACTCAATCAACGAAAGTAAAGCGAATTAATGAATTTCGATCAACACAATTTTTTCTTATTATAAGAATTACTCTCGTGGGCGATGGATGCATGATCAAAGAATAGAAATAACTTTCACACACGATATTGTTGTCTTAACACTCAACGCCTAACACTTTCCTCCTCTTCGAAATCAACGTGATACAAATATTATCATTGATAATCGAAATGTTCAACTAAACGTACAACATCTCGAATCGTAGAATTAATCAAACACTTTCGAATGGAGTTTTTGTTCTGGAGAATAGACAGGTGATATTATGTGTAGTAGAAACGTCTCCAGTGACACTAATTTTATTCATAGCTATTAATAAGATTCAAATACTACCTTCATAATGCAAAAAATAGGACATAATATATTACAATCATTTGTTTAGAACAGTGATTCCCAAACGGAGACCCGCGAGGTATGTTAGGAAAATTCGCTTCAGGTATGTACCTACACCTCAAGAAAAAAATAGGATTAATAAATATTTAACGTGGCTTATTTTTAAACAAAAGTAAAAATAGAGAATTCCAGATGCCGGTAATGAATGTCGCCGCCTGGTATGCACTTTGCATTTATTTCTGTCAATACATAACGTTATAGTTGCATAATAAATGATTTACTACTATAAGTACTAGGTACATATTCATAATTAATTGCGTATTTAAAGGTACCTATTGTAAGGCGGCTCTCGTGGTCCAGTGCGGACATCCACCCGAGAATACTGGGTTCGATCCCAGTGAGAACACAATATTTATGTGTTTTTCTCAAAGCCTGGGTGTTTGTGATTGTTCAAAATTACTAACAACCACCTTGTACGAAAAAGCAAGGACATAGTTAAGTATTAATAATTAAAAAAAAAGGTAAGTATTGTAAAATTTACAATCCCATCAAAAAATTTTGTGTATTTAGAATCAATGGCGTCCCGTGGAAGAAGGCAGGTCATGCGTTGCTTAAGGGCAATACAGTATAAAGAGCGACGAATGAAGAAATGAATACAAATATTACAACTTTTTCGGTTTATCGTACAGGCAACATGTTCGCAAGGGCGCCACCGATCTCCATGTACCTACTTAAAACCATCACTGTTTGAGCGTAGGTTTAATGTAAATGTTCGAATTCTCAATATATGGTGTGTATGACTGATTAAAAACTTAGCCTGAGGGCGTCACTGCTTCGAATAAATTACAATAATTATGTATTATAATTTATTCTGCTTTAATTAATACTGCCAAATACATATCGTCACCTCAATACTACAACTAGATAACTCTAATTTGATCATTGTCGGGAAAATAAAATTTAAACTTTATTGATTAACATTAATCTGGGCTATTTTACAACGTTTTTCTTAGCTCGTATTCTTATTTTTCCGGTACAAATCTTGCAATCGATTTTTAACCAATTTCCCGACTAGCTAGACATTTGAAACTTTTAGAATATATCAGAACACGATGTCAATGCATTTTTTTAATGCTTCTAGCCATCTTGAAGTAGAATTGAATTCATTTTCAGTTAATTCTGTTTTGTATAAAAAGTTATTTCGATACCATTATTGGTTGCTAGTCTGGGATCATAGCAACTAAATTATTAATATATACGTGCGTTACTATGGAAATCAATATGACATGTTAAGATGACATTTCAGTATTATTTCTATCAAGTACAATTTTTTTTGATCGTTGATGCTAGTCAAGTCAAGTTTATATGATTCAACAGAAAATTTTAAAACGTTGTAAGTATGTTATAAAAAGATCTTTTTATCTTGTAATTATTTTAATTAAAATAAAAATGTAAAATTGTGCTTGTCTAATTGGCAATAATTAAATAATGCTCAATTGTATGAATAAATATTGTAAGTTAATATTTATGGTTTTAAATTTATCTAATACTTTCAAACACAAAATTAATACAGTTCCCATTAACTTTCTGACTTACATAGTTTTATCATTTTTTAGAGAAAGAAATGTAGAATCATAATCAACAGCTATTCTCTAAATCAGTGAAAATCAAGTTATCTAGTTGTAGTATTGAGGTGACGATATTATTTCAGAGATTTCAATTCGTTTCTCATCAAACTATTTATATTACATTGAAGTCTTTCAGTCAGACTATCTGTTTTTATGTAATGATGATATTATATCTTATTATGTTAATATAATACACCTTATAATGAATGCACACCCATTTTATCTTTCAATATTACTGTTATGTTACAAGAGAACAATAGGCAAATAAAATTCAATGCGCAGTCTTTGCTAATAGAAAATTGAATCCATTAAATGTAACCAATCTATCTTTACGGTGTACCTATTTTCACGATAATTTAAACAAGTATATTATTCAAAAAAAAAATACAATTCGCAGAGTTTATATGTTTATTTTGAATGGTTGTAAATAATTCATGACTCGGTTTTCAATGCAAGATTGGCAACTAGTAATGTGTAATTTTTATAATGTGGTGCGGTATTACAATATCACTTGGTAAATATAAATTCTACCGCAGACAGGATGTTGCGACATGGTAGTAATCCGACATGTTCACTTCGGACACGACCGTTTTACTGTCATAATATGTGACATTTTTCTCGTATAGGTAATGATTATGAAACGCGACCTGTCATTTTGTTCGATCGGCGTATATATATGGCTTTATCAGGATTATGCATGAGTTATCTTGTTTCTATAATGTAATATAGGTAACATAATAATTTATGAATCTAAAGAAAAAAGTGAAATGAAGAACTAACAATGACAGCACTTTCCAGTGGACACTTGGGTTAAATGTAAATTGTACGTCTTACATTTCACCGTAGCACAGTTTAGTAGATAGTATATTAGTCTATGGTTCACCTTGAGCTATCTTACCGGCAAGATGTGGCCGTATAGCATTGAGATAAAAAAATAACGCGTAGTTCGTGGATCATTGAAGACCCAATTTTATGAAATTCATTAATAACATTAATTTGATGTTTGAATATTTGACAATAACGCTGTCATTATAATCAGATATTCGATAGGTACGACTTGATACCTACGAGCACCTACTTGCTAGTCTACGATCAGTCATACTTTTATATAAATATATTTGATAGTATTTCTTATTTACTTGCTAACATTTTTCCATTGTGTTCAGTGGTTTTTTTAAGTATTTAAAAGTGTTTTATTTAGACATGATATCTCAATACTATACGGCAGTGGAGGTAGCCTGTAGAAATCCGACATAAATAGTTCACAATTAACTTTGTCAGGCATACGTATTCCTTTTTGTTTTTATTGAACCAAGAATACAAATTGCAGATGGTGTTAATTAGTTTTTAAAATAAACCAAATCATAATAGGTATATAAAAAAAATCTTCTGTGTATAAAATATCTAAAATTATGTATGATTTAATGGCATAATTTTAGGTATTTTACATATAAGATTTTTTTTATCCTATATTGGTTTGCTTTTGGCAAGGTTTTCAATGAAATCAAATAAGTATGACTGATAAATTTTAGTGTGTCCTATCTCAACAGCCTACATTCACTACTGATACTGCAAATTTTAACAAGGACAGGTGAAAAGTTGTTGAAGAAACCCAACACCTATGGTGCTTTGGTAGATATTTACAGCCCAACACAAGTCTTCACCTTCTCCAACACTTTCTTCCCAGGCGCCGTCGTGATTATCTACGAACCCCTCCAGTCACAAATGAATGTTAAGAAGGGCTCTAATATTGACTTTGCCCATGTCATGCCATCACACATGTGGTCTTACAAGTAATCTATTTACTCTTAGATTCGCAACGAGCATTTTTAGTACTGAATCATGGTTTGAACAGTTCAAACTCGGGAGTTATGTGGTGGAGAGTTTTGAATCTTGGTGCATGCGGTACAACTCGTCATTATACCTGATTTCTCTGCATATTTAACTAAAATGTTTATATTATATTGGCCGCAGAATCTTCCTCTCAAATATCAGTTCAGATAATTTTACTGTCAACCCCGTTTTACACGAAGTGAATACAGTGCCGTCCCGTGGGGGTAGGCAGATTGAGCGTCGCTTGGGGGCGGCAGTTACCCGAAGGGCGGCAAATCGAGGAGAATCATTAGGTATATATAGAAATAGCCATCTAAACTAAGTAATAACGGAAATATCTTTCCATTAAAAAGTTCATCTCACTGGTTGGAAACAAAATGTATTAATTACTATAAAAGTTGTAATAGAACTGTAATGTTTTGCTGGGTTCGCAATCTCTAGTTTACTTTCGTCTTCCTTGGACATCACGTCTTTGGTGAACAACAATACCACGTGCAGATTTGCGAATTATAGGTATCTAGGTACATAACTACTCAATTTTGTGTAAAATGTTTGCTAGTCACTCGCGAGTTTTGGAAGTTTGTTGAAAGGCGTATTTTTTAATGTATCTGAAACCGTGGACTCGCAATACCTATTAATTGTCTATTGAAGCAGGGATGGCATTTAGTGGTATACATTTTGTTAGTAATGTATTCATACAACACATTTCTTAGATATTGGAGTTATGAAAGGATGATAAAAATATTGTACTTATAAAAAAATGTGGCGGCATTTTGGCGCTGCCTAGGGGCGGCATTTTGTCTAGGGACGTCACTGAGTGAATACTTTTTCGCGATAACGTTGTGTAAAAGTTGCGCTAACATTGTTCGTCAACAATCATCAACGTGTATGTAATATGGATAATCGCTGCACGATAGCGATAGTTCGCTGACTGTTGAACGAGGGTCAGTGTCCACGATTTGCTTCCATACGATGTCACTATGCGTATGGCACTTAATTCGTTTTTCTGTAGATGTTAGCCGGCTCGCACATCACAACTCGCCTTGTGTGCCTGACGGCGAATGTTGCATGCTACAACCTCGCACATCTGTCTAGCGGCAAACGTCAAACGCGAAAAAGGAGAAGTCTCTCGTCTGCCATTTTTATTGTGTTGATTGTATGAACAAACGTCAAACGCGGTGACCAGCGATGAGCGAGCAATGACAGTGTAGACAGAGACAGAGACAGAAATGGCCGATGGCCGCAGGCTGTGCGCTTGCGCGGAGCCGACATTTTTCGAGATCGACATGCAGGCTTTGGCCAATGCAAGTAGACGAATGTCGCAGGGTCGCAGAGTTGCAGTTGCATCGGCCAATCTGCGAAGCTCCATTTGATAACGTTTGTTTCTTGGTTTACGATGACGTCACATCGACGAATTCGTCGTAAGACGCATGCGGCGAGTTCTGTGCGAGCCCACTTACTGAACACGCGGATCGGGGATCAGTGGTTGCAAGAAGAAAGATTTGACTATGGCGGATATTCTCAATTTTTGTTATAGATTCATTATCATGGTAAGAATCACCGATTTAGTAGGTTATACTACAAATCAGACGCTGCGGTTTCGGTGTTGTCACAATAACTAAACGTAACTGAAGCCTGAAAGACGTTTAATTATATTAAATGGCCGCCATAAAATACAATAATATCGTGAAAGAGGCGGTTAGTTTTGATATCATTTGATACAATTTAAAATGGTTTTCGACACTCTCAAATAAATTGTCAGTCTTGCATCACGACAATGTAAGCGTGATATCTAGAAAAACTCTCTTATTATATATATTAGTATTTATTATACTTACGTGAAGTGCGACAATCTGTAAAACGCGTTGCATTAAAATAATGGGAAAATTCTTTCACCGTGACGAGCAGGCGCTTCGTAATTTAAGATGTGTTTTTTTAATTTTTTTTTTATTGCGTTTCATATTGACAACTTCACTTTTTAGTCAGTGGCATTCAAATATAAAACAATGAATTGACCACAATAATAACTAATAATATAAAACGAAACTATGAATAATTTAAACTTTGACTAATAGTGTTTGCTATTTTGTTGAAAAATCATGCAGACCGAATATCATTCTTTGAACATGACATAACAGTTTTCAAAGAATCATTGAATGTATTTTTAATAAATTGCAACCAATAAATGTGGCAATACTGTCTCTAAACACCTACTGCATTTAAAATATTTGCAATGCAATACTTTCTTTCATTACTGTATTTTTTGTTGTTGTGATGTAATGTACCTATTCTAAAATCGCAAACCGCTATATTAAAGCGATTATTTTCGTAGAACCGTGTTTAGTAGACAGTCCTTTATTTTAGCACTGTATCATAAAATCGAAAAAGTAATACATATCCAAAAGATCCTGCGTGTGGGTTGGCATGGAGAATTACGTTTGGTTCTAATAATCTATGTCTACATTATATTTATTTGATTTGTTCATTTTCCACTTCACTTTAAATTTGATTTTAACACCGAGTAGTTTTGCGCATGTTTTTTATGAAAAGCGTGTTACGCACTGCGTCAACTGTCCACACTTATACGTCAAATATTTTTTTTTATTTTTCACGGAAATTAGTGTTGTTATATTTTTATAATGTTGATTTTAATACAAAGATAATATATAATTAGAGTATTTTGTAAAATACTGTACCTAGTAAAGTACACAGAACGATTCTTCTTTTCAAATTCTTCAAAATTCTAGTATTTTTGATTTATTTGGCGTAAAATAATTATAGTATAATATACTATTTACATCATTGAACTATGTATGTTAGCACTTTCTTCACGAAAAACGACCATTTTGAAACCGGTTTCAACCAGGCAAGGCCCGAACGTAAACAGGGCTAATAAGATACTTTCAATTGGATGCACAAAGCATGCATTTTATAATTTGTTGATGAAGTGTACTGTAATATGTATAAATGCGAATGCCGCTCTTTCTTTAGGGTTAGGTAAAAAACTCGTTATAATAATAATAAAAAAAAACCATGTCATATAACATTGACCGCACCTTAACGAAAATAAATGTTGGATTGCTGCGGTACACTAACTGAATTAATTCCAGTCCGCTGAGTGAACTAATCATATTTCAACATAATAAGAAGGGTTGTATTAGGTTTTAGTTCAGTTTGTCGTGTGGCGCCGGTCTAATTGGCAAGTACCATTTTTTCAAACCAATAAATTGAATGTCTATATCCAAGATATGTATGTTGCTAATATTCTCTTTGACGTCCATCAAATTATTCATTCATAATTAACTATTTCTTTTATTCAACCAATAATTCACAAGATTTAAGAATATATCATTCTCATTATTGAACATATATAATTTAAATTCTAATGGATTCAAGCTCTGTACTATACCATTTAAGTCGTTTTTTGCGACGTACACGACGCCTGAAGATGCCGAAAGGCGAAACCCGGGTCGCAAAAAACGACTTAAATGGAATAGTACAGAGCTTGAATCCATTAGAATTTAAATTCAAATTCCATCAAGTACCTTCGGTCGAAAGTATTAATATTATATATAATTTAGAAAAACACTTTCTGAGTATATTATAACCAATAGAAAAAATCTTTTTGAAAAAATTAAGCCACCCCGGCCGGGAATCGAACCCTGCATCTCCACGGGTTTACGCCCCAATCCGTCGCATTTAACCAATATGCTACGGCGTGACATACTAATTGCGACAAATTTTAACTATTAGTCAATTTTAATACCTACTCATCAGCGCTCTTCCTGAGTAGGTATTAAAATTGACTAATAGTTAAAATTTGTCGCAATTAGTATGTCACGCGGTAGCATATTGGTTAAATGCGACGGATTGGGGCGTAAACCCGTGGAGATGCAGGGTTCGATTCCCGGCCGGGGTGGCTTACTTTTTTCAAAAAGATTTTTTCTATTGGTTATAATAATATACTCTCTCAGAAAGTGTTTTTCTAAATTATATATGTTTTATATTCATTCAAATTGAGCTTTGCTAATAACCAATCTTCGTAAGACGTATGTTAGACTTATACATTGTTATATATTACCCAGTATGCAGCAGAAATTGGGATTTACACTTGAATGAATGAGATTCATATTACGCACCCATATAATTTATATTAATTAAAATACATGTAAAAAAATCTACATCGCTTGTCAAACGAATCGCTTTAAGCGTTTAATCATAAAGAGTAGGTATAGGTACTCGTACATTATGAATCTTATTTTTTTTACTCATTTCATTTAAAGCATAATAACTAAATCATATGTAGTTCTAAAATCCATCAACTGAATTGTGAAACATAGATAATAATAATAATGTATTATGTATTTGCTCATTCACTGTCTTATGATTTATGATTGCTTGTAGATATAACTATAAATCACAAAAAAATCTTGATGTATTAATTGCATTTTTTTTATAATATCAATGCAAGTGAAACATAAATTAATATAGATCATATATTATTATCGCACGGTAAAATTCGAGCAAAAGTTTTAGAGTCGTATCATAAATTTTATAAATGATAAAAAAATTAACAAAATTCTTGACAGCAGCTAGACCGCAAGGCTGAATCGATAAGCGATGCGTTTAGTCGCTTAAATGTTTTTCGTCATAATTTTTCAGTTGCTACATAATGCCTAATCTAGACCAAGAGAAAGAATTTACTACTATACGTGAAAATCCGCGCCGGAAAATAAAAAAAGATTTGAATTAAATTATTATACCTACTGTACGACAACATTATTTCGGCGACAACAGGAAGTCGCTCTTATCGCGTATAGAATATTTCACAGTGTTGTCATTTTTTGAGAAAACATATCCCGCGAAATTAGGTTTTAAGTTTATATCAATTCTATTTTCAGTAAGTTTATAAGTAGGTACATTAATTTATAAGTCTAATTATTGTTCAATAAATATCAATAGAATTTTTTTTTTCAAATAATTTCACCTCTTAATTATTACTATTATATTAGGTTAATTAATACAGCGTAATTATTGAATTTGGAAGAAAATGTATCATTGAACCCACATTAACTGATAATATTGCTGCAGGTATTTATTAATTAAATAACTAGAACACAAATTATGAGTAAAAAAGTAGAAGTGAAAGATATAACATATTCAATATTATATTGATGACCCAATCACATGTTTTATAATTTACAAATGATGTCTTTATATCGTATTTTTAGTAAAATTGTTGTAGAAACACATACTGTGAAAATAATTTTCTATAAATTAAATTATATCCACCTTACATAAATTTTAAAACAATATGTACCTACTTATCGGTTTAAAAATTAGGAAAATAATTAGGAAAAAATAGGACAATTCATTAACTAACTAATGATCATTTATACTTAATTATTATACGTCTAAAAATATTAATAAAATAGATTACGATACACATAACTTTATAATATACAAACATAATTTCCAGTATTTGGGGAAATATTTCTAGTATTACAACACTGAATTTTGACATACCTGACATGACAGGAACCCGTAAAATGGGCTTGTTGAAAGTATTGTATAAGCTCGCCTTTTAAATACGACTCTTTTTCTTCTTCGCAATAAATCAAAAGTTTACTGATAATAATTCGAATATCATTTCGTATTGTTTTAGACATCTTTTGAATATAAAAAGCTTCAAATTACGTAAATTGATAGATGCGTCCAATACGAAGTGTCAAAAATGTAATGAAAAATTTGGGGGCGTTCCTAATTTGAAACCGGAAATTCGATTAGGTGTACGTAGTTCACAGATTTGCCACGTAGCCAAGATGAAGTTGCCGGACAATAAATATTCTTATAAATACGTCACAGTAGAAGCCAAATTGTCGTAACCCTCAAATATCAAATTGTTTAGGATGATAGATTAGGTTTAGTGAAAAAAACTATGGGCATTGGATTTACTTATTATTTTATATAATATTTATTTATTATACGAATTGAGTGGCTTACTCTGTACCTACCCTGTGGTTTACGTTTAGAGAGGGTTATAGCATTTGGTTGGAATATTTTTTATCAAGTTACAAATGGATTAAAAAATAGTTTTGAATTATTTTGATATGAAATATTTTTTTGGAATTTATGATACTTGGCCAGTATGCAATAAATAAAACGCAATTTTTTCCATCCAAAATCCAAAAGTGGAATAAGTACTACAAATGTAAAAAAAAATGCGTTTTATTAAATTAAAACAACAATACAATGCAGTTCCACCATGAGTTGACAGTTAACAAAATAAAAGGGGAAAAAAGTATGCAATAAGTCCATTACCATCAAAAATGTCACTTTGGTGAACATTGAGGGTTACGGCTTGTAGTTTGATTCAACTTTTAAACAGTCTTTATACAATATTCGTTTGTTCGCGTGCATGTGTATCTAAGCATTGTATAAAATATTTTGTATTTAATCAAAAATTTACTTTTAAAATAATCATTACATCAGTTATAAAACTCCATAAAAAGTGAATCGCCATGCTTTACCATTCATCACAGCGTTACTAGTAACTAGTGTATGCCATGAGTTTGCTAAAAAAAATACAGCAGACAAAAAACGGTAATGTTTTAGTTTAATATTTTTTTTACTATTTATTTGTTACTTTATGGTTGTTGCATTATTCATGATTAGAGAAACAGAAAAATTCACTATTGTAAATACATATTTCATTTAATTGGCTGTAACATGACTTTTTTCAAAATATTTTCATGTGTATCATCAAAAATTCTCTCTTCCTCGTTGTCGACTCATGATTAGTCCAGAATGTGTGCTGCGGATCTTCGAATCAGTCTTATCAAACTTTGTGTGGTAACAATTATTATTGTTTTGTTATGTTAGATTGAATATTATTATTATTTTAATGTAGCAGTGAGTATTTAATAGTGTTTTTTTTCAATACGCACGTTAATCGCATGGGCTCGATAGGTTGAGCAATACCTATGTGGTTAAATTCCATTTCTCGTAAGAACATCGGATTGTGAAGCAAGTGATAAAAATATTGTGTTGAAACGTCATGAATATGATTTATCAACGTGTCTGGATATTGTCTAAAACAATTTTTTATGTACTCTTTTTCTTCTCTAGCACTATAGCCCGGGGTAGACCTTGGATACCTCAATCAGACTTGTCGGTTCATAAGCCATCAAAGCATCAATGTCGTGGTTTTCCTAGACTCCGTAAAACGTTTCCCAGTGCTTGTTCATCCATACATGTCACATCGCCGGCTCATCGCAAACATTTGATTTTTATACATCTGACAAGGTCAGGTTCACCAAATAACGTATAGAGCTCGTGATTATAGTAACATTGCTCGGTGCTATCCTCACAGATGGAGTCAAAGTTCAGACTATATAATATTTATTTATTATCTAGCGATTCGTGTCCGAGTAAAATTCGAAAATAATAAGTAGATACATAATGAACAAATACGATCGATTTGAACTTTTTGAACTCGTCGTCAACCTCGACCACATTGTGACAGGACAAAAGTACAGCATTCACCAACTTGTCATCCAACGTCAAGCGTAACAGAGGACGATGCCGCATTTAAACCTCCGTGATTAGCACGAGTACAGCAGCAACGAACTATTCCGGGTATGCCCCCTACATCCTGAAACGGGCCCCCATGCTAGAATCATTGCGGCCCCCCTGCTTATCGCTAATGTTAAAAGAAATGTGACACTATACAAGCATTTTTCAAATTTTTTAAATTGATACCAGCAATGTATTCTATAATCTGTTAAAATTTCAACAGTATTGGTTTGGTCGTTTTTTATTTGTAGCGGAATAGACATACAGGCAATTTTAAAAGCTATATTTTTAATTTAAAGATAGAAAACAATATATCGTCACCTTACTATTAAAACCTCGAAAGTCTATTTGAGAAAAACGTTGAGGGGAAGAAAAAAACGTCAATAAAAACAATATTTTAAACACACCTCTAATCGATGATTCTGTTAACACCGGTTGTGAAATACAAGGATTTAATTCCATATTTGAAACCGCGAGACCTCCAATTTTTTTTAAATTTGTCGATAGATGGACAGCATACTAGCCTAGTCTAGAGAACCGAGGTTTTGATATAATTTAAAATGTTTTTATGTTTGAATTTTGTCGAACAAACTTAATTTTTCCATAATATCGGACTTACGAGGTCTTAATAGTAAGGCGACGATATAGTCTTACAGTGCAATCACCTAAGTGCCGTGCCGTTGATTATTATTTTTGACGGTTTTTACAAACTAGCACTTTGTAATCATTGACAAAGTTTGACAATCGGAGCTTTAGTCGCGGAGGTAGAGGCAAGAGCGGGCGAGACGCAGTACCGGTTCACACGCAGTGAAAGTGATCGAGAAGACGGCAGCGGCCGGTGAGTGCGGACGAGCGAGAGTGAATCTCCGGGAGATTCCGCATCGCGACCCACATTCTTGCCGCACCGGTCGACACTCGCTTTGACACCTTCAGGTGAGGTCTGTCACGACAAGCTATAAATTCGTTAAGTATATTATACTCTATACTTGAACAACATCTTCTTGGCTACGCGTTAAAACTGTGAACTAACAAGCTCCTCCTATTTTTAACCGCAATTCCATTATAAACTAACAAGCTCCTTCCATTTAGTCGACAACAGCGCCTTCCGGCTTTTGCTTAAATCTTCTTGTTGGAGAGTAAACTCTAACTTACACACAATGGTAGGCCACTTTTAAAGATACTATTCAGGTAGGTACCCAAATGCGCTCTATGATAATGTGACCAGACGTCCCGTTTTCAAGCGGCATGTCCCGGTGTCCCTGAACATAGCTTCGGGACGCCAAAATGTCCCGTTTCCGAAAAGAGACAAAATCCTGGCGGTAGAATCTAGCATTCAACACCAGATATAGGTACCTACTTAAAAAAAAATGTTCTTTGGAAAAATATAAAACCTGATAAATTCTCATATTGTATTCATTCCTGTGGGTCTATTCTATACTAATTATCGACCGCTAAAGTGATAAAGTGATAAATATTATCAAACTTAGGGTAGGTTTGTATCAAAGTATTAGCACGTATTGTAACAATTACACGAAGCTGGTTTTTATTGTTGCAATACGTGCTATATTTTAACAGCACCTATCTTGCTGCTGTTAAAATATGGCACTTATTGCAACAATAAAAATCAGCTTCGTGTAATTGTTACAATAAGTGCTAATATTTTGATACAAACCTACCCTAAATTTGATACTATTTATCACTTTAGTGTTCGATAAGTATAGAATAGACCCACTGAATGTAATTTTCATTAATGAATAAAATAATATTGACAATGAAAAAATATGTGGGGAAAATATGGGGGAAATGACAACATTACTATCTTGTCAATTGTATTGTATGAAAGTGTGAGGCGTCTAAAACGGATGAGTAGGTACCTACCTACCTTTTTTTAGATGTCCCGGTTTAGGTAAAAAAATAAATGGTCACGTTATCTATGACAGTTTGGGTCTACAAGAAATCTGGTTATATGTATAGGTAAATCATTCTACAGTGACACAATGGCTACGGAAACGTGATTCGCTATTGTATTAGTATTTCTAGCTATTATTGAAACATCCAAACGAATCGCCCATACAGTGCCACCAATAATTATTACGTGGTGTTTTCGTGTAAAGCATAGTTTTCAGGGCAGGAAAAATTCTATCTCTATTTTATCTATAAATAAAATTATAAATGTAATTTATTACTTGCTTAAAATATTTCAATGCAAGCGTTATTATATCGTCTTATTATTGCACACTTTCACCACGTCCTGCAATTTCCCCCCTCTTGATCTCTTCAACGCCAACTATGGGAAAATGGAGACTGCCGTTTCTGTTTCCAAAGTCCTCAAATATATACTTACTAAATATTCTTAGATACAATAATTATATTCTTTCTCAGTGTATTAGAAAACTGCCGGGTTCTAATGTGTTTATTATCACAAGGACGGCAGTCGTAACCGTTATTTTTTTTTAAATATATAAAATCATTGATGGACTATCCAAAATATAAGATGGCAATAGACAACGCTTTATTATAGATCTCTCTTTTTTATTTGAAAGCAATGAAATCAAAATATCATTCATTGCTGACACAATCCTCATAATATTGACTACACATCAGAACTTGATACTAACAATTTATTTGTCAAATTAATAAATTATGTAGCTATAATAATATGTACTCGGATGTAATATTTATTTATTTGTTTATTATTTACAAAGAGCGTATGCATATTGTATATATATTGTTGGGATAATGGATCGTTTAGAGGATGTTAAATTATGAACATGGTTTTCTTCATATGATTAACTTTATTATTATCATCATGAATAATAATATACAGAGTAAAAGATTACATTGATTTTGCGACCGTTACAATAGACCTTCGATTATACACTGATGTCACGCCGGACACTCAAGTGAACATTTAACTGTAATTAGTATTAATTAGTATTTAGCATTGACTGACAGCCAGTGCCGTAGTTAAACATATTTATAATATTCTTATATTATTACTTATAATATTTAGTTATGTTATTATATTAGACGGCTATATATATCAACACGCCTCTTAGCCGTTTAATTACTTTTGTACTTGTACATTAGATTAACTTCAGTCTTTGACGATTTTCCAGGAAGCTCGTTTTATCCAATGCTTTGGTAAAGATGTCCGCTATATTATTTTTTGAATCAACTTTTACTATGTCAATCGTCTTGTTTTGGTAATGTTCGTTTACATAATGAAATTGAATTTCAATGTGTTTGGAGTTTTTTGTAAAATTTCCAAACTTTGCAATAGCGACCGCTCCGCTATTGTCCTCGTGAATTTTGATTGGTGTATTTATTTTTAAATCAAAACTTTCGTTACATATATTTCTCACAAATAAAATTTCTGTGACTGCTTCTGACAGTGCTATATATTCCGCGAAAGTGGAGCATTTTGTAACCACATTTTGTTTTTTTGACTTCCAAAAAATTAAATTTCCGTTTAGTCGAATTGCGTAACCGCTCGTCGATTTTCTGTCTATATTGTCGCCCGCATAGTCCGAGTCGACGTAACAATCTATTTTATCGTTCTTTTCGTTTTTGCCATATCTTAATTTTAGATCTTTGGTCTTTAATAAGTATTTTAGAATTCGCATCGCATACTTGTAATGGGTTTTGTCGTAGCAGTTTTGAAAACGGCTTAAGTAATTAACGCTGTACGCGATATCAGGTCTAGTGCCTGAGCTTATGTATAAAAGTTCGCCGATCAAGTTTCTGTATTTTATTGATTCATCTGTTTCGCTCGCTTGATCGATTTTTAGGTTTGTCTCCATTGGAGTTTCGTATAGTTTAGAATTTTCTAACTGATATTTAGAGGCTAATGATTCGATATATTTTGTCTGGCTTAGCTTCATGTTGTTTTGATCTTTATTGTAATCTATATCGATGCCTATATAACTTTTAACCTCATTAAGGTCTTTCATCGTAAATCTTTTCATTAAACTTTTCTTAATTAAGTCAATTTTTAATTTGTCTTTCCCACAGATCAACAGATCGTCTACGAATACCAGGAGATATATTGATTCCTTATTTTCGGTTTTTACATAAAGACAATTATCGTATTCGCTTCTCTTGAAATCTAATTTTTTTACATATTCATCGAATGTTTCGTACCACGCAAGTGGACTTTCTCGCAAACCATATAACGCTTTCTCTAGTTTGCAGACTTTATTTTTTTCTTTTTGATAGCCTTTTGGCTGGTAAATATAAACTTCGCTTTTAACTGGTCCATTGAGAAATGCGGTCTCAACGTCCATCTGGTCAATGAAGAGATTATTCGTTGTGCAATAACTCACAAGAATTTTAAAAGTTAACATTTTTCCCACCGGGGAATAAACGTTTTCCAAGTGTTCACTTTGTTGAAAGCCGCGTACTACTAGACGCGCTTTATATGTATCATCGCTCTTTCTTTTAAATATCCATTTAACATCGATTATTTTCTTATCAGTCGGCTTATCGACTAGACACCATGTTTTGTTTTTATTTAGACAGTTAATTTCTGAATCCATCGCCGCTCGCCAATGGTCAGAGTCTTTTGAGGTTAAAGCTTCCTCATATGTACTTGGCGCATTTGCGTTTATGTAATTAACGTATATACAGTGAGCTATAGGATTTCCGTAACGCTCGACTGTCTTTTTTTCGCGTGCGGATACTCGTCTAGTTTTAACTTTGACCGATTCGCTCGCCTGTTCATTTTCAACAAATACTTCATTATCATTATCATTTTCACGCTCATTTTCACTTTCGCTTAATTCGATCTCCGAGCCCTGCTCATTTAGATCAATGTTTACACGGTTTTGTGATTCGTTACTTCCGTCGAAAGTGTTTTCATTAGTCTGATTTTCTAGGCATATTAGTCTTGTACCTTTTTCGATAACCTGCACATGTCTTGCCTCGATCACCTTATTTTTAACCAAAACTCGGTACCCGAAATGTGCATATCCTACGAGTACTCCGATTTGTGACTTATCGTCCCATTTTTTTCTGTTTATTTCCGGAATTCGGACAAAAACTCTTGAGCCATAAATTTTTAAATGTTTGGCTTTCGGCTTAACCCCGAAAAATATTTCATAAGGCGTTTTATTCTCGCACGTATTTGCGATAGTTCGATTTTTTAAATAGGCAACTGTATTTATTGCCTCGGGCCAATAAATTTTACTTATGCGCGCCTCTTTAATTAAACATCTTGCTATGTCCATTGCTGATCTGTTATAACGTTCAGCGACTCCATTGAGTTCGTGTACGTTTGTCGGACATGGTAAAATTTCGATTCCCTTTTTGTTTGCAAATTCGTATATTTCTCGATTTAAATATTCGGTCCCCTTATCGCATTGCAATCTTTTTATTGATTTCCCGAATTGATTCTCTACAAAGTTAATGTGATTTTTGAGACACTCGGCCGTTTCTGATTTATTTTTTATACAATAAATTTTTGCACATTTGCTGTAATCGTCTATGACAGTCAAAAAGTATTTTTCACCTTTATAGCCCACAATATTGTGCGGACCGTTTAGATCGGTGTGTATTATTTCGTTTATTGCTGTTGTTTTCGCGCGATGATTTTCAAAAGGTAAATTTGCCATTTTACTTTCAATACATGTCGCGCATTTCATTTCTTGTTTTTCAAGATGGTCTGGTAGTCCATCAAGTAACTTATCTTTTACTATTTTTTCTAGATATCTAAAGTTTACATGGCCTAACGCTCGATGCCACTTTTCCTTTTTTGTTAATCTCGTTGTATTTGTGAAGGCTTCATTTGGATAATCATTGTATGTACTAATCTTGCTTGAATCTTTAGGAATTTTTACAAAGCTAGTCATGTAGTATAAATCATTTATTTTATTAGCCACTGCTATAAGGTTTCTGGTTTTTTTATCAAAGATTTTGGCGTTTGAATCGCGCGCTACTATTGTGCAATTTTGTGTTATTTTTGAAAAACTTAACAGATTTTTCTTTAAACCTTCTACCAAATAGACGTTTTTTAGTTCTACTAGCTCAACATTATTATGGTTTTTAAAGTAACTTACAATATTTCCCACTTTTGTTGCTCGCAACTTTTTGCCGTCGGGTAGGTTTACGTCGATTGGCTCTTTAAGCTCAACGCAACTTGAATAGAACTTATCGCTTTTCACTAGGTGATCTGTGCACCCGCTATCGAGTAGCCACTTTATTTCACTCTCACTTGTTTCTTCACTGTTTGCACTGAGTTTATGATGATTTACTTGAAGAGCCCACGTGTTCAAGTTTAGTTGTTGTTGCTGCTGCTGGATGCCTCTGCCTCGGCTGCCGCCTCGCTGGTATCTTGTGCCTCTGCCTCTCTGATATCCAAATTTCTCGTTATTGTTTTTGTTCGTCGGCTGTTGTGGTGTATTGCCGCTGTTTCTGGTGCTGGGCCCATATCCCTGCTGTAGATTGTCGGTTTGATTTGCGAACCAACACTGTTGCTGCTTGTGTCCTTGCTTATTGCATATATAGCACAGGGCTTTTGTTTTTGTTTTTGTATTGAATGTGCTTACATTCGTCTTTTGTGGATTTTCCGTGTTTGTTAGGCTTTTTTCCTTGATTTTCGATTTGACATATTCCATTGTTTGTTTTTCCGCCGGAACTATGTCAATGAAATCACCTATCGCACTATAGCTTAACGGTAGTGCCTTTATTAAATATCTTATCTGCTCTTCTTGTTGAAGAGTACCACCTGCATTTACATATTCATTGCAGGTTTTCTGGAAGTCTAAGAAGAAATCATCGACAGTTGCATAGTTTTTCATTTTCATTTCCTCGATTTTTGACCTGCAGATTATCTGCATCGGCGTTGATTTCGTTGAGTGTATTTCATCTAGTTTTTTCAGCATTGTCAATGTCGTGTCGCAGTTCTTGATAAATTCTAATTGGCTATCTGAAACTGCACTAATTAGAATGGTTTTGGCTTTTAAATCTAGTTTTTTCCATTCCGCATATTTTTCTGTTGTTTCCATTGTTCGGATTGCTGGCGCTTGACACTCGTTGTATTCTAGAATGTTCAGCAATCTGTATTTCCAGCTATTGTAATTCCTTCCTTCGAAGATTGGTATATTTACCTCTGTGATCTTCGTTAGATTTGCCATTTTCGTAATAATAATTTTATTTATTATTTATTTATTTTTCTTTTTTATTGAATTATTTTGCAGCCTTACGCCGCCACTGCGTTTCACTTAACCAAGCGGTCTGTTTTCTGATCCGCTGTGATCGCACTTTTATTATTGTCACCGGGAACCCGCGGTACAATTTACGGAGCACTGGTTTTACGTTTTTAAACCACGTTGCACTAGTTTTATATTTAAACCGCGTTCTGCTACCATGTTGGGATAATGGATCGTTTAGAGGATGTTAAATTATGAACATGGTTTTCTTCATATGATTAACTTTATTATTATCATCATGAATAATAATATACAGAGTAAAAGATTACATTGATTTTGCGACCGTTACAATAGACCTTCGATTATACACTGATGTCACGCCGGACACTCAAGTGAACATTTAACTGTAATTAGTATTAATTAGTATTTAGCATTGACTGACAGCCAGTGCCGTAGTTAAACATATTTATAATATTCTTATATTATTACTTATAATATTTAGTTATGTTATTATATTAGACGGCTATATATATCAACATATATACTTATTTGAAAAAAATATATATACAATATGCATACGCGAGACGTGGACCCTCAACACGAGAGATGTCCAAAGTCTAAAGCCCTTTTCAGACGGGATACCGGTGTCGCACTCGATATAATATAGGAGGCCTTTGTATTCGAATAAAGGGGTATTTGTATTTTGTTTATGAACGCCGCAGAGCTGATGAGTCAACACATAATTTTGCGTTATAAATTAGAACATAAAACTGGCTGCGGTAATAAAAACCAGTGTATTGGCGGCTTGAGAATATAGCGGCCGACGGGAAAGTGTACCGGACACGCGTTAACTCATTAGCTCTGGGGCGTTCATAAACATAATACAAATGCACCTTTATTCGAATACAAAGGCCTCCTATATTATATCAAGCGCGACACCGGTGTCCCGTTTGAAACGGGCCTAAGAGTCGCACAGCGAGGCATGGAGAGATGTATGTTGGGCATCACGCGAAAGGACCGTAAGAGAAACGAATGGGTTAGGGAGCAGGCAGGAGTACGCGATGTAATAGACGTCGCCAAACAGCTGAAATGGAGATGGGCGGGGCACATTGCTCGCCGAAAGGACGGCCGCTGGACAAATGCCGTCATCCAGTTGTACCCAGGAGTGAGGAGACACGAAACGGCCACAGGGTCGCCCTAAAAGCCGCTGGATTGACGAACTGGTAAAGTTCGGCGGAAATAAGTAGCAGCGGCGAATGATACAGGACCGAGAGAGTTGGAAGAAGCTTGGGGAGGCCTTCATCCAGCAGTGGATTGACCTCGGCTGATGATGATATGAAAAATAGCATAATATGGCGGGTTGTTCAGTTGTTTTAATTATTTAATAGACATTACAATTAGATATAAAAAAGATTTAACAATTACTTAGCTTAATACCATTGGTGAATTTTTTTTTTTTATTTCAAACTGAATATCACTAATAGTAAAATCAATATCAGGGAACTTATAAATAATGGGAACTAAAATACCTAACGGGTGTGGAAAAACAGAGTGTGGAAGAATATGGGATAAACTTAAGCATTATTTCAAGAATATGTCATACGTCGAATACTGACAACTACTGTCGGCTTAGTCAATGACGGTCATTCATTATTGATGTATTTGAAGATTGTTACAAACACTATTCCATGTTTATAATGCGTGGTTCATTTTCGTAGGATACTCACACATTCAAAATGTAGTGTATTGGGGATAGCCTATAGGGATTTTATTTATACAAGTTTGACTCGGGATTGGATTCCCTACTCCAGAGTAACCAACGTCTCAATAGCACCGTTCTTGAGCGATTGACGAGACCAGTCTCTAGTCTTTCTGAATATGGTATTCTTTGTTTACCTATAAAGTTTGCAAATTCGCTTACAATACAAAAATAGACCCTGAAAACACATCGACCTTTAGATCACCTTTATCGTAACACAGTGTAAAATTATACGGTTAAAAAGATTAAAGGTCAAAGCGGCTGATATATTATTAAACAAAAAGCATCTCTATGTAAAAGTGCTATTAAGATTGACGTGTGAAGATCGAAAGTTCTGACCCACGGAAGATGTTTTAACGCTCTCCGCCGATGTTAAGGCATAATTCCGATGTAAAAATGTCAAAAAGTGGGAAGTCCTCGACGGACACGCGACCTAGTTTATAATAATTAATGCAACGAAGCTTTTGGACCGTGTCAAGTATAAATTTAATGTAACCAAATTTAGATTATGGAAAAATGCTGTCGTTGACCCAGCAGAATAACTTATTAAATAGGTACTTTGATTTTGAATTTATTTTAAAGATGTTTACCATAAAGCAGTGAACAGGAAACACACGAATAATGGGAAATGGGTTGCCTTCTGTATGAGGCTGAAACAAGGTTTAATTCTCAAGTGTGGAAAGTGGATAAATATAGAATAAACTTAAACGCCCACGAGCGGCTTACGCGTCGCTTTATAATGTCGTCGGTCCCAGGTTTGAAACCTGGTCACATATTGTTTTTCAATTTGTGTTTGGAGTCCGGGCGTGGACCTAATAAGTGGCTAACATCCATTTCTCTTAAAAACAAAAATCTGTTAATACAAACCTCAACTCTGTGGATGCCCATATGATCTTATTAGGATCGGAGAAATGAGCTTTATATATTGGTAATATTTGAGGCTTAAAGCTTAGAACTTAGGCGGAAACTTTATATTTCTTGGGTTTTATGGCTTGACTATCACTAAATTATAAAGCAAATCTAATTTAAAATTGTTGGTCTATCCATGGCGACTGGCTTCACAATTATATTTATTAATCTGTTCTGTGGTAGTATACATACAAATGAGCTTTGTCGTGAATTCAACGTATTTGAACCCATTTTTTTTCACTGCCAATGTGAGTTAAAGCTATAGATAGGCAATCAATATATTATGAATTAATTTGTAACCCGTACGAAATTATCAAATTCCGTCAATGGACGGGTAACCAGCTTTATACCGAATCAAGTTAATGATGTGGCGTCCGGTGTTAATCAATTTATAAAGACATGTAATGACATAATTATTATTTTATATTCAATAATATACACAAAGTTTAAAAAAAAAATGAATAAATGTAACGATAACAGATGAAGATGAGTTCGTAACGCACTCGGTCAAAATTCTTTTATACATTTTTTATTAATGCTATGCTTCTGATGGTTTTATAATTGTGTAATCTAACATTATGAAACCTTGCGTATATTCAGTAATGTAATAATTCGTATGAATCTGCATTACTCATTAATATCTCAAAGTCATGTTATTAATTAAAACATTATTATTTGTCAATTGCATTTTCTTTAAGCATTTCTTAACCTTTCTGAACTGTGACCTAAATAATTACGGTAGGTACTTAATAGTTTTGATTTTTCCATCCAAGACAATAAGAATAAAATAACACGTCATACAAACAAAAAAATAATTATTTAATAAGACATTGCGGTATTGGCAACACCATTAAATTTATTGATGTGACTCTTGGTTTTGAATAAATTTTGAGAGTTTTATTATCAAATATCAGTGTTATAATAATATTATTATTGGACGGGCTGTTTCGAAATTTAGTTTTCATTATAGGTTGAGTTGAAACCCTGACTCACACATAATATTGTTGCAAAGGGCAGTCGTAGGTACATTCAGTGCTTTTGTGTGCCGTCAGCGCTGAAAGGATTCATTGAAAAAATCTTCATACAAGTCACTTACATCTAAATTAAATAACGTTCGTATCTCAAAAAAAAAATGTTATTTTAAGAATATTTTGTGATATACTAAATATGCCAATCGACCCAACTTTGGCTAGCGACCCATGGGTTATGAGCCGCTGATTTATACGGATGGTTCAATTTAAATATTGTGTTACTACTAACTAGTAACTGGGTGGTTATATTATTAATACCGTTATTTAAATAATGAATCACTTTCACTTTGACCTTTTCAGTAGATATACAGTGTTAATTAATTTCGTTGTAATAAATATTGTTTCAATTTACTATAGTTATTATACAACAAGTAAGTTATTCAAATGAAATAGCAGTGTACAAATATATGGTTAAAACGCCGTTGGTATCAATTTTAAAGACGTCTAATATCAAAGAGAAGTTTTATTGTTGTCTAGATCTCAGAGTTTTTCCCGATAAAAAAAATAAGATTTTCTCTTCTTAAGTAGATAATTAATGCCTGAAGCGAAAAACTATCAATATCACGATCGATATTCGTGCACGATCGATATGTTGGCCACGTTGTATTATTGTATGCAACAAATCAATAAATTCTCGAGTGTTATTATTCTATTGTACTATATATGTTTTTAAATAATTTTGAATAGTTTAAAATAAATTGAGTTCATATTACCTATATAATTATAGGACGGTAAATATAATATATATTGTTTTACGGACATAACTACGAAATTAATTAAGGTAATTGATTCTAATTGAGTGAAACCACAAAAGTCGACCCCCAAAAATTGATGCAATTTGTGAAGTGCTTCAAGATGTAAAAACTGCTAACTACTAGTTAATATCGCCGTAATTATATAGGGCACACATTTCTCAATTGGTAAAGCATATTCGTGCAAATCCAATGGATGCAGGTTTGTAAAATTATATATTATATAATATATTCACTATAAGAATGTTACATTTTCAAATCATGTACCTAAATTATTAGTTGAATAAAAAAAATAGTTTTTTATATTATTATATTGTTTTAGTTTATTTTGACAAATTACCTTAGGTAGTGTGACCAACATAATAATTCACCAGATAGGGATGTAAACTAAAGTATTATTGTATTATGCTTGGTGTAAATAAGAACCCTACTATTCTTGGTAGTATCGACCTGTATTCTCCTAATGATAACTATTTTATACATTGGGACCATAAGTTGTTTTATCCCCTGTGGTGCAGAACTAACCCACTGTTGATAATGCCAATTGGGAAGGCAATAAAATATACCGAATGCGACTTGAACCGACGTCCATATATGCGAAAGTTTCCTAATACCTATACAGTTGTGGTATTAAATTCCGTTAGATGGAGTTTTGTACGGTTTCCTCATCAAAATCACTGAAGAAAGTTTCAGTTTGTGTATTTTTTATGCAATATCAACTACAAATCCGTATAACATTCTAACCCTTCACAGTTTGTTAAAAATCATGTATAATTGTGATAAAAATGCCATAATCTATTTATTCTATGTATTTGGTATAAAATAACACTTTTAACGGCAGATTTACTGGATGTGTTAATTAGATAACCACTCAAGCTATCATGACGTTGGCGATTGCGTAGGTACTGCACAAATCGAATTCGATCTTCGGACGAAATACGCATTCTAACTGTTTTTACATAACAGTTTTGTAGACAGAATACATCCGTAACACATTGGGGTTATCTTGGATCTCGGAAACATAACAAAATAGTGTTATTGGGTGTTAAGGAGTTATGTACTTTAAATATATATATTGAGGTCGTTTTCTACTACTTTCTTTCATGCAATCAGGCTTCATCTGTGCAAACGAAACTATATACAATTTCTTTGGTATTAATGTTATGAATTTATAATTATATTGGAATCGATTCGAATAAACTTTTACAAAAAAAAAAACAAAAATATGTTATTTTTAGATTCAAAATGTACTGCAATAACAAATTATTATAAAAACCTTAATTATATAAAATATCATCTGATTAAACAAATCACTCTAATCATAATTTGGTGATATCCAAACACGCCATTTTGCTTACATAATTTCATTAATGAAATGGATTTTTCCTTGCCATATAAAATGCGATGTAATAAAATAATTGTTAGTTTCTGCTTTTATCTTTATGACGGACAAAAAGTTGTTTTACCAAAGAGAATGTGTATGAAGGTACGTACAATTATATTCACACGAAAGCTACGGCCAAGATGATATTAGAGTAGACGTTCGGGTACATCTGAGATCAACATTCTATTTCAATACCATTCAAGTTTATTATCTGCAAAAGTATAGTTGCTAGTCATGCCATTAATAGAAAACAAAAAAATGTTAAGTACCTATTTGCTTTCTTAATAATGTATAAAGAATCGTTTATAAAATAGATCAGTAATAAACGAAAATTAACAATTATTATCTCAGGTGTATATTATTCTCATAGTCATCTTAATTAAATATCCATATTAATAGTAATAAGATACATCAGTAATTTTAAAATTATGCACCGGGGCGCCCTTGGATGCTGCGACCAATTCCAGGGACGCCGTAGTCATTTAAAAAATCTAATAATTCCAACAAATCACTAAACTCCAAAATCAATCAATTATTTATCCTGGGAAGTTTAATGTCAAGCGTGATATTTTTAAGACGGTTACGTTCATCGTGAGTAAGTTGTCAAATGTCATTGAGTAACACGTTTAACACATCTTAATTGATTCCAAATGTACATATACCGTTAGAATCTCCAATTATATTTTAAAAAGTTCACTTGGAATCAAGGAAAATGTGTGCTAACAATGATTGTAGATAATCGACTTGTTTATGGAATTGCTCCGAGTGATATCCGTGTTATTTTGGAGCAATATAAATAACGGAAAAGTGATAACTATTTACTCTACAGGCAATCTTAAATTAATGCATTTAGCACATTGTCACAATGATAGATCCCATTGTTGTACCTACATGACTTTGGTTAGGGTTTCAAAAACACTTTTCATAAGATTATTATAAAGATGTTTGCATGGATTCACCATTTGACAAAAATAATGGTGCTTTCAGTGATGTCCCGTGTGATTAAGCAGGCTATACATTGCTTTTGAGTACTACATTCTAACTGAGCAATAAATTAAAAAGGAATGCGAATAATACATTTTTAGAGGTATTTTTTTTCGCTTGCTTAAATTATCATTTAAAAAATATTTTCATTTACGCATTTTGCATATGGGTTATTATTAATTAATATTAATAATAATAATTAATTTTGTATATATTCTGTTTGGGTATAACACTAGATAGTTTGATTCCTGATTCCTTCATGGGAATCCCATATATAGGCTTTTTTATTTGGTTACCGTAAAAAAAAATCTAAACACTAAGAGCACCATTGAACTAAAATATTTGAAAAATACTAAGATATACCGAAAGGGGGCTGTGTGTGTAGTTTCATAAAATATTGTTTTCGTTTGCTTGCTTCGGGCAGTTATATTATATCGTTCAAATTATAAGCTTAATACGTTAACGATAAGTAGGAAACCATGTTAATCGGATATATAAAACTATATTGGGTATGGCTTATTGTAGAACAATTCAAAATACAACTTCTCAAATGGTTAAATCTTGTAAAGTGTGAATAGACATCAAAATAACAATACGTGAAACTAATTAAGTAACCTGCCGAACGAATACTGTTGTAGTATGTATAACTACACTACTACTTTATTATTATAATGCGCAATGACATTATTAATGGACGACGCACTCAATACAGTAGCTAGCAAGTAAATTCGCGCATTCGGATGTATAGGTAGACGTCACGCAATTTCCATTATGCGATATCACGCATCGGGAATTTATAGCAATATGACCTTTATTGTAATGGCGCTAGAGCAGTGTTTCTAATGTCAATGTTTATTTGAGCGAACCCGTTCGAACCGAACCATTCGGCAGACCCAACAAAAAGCATCAGGAATTTATAGCAATATCACCTTTATTGTAATGACGTTAGAACAGATTATGCCATTCGGCAGACCCGACAATAAAGTGAGTGTCATTTTCTTTTCCAAATGATTCGTCCATATTAATGTCATTGATAATGCGTACCATTAGTTTTGGAACTTTTAATACCAAACATAAACGAGTTGTAATAACGGTACGGTTATGATACTGCGTCCTGCCTAAATTACATTACCAGTCTCGTCTGCCACGACGATCGGCATTATGAAATATTAGTCCGAAATCATTTCCGGTCATCCTGGGAAAGACGAGAAAGATTCTATTTTACCTGGTTAGACTCAACAAATGCTCCAACGATTAAGGGGAAGGGTTGTACCTACAGAGGCACCTAGCGGAAAAATACGAAGCTTGCAATTTGAGACAATTATTTGATAATTTACAATTTCAACTGTATTAATTAATAAATATGTAGGTACTGTGACACCCCCGTATGGTCTCCATTTGGGGATGTCGTTGTGTATCTGGAGAGGCCCGAATCGGTATCAAATCCAACATGCTGATTGCGAAAATAATTAAATAATGTTAAATATCTGCCGGCAACATTGTCTGAATAGCGTTAAAAAAATACGAATGGCAACGCCGCATTTTGTACGGCTCTCAAGTGACCGTTGGTTTTAGCGAGAGAAGCGTTTTTGACAGCAACGCTGTAAGCAGTGTTAACCTTGCTATCCGTCTAAATTAAATCGAAAGGAATTTGTATAAAATGTAACCATTTAGAATATATTAACTTAAATATACCTTGCCGTTCCCAAAACAATTCCGGTGTGTTATTGTTCACTTCCACATCCCGAATCCAGCCGAAAAACCAGACAACAAAATAAAAGTGACAGTTTGCTATTCACAACCAAAATGGAGGGAAATGATAGTACCTATCTGAAAACATAAGTCAAAGATAAACATACAATTCTAAAAAAATGTGAATTTGTTACATATTTGTGTCCCCAGTTACGTTATTAGATAGTACATTATATTATATGGTCATATTTATTATTAAAATTTAGTTTATTAAGTTTTCAATTTTTCATCGTGTAGATTTTTGGCTAATTCATCGTTTTAATATTTTTTATATTTATTTTAAAAAACATCGACATAAAAAGGATTTCAAGTTATACACATTTATATTTTTAAAAAATCGATATTTTTTTTATCTTGGCAATAAATTAAATGTGACGACCAAATTTCGTACATGAAAATATCTTGGTTGTATGATTTCAAAACAATTAATTCTCCTGCAATATTTTTTGTTCTCGCAAAATAATGTTCAAAGTTATGACTATTTTTAAGTGTCAGTTTTAAGACGTTTTTGTTAATAATTATAAGAAAATCTAGCGTTTTTTTTCTGCCAACAAGCTTATATTTTTACCCTATCTAGCATATTTTTGTAAATGGCAATTGGAAATACTGGCTCCGCATCAGCCGTCACCAATTTTGACTTCTGAAAATTTTCCTTTAAAATTAAATTATTTTACTTTATCACTGTGGTTTGGTTGCTTATAATTGTTGACATTAAATATGACGAAATAGAAGTACAATTAGTCACCTGTCCAAACAAAATCTCTTCCACAACAATTAATGTGAACATTCGAGTCAGCGAAACTGGTTGTGTAATTTCACCATTATGTGAAAGAAAACAATGTATCATCGTTTCCTAGAAACGTCTGATGATCGTCAATCTCCACTCGAAGAAGGTACTCAAAAATAATAATACGTTCGATGGCTTTAACTTATATTGCTAAGATGTACTGATGAATTTATTCTTTTCAATAGATTCAGCATTAAATTTACTTGGTACTTTGGTAGTAATTCATGATAATTTAAAAGATGGGTTGGTTTACCCACCACTTACCACGTATTCATAGTTGAGAAAGCTTATATAGTCAGTAAAGCACGTATCATAGTATCAATATCTATGTGTAGTTTTATAAATTACCATGAATTTATTCATTCAGATATAAAAATCTCGAACTCGATTTTTATTCAAAGCAGACATTTATAAAACAAACTGTCTAGTTTACGATGTGTAATTGTTTGCAAGGAAGTTAAATATTGATTAATATTTTTTTAAATAGTTGAGCAGGCTACTTCCAATCGTCAGCATCCACCGCAAGTATCGGCTGCTTAATCTACAAACAGACTAACTCCATTTGGGAAAATTGTTCGAGAGGAATTTAACAATTCCAAAAATACACTCGGTTTTTTTACAAATGAGCTGCATTATGAATAATTAATACACTAGTTTAGCTTCCTTTTTATATATAAAGAGCGGAGTTGTTCCATTTACAATAAATAAGAAATTTGGCACCTGCAGTTGGCTGTTTTGTTTGAAGAACGATAACGCATTTATTTAAAGATTTGGGAGTTTGAAATTCTGTGTGAGCATAATAAAACATGCTTCATAACACAATGCCATCAAAAACTCATTTTCGGTCAAAAGTGCAGTTGGCTGGTTTCCAGTCGATATCTATTCCTAAAGCTCATTGTCATGACTCGCTATTGAAATATTGCACAGCACTGTCAGAATCATGGCCCCCACAAGGGAAGTGCTGACAGGGCTCTAGCCTAGGGGCCCGGGCTCAGGAAGGGCCCGGCGTGACGAGTCGACCAGATGAGTGAGATAAACACAGACCACAAATTTGCTCTAATAGTAAAGAAAAGTCGCCTGCGGAGCTATTTTGCCTCAATAATTATTAATAATTTAAATATTTGATTGTACGATGCAATTTTAACTGTGTGCCGATACTCGACAACTCCATAATACAAATGGATGGGGAAAATACAAAAAATCGCTAAAAATACTCATTCACTGCTGACTAGATAATGACTTTTTAATTACCAACTTTAAAATGCACGTCAATTACATCGATCGGCCGCTTGGTCATTACGCGCCAGGTGCGTCTTCAGCGTCCAAAGTATTAATTAATTTATCGCGTACACCATGGAAAACTCTAATGTAGCGCGTCACACTGCCTTTACCCTTAGTGATAGGTAGGGGGGCCATGGTCAGAATACATGGTTGTGAGTTCGAAACACTTCCATCACGAGCTCTCTTGTGAAGTACCTACTTAGATCTATCTTTACCCTGGTCCGTCATTGATCAGGTGCTACTCTATTTGTATTTTATCTTACCTTTATTAATATAACTGTCACATTGTTTACTTACATAGAACAGTTCAATTTTTTTATTAGATCTAACACGGGCAGTTCAATTACTCGTGAATTTTCTAATAATGGCACGATTTCGTAATGTCATAATAAATGTACGAAAATACAGCGTTAGGATGTGCTTTTGTCTGCTAATTGTCCGTTTTATGTCATTAATGAAAATAAAAGTGAAAGTCTCAGACAATTACAACGTTCATTTTAGTTTCAGTGTTAAAAAAACACACACACACAACAACACACTGTGAAGATTCGTCACATACGATAATTAATGCCGATAGATTTGAAACAGTTACAATATAATTGAAGAAAGCACTTATGTAATTAAAAGTATTATTTACAGATAATGTCGCATCATCATTAGATAAGACTATATGTAACATTAATAATTACATTCTACAAAGAGCTTTAATGAGAGTTAGAATAAAATCTCATTAGAAAGCACGTCATTATGCGGTCACGTTTTTATGGGAACTTTAAATTTCATTAATTATTCCAGTCAGCCAAAAGAGTTGCAGTAATATAATTAAGTATATTTTGAGAACATTTTTAAACTGTGAACGATGGGAAAATTAATGAGAAAACTTTAAAAACGTGTGAAAGATAAATTCTATGCATACTATTATCGATGCGGATAGATCGATCAATGAACTAACTATCATTCATCAAGTCGTCACTAAATTCTTCACAAGACCAAATGGTTGTAATATAGACATTCTGACATATTATTATTATCTATATACAAAATAACTACATATCTTTACAGAACAGCCAGGTGTTTTTTGATTAATTGCATTGAATGTAAATAATTATTATAGTTTGAATCTTATTCTTTGATCGTAACATATTTTAATTTAAATAGGAAGTAATTACAAGATAAAAAGAACTTTTTATATACCACGTTTTTAAATTTTCTGTTGAATCATATTGTCACTGTTCTGGCAGAAGACACTAATTCGAAAAAAATACATATTGAGTTAGTTATACCAAAGTGTTCCTTATTTCAAACTTTACCGTCTGGAAACCTTCTTAATAAATAAACAGTCTATATTTATCTTTTTACGATTACATAATAAACTCACATGATAGACCATTTCAAATATTTTAACAACTTCAAAGTCAAATTACTCAAAACTAGTATTCTCCATTTAGTGTGTTTTGCCAGAACAAAGACGATATAAACTTGACAATTCTATGTATTAATAAATACTTTTTTTGTACTTGATATAAATACTGAATAAATATAGAATACTGAAATGCCATTTTGACATTTCATATTGATTTCTATAGTAACGCACGTATATATTAATAATTTAGTTGCTAGGACTGGACACACAAGAAAAAAATTGTACTGGACAAATAAGAATACGAGCTAATAAAAACATGGTAAAAATGATGCAGATAGGCAAACTTCTTTGCTATTTTAAATATGTTAAAAAAGTGTTCTAATAAGACATTTTGTTTTAGATTTTTGAGCAAATATCTATGGCCAATAATTAAAAGAGTTGTGTGATATTGATTGTCAATAGGTACATAATATTATAATATGATCTTCTGGTTATGTTTAAAACTATAAAAACCGAAGTCTCAAAAGTTTTATCAGATTATAGACATTCGAAAAATTATGATTCGTTTTACATTTATTTTTATAAATTAAACTTCTCAATGCATTTCTTATACTTATAACAATGATTCGTTCTCTGTCTATATAAATATGTTATTAATAGTCTATTAACATGTTCAATGCTTCCATTCAGATGATCGAACGTTGCAATAAATGGACGTTTTTGTAAAGTACCACTCAACATAATAACTTGTATTTTATTTATATATATTTTACCCAACTGTAATAATATGTATTATATAATTTTGACATGCGTCAGGCTTATAATATCGTGGATCCCGAGTTTGAATCCCGGAAATGGAAAATAATTAACATGTTTTTTTTCAATGTGTTTGAACCCAAAATATATAGGTTGAGCAAGTGAGTAACACCTATTTTTCGTAAAACAAAAATCTGTTCAGAAACCCCTAAGTAAAGCGGCCCAGATATACCATAGGATTGGTTATATGTAAGTTGTACGTATGCAGTTCATCGTGGGACACTTATTCGTGCGCCGCAGTACGTGAAACATGAGTTCGTATAACATTTTATCAAATAACGAGTTCTTCGTTGAACATTTCACCGTGGAGTACATTTGTACGTATCTTACAAAATGCGGCGATAGTTTGCAAATAGTACTGATCCAATTGAATTAACCCTAACCTAACCTAACCTGGTAAAGACATCTCCACATGTTGTAGCGTACGTATAAATATACTCCACGGTGAAATCTTCAACGAAGGACTCGTCATTTGATTAAATGTTACACGAACTCTTGTTTCACGTACTGCGGCGCACGAATAAGTGTCCTGCGGTGAACTGTTTACGTACAAATTTCCGGATACGCATAGGATTGTAGTGCGAATTTAAAAAAAAAATGACAGTCACAGTAGAGGTAAAATTTGTACTGTTATGAATGTCAGTCGTCACTGTAACATAGTTTTCACAACTGTTTAGCTTTCAAACCGAGGGATCTAATGACGAACGGAAAGATCTATTATCTTCAAGGGTTGACCATAATAGAACTCGTCAGATTAGAAATCATGTACACTCTAGTGCACACCAATCAAAGAGTCATTTGAGGTTATTTCTAAGATACCCCAGTACAATTTTGAATAATATCTGCCCGCATAACTGGTGACTTGGTGGGTAAGATAGGGAATAGAAAATTGTTATCTATATTTCTTCACCTCATGGTGTCAATTAATACTTTACGGAAAGATAATATTTTATTTAAATGTTATTTATTTATTTAAAAATAAAACATTGTATAAATACCTAACAAATTAGAATTCAACACATTCACAACAGTAGGTACGTTCGAATATAAAATAATTACAAGATAAAAAGAACTTTTTATATACAACGTTTTTATATTTTCTGTTGAATTATTATGCTCAATATGCTCAAACTTGTACTTGATATGCAGTAAATAAAAAAACAAACACATATAGAATACTGAAATGTCATTTTGACATTTCATTTTGATTTCCATAGTAACGCACGTATATATTAATAATTTAGTTGCTAGGACCACCCCATTAGCAACCAATAATAGTCTTTTACTTTTTACGGATTTTTCTGAAATAACTTTCCATACAAAACAGAATTAACTGAAAATTAATTTAATTCTGCTAAAGATGGCTAAAAGTATTAAAAGAATGCATTGGCATCGTGTTCTGATATATTATAAAAGTTTCAAATGTCTAGCTAGTCGGGAAAATAGTAAAAAATCGATTGCAAGATTTGTACTGGACAAACAACCACCGTACAAACAAGAATACGAGCTAATAAAAACGCTGTAAAAAGAACTGGTTATAACCAAGCAAGTTAAATAAAGATATAAAGCAAATAAAGAAAAGAGAAGAAAAAAATAGGAATATCTACCTAATGTTAAAATTAAAATATACAGTACACAATGACATTAATATGGACAAATCATCTGGAAAAAAAAATGACACTCACTTTATTGTCGGGTCTGCCGAATGGCATAATAATATGTTCTAACGCCATTACAATAAAGGTGATATTGCTATAAATTCCTGATGCTTTTTGTTGGGTCTGCCGAATGGTTCGGTTCGAACGGGTTCGCTCAAATGAACATTGACATTAGAAACACTGCTCTAATGCCATTACAATAAAGGTCATATTGTCATAAATTCCCGATGCGTGATATCGCATAATGGATATTGCGTGACGTCTACCTATACATGCGAATGCGCGAATTTACTTGCTAGCTACTGTATTGAGTGCGTTGTCCATTAATTGTCATTGACAGTACATCACTGATTTTTCTCTCTGGGCAGCTCGTTTATTAGTCTCGCAGCCTTTGCTAATTGAGCCTGATACGAAGAAACAGTTCTGGCCCAGAAGAAGTCGTGGGGGTGTATAAACATTAAAATTCTTCAGGACGCCAGGATTATCCCTCGTGAGATCAGACAAAAATACCATAGAAAACAGTAGAAGTGATCTACGGGCTTTAAGAGAGTAAAAAGTGAGCGTGCCTCAAAGATAGACAGTTGGAAAATAATCGTTTGAAGATTAATTAAATATAAAATTATTAGTTATATGTGTTAAAATAAACATGATATTTCTTCTGGACTTACTCTAAAATAGGGTTGTAGGAAACTTCATCATAAATAAATACCATGAAAGAAATTGACCGATACATATTCTAAAATACTACGACATTTGGATTTACTCATATTAGTACACTAATATCCCGACTTACGCGAACTCGGAGTTACGTTATTGAAGTATCCGATACTTCAAACCCAGTTCCACCACAAATTCACAAAACAATTGAAAGCTGGATTAAAAAAAAAACATATTACCCCAACGAAGAACGGGTTTTAGCTACAAAGCACGGATTAAACAAGTATTAGCTTGCTACAAAGAAATTTTATGTGAAAAAAAGAATACATTGTATCGTCAGACGAAATTTTATGAAGCCATCGACATCGAAATAACTTTTTTACTAACTCATTTATAATGTTAATTTCAAATTGATTTAAGTTGTGTACTATTCCATTTGAGTCGTTTTTTTGCGTCCTGGGTTTCGCCTTTTGGCATCTTCAAGCACTATGTACCTACACTCACCAAAAGGTAAATACACACTGAGTCATCACACAGTGCCTGAAGATGCCGAAAGGCGAAACCCGGGTCGCAAAAAACGATTCAAATGGAATAGTACAAACTTAAATTCATTAGAAATTAAATTCAAATTCCATCAAGTAGGTACCTTCGGCCGATAGTATTAATATTATTATGTTAATATTTTTTACATATAAATACATATACAAAGAACTGCAATTTTTCTAAATATTTTTCTTCTAAACTAGTCTTTTTGTTAGTCCTTGGTCCCAATTAAACAATACTTATATGCAAATTTGTACCCCGACTTACGCGAATTTGACTTAAGCGTTTTCATCGGACCCACCTATCGCGTAACTTCGGGATGTTACTGTACATACATTATTAGAGGCAATGTAAATTGAAAAAAATTGAATCGGTTATGAAAACAGCAAATTCTTCCATTATTGCACGAGTATGTAGGTAATTAAACTGCAAACAATCGCATTAAATTGCTGTACAAATAGCTGTAAAACCGATCCATAACACTTATATTTATTATATAGATACTGAATAATATTATATATTGTGTGTTGATTTTAATTATTCTTTCTATATATAGTAAGAGTCGTTGAATAATAAATAATCCCCGCTACGAAAATTTTGCATATTTTGCATTATCATCAATTTTATTCATTAACAAATGTAGATAGATACTGGAGAAAGCCAAGTCTTTCATAGAGGTGAGCGTTATGATATTATTCTTATATAATGTAGGCATCCAAAAATACTATGTAGTGAAAACGAAATTCTCTGCTAATTATTATTCATACTCAATACAGATAATTTGTCGAGCCTAATTGTCATTTTTAATGTAAGCAAATTTCTCCTTACTTTTTAATATTTTTGAATGATTGCTTGAATATTATTATTAACCAATTTTTCACAGTAGTTCTGTCCTAAGTGGGTATAACAGGGAACATTAATAATTATTACTCTATTTCAGGGTTTCTCAACCGGAGGACACAGCCCAAAAATCATTCACAGTGTGTTGTAAATACATCGTCAATATCTGGTTATAAAAAGATTAGAATGACGTTTGTATGACACCCTTGATATTATAGGAACTCAGAAATAATGGGAACTGAAATACCCAATTGAATGGGTGTGAAGTAACAGGCAACCAATCTCGAGTGTGGAAGAATATCGACTGTAGAAAGGAAAAGGTGCGTAAGCGTAAGCCTCAGTTTTTTCGAAATAGGTTTAATTGCATAATAACATTGTAGACGACTAAATACACGTTGTATCTAAAGGATGTAAGCTGCAAATGCCGATGTATTATCCTAATTTAACTAACAATTTAAAAAAAAAAGGAAGTGAGATGGGCAAGAGTTAACCATCCTTCTTTGTTGGTTGTTTTTTAATTAACTCAATAGTTAATATCAGTTTAGGAGTATAAAAACCAAATTATTAAGTATCATGCTTTTAAGGTTTATGTCTATTTTGTATTTTAACTTTGACCGAAAACCATAACAAAAACGTTTTTGTGACTCCTGTAAAATTTGATTTGTGTGGATTACGCCCTATTTACTTTCCACAGTCGATATGGAATAAACTTACAACACGTGGAGAGAATACGCTTGTCCTTCATTCTGACAAATGCTCTCGGTTTATGCGCTGACGCTCATTCAATATTGGTGTATTTGAAGGTTGAAACACACACTATTGCACGTCTATAATGTGTGGTTCATTTTCTTAGGACACTCACACATTCAAAACCCTGCCTCAAAATGTAGTGTATTGGGGAATAGCCGGAATAATATATCGGAATTATATTTATTAATCTGTTTTGTAGTTTAGAGTTTTTTAAGGAAACGAACGCAATTCTCTGCAGGTTAAATTCTTTTTAGATAAGTACGTAGGTATGTACTAATATAAAAATATAATACCTACACTTAAAAACTTATTATAGGCTGGTATTTACAAAATGTAGAAAAAAAAATTGCCAATAATTTTGACTCAAGTAAAAAACGCCACTGTAAATAAATGACTAAAATTCATTAGTCAAAAGGCAGAGTGGTAATTGCTTTAAAATACTCACGACAGAATAGATGAACGGTAATGGAAATAGCGCTTTCACATTTAAGATAAAACACAGAAGTTTTCACTAAACAAATTTATTAATTGATATTCTGTCAGATAACTGTAAATCACATTTATATTCCATAATACATATAATAGCCAAAAGCTAAGCGGTAGTGACGCAATAAAGTCGTGTAAAATATTATTCTGATAATAATAATCTTCGCATATAAATCTGCCCAATTAGCGATGACATGCTATTTAAAAAAAAAACAATGTAGCCGTTTTGTAAATATTACGAAAAAAGTTACATTATTTTTAACTAAGTTAATAATAATTTATTACTTAGACTATTTTTAAAGCAACTAAAATAGATATTATTATTTTTTCTTGTTTATTTATATTTGTGGGAGGTCATCACTGTGGGAGTCATGGTGTGGTGGATTAGGAAATCGAGATTTTGTGGTTGCTCCGATGGATGGAGGAGCGAGTTTTATTTGCAGCGTAAACAGTCGGTACAAGAGTATGTTACAGTAGTTATATTACAATACTTGTGATACTGTTTCGAGGTCCGAGTCTCGATAGAATGAGATGTTGTGCGGAGCGATACAGAGACTGCGATACTAACAGACTGGGAACTTATATTCAAGTGACACGACCTATGAATTATGATCCGCTATTTATTGACGTACTCACGATCAAAATAATATCTTATAAAGAATGGAATATATAGGAAATATATTATCATATTTATGTATTGAGGTATTATAATTGTTACAATAAGTTAACCATCAAAACTGTCTATCTCACTCTAAAAGTTAACACAGTCAAGAGAGGGGCTGTTAAAACATATCACTTTTTGACAGTTTAGAGTATTTAGATGGTTAACTTATTGTATCAATTAACCTCCCCAACACATATATATGATAAACTACCGTCGATAACCGCCGATAGCCGCACTGTGTTAAGAATAGCTTCGCTGGGTCACCTAATACAAACATCACCCATTCGCAAACAGAGAATGTTATTTAAAAATGAACTCTACCTACATTGTAATTATGGTGCATGTGGCAAATCCATACTAATGTGTTTACAAAGTTGCACATCTACTATATACACAAGGCTGCTATCGGCGGATATGGACAGTAGTTTATCATATTATTTATGTCTTGAGGAGGTAATTGTTACAATAAGTTAGCCGTCTGAATTGCCAAAAACTGCTATGTTTTAACAACACCTCTCTTGACTGTGTTAACTTCTAGAGTGAGACAGTTTTGATGGTTTAGACGGGATTGCAAGAAGTATAATAACTCAATACATAAATATGATAAACTACCCTCGATAGTGGCCTATACTCGCCGATAGCAGCCTTGTGTATAGAATAGATGCGCTAATGTCCTTTTCTGCTTATATATTCCAACATACAATAATAGGTACAATACTTACTACCCACATTGTATACAAAAATAATGAAGTTTTCTAAACAAATGATCATGATTAAGATGCTATTATACAATGGCACCCAAGGGGCACCAATCACCCATAAAGCTACCCTAAAATCTTGTAGACCAATGATGGTCATATTAAATTTGTGACAGCGTATGGGTAAATCATTCTCCAGTGACACCATGGTTACAGCTAAAGTGAATTGCAGTAATGTTGGTATTGTTTGTTATCATTGAGGTGTTGTAGAATATTAGTAGAACAATTTACCTCTGAAACTAACGACTGAAAGGAGTTAAAAGAGCTTGGGGAGGACTTTACTTAGTGGTGGGTGTGCTTTAGAAGATGATGATGATTTGTATACGATTTCAAGTTTAATTTTATATTATTACAACCCTGGGAATCCTTTCACTTCCCCCTCTATCTATCGGAGTAATGCCAACAACTCAAATTAGTTTAAGGCATCACTGTCACCTGTAAGCGATTAGATTTTAATTTGTATTAATGATGTAAACATAAAAAACGGTATCTGAACGATGGGGTAATATTATTATTCTGTTGTTAGATTTATAGCGGAAACAGCTGTCAATATTTACAATAACAAAATTAATAACTATGGGATTAACAAATTGTTTCATACCATTATAAAATATATATAATATGTACTATAATATTATTATAATGAATTATTGCTTGTTTATATTATATGTATACATAGGTATTATCATTCTTTTTATTTTGGCAATGGCGGATATATTATCTTACGTATATTATCTATGGATATATCTACCTGATTATTATCAAATCAGCGGGACTATTCTATACACAATGCGACTATCGACCGTTAAAGTGATACTATTTATTACATATTTGTATTGATGTATTATAATAATTGTTACAATAAGTTAGCCGTCTAAACAGTCAAAACTGTCTATCTCGCTCTAAATTTTATCGCAGCCAAGAGAGGTGCTGTTGATATTTAGCACTTATTGCAACAATTACAACCAACTTATTGTAACTGTTACAATAAGTGATAATACTTTAATACAAACCTACCCTAAGTTTGATAATATTTATCATTTCACCACTTTAGCGGTCGATAAGTATAAAATAGATCCACAGTTGATGTTTAGTTAAGCATTTATATATAGATTAAGATATTATTGACTTTAAGTCGAGTTTATTGACAATGGTGTTGAAAGAAACAATCTATTAATTTTTTCTCTTCGAGTGCCTTGCATTATCATAGCGGAGATTAGCAATCATTAAATATTTAACACGTCCTGATCTCTCTTTCCCCTCTGATTAGCGAAAGGCAAAACATCGAGAGCGTCGACAGCTTCAAATTCCTGGGGGTTCACATCACGGGAGATGGAATTTTGCAGAGAGACCTCGCTATCCGAATGGGAATTGCTGGAGTAACATTCAACTCGATGCATTCTGAAATCTTGTGTCGTATTCGTTGAATAAATAAAATAGTTTATTGAAATTATTAGCAAGTACAATTACTTTATAAAAACTAAATAATGGAGTGATCCGCGACGTCGGTTAGTAATTAAGGAATTAATTGATACCTACCTTAATTAGCCAACATTATAACGCAATTCGATAAGCATTTTAACAAGCACTAGTTAAAATTGTCGTGATTCAATAAGATTCCAGTAGCTTAATTTGAAAAGCATACTGGCGCGAAAACAGCAGACACAGGTTCAAGTCTTTTCGGGTGTCGTATGTTTTTATACAAAATGATTTTTCTAGTGTGTATATGCATGAGATGTTTTCAAATTATATATATTTACTATGCAGTGTATTTTCCATTTGTGAGTGCGCATAGTGTCTGAAGATGTCATAAGGCGAAACGCGGGTCACCAAAAATGACTCAAAAGGAATAGTATAAAACTCAAATCAATTAGAATTTAAATTCAAATTTCATAAAGTACCATCGGTCGTTAGTATGAATTTTCTTAATAGAGAAATAGTTGTGTGGCTTGGATTCTTATTTTTTGACTGATTTTTTACACTCAGATTGTAAAATATCTTTTATTGATACTTCCTGGTGAAGCAGCCTCTTCGTCTGCTTCATGGAAAACCGGCACTGTCTGTGACTTATCTGATAGCAACTCGATCCGGTGTAATTTATCATATTATGCCTGGTAATAGCTGTTGCACTACCAGAAGTATCGGCATACGCTCAGCGCTCGAAATAGAGAATTTGAACCGGAGCTCTAGATATAGTTCCGATAGAAGTTTGCTTGATATTTTGTTATGTTTCTACTACTGATAATAAAATGCAATAACTGTCTTTAAATGTGTAACATACCTAAATGTATATTGAAGATATCGCAAGCGAAAAAAATTCATTTCTACAAAACTTACTCTCAAAAATTACATTATTCTCGCTTTCTTCCATTATCTGACACCTGTGACCACTGCATGATGTGCTTACTCCACATTCCAACTGTTTTGTACTTATAAATAATGCATTTGTTTTTAACATGTCCGACCATAAGAAGGCTATATTATTAGCCTCCACAGAGTGGAGGGTATTAAGGCGATACTTCAGTGAAACGGTAAATAATTTTCAACTATAAGCGCGACGAAATTTTGGACTCGCTGGCTGTCTGAGAGCGAACGTCGAGGTGTAAATACGTAAATTTGTTTCGTTATGGCGACGGGGGTATTAATTCTTAAATCATGTAAAGATGACTAAAAACGTTACCAATTTACTTTAAAATTTAAACATGCCAATGAATATATTATTATTGTTACTAATAGAACAATAAACAGAACATTAAATGGACGCATGTTGGATTTATATGACAAATTATATTTCGGTCGGCATGCGTCATTTGCACCCGCGACCCCCAATCCGCGCATCGCCTAGCCACGATATTTTTAGACCATGCCTCAACTGAGGCATAGCCTTAACAGATGTTTGTTTGTACGAGTAATGTATATTAGCAACTTGCTCAATCGTTCAATAATTAGTTAATAACGACGAAATTTAATGTAAATATACTAAATATAAAAAGATTTTTAAAAAATGCAGCAAAATAACTCAAAAGCTCATTATTGTTCGTAAAATGACATAAATATAATATTTTTTATCATGCCTTCGTGTTAAACTTTAGGAAAAAATATGTAAATTTGATTAATTACCTTCATTTTTTATTTAAAAAAATCATGAACCAAACATACTTAGTTTTTAAATTTTCCAAGAGACGGAACGCTAGTCTTAAGTATTTCACAAACCGAAGTTTCGCTCCGTTCCATTACGATTCCTTCATTCGGTATAGGGTGGTAACTCATCCAATCACTATTCTTATGCTATTTGAATGAAAACCAGTTTAGTCAGCCTTCTTTCACGTAGCTAAGGAACTATCGACAAACTTGTAGTAGTATAATGGAAAGTTGTACAAAATAAGGTGAAGTCTATTATCCTATCCCGTCGCACAAAAATCCAAACATACAACCCGATCATTATTGACCTACGGGTCGAAGTGTCGGAGTATACGTCGAAGTATACGAGAGAAAAGTGCTACGTATGATATATGGCCCCATATTAGAAGGATGTAAATGGTGTTTACGACGTAACCTGGAGGTCTACAACCTCTTCCAAGAAGAATGTATCTCCACGCTTGTTAAACTTGGTAGACTCCGGTGTTGAGTCATGTAGCAATAATGAACAGGATAACAGGCCGGACGGTCGCAGGTTTATTGGTAGATCCAAACTTGACACTTCGAGGAGACTACCCCGACATTGAGGGGAGGTGGAAGAAATTCTTGGTAAGTACGTAGAATATATAACTGTTGTTAAGTCAACTTTGAGGTATTTGACAAATTTTGCTGCGTCGTATGAAGGACGGGAGAATTCCGATCTCTCTTTAGATTCCATCACTTTCAACTCCTGACTTTAGAAGACGGATACAGAGAACACTAAAGATAAATGACGGCAGAGCAAGTCAAGTTTCTCTTTTATTTTCTCACTTTTAGCAGCAAGGTTTATGGTTGTTATATCAGTCCCGTGCAGCTTCGTTTCGAGACAAGGAAGTGTGGCACTAAAATCTTTTCATTCTGACACGTTTATAGCCTAATGGAAGGCAGCCGTGCACAAATCGTAGCTACATACAGTGACGTCCCGTGGGGGTAGGCAGATTGAGCGTCGCTTGGGGGCGGCAGTTGCTCGAAGGGCGGCAAATCGAGGAGAATCATTAGGTATATAATATAGAAATAGGTACCTAAACTTAGTAATAACGGGAATATCTTTTCATTAAAAATATGAGCTCACTGGTAGGAAGCAAAATGTATTAATTACCATGAAAGGTTTAATAGGAATGTAATTTTTTTGTCGAGTTTGCGATTTCTAGTTTACTTCCGTTGTTTTTGGACGTCACGTCCTTGATGACCAGCAATGACACGTGCAGATTTGCGAATTATATTTTAATTATAGGTAGGTACATAATAACCTAATAAATTTATCCAAATATTTTTGCCAGTCATTCGCGAGTTTTGAATGTTGTATTTGTAAACTTATCTGAAACCGTGGATCCGCAATATTATCTACTGAAGTAGATATGGCATTTAAATTAGTCATGAAATGATGGTAAAAAATACTGTATAAAAATGGGGCGGCATATTGGCGCTGCTTAGGGGCGGCATTTTGTCTAGGGACGTCACTGGCTACATATATTATATGACTGGTGGAAATGGGGTAACTCAAATCATCGGTTGTTAACTGGATAACTAGTTGTCTATATAATGCACTATTAATATAGTATCAGTCCTTACTACTTCATGACGGATGTGGGATATGTGTACTCCAAATGAGTTTGAGAGTGCGATACTCCGCGCCTTTGTGATGCAGCTATACTGATTCTGTCGTCGTAGTCGACCCTACCCACAGTGTTATAAATACGACACGACGCGATAATAATAATAAATAGAAGGGGTGGAAAATATGTACTCACTCTAAGCATTTTCCTATGAAATCTATAAAGAGGGTGTCTTCGCAGCGTATGACCATTGAGAGGGTTTTAGAGCCAGGTTTCCTCTTTCTTCCTTTACTATTTGTGACACATCGCGGGTTTCCTTTTGAATCTGAAAATTGGAAAAATACATGTTTAGTGGAATTGCAGATGATGCAATAAATAGGCTTAAAATTACCTACTACATTTTCCTTGCACTATTTTGAAGTACACACATACATATTATATTTAAATATGTGACATTGAATTAAAATGATATTGAATAAATACTAATTACTTTTAATACGTCATACAGTATATAGAACAAACGTAAATTTTAATTCGTAATAAATAATATAAAAATATAGTCAATTGAAGATGAGTTCATTATTAATTCTTTCGACACATGCCATTTGTTTCATAAATTATTAATTATTTGTAATTGCTAATGTTAATTATTTTCGGGAATGATTATTAACTGATTATGGCAACACAGACAGTGCATGTTTACATGCTGTTTACACGCTTAGTGATGTGTACGGATTAACTAGTGAACTATAAAACTTTGATAATTTTAAATTTTCAGTTGAATCAAAAAATATGTGTGTCTTCCCATCTATTAACAAACCCAGTTAATCAGCATAAAAATGGAATACATTGTTCAGTATGATCTCAATTATTACTAAACTATGAATGCCTAAAACAAAACATGAGGGCTTTGTTTCCTTCGATAAAGCAGTTTAATATAAATGTCGAATGTGCGATTAATACAACCTAATGGTACGTTTACATCTGACACTTATATTGTCATATTTATGTATGACACCATATTCACCAAGTGTAAACAGTAATTATATTTGTACCAGCCACTTATTTTGCGTGTGTCGACACTCACCTGTCACTTATTCAATCTACTTATATACGCAAATGTAAACACCGCGTATTCGACAATTCCGAACTTGCCGCGATATATCACCGAAGTTGGACCACCGTCTACTTTTATATCAAATACCTGACACATTATTCGTAGTTTGACAGGTACCTAGTGAATTGCATAGGTATATTTCTAAAACAACGGACAATCAATTATCATAGGTACACCATGAATGTATGCCCAACGTTTACGTTAATAAATGTACTGTAGCGATCTGTCAAAAATCATAGACAGTGAGAAATAAATCGGATGTGCCGTGTTCTATGGATTTTGTCCGAAAATAAAATATCGCTTGTTCTCGGCACATACGATTAATTCTGATGCACTCTGTGAAGAAAAAATGCGCTTCAAATGGTATTACCTAATTCATTTTGGCCCACACCTGCACTCGTAATACGATAATATTATATTGAATATGCAATGACGATCAAGTGCTAGATATCGCAATGTTACTGTTAATCGTTCTTCTACACTTATGGCATTTCTAAATTGTGTGTCTTATTTTTTGGAAAAAGGTCCAATCTTGCAAACTAAAGTTCACAAATTGAGTTAGATCTTCGATTTAAACTCTGACATTAAACGGAAGGCACCTAGTTCTACTCGTCGCTGAATCCATTCCCGCACCCATCTAGACCATTTTTTCTTCCTTTTTGTTGCCAAAAAACTTAAAATAATAACACTCGCTGCTTTCTTTTTTGACAATCCCATATTGACAACTGACATAACGTTTTTGAGAAGTATACAAAATAAGTGTCCGAATAAATTACAATATCGTATGTAAACACCGCATATATTTATTCCAATGTTGCCATTGAATAAAGTGTCGAGACTTTATTTCAACGACAAGTATACCAGAATTTTATGTCAGATCCATGCAGGTGTAAACAGTAAGTGAAATTGTATGTCAGACACATAAAATAAGTATAACGGTATAAGTGTCAGATGTAAACGTACCATAATACCTTGTTACGCGAAACCATTAGCATAGCGCCATAGACAATATACATTACACGTAAATATATAGCATTTCATAATGTTCGGTTACATTTACCTTAGCTCAACCCATGTAGGGTCACCATAAATTTCAGACAATAAAAGTGTATAAAAGAGCCAAAAAAATATAAAGTTTTAATAATAGGGTAAACATCACATTTTAGCACATACACCGACGACCAATTATTGTAATAGATATTGTGTGAAAATGATTGGCAACGTATCTTGTTTATCCATAATATTATAATTTACGACAAAAATGTCAGACATGAGATATTATAATTGTCAGAATGATGGCCAGGATATAGTATCCAAAAGGAGGACATGACCTCAATTTTAAATTATTATTGAAATAGTAATATACCCTCGTCCTTGATAATATATTTTCCTTTTTTGATTAACACTACTTCGCCCTAGATAATCAGATCTCACTCACGATACCAGAACCTACCCGCAGCGTTATATGTTAAGGACAAAATTAAAAACACATAATACGAGGGCTAGGATGGTGGACTGCTTTTGAGAGAAAGATCCTGAGGCGGATATAAGGACCCATGAATGATGGTGGGGAGTGGAGAATTAGGTAGAACACGGAACTATACCGCCTATACCAAGATTCAAAACTCTCCACCTTCATAAAACTCCAGAGGCTCAACTGGGCAGGCCATGTCCAGCGCATGCCTGAGTCACGGATACCGAAGAAGATCCTCGAAGAAAACCCAGGGAGGGAAAGGCCAGTGGGAAAGCCACGCACACGATGGGGTGACAACATTACAAAAGATGCCAACCAGCTGCTATAAAATCATGAACTGGAAAAGACGTGCGGAGGACCGTTCCGGCTGGAGGACGGCGGTGGAGGAGGCCAGGGATCGACTTGAGCTGAAGCGCCATCGAAGAAGAAGAAGAATACTAGGGCTAAATTTCATAATATATTGAGTTATTGGTCAAAAAAGGGCTATCGTTTATTCTACCTGATTTAATTTCTCAAATTCAAAAAGATAAACATTAAATTTTTCGAAAATCACAAGCTGCATGAGCGATGGAGTAGATAATTTTTTAAATCTCTCATAAACATCGAATATTGTTTTCGGAACTAAATACGTAGAATAATGTGAATTTTATTTTTACTTAAAATGCAATTATTGAAAATCTAATAATTAGTGGAATATGCGTTTTGTGAAATCACCCACGACGTAGACGAAAATTAGACATGTGAAAGAAAGCTAAGCCATAATTTTTGGAATATCAGCATTTGTAATATAATGGATATTCGTAATATTAATTGTTCGATTTCTTAGCGCACACTTTTCCACCGGCGCCTCACGTCATATTATTTCATTTGTGTTGTTTTCAAGAAGTGTCTTTTGAAATTTTGAGATGAAAGCGTACTAAGTTAGTACCAATAATAATAATATTATAATCTATCTATAAACTGTATAAATTTCATCAATCTTTATTGGTCCAGTTTTTTTAGTTATAACCAAACAAGCAGACAGATACACCAATTTTATTATTATTATACATAATATATTATAACGTGAATGAATTTGTATAGTCTGTCTTCTGTTAAGAAACGAAGATTTTTTGTTAAAAATATACGGCTTTGAATAGTATGCCTAAATAAAATATATATAGAAACGGTTTCTTTTGTTTTGAAAAATGTTCTCTATTCAAAAATATTTCAGAATAGATTGTCCTACTTTTATATTTCTGCTTTTGGCAGCCCTACATTCAAGCTATCAGGTGCCAATTTAACAGCAGTAATAACGATAATTATGTGGTTTACGATTCACTGGAAAGCCAGACAATGTTGCCTCACCGAAAAATAATCGTCGGCGGGAAGCGGATATTATGACATCGTCGGGTGGCAGCCCCAACACCTCCATGATACAAGCGAGCTGCTCCACCTCATTCTCTCCCGGGAAAAGCGGGTACCCTGTGTACAATTCGGCCAATATGCAACCTGAAAACAAGAAAAATTACGCAAAAATTAACACCGGGAATGGGAATAATAAAAGCGAACAAATGGAAGGTATCACCATAAACAATGCGAGGTTTTTTGTTGTTGGTTTATTTATGGCACGCCCTTAATTAATTGCCTCGCCAATCCAGCGGAGGCGAAAGTAACTTGTATCTTTGTAAACACAAAAACGTGATAAAAAGAACTTTTATTTTAGGTGAATTATTCTTTCTTTGTTGATATTACAATTTCACAGATAATTAATTATTAATACCTACCAAAAAAGAGTACAAAAATATCTTGAGTGCAAAATAATTATATTCTTTCAAATGTAGTTCCATTATATTTGAATTAACATCGTTTTAATTAATTTTAATAATTATTATAAACATTTTTTGTCATAATGGTGAGAACCATCATATTCTAATTCTACGGTTTTCTATACCTAATTAAGATAATTTGTTTCTCACTATCATTACAATGAACCAGTATGATACAAACAGCAGTTCAATCGAAACATTTTTCGTACTTTTGTCACTTGTTTTCCCAAGATGCAGAACTAATATGCCATTAGTAATGCCAATTAGGAGGGCAATAACTTTTTTCAATCAAATCGATTTGAATATTAATATATTCCACTTACGTGAAGTGAGTTAAGATAGCGTCTATTCAGTTCACTCAGTGTTCTTCCGTATACTTTTTTTATTTTATTTTTACTCATAATACCCTATATTTTTATCTAAGTATTGTTAACACTTATTTTTTATGTCATGTCGTGAACGCTTTAAATTTGTAATTTGCCATATTTCGCCATTTGAATTTGAAAATAATACTTATGTTTCAATCATATAATGAGTTATATATAATCAAAAACAGTTTTATCCATCATTTAGTAGGTATTATCCATGTATAAATCATAATACATGGCTTTATAATATATTACAAGCAAATAATTGAAGGTACGATATTTTTTTACAGTTGCCAGTCAACTCTTTAGTTTAATTCTTGTATCATCCCCAATTATTGAAGTTTGGTTACAATCAGGGCGATATTAACTTGACTAGAGTGCCCAGAACAGGCGGAAATGCCCCTAATAGTGTTGTAGTACAGACATCTCAAAATAGGACTAGGCAACTTTTCAATAGTATTCCATTTGTTTGAAGACATCAATCCAAAGAATATTAAGTATACATCCATAGCCACACCATTAGTGTTAATAATCAGAGTCAAATATACCATAGAATAGAATTCAGAAAATATAACAATGGCTATTTTTAACTCTTGGAATTTAAACACAAGTATGGATTACTTAATAAAAACATTCAAAACGCTTTTCATTATTCTTCTTTCGACCATGTCCGATCCTAATAGGATCATATGGGTAGAGGTTTGTATTGCCAGATTATTTTTTTTACGAGAAATGGATGTCAGCCACTTGCTCAACCTATTAGGTCTATACCCTGACACACACAAATTGAAAAACAATATGTGTACTTGCCAGACCCAGGATTCTAACCTGGGACCCACGGCGTTATAGTCCAACACTTAAGCCACGCGGCCACCGTTACATATTATTCAATTATGGACAGTTCTAACATTAATTATATACAACTTAAATCGTACTTACTAAGGATAAGTCAATTGAAATGAAAATGTTTTTTTTATTCTACTTGTTTTTTAGTGTTCGTTTACTTATACAAAAATAGACGTCAAACAAATGAATTTTTCATATTTTATTAATTTTAAAAACAGTTTTAAAAGGTTAACCGGATGAAATTAATAATGCTCGATGTCATCAAAGTATTTTATAATTATGAAAGCGGATATTAATAAATAAAAAAATACATAATAATTCAGTCGTCATGTTTATCTTCTTGTTACATAGTGTTATAGTGACTCTTTCGCTATATAATTTATTGGGCAATATTATGTTTTTTCCATATTATTTTTTTATATAATATAAATATTCAACATAACACTGGCTAACTGAATAATATGCATATCTGTTTCCAAACTCCAACATTATTACCAAAGAATTTATAACTATTTTTTCCATGTAAAATTTTTTCGAACCCGTACTAAAATATATTTCTTTTTTTTATTGTCCATCTACCTATCGCTATATTATAATAGTATCCTCATTTTCTTTTTGACTAAAATGATGACAAATATTGACACCTTCAAACGAATGGGAAAGAACCGAGAAGTTCTGTGTAGTAAATAAAACAGAAAACTACAACATTTCGATCAAATTATGAGAGGACAAAAGTACAGCATTCTCAATATCAAATCCAAAGATAAACGATAAACGTAGCACAACACGAGGGCGCATTTCGTGACCCTGCGGTGGCTGACCTCTGAATATATTAATTATAAATGAACTTCGATGAAAAAAAATATGCCATTAAGGGTTCGTAACTAATCGAATCTTGAAACGAGATGTAAGTTTTATACTATAACAATGTGTTTTTCTAGTAAGTAATCAAATACAACAAAGCGTCGCCGTAGATGTCAAGGGAGCCAGTCCACAAAATCATAATGCTGAGAAACAGGCGCGCAAAGATTTTGTGTGACAAAAAAAGTAACATTTATTTTTGAACGTTTTTGTTTTTCAAGATTAAACTTTGAACAAAGAATATACTTTGTGGTGTTACCTTTTTATTATTTTGTACAAATAACTAAAAAGAATAGTAGTTATCTTAAAAGTTATGTATGTTATAATATCTATTGACCACTGAATATTGAAATGTACAGTTGGCACACATGCGTGGTAGTCAAAAGAGTTTTGTGGCTTAAATCCATTGACCACTGCATCTTTTTTGATTTTAAAATGCTTTTGTGTACTTTACTCATTTTCGCCAAATTTGTGGCTTGGCTCCCTTGACATATACAGCGACGAAATATATTATGATATTGTCATTATATACAATTGTATCAAGTAATTGTAAAAGTAATATGCACCTGTACTGTAAGACACTGTATTTTTGTAAATTGAATTTTTCTTACCTAAACTCCACATATCGATCGGCGCTCCATATGACAACCCTAATATGACTTCAGGTGATCTGTAGAACCGCGATTGGATATATGTGTAGACTCTCTGGTGTGTGTAGCATGAGCTTCCAAAATCTATCACCTTTATTGAACTGCTTCCTCGCTGCTTTAGAAGTATGTTTTCCTGGAAAAAAAAGAAAAACTAATAAGTCAAATACTAAACAGTAAACATAGATTTTTTTGATTGCCAGAGTCGGGCCGAAGAATTTATTATCTACACAAATATAGAATGGAAGATATTGGGAAATTTAAACTTCAATAATTTGAGAAAAATTGAAAGCCTCATAGAAAATGTTAAGTAGATAAAATTTAAATAAAAACCATTATAATGGAATTGTAACTAGCTCGGAATAACTAAACAATTGTGCACTTTTGTAACATAAAAAAGTAATACTACAGCATTCACGAAGGTGTGAAAAGATTTTAGTTGATACCACACTTCCTTGTCTCCAAACGAAGCTGGACAGGATTTATGTGGCAACCACGCAACTTTGTGCTTAAAGACAAATAAAAAAAGGATCTGCTCTACCGTCATTCTTTCATGACATGGATAGTGTATTTTGTACATGTGTACTAAAACTCTGCTGAAACAGAATAGTGAAGAGTTCGTCGGCTATTGTGAATGTTCTCAGCTTTCAAACGATTCCGGCATAAATGGCTAATGAGAAGGTATCTTTTCGTCAAGGGTTGGGAAATTGGTTAACAACCTATATACTATTTGAGACTTTCATGGTTGTTTGTTTACCTAATAAATTTTGGGTTGTCATTGCGTGTTCTTCATCATTCTTTTCTCGACGTTTCGGGCTCGTTGCAGAGAGAAAGAAGAATACACGGAACCCAAAAAAATATTACGGTTAACAACCTTTTCTCGAATTTTTAAAAAAATTATCATCTACTCAGTATGGATCCACGTTCATTACTTAGGACCATATATAATAATCTATTTTTACTTACTTAGGCAAGTTTTAAAATAATATATTATGCGTAATCCCGCAGTAAGTATGAAAACTTATAAATGTGGTATGTTCAATAATCCATACCAACCTCAATTTCTTATAGTTATTTTTGGATTGGGACAAAGCATTTATTTCGATAATCGATTCAATTTGGTTGAACACATGAATAAATTCAGTTTCCAATTATCACCACCAATGACAGTTTAGTTCTGTATCCTGGGTCAACAAGTGATGCTTCTCGTAAATTTAAATGTAGGCATTTGTATTATGATAAAATTGTTAGATAGTTATAATAACCAACCCATTCAAATTGTACTAGTCAATATTATCTTTTTGAACCGGATATCAGAGAAAATAAATTGAATGTAACAATCGTTTAAATATAGAGTGAAAATTTTTAATATTACATTATCGAGAAAAAAAGATGGCCAAAAACCGTGTTGGAAAAATTTCTCACGTAAGTATATATGACTTTTTCAATATTGCCTACTAATTCATTTTAAAACGTGGTATTAAAAAACGAATATTAATTAGTTAACGGTGCGAAAGAAATAAAAATCTGCATTTACTTGTAAACGTATACAATGGTACAAAATGGTTTTGACCAGTGGTTCACAACCTGCTTTGCCATATACATAATTACGAGGTTTTTTTCTCAAATGAATAGATGATGAATCGAGGGAGTGAATAAGTAGAAATGTTGTTGAGGAAATATATTAACTGAATGTATACTGATGTTTTATTAAAAATAGTGCATTATAGTAGAAAGAATATGAATAATTAACAAAGAAGTATATTAATAGTTGGCAACGACGTACATCGAAACAATATATTAGTATACTGTGTTGTTTTGTCACGTAACGCGTGTATGACGAAAGAGATTATCGAATTAGTTCACGTCTTAATTTTTCCTCGGAAAAGCTAATTATGTTAAAAATAAATTACCATATTTGCTCAAGTTACTAGATTGTTAGCCATACGTTAAATATAACGGATAATAAGGCTTCAAAATTATATAAATAGATTATCTACAACGTTTAAGGTATGTCCAGGATCATGCTTTGAAAATAGAACAAAAGCTCCATTTTGACCTACGCTGAGCATGTCCCCCTCAACCTAACATAGTTTATTGTTGTATCAAAAAAAATCTCAATATTTATATATACGTACAAGTATTTTCTCTGTTTTATTGAATCTAAAAAATCTAGTAGGTATATGAAAATGTTCAATAACATGAGAAGAAAAAAATACTCACATTTGAAGAGAAAGCAAAGGGTATATTTTTATAAATAAAAAAGCTCTGATCGAACAATTATAAAATGATCAAATAAAAAGCTTTTACGTCAATGCTTTAAACTTACTAATGTGTTCCGGGAGGGAAAAGCACGCATTTTATTACGGTTTTGAGTAGTGTAACGGGGCCGCAAAAAAGCACAACTGGATCATGTCGAGATGTTTTTTATTCGCTTCCAGACAGTAATAAAATGTGTAAGCCCAGATAACGACTAAATAAACGTATGAAGCCAATAACCCTTTGAGAGAGTTATAGCGCCACGTAGAACGTACATTTATTTTTACGCATTTTTTCGATCTTGCGTATACCCTACGTTATCGGCGTGACTGTTTTATCAAATATGGTATAAACAATGACAGTACATAATCATTATGTGTAGGACAGCGATCGCGAACTTTTTTTGCGCTTAGTTTACAAAAAAAAACTATGTGACCAGGGAACTCAGAAACAATGGGAACTGAAATACCCAACGGGTAAGGCGATAGCAGGTAACCGTATCGAGTAAGGAAGAATCCGGGTTAAACTTACACACGTATCAAGTACGTTGTACGTCAAATACTGAAAACTGCTCTCGGTTTATGCATTTACGCTCATTTATTGTTGGTGTATTACACACACTATTGCACGTGCATAATGCGTGCTTCGTTTTCGTAGGACAGTCGCACATTCAAAAACCCTGCTTCAACGTGCGGCGTATTGAATATAGCCTATCGGTATTATATTTATTATTTGTTCTGTGTATGTGACATTCTTTTATTGAACATACATAACATGAAAACACTCCAAAGAAACATATGAGAAGCATGTGTATAGATTTTCACCACAGGGCATCTCTAGAACAGGGGAATTGGAGTAAGTCCATTCTACCATCCCCACGTTTGGTTCCCTGGTTTATAGAGTCTCCTTTGAAGAGAAATGAGATTAAGCTGATACTGAGGCTAAGAACAAGTCACACAATGGGTAAAAGATTTGATGTCCTCATGGAAAGAAGCGATTCGCAACTCTGCGACGAATGTTATGTTTTGGAGGACATTGTACATGTAGCAGTGCAATGGAATAAATATGAACGACGCAGAGTACAGCTGCGAATTGCGGATATCTTTGAGAACGTCGACGAATTGAAATGTGCCCTGGCGGTGGGTAAGACGGAAGACCTTGGCAAAATTGTAAAGTTCTTTAACAGAATTGTAGTGAGAACCTGATCGGTGGATCCTCTTCTAGATGAGAAGAGGCGATATAACAGCGAGTCAAAGCCTCGGTAAAATCATAAAAAAATATATAGCCAGTAGAAAAAATCTTTTTAAATCATAATAATATATTATATGTTCAATAAAATCTTACATTCTTAAAACTTGTGAATTATTCGTTAAATAAAAAAATACTTGATTAAATTATTAGCAAGTGCAAGTACAAGTACGTTATAACAAAAATTTAGAGTGATTCTGACACCGGTTAGTAATTAAGGTAATTATGATACTTTAACTTAAAATACAAAACCCTATGACCAGAAAGTAATCTAATAATTTAGAAAGCGCTTCAGAGAGTGTTGTAAAAACACTAATTATATAGGACGCATATAGCCTAGTGGTCAGAACATATGGGCGCGAATCGCGGGGGGCGCCGATTCGAGTCCTGCTTAGTATCGCATTTTTTTCAAAAAGATTTCTTCTACTGGTTATATAACATATGTGTACTACATACATACAAAGAGAGGATTTAACCGATTATAAAACTTACTCGGGTAAATATATTCGAATGATTTGTATTTTAATATACGCGCAGATTTAGCGACATAAAAATGCGACACAGAAGTGATGTATCTACATTAATGGATGGAAGATATGAGTATTGCGTCAATTACATTGAGCTACTTTACGAGCTGTTTATTGGCGAATTTAAAAGCGGGCGATTCAGCGACTGCGATTATGATGATGACACACAAAACTTTCCATTCGCTGAGACGCCACAAGCCAACGACTATTTTGACAGAACGTAGTTCGTTTTTTTACCGGGAGGTTGCTACTGCGCTCTACTGCGCAGATGCAGTAGGCCCACACGCCGGCGTGTAGCGTGTAAAGTTGACCGGCTTTCAACTTTTCTCGGTAGAGTGTTTACAATCTGCTTTTTAGCTTGTTCGATGATTACATTGGGTGACTTTACAGGCAGATTGTAAATTCGCCAACAAACAGCTCGTAAAGTAGCCCAACGTAATTGACGCTTATGACTGGTAAAAAAATCATTTGAAAACAGACGCTTTCAGCCGGCACTACCAATAAACTCAGTATTGCATGTTTGATAAACTTCCCACAAATGAATTTGCAATGTAAAATTTCCAGTAGCTTATTTAATCATTTGGCTTCGTTGCCCTTTGTCAGCGATACTTTAATATAATATATTTAAAGTCTATCTGGATATAATTTTCATTCTTGGTGATAACAATATACCTAATAAATATATTTATTTTAGCATACATATTCATACATAAATAGGCTGTCAACATTCCCAATATATAAGAAAAGTTGAGTTGAAAGTAAAGTTGATAAGTAAGTCCATTTTATATGTTGATAAGTTTGTTCTTTAGCTACTTACCTAATAACTTACTGTAAACTATTTATTTATTCAATGAATATTTCAGAAGATTTTTGAATGTAAATCTTTTGAATTATCGTTGAATAAAAAAAATAGTTTATTAAATTATTAACAACTGCAATTACGTATAACATTTTTAACACGTTTAACACAAATTTGGAGTGATCCTGTACCAATTTATAATTAAGGAAATTCAAGCCGATTGCCAATAAGTAATGCAATTTAGGTGGCGCTTCATAGAGTATTGTAAAAACATTAATTAACTTTTAGGGCCGTATGTATGAGATTCCCAAATTCTTTATAGACTATTTAACCGATTTTCCACCATATAGCGTATAACACTGTTTGTGACGTAAGCAATCTGACGTCACACGACATTAAAAATGGCTGCTTCATCTGTCACTTTCAAATGTCATTTTAATATTGCATTCATTACAACGAACGTTTGCTTGAGGCCCTCGTTCATTTTGTAGACTGTAAAACGTTTGCGAACTTTAAAAACAGTTCCTAGTCGTGCTGCTTACAAAATACGTAGATATTACACGTATATCTTAGTGGTCAGAGCACATGAGCACAGTATCCAGGGTGGCGTGGGTTAGAATCCTGCTGGGTGTCGAATTTTTTTCGAAAAGATTTTTTCTTGTGGTTATATATTAATTTCTATAAGTGTTTTCAAATCATCTATGTTCAAACTTACTGTTAATTTATTTACTATCTCGCCCCTCGCTTTTCGCTGGTAAAATATAACTAAATATTCAACGTCGTAAAGTCAGTAACAGCGTAACCAACAGCGTTAATAACATATTATTTAATGCTTCGCCATTTTCAACTTTAATTATTTGATAATAATTATGTGAAAGCAAGTATCACCATTTTTTACTATTACATGCGACTGTTTGTCATTATCTCAGAAAACAATTTTATTGATTTAGATGATTTTGTATCATTCTCATTTGGATGTTGGCCAAGATTTTGTCATTATTTATTTAGCTTATTGATTAATAAGAAATGTAATAAAAAAAATAACATTCGTAAGTTTTTTTAGTTATATTTTTTTATGTTAATGTATGCGTGTTATTGTTTGCAAAATTTGTATGCGGCAATACTTAAAAATAGGCGCGAAACCGCAAATTTAAATATATAATAAAAATATGCAACGTTTGACCGCAGTGGCCCAAATTCACCACACAAACAAATTTTAATCAAGAACCACTTACCGGTTTGAGGTCGCAGTGGATTATGTTTTCAGCCTGCAGTAGCCTTAAACACTTGAGGAGTGAATTCGCGAATCGTCTGATGAGGCTCAGGCTGAAGCCTTGGTAGTTGTTCTTCTTGATGAGTTCGTATAGGTTTATGCTGGAACAAAAATAAAATCATTTAAATTTTTATTCTTATACTTAAGTAAATAAACTTTATAAATACCGAACCAATTTTATTGAACGTGTGGTTCAATGTAAATATTTAGAAACGTCGATTAATGAGAAATGGTGTCTCAAGAAGTAATAATTACCAAGATAAAAAGAACTTTTTATATACCACGTTTTTAAATTTTCTGTTGAATCATATAAACTTGATAATTCAACGTATTAATAAATACTTTTTTTTGTACTTGATAGATATACTGAATAAATATATAATACTGAAATGTCATTTTGACATTTCATATTGATTTCCATAGTGACATACGTATATATTTATAATTTAGTTTTTTACACACACACGTTTAAATAAAATAAAAAAAACTATTTTGCGATAATACTAATGAAACTCACGTAAAATACACCGGTTTATCGAAATAGATAGGTACCTACAAATCTATATTGATATTTAAATCAAAGCGTACTTAGCTATGAATATTATTACCCCAAATTGGTTTGTAATATAAATAATGATAATATAAAACAGTATTATTGAGGCACAGCCAGCTGGTATAGTATGTATACTAGTTCTCTTATTAAATACTTTATAAACACAATATAACCAATTTAACTTGTGATCCAATATAAATATTTAGAAACATGTGTCAATGAGAAATGAGACAAGCCTCAAGAAATAAAAAGAAGAATTGAGATTTGAGATGGTAAGGAGTGCTTTTCTCAAAATGAGATATCTCATTAGCAAATTGAGACCTTAATTTAGACCTGAGACTGCGTATGTTTCATTGTTCTGTTGGACTTCCGATTTTATGATTTACAAAAATCTTGCTTGAGGATTAAATTGTCATTTCAATATTATTATGTCAGTCTCTGTAGGTTTATTATATTTAATAATGTTTAACCACGTGGCATACTATTATTTACATGATGATAATTGATAATATTGTATTAATGCGAATATTGTTTGTAAACAATATAAGACAATACATTCATATTTAATAACACAAAACATCTGATTCAATGAAATGGCGTCCGTTTCGGGTCGACTTTATTCGGAACATTTTTGTTCGTCTCCAAAGCGATTCGCATAATAATCGTAATACCTACACATTTACGACCCAGCTAAAAGCTCTGAATAGCCCCGCACAAACCGCCCCCATTAATTGGAATATAAATCACGAGAAATGCATCAAAAATAAACCAACAAGAATAATTTTGTCAGCCATAAATTTGTATTATCAATGCACGAACCACGACAAGGTAGTTGACTTTCACAGACAGGCGATGTCGCCCTGATACGACAAACGGGAGAATGACATCTCTACTTTTAATCATAAGATATATTAAAATACAGAGGTAAAACGATACCACGAACCTGATAAGCTTGCTTTAAATAATTAAACAAGATCTAATCAGTTAAGCATTAATCTATCTTTAATTCTTTCCATTAATAATATTATTTGTTTTTCGTTTAAAATAAGTATATTATTTTCGGTGAAGCTTAAGCCTCAATGGCATTGAGCTACTTTACAAGCTGCTTGTTGGCGAATTTACAATTTGCTTGTGAACTCGCCCAGTGTCATCATCGAACAAGCTAACAAGCAGATTGTTAACAATCTACCGAGAAAACTTGAAAGTCGGTCAACTTTATACGCTACACGCTGGCGTGTGGGCCTACTGCGTCTGCGCAGTAGAGCGATAGTAGTGACCTCCAGTGAAAAACGAACTACTCGTCCTGTCAAAATAGTACAAAAAATGACGGTTTCAACTCGCTCACTTGTTGACTTCTGAGCGAGTGGAAAGTTTTGTGTGTCATCATCACAATCGCACTAGCTGACTCGCCCTCTTTTAAATTCGCCAACAAGCAGCTTGTAAAGTAGCTCAATGTCATTGAGGCTTTAGATAATTCTTCTACCTACGTAACCACCCACAATTTCTTTACTAATATTATTATAATTGGTATAAGTACCTACCTACTTGTTCTTTTTTCAAAAACCGTGTCGATTTATCTAACTCATCAATGTCAGTTTAGGTGTCAAAGATCCGACTAAAAGTCAAAGGTCCTCCGATGTTGAGTCTCAAGACGACCGCTCGTGCCTGCGAGAAGACACGCCAGTCTTTGTGGCGAATGTAATCAAGAAGTGGCACTTTGCGTGGTTGTGGAATGTTTCCCAGATGCAGCGCGAAAGTGAGACACTAGCCGAAAGTACCACAGATTCCGTCGTCGTTGTCGACCATATTATTATTTCTACTACGGTAATTTTACAGGAGCTATCTACGCTCTGTAGCATTGGCAAAACAAATGTCGCAACCTTTATCACCGGAATTATTATTATCATAAATATGACTGTGGTTTAAGTTTTATCCACATCTATTATTATAATATACTACGGGCAGTTCAACGTTGTCTTCCATTACACAGTTTCACACTCTTACCACTGTCATAATCTCATCTGTGAATATCTGGTCCAAATCAATATCATTTAATCTCAGGGAACCCTACTTGATAAACACATAATATTATTAAATTCGACAAGGGGTAAACAATTGACACAGTTTTAACACTTCATTTATTTGGCGTAATGCCTAATAATTACAAGCATTGTGTATATTTGTAATATACCTACCTACCAGTAGGGGCTGCTACCTTCACCCTAACAGGCTCTACTATTTATATTCCATCCACAGGGGTATCCATCATCAAGCCACTGGTAGTTTAAGACCTCATATAGGTAGTTTTTTTTTGCATTCTTCTTAATCCATGGTTTTGAATTGTCATATTATGCTGATATTTCATTTGAATTTCAATACAGTAGGCATTTATACAGGTTATCTCGTCTTCTAGTGATATTCCCAGCCTATTACAATTTGTTTGTAGTGAACATTACCTCTTCACAGATTCTCAGATGTCCATCACTAATTTGATCATTTTCTGTCATTAGACACTCTCAATAACATATCTCGGTAAAGTGCCGCCCGTATGCAAACTTAGAATGCCGTCCCTTTCGTTTTCCGTCTCAAACTGTATGGGAAATTATTACGTAAAATCTTTTAAAAGATTATTAGAGTATTAAGGCATTTCGACGAAACCCACTCTCAAATAGCGGCGGTTTTAGGTACGTGAAGATCTGAGGTGCTGACAAGTTTAGAGGTTCCGTTTTTTTATTTTTAAAAACTAAGATCTCGCTATATTCTAACGAAGTGACCGCATCGCCCGCTTCACGGAAACCCGCACTGCTTTCAGAAGTTGTAATGATCGTACCTATTCGTTTCTTCATTTGCCGCCCCAAAGCAACGCATGACCTATCTACCCCCAAAAGACGTCACTCCGCGCGATATTCTACAAAGACCTTTCCATTTTACGCTACACTAAACAATGTTTTGGACCTCTATTGTATTTATAATCCATGTTTCACACGCACAGTGAGTACCACAACCACCGGAACCACATATTGGTTGAACATTTTACACTTGAGGCACAATGGAAAGATACCTATATATACGTTTAGTGTTTTTTTTATAACAATATAATATAAAGTAAACCACGTATGTATTGTAAATTAATGACCACATTACGTTTTTATACGTCCAAAATTTACAAACAAGAATTTATTAGTACAAAAGTATCTACGGTGACAATTATTAATATAGACGATAAATAATAAATAAATTAAGCAAAGTTTGTAAACAAAATAACACGTTCACAATTAACACTCATTTACATAGTAAATTATTTTCAGCGTGAAAATTAAATTCCATATAATTCATGAATATTTATTTATCCAACATAAGGCCCCATAATAACTAATTCATCATAAATATTTGACATAAATATAAATTGAATGACCAATAGAAGCATTCACGAGAGATTAAAATCAGAATAAAGATGGCGCAACGCGCTTTCTTCGAGATGTATGATCTTTTTGTAAGAGATACGTTGACCTAAAGATGAGAATTCTATTCCGCTTAGTCTTAACGGTACTTCTTAACGATGTCAAAACCTGGAAATTGATATGAGCTGTGGGAAAAAAGATCACAATGTGTTATGTCAAACATTAATATTAAAGACCTCTTGGGTGGACAGAGTCCGAAGTGTATAAGTACTGATACAAATACCAAGATAAAAATATGTTTGAAATATTATATACCTATATAAAGTAAACCCGGATATCCAGATCATGTGATGAAGTTGGCAATATGAAATAAAACACGTCATGCTTCAGGGAAAATTTGAGGAAATGCCGGCCACAGACGGACAGTTCTCGTAACAGGTTGAACATGCCAGTTAATAACCATACAGTTATCTTTGGTAGATAATCTGCTGCGCCCATAGACGGACACTTTTCGACCTTTCAGATGTGTGCCATGTTCAAACTGCCAGCGACCTCCCACTCCCGTGTTTTTGTAAAACTGTTGGAATTTCAACTCACCGAAAGTTTTCGGGTGACGTTAGCTAGCTGTGTCGTAAAGTAGGAGTAGCTGGCGCGATTTGGCGGCAAATTTTGACAGTTCTGTCATAATCTTCTAAGTTCGTTCGATAAGAAGTATATTATTTTTGTTGCGTATTCTTTTGCTACTCATATTATATAATTACGAATATTGTGAAGTGTCAACTAGGTACCGCAAACAATATTTATTGTGTGTTGTTAATATGTCTGTACCAAATTAATATATTATATTATTCAAAACCAATAAGTAAATTGTTTTGGTGATTGAATAAAACATATTACATAAATTTAATGTATATAACCCTGATTTAAATAAAACAATACGTATGTATTTTATCTTAATTAACAACAATTAGTATACTATGAATAATTTATTCAAAATAAAAGAATCTGGACATATATTTACACAAACAATAAATTGTAATCATAATAAATCTAACAAAGTAAAAATATTCGTAGATCAATCGTTCGTTCAAGTATACCCTACTTAAAACTAATTTAACACATGGTACCCCTGTGTATGATCTCGGCGAACATAACCTCCATAGTTTTTGACACTTGATCTGCCACAGACAATAACTATACGTATATGGGCACGTCTGTTGACAGTTCGACAGATTTAAATGGGGTAGTTAAACTGATCTGTGGTGTGTCCACTAACGTACAGTTATTGAACAGTTATTGTCTGTGCCATGTTCAAACTGCTACGAAAACTGTCCGTCTATGGCCGCCTAAAGGGAAGCGATGGATTTTGAGTATTAGTAAAACACGATGTAACGCGATGAACTCGTCACCTAAAGAAACCATAAATATACTTTCTTAACTGGCAACACCAAACTCATGCTGGCTGCAAATAATCAACGGCCGGAGCAGACAAGGTGGGGGGACGTAGCGGCGGGGGAAGAACACGAGTGCGTGGGAGGCAACTTCCTTCTTCTGGTTCCAACCGTTCTACGAGGCGGACGCGCTCGTGCCGCGCAACGCGGTCGTGTTAGGAGCACACGCTTCAACAATGGATGGCATATTTCCATACCCGTGTCGAAGGGTAAAGTGTTAGTGTCATCTTCACCCGGGAACACACCCCTTGGACTTGGGAATGGAAGGACGTTGAGGAGGGCTCGATGCATGTAAATATGTAATTATAAATTGTGTCTAGGTTAGTGCCATTTGCTGGTGACGGAGACGCTCCTGTGAGAACCTCCGTCCCACTTCTTTTATATATAATCTTTTGTAAACCTTCGCTGAAATAATCTCTCATTAAATGTAACCGCATTTCAGCGATATACTTTGAAACCTCTTTCACTTATCAACCCAGAGTCCCAGTAAACACATGGTCTTTTGCAGCTGTTTCCCTCCCAAAGAAAAGCTAGCTGGCGTCCAACCCTGTTGGACGGGGGTACCTCAAAGGTTGAGGGAAACGTGCAAGCCTAACTCCAGACTCCTGGTGAGTCTGGGAATCCACGCCAGGGGAGTTGCTTCCCGGCGTGGGTTTAGCTGCTCCAAATAGCGGTCGGATCCACTCCTTTTGATAAGAAATTCTCATGTTCTACACCAGAAGGTGGCAAAGTTAGGTGGACGAGAGAGCGAGGTCGGAACGAGCGGCTTCAGAAGTATAAGTCTGATGTAGGTAAAGCTCAAATTATTCATTATGTTACATTCATGTGACAAATCTTTCCTACCTTATGTAAGTATCAGATAGCTATGTAGTCGTTGCATTGTTAAATAACATTAGAAGAACTTTCAGTTTCCTATATGTTACATTGGCGCCCAACGTGGGGCATTACATATTTACATGCCAATCCTGACCAAGCGGGTGATGTAACGCGATGAACTTGTCACCTAAAGAAACCATAAATATACTTTCTTAACTGGCAACACCAAACTCATGCTGGCTGCAAATAATCAACGGCCGGAGCAGACAAGGTGGGGGGGACGTAGCGGCGGGGGCGAGAACACAAGTGCGTGGGAGGCAACTTCCTTCTTCTGGTTCCAACCGTTCTACGAGGCGGACGCGCTCGTGCCGCGCAACGCGGTCGTGTTAGGAGCACACGCTTCAACAATGGATGGCATATTTCCATACCCGTGTCGAAGGGTAAAGTGTTAGTGTCATCTTCACCCGGGAACACACCCCTTGGACTTGGGAATGGAAGGACGTTGAGGAGGGCTCGATGCATGTAAATATGTAATTATAAATTGTGTCTAGGTTAGTGCCATTTGCTGGTGACGGAGACGCTCCTGTGAGAACCTCCGTCCCACTTCTTTTATATATAATCTTTTGTAAACCTTCGCTGAAATAATCTCTCATTAAATGTAACCGCATTTCAGCGATATACTTTGAAACCTCTTTCACTTATCAACCTAGAGTCCCAGTAAACACATGGTCTTTTGCAGCTGTTTCCCTCCCAAAGAAAAGCAAGCTGGCGTAAAACCCTGTTGGACGGGGGTACCTCAAAGGTTGAAGGAAACGTGCAAGCCTAACTCCAGACTCCTGGTGAGTCTGGGAATCCACGCCAAGGGAGTTGCTTCCCGGCGTGGGTTTAAGCTATTCCAAATAGAATCCGCCTCATACTCCATCTTTTTCTTTTGTACGTTACATTTGCGCCTCCAACGCGATTTGGACGGTGAAGTTGGTTTCATGTTTCCTGTGCCTTGCGAGAGTTTTTGTCACCAGCATTCAATCATATTATATGTTATATTTGTATGTATTTCTTCCGTAGTGCATTTTGTCTAGTTAGCCGAGCGGTTCTGGAATGTTCTATAATTACGGAACATTTGTGGTTGGGTATACCAGAAGTGAGCGACTGCGCGCATTCTTGAAAAAGATGCGGGGACTTCTAGTTGAACATTCACAATAGCAGGACGCACATTACTTGCGCTCTGCCATAGTAACTTAGTTAACTTTACTCAGTTTTAGTATTGATAATAGTAACATTAGTGTGGTTTTGAAAATGTTTCTGCATTGTGGAATTTAATTTTTATTTATTTGACACGATCAAATAAGTGACGACACGTGATTTTGTGAACGAGTGTGAAGTTTTTGAGGGAGCATTTCCGCTTTCTACCCGCATGGATGGTTGGTTAGAATCCAACATCCGCCTCACATCCACGTTTATCTGTGCAATCCATGCACACTGACAACTTTTGCGTTAATCATTTAACGCGCTGTGTATTATTAACATGTTGTGCCTTCCAATATACTGTTATAGAATTTATTGAAAAGCACATGTTCGTGGATATCAATCATCATAATCAAGTCAGGAAACTTGAGACTAATGGTGAAAGACGACGGAGAGGACGTTTTTATTTTCATTCCCTGCCACACACCCAGGAGGCACTCTAGGATTTTTCACGTTGGAGGAACGTGAAGTCGCTTCTGAAGGATGTTGGACAAGACGTAGAAGTCACGTGGCCTTCCAGTTCACGACGATGTTCGACGTTCTCAATCAAAGCTAAGTCTTCCTGCAATTACTTAAATGAATTCTCGTCTATAAAAAGATTAGCTTGAATGAAAACCTACAAGATAGTCAGACTATTGTTTCCATTTGGTCACATAGCATATCTTGTGCGTCCTCAAATAAATGGTAGAATTTATTTTGGTTCGATCCAAAAAACAATTTCAATGGAAATCGAAATTTCGTAACAACTTTTTGTTACAAAATTCACGAGCGCTCACCTCTTGCCAGAAAAGGGCAGAAGTCACACCGACTCGCGTAGGATTTTTTCCTTTGCGCCGTGCCGTAATTAATTTCGAGTGTTTTAATATTTGTGGTGCGCGTCATTCCAGAATATTCGGTTAACCCTTTCGCTGCGAGCCATTTTCGCGGGAATTTATTTTCAGTCAACTGATCTGTTAAAACGGTCACTACAGCTAAAACAGATCGATTCCAAAATTAAAAAATAGATTACTGGATGAACTATATATCAGTTATTCCAAATGCACCAAGAAATAAACTATATTCGTTACATTCTCACTAAAATAAATCGAAGAAAGTGAAGACGCTAAAAATTATCCAAGCTTCGACCGCGCGTTCAAAATGGCGGCCGTCCAGTCTTCACATACATGGTTTCTACACATACTACCGAGCAATTCGACGCGTTTGTATTTGTTATACACAGGGCTGTGTTGAATACATGCTGCCGTGTAGTTGGTTACGGTCTATGACAGATATATTACTAAATCACTTGTGGAATAATCAGTGGGTTATCGCTTATCGCATTTAGTAAGTCGTAAACTCAAATTTTATTACCGTTTCAAATTCTGAACCTATATTTATTTTCGTCACCATAAAATAATGTTGTCATCCACTTATTCATTAGGATGTTTTGGAGAATAAAACACTAAAAATAATTACCGCACTGCTAAAATACTATTATAATATAATTTATGAGGCGCCATCGGCTTTTTAATTGTACAAAGGGCCTGTCGAATAATCGCCAGGCATGTGAACAGAGCTAACACAGTTTCGTGGCACATAAAAAATATAAATTATTACCCATTATAATAATGTAAATATCAAACATGGAACAATGAACAAAGCCAAACAACTGGAGAGCTGTGCATCGATAAAATATTTTCCAGCATTATTTCTTCGATAATATTATGTGGTAGTGACATTTTGGCGGGTGAAATAATTATTTCACATATATTTATAATGACAAAAAATACTAAAAACAAATCTTCAATATGTTTCTTTCGAGATCACAAATCACTAAGAAAAAATACATAACACTAACGTAATCATAATAATTAATTAAAAGGTAAATAAAAATATTATCGATGCACACTTTTCGATGCATGACCAATGTTTTGTTTTGATAACCCTGGTGACGCATCTAGTACACCCGTCTTCGCAATGGCGCGCGATTCAAACAACTGAATAACGAGTGTTCTTTTCAAAAATATATTTCCTTGTGTTTTACTTGACATTTTTATGATCTGTTGCCTGATATGTCTACCTAAAGGTTTGAACTAATTTTTAAAGCATATTATCCACAAGTGTCTCTTCTAGTTTGGTCAAAAATACGAGATAAAGTCTATGGCATGTTTACATGCCATACGCAGTCTAAGGGTTAAGAATTGTGTGATGTCATTGTAGTTACGTCATGCTATGTTTAGTCATAGGTAGGATTAGAATAATTTTACAATGAAATTATTTCAGGATAATTATTATTGTATTTCTCTGTAAATTGTGTGCCAGTTTGTTTACTCAGTTTCGATCAGTGTATAGGTCGGTGGTTGTTCGTTGTGGCTTGGTGCATTTACGTTTTAGTATAGCAACAAATAATACTCATATCCCGCAAAAAGATATGTGATAGCCAGTACACAGCTAGCAATTAATTTATGGTATGGATGTAGACATCCGCGTCATCTTTCATTTAGTATAAAGTTACTCGTTTAGTCGTATTTCGCCTTCTCAAGATGGTTTGGTCGAACGTTAACAACGTTGCAATTGGCATCAGGGAAAGCTGCAAGGCGAACACCCTGAGGTCAGCGCTAGAAGCCAGGGGTATTCAGCCCAGTAAAAAGCTCTCGCAAATGCAGGAGCAGGCGGAGATATGGAATAGTAAGCTATGTCCCGGACCGCTTGAGGAAAAAGCTGAGGATTTTGAATCACTCTCGTCATTTTCTCAAATAGTAGAAATAAAACCTGCTATTAATTATAAAGTGCTAAATTCTATGCACATCAAATATGACGGTTCCTCACCAGTTCACGATTTTGTCATAAGGGTAGAAGACATTATGAAGAATCGTGGGCTATCATTCACTACAATGATGGTGTACTTTTCAGAAATATTACAGGGTAGAGCTTTGGGTTGGTTCCGCTTGGTGGAAAGCGAAGTAAATACATGGCAGGAGTTAAAATCAGCTTTGTATTTACAATTCGAAGGGCCGACGGTCGGCGCCGCTTTGGTTGAAAGTATGTTAATTAAAAGGCAAAAAGAGCAGGAACCAGCCTGCGATTTCATACTTGATATGAGATTGCTAGCGGGTAGATTGAGACCTGCATACTCTATTAGTGATTTAATGGAAATAATTACGAGCAGAATGGTAGAACGCATTCGCACAGGTGTCAGCCTGCAAAAGCCCAAGACGTTCACTGAGTTAGTAAAAGTTTGTAGCGACATTGAGAGATCAAAGTTGGCTCCAATCTCTTTCATTTCGACCAACCCTTCAGAACGCGAAGTTACGGCAATACACGCTAATCCTTCGACTTCGGTTAATGATAATATCAGAATTAGTTCTGACCGGTTTCAGAAACATAAGCATAACGCACGTCACTGTAAACCGCTCAGCAAATCGCGCAACAATTCCAGTTGCAACGAGCATGCCGCGTGTTGCAGTGACACGCATTCACCGAAGTCAGTGAGAATTGGTAGTGATGACAAACAGTCTATCAGGAGCCAGCACGCATGCACTTCCAGCAAGCACAGCGGCTCGTCAAAAAACGAGTAGCCATCCATTCTCTCAGACCGTCCAAACAAGTACGTAAAAGAGAGTGGATAGATGTTGTTAACTATACAAAATATTTTTTTAGGAACGATAAGTTAGTCGCTCCTATTTGCAAAAAAGAGTATGTGGATGAGAGACCTTTTTTGAAGTTTTGGTTAGGAGGTATTGGGGCACGGGGTCTTCTAGATTCCGGTGCCTCTCTTTCCTGCTTGAGTAAGGATGCTGCCGCCACCTTGCTCGAGAAAGGATTTAAGTTATACAAGTCTAGAATTTCGATTGAATCAGTGGATGGTACAGTCCAGCCCGCATTCGGCGCTTTAAAAATACCAGTTAAAGTAGGCCACGAAACAAAAACTGTATACTTTACCGTAATACCTAACCTCCAACCCGATGTCATTCTGGGCATCGACTTTTGGAAGTTGTTCAACATAGCACCAGAAATAGTCTATCTTAACAAGAATCGTAATCATGACTCGTTTAAAATAGATTCTATCACATCAAAAAATTCAGTTAACTTAACAGAAGTAGAACACAGTCAGCTAGCCTCGGTTAAAGAAAAATTTGAGTCGATTTCCTTCGAACGTTGTGGATTGGGGAGGACCCACTTGATTCAGCACCGCATTGTAACCAATGGGGGCCCAATTAAACAACGCTATTATCCGCTTTCCCCTGCAAAACAGGCAACTTTAGAGAATGAGCTAGACGATATGCTTAAGCTTGGAGTAGTCAGGAGATCACGTTCCGCGTGGAGCAATCCGATCTTAATAGTGCCAAAAAAAGATGGCACCGGGAGATTTTGTTTGGATTCGCGCAAACTGAACGCGATCACAGTCCCAGACAGTTATCCGTTGCCTTATATTTCGCAGATATTAGATAATTTAAGAGACGCAAGATTTATTTCATCAATAGACTTGTCGAAAGCCTTTTGGCAGATTCCTCTAACGGAGGACTCTTGTGAGAAGACGGCTTTTGTGGTTCCACGCAGAGGTTTGTTCGAATTTCTTGTGATGCCGTTTGGCACCAAAAACTCGAGCGCGGAATTACAGAGGTTGTCTGACAGTTTGTTCGGCCCGGAATTCGAGGCCAAGGTTTTCTGTTATATTGACGACGTGATAGTGATATCTGAAGACTTTGATAGCCACATGAAGTTACTAGATCGCGTTTTTGAAAAGTTTAAACAATCAGGCATGACTATAAATTTCTCTAAATCAGAATTTTGCAGAAAAGAACTAAAATACCTAGGTTATGTAGTAAATGAGGAGGGATTACACTGTGATCCAGTGAAACTTGACAGCGTCAGGAACTTTCCCGTTCCCAAGAATTCTCGGGACGTGAAATCGTTTTTAGGACTTTGTTCATATTACAGAAGATTTATAGACAACTTTGCCAAGGTGGCAAGTCCCTTGACAGGCTTGACAAGTGTGCGCAAGGGAGCTTCCGCGTTCACTTGGTCAGATGAGGCTCAGGCGTCGTTTGAGGCACTCAAACTCGCACTGACCTCAGCCCCAGTCTTGGCATGTCCTGATTTCGCTCGTCCGTTCACTTTACATTGTGATGCTTCTAACCTAGGGCTAGGATCGGTCCTCACGCAGGAATTTTCTGATGGCGAGCACCCGATTGCATTTTACTCTCGCACCTTAACAAAGCCTCAACGCAACTACACGACCACTGAGCTCGAGCTGCTGGCTATTTTGGACAGTATATTTCATTTTAGGAGATACCTAGAGGGAAATAAGTTTACGGTAATCACTGATCACGCCAGCTTAAAATGGTTAACGACGCTTGAAAGCCCACAGGGTAGGCTCGCTCGCTGGGCAGCGAGACTTTCACAATATGACTTCTCAATAAAACATCGTCCAGGAAGGCTTAACACCGTCCCTGATGTATTATCAAGAAATCCAGTCGTGATTTCATCTGTTAGTGCTAGCAACACTGCAGACCCACCGGACCTTTGGTTCGAGAACTTAGTCAATAACGTGAAGTCTCACCCAGAAAAATTCCCGAGATTCAAATTTGAGGGAGATAAATTACTCAGGTTCAAGGCAGGAGATCTGCCCCTTGATGACTCTAATTGGAAAGAGTGCGTCAAGGGCGCGGATAGAACAAAACTGATCTCAGAGTTTCATAGTGGAAACGCTTCTGTGCATTTTGGCACATTCAAAACTTTCAAGCGCATTTCCTCACTGTTCTATTGGCCAGGGATTTACAGAGATGTGAAGTTATTCATTAAGGGTTGTGCTATATGCAAAGCATATAAACACACAACTAATGCACCGGCGGGACTTATGTCGAATCCGAAGGAAGTCGACCGCCCGATGCAATCATTGTCGATTGACTTGATAGGGCCTCTACCAAAATCGAAGGAGGGATACGTGCATATTCTCTCAGTTGTCGACGTCTTTTCTAAATATGTGTGGTTACACCCACTTAGAAAAGCTACAGCAACACCTATCATAAAATTCATTGAACAGGAGATCTTTCTTAAACATGGAGTACCCAACAGTATTCTAACGGACAATGGTCGTCAATTCATATCTAAAGAATTCAAGGCGTTCATTAAGAAGTATTCTATCCCCAAATTGTTCCTTAATGCGGTGTACTCTCCGCAAAGCAACACAGTTGAGAGATATAACCAGACAGTGGGTACCTCACTGGCAATCCTAGTAGGAAAGGATCAGAGACTCTGGTCGCAATATCTTCAAAGCGTGCAGACTGCGATAAACGCATCTGTAAACTTAGCAACCAAGTACTCCCCCTTTTTCCTCATGCATGGTCGAGAGATAATCTTGGATGGTCGTTTTCATCTTCCAAAAGACTATCTCAAGGCCAAAGACTCAGTTCTCCCCGCGGCAGCAGACTGTGCGCAGTATGCTGATCGCATACAGAACTTGCCGTTCGTCTTTGAAATCGTCCAAGCTCAGCTTTTGGAAAATTTTCAATCGAACGCCAAAAGGTATAATCTCCGAAGGAAAGATGCTGAACTTGTCGTAGGCCAGAGGGTCTGGCGTAAGAACTTCAGAATCTCAGATGCGGCAAATTATTTCAGTACCAAGCTCGCGCAACGGTACGTGGAAAATATAGTTTTAACTAAGATCTCTCCGTTGGTTTATGAATTAGGTGATCTGAATGGTAAGCCGTTAGGTCGATTTCATATAAAGGACATCGCCAAATATTAGTTAATAATTGTCTCGTCCAACATCATCGTTAGATATATTACTTCATATTGTGCCTTGTCATATACATAAGTCTAGTATAATTTGACATAAGTCTTTCAACATAAGACTTTGTCGTTAAGTTAAGTACAGTGAAACCTTGGTCCAACTACATTGACCATTGCGTTCACAGGGAGAATCAAAGTAGTGGTTGTTTGTGTTGGAAGGAATTCGATAGGTGAGCAAATTTTCGCTCAAGTGAGGGTGCGGAATTGTGTGAGATTTCGATGAAAACGGAAATCTCACTAAACGCAGTTTTCATTTTTCATCTTTTGCTCCATGGTCACTATCACATTCCAAGGCAAGTAATGTGTTGAAGGGGTGTATTACTGCTCTCTGTTTGCTGCAGAGGACCAGTCTCATATATACAACTTGTGGTTTCGACTTGCGTCACTTTGTGCCTGCCCACGGTGTGCGCGAACATCACCAAAGTCACAGTGCGCAATTCAATCTCTTTCTTCTTACTTACGTAACTCGGGTCAATTCACCATGGATCGGTTAAACATTTGTGGTAATTGACAATGCGAGTCCCAAGTCCAACACTTCTCATTCAAGTTGACACTCGTCGCGAAACACAATGTTCAGGATGTGCAATTAATGATTACACATTCCCGTTAACTTGTCGCTGACTTTGTCCACTCGTCTTCTCGAGCCAGTCAAGTGTGCTAAAAGCAGACAGCCAGCAGCACAACTGGTGAGACCTTACATAAACAAGCATCGATTTGGTCTTCATTGTTTCAAAAAGACTTGTCTATTCCTCATTTCTAGCGTAACACAGATTTCACATGCAGGAAGCATGAAAATCTAGTAGTGTTACTAGGTACATCACTACTAACCACTAACAAATGCAAATTTGCACGTCGTTTCAGTGCAAGTAGTCCTTAATAATATTTCCAAGCGCACATCAAATGTTGCTAGGATATTATTCCACCTACTGAGAGAATCTTCTTGATGTCTCAAAGTCTGAATTAATTTTACTTACATGTTTATTTACTTAAGTTTTTGTGTGTGTTGTCCCATAGGCATAAACATCCATAAATTAAGTAAAGTGCGTTTTGATCGCACCATTGTAAGTAACATACTAACGGAACCGTTATCGTGTCATAACACATAAGGTCTCCATGTTAGCCGTCTGTGCATTTTCACGGGCACTTCACATGGTAGGTGGATGTGAACCCCTTTTCTACAGTCTATCTTCTTCCCTGATATGTCATATGTGTCTAGTTTGACCACCCCGTTCCTTGCAGAGTTCTGTGGTTGCACTCCCAACTGCCTCGGATCACCTATGATTCCCAGACAACGGACGTCGCTCTGCGTCTAATCCTGGAAAATTGCATTTGTTCAAGTAGCCTTGTAAGCTCCAAGCAATGTATATCCGTGCCCACGAATTCCAAGGGAGGACATTCATGCTCTTCTTCGTCATTTGGCGAAAGGGGTGATGGTCATACCACAGATTCCTCTGTGTTTGACACATGCTAGATGTACACATCTAGCGGTCTTTGTTTACATACTGTATTGTCACTTCAATATAAGTATAGTGAACGAAGTACTCGTACGATCATATTGTACAGCGATAGCATATAACCTATCCTTCGCACTAAGTACACATGTCTGTACCGAATTCGAACAACAGTTTCCTCTGCGTTCGACACAAGCTGGATGGTAACATCAAGCGCCTTCTATGTACTGTGTTGTCATTTCGATAATAAGTATAGTTAAATAAGTGTTCAAACTTTCATGTTTTACATGATAGCACCAAAGCTGTCTCGTCTCTTGGAACATCAGTAAATGAATGACACGAATGGTTGTCTTGCAACTTACAAAGTTATGTACCCCTCCAAGGTACACGGCATTCATTATGTTTCACTGAGAGACACCCGCAATATGGCGTTCTGCATCGTATCGATGAAGGATCTACCTTACCGGGATTTAGTTATTATTAAATAGGGTAACATGTGCCGTCCCCTTAGTATTTAACAATATAATTTAAATTTACTATAATTTAGCATTTAACAATGTAGTTAAAATGCAACTGCGAACGTACCATCATCACCTGGTCATGGTACTTACAAAAATAATGTAGCGGTCTGTGCCACACAAACTATGGTTAAAATCCATATTTATGTCTTAACAAGTACACTCGAATCACAAAATGATCATACTTGCTAGTAATTTATAAGCAAAATGTAAATTCTTTCAATATGGAAAGAGCACAAATATGTCTGTTCAAAGACATCCATACCTGATGGGAATACCATAGAAAAACTGTACTCACTATGTGAAAATTATTGTGCGGTATGCACGATGAAAATGTATAAAATTCTATTTTTTATAAAAAATGAATTCTCATATTATTGTTAAGAAATACTATAGTTGCGTTTCTACGTAACAAGATAAGCCTAACTAATGTAAGAAATGTTGTTTGTTTTGCATACAAAAGTTTGTTATCAATTTCAGAATTGCTGTATTCAACATAATGTTACATCTGGACGATGATTTCGTGTGCTAGCAGTAACGTAGAGATCCACAGGGGATAGACAGCAAGTAATGAGCACCATTGCGGCCATGAAATACGCTTGAACTCCTGCTGGTCTGAGACGTGCTGCGTCACAGCCTGTGCTGTGAATACCAGATGAAAGTTAAGTTGACCTCTTTGTAATGTTTCCCAACTATTGTAAACGTAGAGCTTGCATGTAAGTCATGCATATGGAATTTACGACACAACTCCGTAGAAAGAGTGTGTCTCTTCCAACAATGTAACCTTGATGTTGCGAACACGCAACGAGATCTGTACCAGAGATGTACACCCGATCTCACGATACAGATGAAATCGCTATGAAGGACACTAAGATGTTGTAAACTTGTAAATATAGCTTAATTAAAGCATTTAGTATAAGAGATTGGCAGCTGTGAGAAAAACAACTGTGAGGTCTAGTCTCACTTGCTCTGTTTGTTTGGTCAATTCTCTAATTACACACCGGACTCTGTGTTGTGAGTCGTGTAATTGGGAGAGGGTCAATCCAGCTGGGAAAAGCAGTGTGTCCTGGCGCTGTGATATGACTGTTGATAGGAAGGTACTGGAAAAGTCCGTTCTATCAAATTTTTAGGGTGCGCGACCAAGCAAACTCAAGTGGGGACCTCAAGAACCAACTCTTACTAGCTTAGTAATTCATATTGTCCAATACATATGAACGCTTGTGGTTACTTACTCCGCATAAGCTGGAAGCATTTAGAATTAATAATTTTCGGAAATAACGACTCGGCGTAAAGACCGGTCAACAAGATGTGTGACTCAACACGTCACAAAATTTAACATTAGAGGCAATGCAAGTTTGGAGGTGAGCGGTGATGTGGTGCATCGGGCTGATCCCTGGGTAAATTCCTTGCAGCATCAGATCGCTCTAGTGCGTCGCAACCCTGCCGCATCAAGTATGCAAGTTAGTTTTTAAGCAGCGTCAGGGAAGCGACTGCTACGAAGGCACAAGAGGAACTGGCAGAGTTGCTCGGTGGACGTCTACCCTAATGAAGGAGGAGTAGTTAGCAGCCTAGGATATAAGTATGATTAAGGTCGTCCTCGGGAGATCCATGTGTGCTGCGCAGCTCCGCAGTTGCGAAACCAAAGGGTTTGAGCGTCGGCGTATGAACCTCCCGATGACATACAGATGACGGTGGTCATTGTATAAATTAATGTAGTCTCGAAGTCAGAGCCTTCGGCGGGATGGACCCGTCCGCCGGTCAACCCTGAACAAAGTTAGTAGGTTATAGATTCATGATAAATATAAACTTCTGCGCGCCCAAACAGAAATTTATTATTTTAATGGTAGTTCAATAAGCCAACGTGGCAATGAATGGTATTTTCTTGTATAATAAATTCATTTTCAGAGAGAGGTCCGGGCCCGCTTCACGCGGTTCCCCTTCAAGCTGCATCACTTGTGCATATGTCTTTCAGAATACCACACTTATCGTCACCGCTTAATTGCCACGATAAGCATCCGATGGTCTAGTAAACCATCCATTTTCAGATTCAGATAGTAAACAAGATGAGCTTGGAGAAGCTCGCGTCACGACATCGTACGTTGGTCACTCCAGAAGCAATTTAGACGTCAACATGAGGGAGCCCGAAATGGCATACCTCAGACGCGGAAGAAGGAGCGCTGAGAATTAGGTTCTCAAGCGCTGAGAATAAGTTGCATTAGCAATCGGTTTGCTTTGAGCTGTGGGAGGAAGCAGCGGCAAACTCAAAAAGTACCAGTTCAAGAAGGATAGACTCCTTTTAGAATGGGAAACTGAAGCTACATCTAGGTCTGGCATCGGTCAGGATACCATAGAAGTGGAGGAGGTCTGAAGAGCCCCACCACCCTAGATAGTCGTAAGCGTGCCTAGACAGCACCGATAAACCTATCATTCCTGCCCTTGCGACATGCTTACATGCAAGGCCCGCGTGGGGAGACAGAGGTCCAACTGTCTGTCAATTAGGAAACAACTTCTCAATGGAGAAGATTGTAAGAAATGTAATCAGCCAAGTAGCCGACGGCCTCATCAAGGATGAGTTCCGTCAAAAACTGTAATTTGATTACCGAACAATAGTCATATTGTTGACAGATACTTTAATTTGTAAAATTTGTACTGTGCAAAACTATATTTCTTAAAAAGGCCTCTATGTGATGCAAGGTAACCCCCCCAGAAGGATGGATGAAGGGAGCAAGGAGCGACGAGGAGACGTTGGCGCGCACTTCACCCGCACACAAGAGGGTCTGCGCTGGATCGCCGTCAGCAGCTCCGCCGTCAGCAGTTTCGTCACCTGCCCCGACCGTCCCACCTGACTGCACCAACTTCTCATCACCAAGAAGCGGAGAACGCCCCTGGCAGGAAATTGACACCCATGACTCAATTTCTTCCTGACCAAGCGGGTGATGTAACGCGATGAACTCGTCACCTAAAGAAACCATAAATATACTTTCTTAACTGGCAACACCAAACTCATGCTGGCTGCAAATAATCAACGGCCGGAGCAGACAAGGTGGGGGGGACGTAGCGGCGGGGGAAGAACACGAGTGCGTGGGAGGCAACTTCCTTCTTCTGGTTCCAACCGTTCTACGAGGCGGACGCGCTCGTGCCGCGCAACGCGGTCGTGTTAGGAGCACACGCTTCAACAATGGATGGCATATTTCCATACCCGTGTCGAAGGGTAAAGTGTTAGTGTCATCTTCACCCGGGAACACACCCCTTGGACTTGGGAATGGAAGGACGTTGAGGAGGGCTCGATGCATGTAAATATGTAATTATAAATTGTGTCTAGGTTAGTGCCATTTGCTGGTGACGGAGACGCTCCTGTGAGAACCTCCGTCCCACTTCTTTTATATATAATCTTTTGTAAACCTTCGCTGAAATAATCTCTCATTAAATGTAACCGCATTTCAGCGATATACTTTGAAACCTCTTTCACTTATCAACCCAGAGTCCCAGTAAACACATGGTCTTTTGCAGCTGTTTCCCTCCCAAAGAAAAGCTAGCTGGCGTCCAACCCTGTTGGACGGGGGTACCTCAAAGGTTGAGGGAAACGTGCAAGCCTAACTCCAGACTCCTGGTGAGTCTGGGAATCCACGCCAGGGGAGTTGCTTCCCGGCGTGGGTTTAGCTGCTCCAAATAGCGGTCGGATCCACTCCTTTTGATAAGAAATTCTCATGTTCTACACCAGAAGGTGGCAAAGTTAGGTGGACGAGAGAGCGAGGTCGGAACGAGCGGCTTCAGAAGTATAAGTCTGATGTAGGTAAAGCTCAAATTATTCATTATGTTACATTCATGTGACAAATCTTTCCTACCTTATGTAAGTATCAGATAGCTATGTAGTCGTTGCATTGTTAAATAACATTAGAAGAACTTTCAGTTTCCTATATGTTACAACTCTTTAGAAAAGCCATCAACAAGGCCAAGTTGACTACCATGGGAACACGGAAGAACAATAAAATGAAATATATGTGGGAGGGTCTGGTGGATGAGGATGATGAAATCGAGATTTGGTGGTTGCTCCGATGGATGGAGGAGCGAGTTTTATTTGTAGCGTAAACAGAGGAGTATGTTAACATACTGATGATGCTGTTCCGAGGTCCGAGTCTCCAATGAATTATGATCACAATCAAAATAATATCTTGAAAAGAATATTTAGGAAATAATTATTATTATAATTGAGTCAGTTACTCTATATGGAGTTTACGTCATTGGATATGGCTATGTAGAAAAATGAATATTGCGGAAATTATAATTGCAGTAAGCTATTTAGTGAGTTTGCCATAATTTGACACTAGGTACGGGAAATGGATATTAATGAATTTATAATTGCGGTCAGTTATTTAATATCGCCGATCAATATGCTGATACGGATTGAGTTGTTTATCCCCATATATATATATATATATATTATGAGTCAGTGGTGAAGGCTGGAGGTAGGCTGTTGAGATCTGACATAAATAGTGCACACTAAACTTTATCATTCACTCTCTTTGTCTTTACATTAAATTTTACTTAATGTTTAATAATATTTAAATTATTTGTAATTATTCTTTATTTGCTTGCTATATTGCTAAGTACACAATATTATATTATATCATTTTACTAGTGTACCTACTATTGACTGCGCGAATAAGACTAGTCCAGATCATTATTAAATTACGTGTATTGCGTACTATACAATGTATATTGTTATTTTTTTTAAATTCCTCTATTGTTTCAATAAAATTTTACGTTCATTATTGGACATTATGATTATGGTGATTATACAAGAATACATTTTGGTAAATGTACCGTTAATAATTATGAGAAAAAATACCTTTTTTGTAGAAAAATAAAACTTTCTCTTTTATCGAGTTCGCATCTATCTATTACGAGTAGTATTATCAGAATTTATAATCAAGTCGTTTATAAATTTAGCCTAATGGCAACACTATTTCAAAAACTTAACGAGTCAGCCTCTGCCGTAAAATTCATCGCAAAAAGATCCATAATTCCTTGCCAACGCGAATATATTATGAAATGAATGGTGTGTTTTATACGATTCGCAGTTTCGTTGTTTTCGTACTAGAGCAATAAAATTTATGTTCAATGCAATGCTTTCTTTTTCGAGTGCAATTCAGTTATACCGTTTTTATATGTTACCATTATATTTACAGACAAATGCATCAAATAATGCAACATGAAATTTATATCTTGTAAATAAAAGCGGTGGATTTAGCAACTTGGAAAATGGGCGCTGACAAAGCACGTACACAGGATTATATATTAATAATATAGAAATGCGAAAGCCAGTGACTATAGCATAGATAGACCGACCAACCAAGAGTTTGAAACCAGTTTTTATTTATGATTTAATTAATAATCAGGTATAAAACAAAAGAAATGCAAAGTCGCAAATATTACTAATATTGAATGCCCTTTTATTTTACGTGATGTATTTATAATACAGTAAACATTGAAACTAAAATTTGACACTTGTTTACGTTTATCTCATATTTCTCCACAGTCGGGAATAACTGTGGATACATCCAGAAGGTTACCCATTTTCCTCATTGTTGTGTACCCTGGTTATGTTTGCCAAAATCTACGCGAAGTAATATTCCCACAGAAATTGCAATACAAAGATATATAATTTCTAAGTGATTTGAAAAATTGTTTTGTAGATAGTTACGATTTACTATTATAAAAATACGCGATTACTGCTTTAATTCCTTTGCTATTTTGCGCAATCTTTCATAATTCGTTTTATTAAAAAAAAAAATCGAAAATTTGATAACTACACGAAAGTTTGAAGAACTATTTAAGTAGGTATTAAAGTAATAAGATTTTTAATGGGCTCTAGGTATAATCCTATATGGATCTTGGCCGCCTCACGAAGAAGTTTTTTAACCATTAATACCTACATGTTAACCACTTACTCAACGTATTAACTCCATGATCTAAGTCTAAGAAACAAAATATGAATTTGTATACTTTACCATTCGGCCATTGCGGACGCATATTTAGTTTATAATTAATTATTTACGAAGCAATTGTTGTTTTATTAAATTTAATGTTTGCTACTCAAAAGTGAGTCTCAAAATGCATGTAATCGCTTGTTAATACAAGGATACGTATATATATATAATGTATACTTTAGGCGTCCGTCAATTATTTTTATGTTCATCTATAAAGGGGAAATAATTACCTGTTTAGAGAGAATGCTATTATTCGTACATATATTGTATAAAACCGATAATTTTTCATAAACTAAACAGGAGTGAGTTTTCACTGGCATGAACAATTATTCCGAAAATGTCGCAGAATTATGTCTAATAGTCAAATGCTAGGGTAATAAACGTCACAAATGATAGACTTGATTCGTATACTTAACACGAACCTGCCTAGACAATGTAGTAAATATGCATATAATTTTCTTTGATATGAGACGAAAATTTTAGGAACTAATTTTAAATTTTATTCATTATGACGTGTTTGTTGAAATCTAATAATAAAACCTTCTTAGATATCATCATCAGCCGGGGTAGGCTCATTGCTGGATAAAGAGCCCCCTTAGCTACTCTTCCCGGTCCGTAATTATTCCCTGCCACGTACATCCATCGAATTTTATGAGTCCGTACATTCAACGGGTTTTAGAACATCCGGTAGTTGTTTAGTACCCTAGTATGATGGCATGATAGTATGATAGCATTTGTTCAGTGGTTCACTAGCCGAGCGACATATCCAGTCATTATTATTTCACCTGCTTTGCTGTCTTCTTTCCGCGTTATGCCCAACATTCACCTTTCCATGCAATGTTGCGTTACTCATAATTTTTTATTTATCTTACATTATGCGTCAATCTTTCACATGCATACGTGAGCACTGGTAGCACATATAAGACAATAGGTGTTTACCTTTTTAAGACACTATCAGGCGCCCAAATGCACTCAATGCCAGTATGATTCTGCGAGAGCAATCTCATCATACAAACCAAATCCAATTGAAATTTGTCATGATAGACGCAGTTGTTGACTAGCTCGATTTGAATGACATTGATTAAGATAGTTTTTGGTTCACAAAGCAATTTATCATTATTTTGTCTTCGGGGTCTGGGTCGTTCGCAAAGACAAGTACATATGTCGTCTAAGAAGCGCAGATGACTTAGGTATTCACCCTTAATGGGTTTTACGCTGTTCCGTTATGTATTATTAATGGTAAATAATATGCTGTATTACACCATAACGAAAATACACATTTATCACGTTAACAGTTTGCTACTAAAATATTGTGAAGAATATTATAGGCGTATCTCTCGCACGGATATGACAGAACATAATAAAATTTAAGGTGTCTACATTATTTTTCTAACGTATATTCTTTGTCTTGTGTTCTTTCTAGTTTTAAAATACTTTTTCAATATTCAATTTTTTTAATGCCCAAGCTCGAAATACATTTTTTATTAAAGATATTATAAGTAACTTGCTTGTCACTCCACCACCCGCCACATATCTACATCCGCTATGGCATCACGAACGTTAGGTGCTCTTCAATGTTATACTGATCAGTTAGTATTGCAAACTACTATTTACTACAACTGAATGGCTGAAAAAAATGCTAGATTTTCTAGAAACTAATATATTATTTTTATTAGCATTGTTTTTAAGTAGAATGTCCTATTTTACAACTAATATAACGTCATATATATATTTTTATTACCTACCTTATGTTTATTATTATTAATTACACAGGTAAGAACTTTAGTCATCATTTTGTATGTAACATTATATTTAATTTATAAGATAGTGGTTGCAAAAGACCAGCACGTTAGTTTTCAAGAAAATCTGATGTAATAGTCTAGCTTTATTATGAGAAGTTTTCAGCTATTTGCGGTGTCAAAAATGCTAGATTTAACGCCATACGCCATGCAAATTTTGCAACCTAAATCCCTATATAAAAATAAGCAACGCTGGTGCTGATAGTATCCCAGGACCAACTTCATAAGACCTTGGGTAGCTTGCACTAGAGTGTGCGTAATTTCTATTTTGATATACTTACCTATATACGGTCATTCCTCGATTAGAAAAATCCTTCTTGCACGTTATAAAATACAGCAATCTTTTTGAAAGCTGATAAATTTTCCCTAGCACATACCAAATCCAACTGAGGGTCGGATCGACCTGAGTTACTTGATCTTCCCTCCACCACCCTCCACGCCTCCACACCCACAATGCAGGAGTATACCGTGGCGTAACGAACGTTATGTACCCTTCAATATTGTCCTGAAAGCGTCCCGGGAGCAACCAACTTCATTGGTCGGCGTGGACTAAAGTGTGCGCGATTTCTATTTTTTTATTATAATAATATATCAGTTAATCTTCAATAATTAGAAAAGACTTTCTCGCTCGCCATAAGATACCGCAAAATTTTAAAAAACTGAGAAATATTCCCCAGTAGGTACATACCAAGTCCAACTGAGGGTCAAGTTACTATGATTTATCATGTTACAGAGGACGATAAATTAAAAATTGTACAATGGTAATGTAGCTGTCAGTATATTATTGATCAAATATCTATTTTTAATGTATCAAATTATTCGACCGCAATAATAAATTCCCAAGGACTCATATACCGGTAAACAACTGTTTACATGTGTCAGAAAATTGATTAGCGATATTAAATACGGTATCGCAATGGAAAATTAGTCTAATATCCATTCCCATAGATAGTATCATATTATATTATGACTGTAATAATAAATAAAATTCACAGCTACCTACGCGTATTTAAACCGCTGACTCATTCCATATAATTATGTACTGGAATATAATGTTTAGATATTACTTTTACTGTTTAAATTACGAATACTGATTTATCAAAATGTCACTCGAATCTAAGTACCTGGTTCGTAACTATCTCAGTACGTAATATTATGTACTGTCATTGTTTTTATACTATCGTACCGACCGTTACGCTGCAAATAAAACTCGCTCCTGCATACATCTTCGACTTCTTCATCATCATCCTCAACACCATAACCCACACATAAAACATTACAGTGGTGACCCCGACGTGATCGACCTCTCCATCATCAGAAGGACAACACTACAGTAATAAGTCAGTTTTACTAAATTTTACATACCGCAGTTTACCTCTCGCATATAAAATAATATATTAACTACCTACATTGCTCAGTATCTTATACGCCGGCTTATGCTTCATAACCGAACGATTCCATTAAGTCAAATAGTAATCCTGCGGTATTTGCTTACCATCCCCTTTAATGGGCCGTATATTATTATAAACCAAGACGAAAGTATTCTTTTACATTGTATCCAGGTTGGCGAACGTCGCTCCCGCTTCTATCCCCCATAACTCACAATATAAAGTTTACAATGCAAACTCCGCGTATCCGATTATCTCTCCATACAATCTCGTATCAACAGTGGGGTCTGATTTAACAATGAATGAAGGTTTAATTATTTCTTTTTTTCTTTTCGAGAGATTCATTCGTGATAATTAAGCCACTGTTTTGGAAATGTGCTTCGTAAAACAATTCTACTACTTAATCTGCAAACCGGCTAACTCCATTTGAACAAATTGTACACTATTTTAGCTTCCTTTTTATATACAAAGAAAATTTATATAAAGAACGGAGTTGTTACACGTTATTGGAAATTTGGCACCTGCAGTTGGCTGTTTTGTGTGAAGGATAACGCATTTATTTAAATGTTCAAGGGCGGACGTGCTTAGCGTGGGTAAAAATGGAGCTTTTTTCTATTTTCAAAGCACGATCCTGGACATACCTTAAACGTTAAAAAAAAAAAGATTTTTTTTTCGGTTAGGTACATGTTCAAACACGCGCGTTAACATCATCTTACTCCCTACTTCAATTTTAGTTTGTCAATTTATGGCTACGGCCGTATGTTGTAGCTTAACCACTGGGGGGTGACAAAAGTAATGGCGTATTTCAAAAAAACACTACCTTATTCTTAGGTCAATAATTATTATAAAGCAAACATTATTCATAGGATGTTTATCACACTTGAATGGTCAAAAACATAGCTTATAATTAGTATCTTAAGAATTATCTTCAAATGTGTTAATCTTGCCCATTTTTTGAATAATAAAATGCCTAATTCTTGTCAAATTTGGGATCACAGAGATTATCAATATAATTTGTTATTGTAAATATTTCACTATAATAATGTCAACATAAATTTTACTAATGGTGCTATAAATGCTTTTAAAAATTATAAATATAAAAAATCTTAACACCACTTCACATGCACGTACTGAAATATGACTATATTCTAAAACATTAGAGCGAGAGGTTTAAAAGAATACTATTTTATGTAATAAAAATACTTTATGCAGTCATCATAAGTTTTAAATAAATATAAAGGATAATAAGGCTTCAAAATTATATAAATAGATTATCTACAACGTTTAAGGTATGTCCAGGAGCATGCTTTTAAAATAGAACAAAAGCTCCATTTTGACCTACGCTGAGCATGTACCCCCTTAAGAGTTTGAAATCTTGTGTGAGCATGGAAAACATAATTACTTTATAACAATATGCAATCAAAATCTCATTTTGGTCAAAAGTGCAGTTGGCTGGTTTGCAGTTAAGCAGTCGAATTTTTAGGTGTGTTTTTTTACAAGATTAAAAAATGCAGTTATTTCATTGAATTATACATCATTTTTAAGAACAAAATAATTAGTATTAAAGATGACAGTAATCTATATGAGTGATTTTGTTATAGATCACTAGTACTAATTGCAGGGATTTTTATGGCCAATACTCAATTTGTTTAGGATACCTGAATAAGTGTGACTGATTTTTACTGTTTCGAGGCCCCTTTTTAAATTTTATGAAGAATCGATTGCCTCATCTGCGTCACATAAAATAGTTGCTGTTGAGAACTAGTGTTAATGTGCGTGTCTATGATATTAACAGTCGAAAGCATAAGTTGTTTGTTCTCGGTGTAGAACTAACGTGATGCCAATTGGGAGGGCAATAGGTTCAACCAAATTACTTCGGCTATAATATGTATATTTTGCTTGCGTGAAGGTGTGTTTGTGTGAACTGTGTTATATATTTTTTTAATATACGGTATCTGTGGGTCTATTCTATTCTATACACAAGGCGACTATCGGCGGCTACCGACGGTAGTTTATCGTATTTATGCATTAAGGTTGTTTGTTACAATAAGTTATCCATCTAAACTTTAGACGGTTAACTTATTGTAATGGTTAACCACCTCAATACATAAATATGATAAACTACCGTCGATAGCCGACTTGTGTATAGAATAGACCTACTGGTATATTTAGCTCTAGTCGTATAATATATCGGATTTTCTTACGAACCGGAGCGCTCGATAATTAATCAATCTAATTAATAATTAATCTAAAATCATTGTTATATTTTTATAATTGTATGTGGGTATATTATATAATAATAAGTATGTTACATTTTTAATAGGTACATATGTAACTTAGATGGTCAAATAGAATAACAGTCTTTAAATTTGTGGCATGCAAATGTTGTCGGCGCCATAAGCTAGAGTCCGGCTAGTTTTATATTAAACTTTTTTTTTAAATGTGTTAAGTAGTCAATTTAATTAGGTACTTTTTAATTATTCACTTTATAATATTTAATTTTTCCGCGAGACGGAGTAATAAACTTGGTAATTTAACGAACCGGAACTGAGCTCCGGAGCGCTCCAGCCAATTTCGAGCACTGGTTTTACTAATACATGACGTGGTGTATATTATTTCTATTGAAGATATGAAAGTATGGCGGTATATAAATATGTATTAACAAAATAATATGTGTGAAATTTACGATAGTTTTAAATATAGGAGTGTTAACTACAACGAAAGATAAAAAAAAATATCCCCTGTATGGACGACCATCCCTTAAGTTGTAAAAACTGGAGCGTGGTTGCGTGTCTTTCCATAACAAATTTCTGAGGCCTGGAAAGGGAGCACGGCAACTATACAAAGGTATAGTACAATTTTCGAAATAAGAGCAATGTTGTTTAAAAATTAGTAATGTTATACTGGAATAATTATTGTATGTAGTTATAAAAAAATCACCGTCAAAGCCTGCGCAAGCTCTTTGAAAATGTAATAAGTATTTCGAGACGATCACATTAATATAACTCATTATTAGAAATCATTATTAAGCATATAAATTCAAAGAGTTAATGCGATCGCTTTTTTAGGTATTCTTGAGGTATCCGGGAGACTGGAGGAGGTATTTTATATACTTGGGGAAACCTAGTATATCAATAGTTTTATAATTATTATTTGATTGATGTACATATTATGTAGGTATATGTTTAATTTTACACTTTTTGTGACCTATTATGTTTTACTTATTATTACTGTTTTTCTATGCGTATATTTTTTAAATTCTCAATGTAATGTAAAATGTTACTGTTTTGTCTCTCTGTTGAATCCAATATTGATAAAACTTAAAGTCCCTCTCTCTCTCTCTCTCTCCCGCAAACTTTTCGAAAACAACGGTTTTGCAACAATTCATCACGAATAGGCAAAGTAGTCAGATAACAACGGTGGAGTGGTGAGGTGAGTTGCGGCTATATATCGAAACTTTATCGACCGCGCGAGTTCACTCGAGCACTCTGTCGAGTGTGCTATTGGCATACGTATCTAAATCATATATCGTATATAAATGGAACGGCTACGTATGTGGGTGTGTCTAGACTCTAGATCCAACCGTTATCTACACAGAACAGATTAATTAATATAATTCCGATAGGTTATAGCCCCAACATACCATATTTTGATGGAGGATTTTGAATGTGTGAGTGTACTACGAAAATTAACCACACATTATAGACTTGCAATAGTATGCGCTGCATCCTTCAAATACACCAATATTGAATGAATGTCAGTATATAGACCGAGAGCAGTAAGTTATCAGAATGAAGGAAAAGCGTATTCTTAACACGTGTTTAAGTTTAACCCATATTATTCCACACTCGAGAGCGGTTACCTGTTACTCCACACCCGTTAGGTATTACAGTTGGTTCCCATTATTTCTGAGTTTCCTGGTTATCTACATCATTGATTTTAAAAATGTAAAATCGAATTAGTCTATATTATTATCTTTATTATGTATGTTTATTTTTATTCCCGTATTACTCGTGGACGAAATCGCGATCTGTCTCGCTAGTAATCGTGATAAAATAATTCATCACTCAACTCTCATGAACATGACTTGTTACAGGGTTGAACTCGGCACGCGCAAACTGAGCGCATCGATTTGTGCGACAAGCCTTTTAATGCACCGTGCCACCTCCAAATATAAAAACTCTGTCGTACCAAACCTAAACAAAAGCCTCCCGGATTTTCGCAATCGATACTGTTATAGTTTTTCGTATAAATAACATACTTATATATTCAGCATAAGTGCATTTTTATGTTGACAAAATATTATTGTGGCATAATAAAATATTTTACTCACATATAGAGGTATGTGATACGAGTGTAGACTCGTATCTACATAGGTAATATACCTTAGATCGTAAAGCCAGAAGAGCATCTCCCACCCGGAGCCAGGCTCGGGTAACGTACATGGAAAGCCCTAAACAGACTGAGAACCATGGTAGGGTGCACTCGAGATAACATTGTGAAGTGTGGGTTATCCGATGACCAAACCTTTGAGTACACGGTGAAATGCAATGCATATCGTAAGAGTGAAAAAAACAGAAGATGTGAATCCAAATCTGTTAAACTAAAACGTAGTTACCTTTATCGTCACGCAGTAGGCTCTTTGCATGATAGGATAATAATTTGACGATGAGTGTTGAAGATTTAAAAAATGGAGAGGAAAACAAAATGTCCACTTCTACCGCGTCTTTTCACCACATACACTCATCATACATTCAGAGTCATCATCATCAGCCTGAATCTATCCACTGCTGCATGAAGGCTTCTCCAAGCTGATTCCACTTCTATCGGTTCTGTGCGTTGCGTTGCCACGTACTTTCGCAGAATTTCATCTTCATTTCATCGATCCAGCGCCTTCTAGGTCTACCTTGCGAACGTTTTGTACCTGTTGGAAACCACTGGATGACTAGATTCGTCCAGCGATTGTCCCTTCTTCGAGCTATGTGTCCAGCCCATTACCATTTGAGGTTTTTAGCGAACTCTATTATATCGCAAACCCTTGTCTGTTTCCTTATCCACTCATTCCGCTTTTTGTCCTTTCGCGTTATGCCCAGCATGCACCGCTCCATACCACACTGTGCTACTCTAAGTTTCTGGATCTTTCTTTTACTTAGAGTCCATGTTTCACACGCATATGTGCATACGGGAAGTATACGCTGGTTGAACACTTTGCGCTTTAGGCACAGTGGGAGGTTATTTTTGAAGACGTTATTCAGGCAGCCAATAGCACTCCAGCCCAGCTTTACGGCTCGTCTTATGTAAGCGCGTTGAGCGGCGCGCGCAACTCAAACATATAACCAAAAAAAGACTTTGTCTACGAACAATTTCACACACAGTTATACGTTTGAGTTACGCGCGCCGCTTAACGCTTCGCCGACTTCGCCCACGTAAGACCCCCAGTTACTCTGCGAACAATTTCATAAAATATACACCCATCTATTATAGACACTTGTTTTAGTATAGATAAACGTAGTGTTTCATCTGTTCGAGCTTAGTGCCATTTATAACGATCTTTTTTTGGCCCGCAAAGCAGTTGAACATGACTTTCATCTTTGTTACATGTATTTTCAAGTCTACTTTGTTGCTTACTTCAGCGAGTTCCTGAATTCTGCTTTGGAGATCTTGCGAGAAAATTCATACATTTATAATGTATTATGTATATAGCGAGAAAGGTTTTGCCGCGTTTAAATGAATGTCATATGTACGAGTATATTATTCAGGAATATTTTCAATGACAAAATATCTTCCGTTTTACATTGTCATTGATTATATAAATCTTCGTCTGATCACGTTCTGTTTACATGTTTCACACTCGTAAATAATATAAAAATGCCTCTCGGAAAAATAGCTGGAAAAATTAGATTACCTTTTACACCGCCTCTGCTCACTTCAAAGGCTTCTAGGGTACTTAACACGTGAGAAAGAGTAATACGAACGCCAAGCAAACAACAAATGACTGAAATCTAATAAAAACTAATTACACCTTTACTCGTAAACCAATATTTTACTGCTAACATTGGACTAGCAATACGGAGAAACGTTTAAACTTTTCATTAGGTACCTACCTACCTATCAATATTTAAATGTTATGTGTTGGCGTCATTTTCTTCAGTTTAATTATATAATCGAATTTGCACATCTATTCTATTGTTAAAGCGTCAATTACATTGAGCTACTTTACGAGCTGCTTGTTGGCAAATTTACAAACTGCCTGTAAAGTCGCCCAGTGTCATCATCTAACAAGCTAACAAGCAGATTATAAACAATCTACCGAGAAAAGTTGAAAGCCGGTCAACTGTACACGCTACACGGCGGCGTGTGGGCCTACTAGTAGAGCGTAGTAGCAACCTCCCGGTAAAAAAACGAACTACGTTCTGTCAAAATAGTCGCTGGCTTGTGGCTTCTCAGCGAATGGAAAGTTTTGTGTGTCATCATCACAATCGCAGTAGCTGAATCGCCCGCTTTTAAATTCGCCAACAAACAGCTCGTAAAGTAGCTCAATGTAATTGACGCTTATGGAACGGCGAATATGGCATACAAATACCTTTGATATTTAAACTGGCTTTATTAGAAGGCGATATATATATTAGATTATGTTTTAGACTTGGATCCAGTCGATGCGTCTTTCTTTAAGGTTGAATTAAAACTGAATTGAAAAGCTATTTTGATTCTATATATATTAAAACAAAAATAATTAATATTACGCAAGGCATTTTCAGACATTTATTTTGAAGAAAAGTGGATACCTATAAAACAATATCCGTTAGAAGGCAGTTTGAAACAATAAGCAATAGAGACGTATTGCATTCCAGTCGCTTAGATTGATAAGAACAATGTTGCGATAAAGCAAATCTTTATCAAATGCATTGCCAGCAATTCATTATGCATGCTTATTAATACTTGATAAGAATACAAAGAAAAAGTGCGAAGCTATAACACGATACACAAAACTGCTATCGACGGCTATCGAGGATAGTTTATCATATTTATGTATTGAGGTGGTTAATTGTTACAATAAGTTACCCGTCAGAACTATCAAAAAGTGCTATGTTTTAACAGGACGTTTCTTGAGTGTGTTAACTTTTAGAGCGAGATAGACAGTTTTGACACTTTAGACTGCTAACTTATTGTAACAATTATAATACCTCAATGCATAAACATGATAAACTACCATCGATCGCCGCAGGTAGCTACCGATATCAACCTTGTTTATAAAATAGATGCGCTGAAAACATTATTTCAAAATTTGAATTCTTAAAATTACATATTCAATTTAGTGAATTCTGATCTGATGAATTACTGAAAGTCTCTCAGTATTATTTACAACTTCTGGAGTTGGATTAATATAATATGTATTTGTTTTTACCACGTTCGATCCTATCACATGGGCCTCCACGGGGTGGAGGTTGTATTGACAATTTGTTGTTTCTTATTTACGAGAAATTGATGTTAGTCAGTTGCTCAACCTATTAGGTCCATACTCTGAGTCCAAACACATATTGAAAAAACAACATGTGAATTAGCCAGACCCGATGCAGGTTCAATTCCTGTCGGGTGTCGTATTTTTTCTCCATAAACGATTATTTCTAGTGTGTATATGCATGAGATATTTTCAAATTATGTATATTAAGTATGTTTTACTTTTGCATCTATACATAATTATTGTGTCCCGCCGCAAAGAAAGAAGGTACCCAAGTATCAAAAAGTAAATAAAAGTAAGAATTATAAGATTGAAATATTATAACAATAAGACGTAATTGGTCAATCAAAGAAAGCTAAATTCTTAAATATTATATATCATATTCAGACGTTATTACTTTGTTTATTAGTTCGTAAATTTAGAAAAAGTGATATAATATTTTATGAAAACATGTTTTAATTATTCAGTTACATAACTATCATCAAGTTAATAAAGAAACACGAAGCAAATGAATTTTTTCCGCGCTCGGAAAATCAGGTTACCAGTTAGTCTTTCTTACACGTCTACCCACCGTGAACCTTTCTTATTATGCAAAAAAAAACCAGATGCCAACATAAAAGTAATTAATCCTCACTATAAAAAGTTGCCAGTGTAATAATTAATATTGCACATAAAACATAACCCAGATTAGATGCTTATTATTTAATCAATTATATGTATTGGATAATACCGTAAATCATGTACGCAGTTAAATTATATATGTATCCGCATTTTAAATTAGCATCTGTTATAAAATGTAATATCCATCGTGATCTACTACTGCTTTTTTTACGTGTGATTATTTTTTTGCGATGAAGAAATTCATTGATTAAATATCTCCAAAAATTGTGCTTATTAATAATTGAACCAGGGATAGTGGCGTAATAAATATTCATACAGAAGAAAGGAGCCTAAATTATAATTTATTTTAATTAAGAAGTTTCTTTTATTCAACGAATAATTCACAAAATTTTAAGAATGTACCATTCTAATTATTGAACATACATAATAATTTTGAAAACACTCATGAGAAAATATAGCCAATAGAAAAAATCTTTTTCGAAAAAAGTAAGACACCCGACAGTATTTATTACTTTAATTACTAACCGAAGTTACGGATCACTCCAATATTTTCTGTTGTTTGCAGTTGAATACAAAAACCGATCGCCTACCGTAACTCAATTAGGAGAGCGTTTATGACCAGGTATTAAAAAGGTCAATAGTTAAAATTTGTCGCAATTAAGCATGGCCGTCGTAGCATAGTAGTAATGCACAGGGCGCGATACCCAAAGACGCAGGTTCGATTCCTGCCGGGTGTCTTACTTAAAAAAAAAAAAAAGATTTTTTTCTATTGGCTATATTTGAGTGTTTTCAAACTATGTAGGTATGTTCAATACATTATTATTATGTGTGATATTCACAAATCATATTTATTGAAACCAAATATTATGTTGAAGAAAATTTTATTATATTAATATGAATCTTAAATAAATTATTAGCATGCCCACATTAATAAGAGATTTGTTTATATTTTTGTACGAAGAATCTAAGTCAAACAAACGAACAATTTAGAAGCTGTCAAATAATATTTTGTTTTAGCAATATTCCAATATTCTAATTTTTGAAATCGTATTATAGATACAACAGGCTACATTTATAGTATGGGCATACATAAAGTCAACGAGAGCTACATTCTGGATTTTCATAATACTTATATATTATAAAGAGCCACACCATAGTCACGTTCTCACGTAGTATTAATGCACATCTTGTCACTTACAACATTTAGAAAGGAAAACTCACGAAAATACAAGTATAATGGGGAAAGAAAATACCTATATTTTTATCTAGAGATATTGGGAGCCTCTTCATTTGCCCAGGTCTGGTATAGGTATACATTATTTTGATTATCTCAACCAAATTTATACTTCCAGGTATTACTGGGAAAATAAGCTTGTTATTGATGTAACGATGCCTAGTATGGCATAATACATGATCAATCAATAAAATTTACAGTTTATGATTCGTTCTTGGTCATATCATTATACGCACGAAAAGTATATGTATGCCATCTATGATTACGATGTCGTAATAATTATTGGTCTTATATAATGTAAGGGAAATGAAATTGCGAGCTATTGGGCCCTAAAAATACCAATTACTATACAATTAGTGTAAGTGCAAACCGTGCTATCGAGAGGTTCACACATATATCCCTGTCGTTGCGTTAGGTTAGGCGCTGTAATCGAAATGCTTTGACTTGGAAGTAATTAATTGACCCACTAGCTGTGGCGTCGCACTAAATTTTCACGTGTCTGAGGTCCAAAGTTGATCACGTGAATCTTTTTTTAACAAATTCACCATTTTACTGCCTACGTGAAAATCAACTTGTTTAATTGTTATCGGTAATTAGGTACTAGACTTGCTATACGTCCGGAATTAGAGCGAAATGTATGGACTGTTAGCAACCCTATCTGAATTATTTCTTCCGGACATTTATAGATCACTTGAAGTTATTCTTAAATGCGTTTAATGCCTGAACCCATGGCCCCCAAGGAGGGGCTGACAGGGCTCTAGCCTGGGGATCCGGGCTTAGTAGGGGCCTGGCGTGGCGAGTCGACCGGATAAGTGAGAAACACACATCACAAATTTGCTATACGCAATAATGTTACCGGGTACTCCATTTGGAAAACGCTACTATAGTCTTTATCCTTAGCGATAGGTAAGGGGCCTCGCTTCAGGATGTGGGGGCCATGCCTGTACCACTTGTAAGTTTAAGCTGTTTATGCACTTAATAATATACATAAGACGCATTTAATTGCTTTTTCTATACCGTATTGTATATCTGTTATACTGCTATGTAAAATTTTCCCGAATTATAATCTGGAGTTTGTACGAAACCCACATTAATTCTATAATTTAAAGAAAATATAAAACTGTCGTGGAAAAATAATTATATAATCTATAAACTTTTTAAATCTATCTAGTTTTATAATATTATAAGGTTTCAAAATCTCTTACTGACACTTTGAAAATGTCTCCGCCTAACTTAAGTAATTACCTGTTAAATTTGAAATGTAATAAGTAATAATGCTAAAGTAGGTACCTAGGTATAAAAACTCATCTTGAATTATAATTTGTTTTAGTGAGAATATATTAAAGTTAGAAATTTGGAAGTAGATGCTGATTGATATTTATTTTCTAAATAAATTTATAATTTTGAAATATATTAAAAATAAATAAATACTTAATCAGTAGTATGTATTTAAGATCATGGATTTGTTGGTTTGTTGTAAACATTTTTTTTAAATAAAAGAATACAGTTTACGAGTAGGTAAGTAGGTAGTCCGAAAATTTTAAAAAATACTCACTAATATAACATATTAGTAGTAAGTCAAATCTATTCTATTGTGTAGATGGGAAAGGGTGCGAGTCAAATCAACACCGATGAACTGGTAAATTTCACACAGAAACTTAAAATGATATAGAATTTTTTCCAATACTGTATAGTAAAGATTTTTCACATGTACCCATTATTTTTTTTCTCGCACATAGTATTAGAAATCTGAATTCTTATTTTACACTGCCAAACCCGGGAGATTTAATGTTTTTTCTGAGATACATTACTTATATTAAAATAATTAACAATACATTGATACATAGTTTTTGACATTTCGTAAGGCGATCGGAGTCGTTCATTGGTCGGGCCATTACTGTTGAGCGGTTTGCAGCAAATAAGGTTAAATATCGCTTACGGTTGTAGATTTGAGAAATCATACCCAATTAAAAGCAATATGATGAAAACACGGTAATATTTTAAATACATATAATTAATATGACAAATTATAAATTCAATACGTTATATTATTATGACGTGTCATTGAATTATAAAAGATAATTTCAAAATTTTAGATCTTTCTGATATTCATATTTAGGTACGCCACTGACTGTAACTGAACAACGTATCGACTCAGTTTCGTAATGCCTAACAACATGTTTATAGATGTCTGAAAGTAATTAATTATTTCACTGACCTCATGAGTTCAAAGCTGATGCAGAGATGGTTCCTGAAGTAAAAGTAATCTAGCATATGAATAACGTTGTGGGCTCCATCCTTGTCTTTGGTTCTGAGGTGGTCGAGGATCCTGACTTCGATGAGGGCCTGATGATGGAAGCGCTTCTTGTTCCTGATGATCTTGATGGCGACGTGCTGGTTGGTTCGGTGGTCTAACGCTCGTATAACTTGGCCGAAACTTCCTTTGCCGATTACTTCAAGGATCTCGTAGCGGTAGCAGATGTGATCATGGGCAACCTAGGAAAATGAGAGAAGACAAAATATTATTATTTTTTAATTAGACACTTAATTATTGGAAGCATGGTAGAAATTAAACTCCTGTACTATGAGTTCTATGGGTCTATTCTATATACAAGGCGGCTATCGACGGTAGTTTATCATATTTATGTGTTGAGGTGGTTAATCATTACAATAAGTTAACCGTCTAAAGTTTAGATGGATAACTTATTATAACAAACTACCCTACTTCAATTATAGTTTGTCAATTTATGGCTACGGCCGTATGTTGTAGCTTAACCACTGGGGAATGACAAAAGAAATGGCGTATTTCAAAAAAAACACTACCTTATTCTTAGGTCAATAATTATTATAAAGCAATCATTATTCATAAGATGTTTATCACACTTGAATGGTCAAATACATAGCTTATAATAAATATCTTTAGAATCATCTTCAAATGTATTAATCTTGCCGATTTTTTGAATAATAAAATGCCTAATTCTTGTCAAATTTGGGATCACAGAGATTATCATTATAATTTTTTATCGTGAATATTTTACAAAAATTATCTCGTAATAAATTATACTAATAGTTTTATAAATGCGTTTAAAAATTAATAAATGTAAAAAATCTTAACACCACTGCACAGTTATGTACCGAAATATGACTATATTCTAAAACATTAGAGCGAGAGGTTTAAAAGAATACTATTTTATGTAACAAAAATACTTTATGCAGTCATCAAATGTTTAAAATAACTATAAAGGATAACATGGCTTCAAAATTATATAAATAGATTATCTACAACGTTTAAGGAGTGTCCAGGATCATGGTTTGAAAATACAATAAAAACTCAATTTTGACCTTCGACGAGCATGTCCCCCCTTAATGTATTAGGCGCACAGAACAAAATATCAAGAAGATATTTAATGAATCTAAAAAAAAAAAAAATTTTAAATATGGAACATTCAAAATAAAATGCATTATTTGGTATTAGTGTTGTCAGACTCGCTGTATTCATATCGAATAGAGCACCTCCTCGTAGACTAGACTACCCTGATACTTTATTTATTGTTTTTCGAATTAGTCATGACGCCTTTTCGTCACTGAGCGCTATAATTTACTTTACTGAATTTATCTTCAAAAATATATTAGAACTAAGACTGTCATTTAAATGTATGAAAAGATTCAACACAAATCATTTTTCCAATCGGGAAAATCCACAGAAAGGAGATGGAATATTTTTGGAATAGATATATGTAAACGATGTTATTAAATCTTTTTTGTGACAGGTAGATATTTGAAAGCGAGAGATAAAGTACCCAGACTCGATGCATAATCAAAAACGTTAAAGAAAATCGGTTTTTTATAAAAACGGATCTCTGGATCGGTTTGTGGATAGGGCACCGAGATTAAGGGACGCCAAATTCGTGAATACGTACTCACATCTTATTATTATTTTTATAAATATGATATATTTATTTATTTACACTTTACTGGATCTAAACGGAACATGAACGAATAATATCAACAACTCATGTTTTATAATATTGTTCTATATTTAAAGATTTTTTTCCACCACATCCGATTGTAAAAAGATGTGTTAACAGATTTTTGTTTTTCGATAAATGGATGTTAGCCACTGACACAACATATTCATTCCAAACACACATTGAAAAAGAACATGTGCATTTTGCCAGACCCGGTATTTGAACTCGGGACCCACGACATTATAAGCCGTTAAATTAAGATTAGTCACCGATAGAATAACTTGTAATATCTTCGGCCTAATATGTGAATTTACCTACGCATATATTCAATTATTTTTTAAATTAATATGGACATTTAAAAGCCAGTCGCCATAAACCAGGATTTTTGAGCTAGTTTTGATTTATAATTAAGTGACGGTCAGGCTATATAACGAAAGAAATACAAAACCCGGTGTCTTCAAATATGACCAATATTGAATGCGCGTTTTATTTACGTGTCAAACTTGAATGCAAGTATCAAACATAAGAACTATTAAGAGCGTACTTCAGTGAAACGGCAAATAATTTTCAGCAGTAGGTGCGACGAAATTTCTCACTAGTCGTCAATCGGAGACCGACAGTCAAGGTGTCCGCACGTCGATTTGTTTTGTCATGACGTTGGATGAAAATATTCTTAAATTGTGTAAATATGACTAAAAAACTTTATGTATGTACTTAAAAAAGAAAACATATCAATGAATATACTATTATTATTAGTAATCTAACAATAAATATAACATTAAATGGACGCATGTTGGATTTTTATGACAAATTATATTTCGTTCGGCACGCGTCATTCGCACAATCCGCGCATCGCCTAACTACGATCTTTTTAGACCATGCCTCAACTGAAGTATAGCCTTAATGTAATAGGTACGTTGACGCAAAACTCCCAAAAATATGTATCTTTAACGGCACAGTAGGTCGAAATGGAGATTTTTTATAGTATTTTCAGAGCATAAGTCTGGACATTCCTTAAACGTTGTAGATTTTCTATTTATATAATTATGAAGCTTTAGTCAAACGCACAGAGTTAGAGTAGAAATGTCTTTATCAAATGAAAGACTATCAAAAATTTATAAAACAGAATCAATTTTAATACAGAAATCAACGGACTCAAGATAGTACAGAATTGTGTAAATATAAAATACCCCGACTGAGAGAATGGCAACATATCATGTGCACGGGGTACTAAAGACACATGGGCCAACCCTGACTGACCCCAATTATATAAAAAAAATGCAGCTGAGGAAAAGGTTACTTATCTGATAACTAAATTATTTTTAAGTAATTTACCATTGTAGAATCGTCTCTAGCAAATTATACTCGTTTTTTTCGCTCGTTTCAAGAAAATTTTAGATTCACCGAATCGGTTAATTCCGTAAAATATAAAATTAGTAGATATTGCCAAGGTAGCGCTGAAATTTAAATTTATTATAAATAAACCGTTATTATTCAGTTGAACACTCATGCAAAATCACGAAGATTATAATATTAGTACCTACTAATTTACTCGCGTAATAAAAAAAGCCCATCGCAAACGACCATCATCATCATCAGGGGCGCGACAACCCGGTGTGGGTCCTGGCCTCCTCCAACAGCTCCCTCCACCTGTCCCTATCCAGTGTGGCCGCTTTCCAATTTGGTATCCCCAGAATACGGCAGTCACTGGCAGTCGCAAACGACCATGTGAATATAAAATTTGAATTTTCGCAAATGATTTTCATTATTGTATAAATATTTTTGAAAGCGGTTATGAATGTGGATTTTTATAATGCAATAAGTTGGGGCATTACTGAAAATATGAGTCCTTTACGTTGCAGCATTGTTGTCGTATTCTGCTAACGTGTATAATATAGCTGTCCGTTTATTGTACTGTAAAAACACATACGGTTATTGTTGCAGATTTTCAATCAAGACTTTGTCCTATTGTGCAAACTAATATTATGATTTTGTATGTGCGGCAATATTCCGGTACTCAATGGTCCCAGTGTACAGATCGTTACTTTTTAGCATGGATACATGCTTTTGTCTTGACCTCCCGGGCGGATTCATTAAGAAAAATTGCACAGGCGTAAAGAAAAATAAAGAGAGAGACTCCAGTCGGTCGAGAACACAGTGACGTGTATACCCGCGCCCCGCAATTTGTTTTATTTTCTTTCGAATTTGGACAACCAGCATTCAGAGAATCAGTAGGCAAAGCATGTTCCATGTTTAATTATTTTAGCCGTCAGGGTTTAAGTATTTTTTAAATGTTTAATTCCTAGTAAATACACACTAGATTTAAGACTAGGACTGCTCATTATTGGAAATACATACTTTTCCAAACAACAAAATGTCAATTGACTGTGGTTTATATTATGGTTACCAATTCAACTAGTAGGATTACATTATAATAATAAAAAAAATTAAGATGAATTTTACTAATTGTAGTGCGAAATGTTTGTACATAAAACGTTTTATAGTAAATGTCTTGACTAAAATTTAAATTACGAACATTGTAGAAAAAAATTATATTATGACATTTTACATGTTGTATTATATTTTTTTAAAAATGCATTATCAGTTAATCCGAATTACGTTTTTCTTCATAAATCTTGGATTTGAGTAACTTTTATTCTACATTTTTTTCACATAATTTGTCACGGCGTTTTTTTTAAATCCACTTTTTACTAAATTAGACGCAGGTGTTCGATACTTTTTCGTCTCACGCAAAACTTGCCTACATAAACCACTCTATTATCCGAAACAAAAATAATCATAATAATAGGCGCGTTAGAATAGATATTGCAAAACATCCATTTTCCCATTTTTTTTAATGTAGCGACTAGTAGATGTTAACTTAGTACATAACAATTCAGACGAAACCATATTTGCTAACAGCACAACTTACGAAAGATAATAGAACCAAATAAAAACGTTTATTCCAAATTAATAATACTTCTCAATAATATTATTTACGAAAAGTCTTCGAAGTTTTTTCATATCCCAGCTGATTATTTGTGGACGGATTTAATAAATAATTTTGTGAAAGTGTTTGGAAAAACCTAACGAAAACACTCAATGAATGAATGCATCGCAAAAACTCAACGCTTTTTTTACAATTGCTTGTTTCGAATGAATATTTGACATTCTTGTGCGAAATGTTTATTATTATTTTTTTGTGGGCATTAAATTATCAATTTCATTAGTCAATTTGTTATTTTCTCTTTGTGACATCTTCTATTAATGGTTTGCAGCCAAATTGCAGTGAGTATTGTTCGGCTTCTATATATTGACATCTACGTCACGGCACTGTATGCGATGGCAGTATTACGTCACGCGCTTTTTACATGCTGGCGGTATTGCAACGGTTTTAGTTCCAGTGACGTGTACGTCTCGATATAGAAGTCGAAGTCTGTAATATATCCACAGGAACGCGCTAAGGGTGTCAGCCGCCCGGGTGTCAACCCAAGCCCCGCCAAATTAAAAAAATATTTTTTAGTGGAAATATAGCAAAAGTCAAAGAAAAGTTAAAATAATATTCTATTGTCATCAAAATATTCATAACAAAAATTATGTCCTATTTAATAATATAACATTCTGAATTATAATACAAAGTAGTTTGGAATGATCGATATGTATGGAGCACGGAAGTCTAAATTCATAAAATAATTTTTAACTATATTGAAAAAAATTGAGCCGAAGGCGACTTTTTTACTAGCCTTCAAACGTATATTTGAGGGATTTTGTTTTATTAATATTTAACTTTTGTTGATTTCAGTTAATCTATTTGCGTATAACAATTTTCGAAAAACATAAACGCGTATGCCTTCTTAATACCGAAAATACCGGTATTTTGGATTTTTGAAACCGGTATTTCGATATCGATAAATAATTGAATACCGGATTTTAAATACTGGTATTGCAATCCCTATGGCATAGACATACATACCTCGGACTAGGGATTCCAATCCCGGGATCCCGAGATCCCGAGCTATTTTCGATACCTATGAATCCCGGTATTAATAAACACAATCCCGAAACTTTCAGGATTGATTTTTTTATCAATTTTTATGGAAAATAAAATAAAAACGAAAATATAACAGAAAAAATACTTTTAATAACAAATAACTACATTAGAAATAAACTGAGTTTAAATGAAGTTTGATTTATACCCATGTGTATAATTAAGTAATTATATTTTTTCATATAAATTAATAAAAATGAGAAAGATTGGAAAAAACAATGCTTCGCACTATTAACAAAGTAATTCCACCATGATCTCGTACGTTTTACGGCATTTTCATATTTGGCTAACTAATTAGATTTATGAAGAGGATATGAAGTAAAGCAAATCATGGTGTACTATTTTAAATCTCTCTAACCCATTCATTAAGTCTTTACTATCAGAAACAGCAATCTCATATTAAATTCACATTATTATTTATATTACAATATTATTTACTCCATTAAACTTATGTATTTCCAAGATTGAACGTATACAATATTAACAATAAATGTCTTAGATAGTATAAATTATACTAGATTTATTTTTGACCGGTTTTATCAATGTTATTTGTAAATATAAAAAATTTATATTAACAATAGAAAAATGCCAATCCCGGGATTGTCAAATTGTAATCCCAAAATCTCGGGATCAGAATTTTGGCTCGGGATTGGATTCCCTACCTCAGACGTATTAGATCAGGGGAGGGCAAACTGCGGCCCGCGGGCCGCATGTGGCCCGCCGGGTATTTTTTGCGGCCCGCCATCATTAATTGTACTTCTGATTACGAATATTTGGTACTGTTCGGTTATACCGGAGCCAGCGGAAAACGCATTTTGAAAATAGCCGATAAACTGGATTATTTGTTAGGTTAACCTAACCAAACCTAACCTAACCTAACCTAACCTAACCTAACCCAACCTAACCGAACCTAAACTAACCCAAACTAACAAATAATCCAGATTATCGGCTATTTTCAAAATGCGTTTTCCGCTGGCTCCGGTATAACCGAACAGTACCGAATATTTTTTTTTATAATTTTTTAAAAAATATTGACAATAGATTAAAATTTGAAGAATTTGTTGTTTCGTAAATGTATTATCTCAGTACGTCTTCCTTGCATCTCGTCTCACACTAAGTAACCACTATTTTCTACGTTGAACATCGACTCCAATAGATATTGATAGTGTACCGACATTGCTACAACTTGAGATTATTGATCTGCAGTGTGACACTGATTTAAGAGAATTGCATCGTCGTGAAGAAATCTCCAAATTTTACAATGCCCTTAATTCAGACAAATTCGACCAACTTAAAGATTATACAATAAAAATGTTCGTTATTTTTGGATCAATTTATATATGTGAACAACCATTATCGGTCATGAACCTCAATACAAATTCTTTGCGATCAAATATCTCCGATGCCCATTTACAAGCAGTTTTGAGAATATCAACTACAAAATTAACAATTGAATTTAAAAAAATGTACAACAGTTTCATTCTTCTCATTAATTTTTTTGAAATGTTCATTTTTCGTGATAATAAATAGTGTATATCTAAAAATGGTATTTTACTTGCGGCCCGCCGCTCATTTTGAATTCTTGAATTTGGCCCTCCATCCAAAAAGTTTGCCCCCCCCTGTATTAGATTATAGTATTAAAGATTGAACTCCCACTATTCATGGAGCGTAAAGTGTATAACCAACTAATGTGTTCTACCAGACTAACGTATGCGTGATAAATATTGAGATGAAATGAGGTCGAGATGGCGGCATATGCAAATTCTCCCTTTTAAGGGAATTATTTCTAGGTAAAACCCTAATATAACTGAACTAGTAGGCGAACAAAATCGGTTGAATAACGTTGATACGATATGTATGAGAACTTTTATCTGGATAATATTTTAAATTATTGATTGTATGGCTGTTAAATATGTAATAGATTTGATCCAGTATTTGCCACGTTTAAAAAAAACAATTAAATAGACTGTCATTAGTGATTCATTTACAGGAGGCGGTGTCTGTGATGGTCCAAAACAATACGATGTATTTTGTAGGAACTATATATTATTTTTTCAATCTTCTCACGCGGTTTTATTGACAATGCAATAATATTTGGCCGCCATTAAAGTCAACATGACGAAGTCTTTAGAGTGGCCGGTACTAGGTGAAATTAGTGAAAGTGAATAACTACCTACCTACTCATCTCAAGAAATGTTGTGCAATGAATAATCGTATCCCGGCAAGTAGGTAATTATTAATTATGTGAAATATCTGTTTATAACATAGGCAATTTTCTTAATAATTGTAAAGTGGCATAATACATTTGATAAAAAGATGTTAACTACTTTTGAATACGCGTCTTAAAAATGACACACGTTTGGATTACATATTTACCAGTAGGTAATTTATTGTATTGTGTCCAAAGAGATTAGTTGTGTCACACAATGAAATGAAGAATTTTTTAAATTGTAATCCAGGTGACGTATAACGGTCGAAAATGAAGAGTTTTGTGTATCCTTGTCAGCTAAGTGTAGATAATATGTAGACTTTTTCATCCTAGAAATCAACATTTCCTCACATAAAATATATCATTACCTACTTGCCATAAACGTAATCATTTAAAAATGAACATGTTAGTACATACATAAAAGAAAATTTTACAGAACACTACTACTTGGCAATGTGAATACGATGGATTGCTTCGATTGCGAGTCAGCCGGCCAACCATGTAAATCGCTCAACGCTCACGCGACCATGAAATTTTCAACGATAATAAAACAGCAATCACAGTTTGACACTTAAATTCAGTACACATAATACACTCAAAGTATCAAAGTACTGTCATAATACATATTACTTACTTAAAATATGTTTTGTGTTTTCCGTAAGTATACAAATATTTCACAAAAACAAAGACTTTGGAGTGTAAATATAGAATGAATAAAATTACAGTATATACGTTGACGATGGCCGCAAATGATTTTTAAGATTATGTAAATTGAAAGCAAAAAAGGTTTCATTTCTGTCGCGTGTGTTCGACACACACTCATATTTATTTATTATAATAATATCGTGTAAAATTCTGTTTTAATTTTAATCATTAGGTTTGAGATTAAATACTTCCATAATGTGGGACACGTCATTGTTTGCAAATTCAATAAAATAACCGTTCTGCATTAGTAGCGTTTATTTCGTTTAAATAATTAACTAAACGACTTTTCCCGCCTTGATCACAAAAACGTTGCTTATTTATTTCAAAAGGTTCAAATAAAACACACTTTAGGCCTGTCAAAGACACTACTTCCGGAAGTAGCAAATGCACAGAACAGTCTTGAGTAATTTGCCAAGAGATCATTTTGAATGACGGTTCATTATTTTACACAAAAAGAATCAAAATTGCCTGGCCATAATGCGTTATTAGTCAATTATTTTGTCATATTATTTAATTACACGCATTAGGCTGCAGTTTATTTTTGTCAATATACTTGCCGGAATAAAAAGTATAGTGTTACGTCACTTAATTTCATGGCAGAAACGTAAAATTCATAATACAATAATTGACAGTTCGATGCCGTTTGAAAAGCAAGCACCAAAAAATACGAACCGTACGAGAGACATTGCGCAAAGGAAACAATTTTGATAACAGTACTGAACCAATTTTTAATATCGTTTGATGATTGGCGAAATTTATTTATTTCCTATGCAACACACAAGCAATATGAAATGATATTTCATAAATCATGCTTCGCCGAATCATTATATATTAGGTAGGCACACAAATAATGTTATGGTCATATATTTCTTTAGTTAGTATATCATCAGCTGTACCAGGGATAGTGAAAAATTCCCAAATATTATTTTTTGACTGTCTGGCGTGCCGATCAGTTTTTCGAGTAGTTCGAGCAGGAAAAAATGAAAAAATAGTAAAGTTATAAGAATTTTATTAAAAAGGTTCAAAAATTATAAACAATTGAGTTCTTCGAGTATTATTACTATAATACCTACTTAGTTTGGTTCTTTACGCACAAATTGACGCCAAAATTTCTCGGATCAGATGAGGCATCCTCCCGCTGCTGTCGTCTCAAGCATTGTAAAATAAAAGTAAATCGATCAAAATCGGAGGTTCGCGACACGGCTTACCCCGCCGCCTGATAAGGTCAGTGCTATAATATTATTATGTGTGACGCATAAATCCTGAGGACCGATCTATGCAATTTAAATTAATTATAATGCTTATTCTTCAAGAGTATCAGCTGTAGTTATTTTATATACAATACGATCTGTCATTTATGCATGAATTTCGTCGTTTCCGTTTGCGCACCGATTGATAAATATTATTAAAAACCGAAGAAAACACGCATTTTTAATATTGTATAATATGTATTTAGGTATTTGTAAAGTATTTTCTAAAAAAGATATCTTTTAAATTAGAAATCTATTTTTTTTCTCTTCAACATAAAACATTTGCATGCCATGCAAAATCATCTCGCGTGCCATAGGTTTGCCATACCTGAGCTATACCATAACATTTTTTTGTTAATTAATTACATAAACCAAAGAAGAGAATAAACTTATTTTTATTCAACGAATTATTCGCAAGATTTGAGAATGTAATATTCTATAATCTACCTATGTATAAAGAATGTTACATTGTCAAGTCTTGTGAATTATTCTTAGAATAAAAAACTTTATTTAATTATTAGCAAGTCGTGAGGTCCCGACAAAAAATAATAAGATGATTATGTAGGTACTTTCTGATAACAAAAGTATTATTAACACCCAAATTGTTTCTTCGTTTAGTTGTGTAGTATGTTTATCGCAAAAACTCGATACATAAAGTCATTGACCCACCAAAGGCTTCCAGCTCGACAAATCTCAAGGGAAATACAAATGGGAGAAACAAATCCTTCATAACTAAAACAATTCGATGGATTACGCTATCATCCACGTGATTACGAATATCGAGAAAGACTGGGTAAAATAGATTAGTTTAGGGCTCAGGTCATAGACCTTTCTTGTGTCGCTACACCCTTTTATATTAGTCAAGTATCCTGCGACATTGAGCCATATTAAAAGGGCGTCTTTAATATTGTAATGAAATATGGAGTTACAATCACCTTTTCTTTCATGTTAGGTACTGTTTTTATAAAGTGGATTTTCAATCATCACATCTGCAGCTACTTTACTAGTGTATGTTTATTTACTGACATATATTACACTTTTCCAAGACAAATGTTGACCCTTTTCATAGGCTAAACATAACATGGCTAATAATATCTACATATAGTATCTTTAGGAAATTGCGAACAACTGAAGCGCCTAGTTTCAAAAGACCCTAAAACGGTTTTTGAAAATTTTTGAGTTAGATATTATTTAGATGGATATTTTTGTTACCTATATGATATCCAAAGATTGAACTTTAAAAAACGTCAAAAACCGTCAAAATTTATGATCAAAAATTAGGGTAAATTTCAAAACCTGCTAACATGGTTGGGTGTGCTTTTCAAATACCCCTAACATAGAAAGCCAAAATACTCTTTAGAATTTAACGAATTAAAAAATAACTACATAAAGTTTACAGATTGAATAGATATGATTTTCTCTCATTTTTCTCAGAACTACCTAAAATCGTTTTAGGGGCTTTTGAAACTAGACGCTTCAACTGTGCTTAGTACAAAAAACTTTAAAACCGTTTATCTACTAACAATCACCTAGTACGGTTATTATATTTATAGAGGGAAATTTAATCATTTGCCAGGAAAATGGGACTCCAGTTCAAAGAAACAAAAACAAAATACATGCCTGCAAGTGATGTTCTATCAAGCCAAGGCCGATTATATTCAGATAGTGGTAATAAAACTGAACTACGAATTATGATGGTACTGCTAGATATTGATTATCTTCGAATGCACTGCTGTAATCTGTTCGCAATAAATAAAGACTTTCAATTGCATATTTCGTTCAAATTATTACTATGTATTTAAATATGCAACAATCATCATGTTCTACAAACAGATTATTATTGCATTCAATGTATGGGCAATCACTAGGACTTCCAATGACGTTTACAGTCTGTGTCATGGCCTGACAATTGTGGTCCTTGCCCATCACTTTTATTTATGAATTTTCAAAAGTTGACAATGAATTTCATGTACTTATCTAGAATTGTCCACCTCCCATAGCAAATTAAAATAATATAGTTCCAAAAATGTCCACCGTGGCGTGGTTCGGAATGTTGAACTTTGTCAAAATAAAAAATATGTAAACAAAAAAAGGACCACTTTGATAGAAAGGTACTTAAAAGTGTCTTCGAAACCCTATAGTGCGAGGAAAATACGACTACCACTGCTACTAACACGCCCGTTATAATGATGATTTTAATTTGTCTCACACATTGGTCACTCCATATCTCAAGGAAGGAAGATTTCCAACCACCAAAGAGGGTCCTCTTTAACAAATCAGAACAGAAATTAAGGGTCAGAATATCAGTGGTTGGACTATGTAGAAAGCAACACAACACCCCTGAGCTTAAAGCAATCTCGCAGGAGATGGAAGAGAATGGAGATATTATAGACCAATTTTAGGATGAAGTTCCGATGATGATGATGATGATTATAAGAGGCATCAACTGGATGATGGCAGATGTCATTAATAGTCTTATTTAGATTAGAAAGCTTTCAACTGATTGACATTTTATAGCGTAGATATTAATCTCACGTCTCGGTTTGTATTTACTCTTACCGTAGACTTGACAATAAAACCGTTGTTTTCTCCGTTATATTTACACACTAAATCAAATACACATCCATATTGTTATGCAAACAACTTTGTTGATCTCTTGCCTCTTTCAAATTAAGTTACTCCAAAATCGAAAACTAATTGTATCTAGACGACTGCTTTTTTACATATATTGTTTTTAATTGAATTTTTTTTTTCTTATATTGCCTGTCTTCTCTCTCTATGTAGGTATATACTGTTTATGTTTTTCTGTATTTTTTTTTATTTTTCTTATGATCACTACTTATGTGCTATTATTTTTTAACCTTGTTCAATAAATAACACTCCAATTATAATTATTACAGCTATACCTAATATTTGATCTAATTTAATTCGTTTTATTAATAGTATGCTTGTTGTATCAGCCTGTTATTGGGACCATCACATAGTATTATTTTATTATATAATATATTATACTTATTCTCTGCAACAGATCCTGTTGGTTGACCTAAGTAAATAATAAAAATATATATTGCGAAACATAATAATTAAACGAGTTTTTACTTGGCGGGACTCGAACACGCATTCACTGTATTCGCGCCAACGTATTTTACCAATTGTGCCACGTCCGTCCCATCTAATTACAACGATATTAACTAGTAGTATTTACATCTCGAAGCCCTTAGTTATATCTGAGATAATTTCAAATTATGTTAGTTAAAATGTTAACCTACATGACGTATTTCTTCTGCCCCGGTTCAAAACTCCACACTGAAAATAGTGGCCGAAATTTGACGTTAAATAACACTCGGGGGAAGAACTGGTGAGTATCATTTTGGTTGAGTATCTAAATCAATGGATTAGAACGAAAATCTAAAAATGTAATGCAGTCGCTATCTCATAATTTTGTTCATGTTATGTTTTTTTTCCATTGCAATATGTATTGGTACACTGACAGGAACCACTTCTTGAAGCAGCCATATTGCCAAACTCCTGAAATGGAATAAAACACTGCACATGTCGCTCGGAAGATGGATAACCTCAAATCTCAATATCAAGTACAAATTATGAGCAACTGAGTGTTCATAGCCGTCACATCCGGTGAATTGATTCATGTCAACAGAAATACAAGGCAATAACCTAACTAATGATGGAGGGAAGTGTAAATTTTCATAGGAGGCCTTCACTAATAACAGCATCGACCTCAGATGATTATAATGATGTTAACCAACGCAGAAAGTATCCACAGACAGTCGATTAGTGCATTAAAATTTGTCCTCAAATGATAATAAACTATGTAAAAAAATAATGTCAAGATCTTGCATTATTAGTATTTTTCTATTGTTTTATTGGGAATATAATATCTCTGCTATGCGTAAAATAATTTCCCGCTAAAACTCGTGGGCAGTCGTTTGAAAAAAAATGTTTTGACATTTCCCGCGTAAAAAAGTTACGAAGGGCTTACTCACAGCTAGGTAGGTACGCGATATAAAATAGCTTAGCGCAAAATATCGTCATTAAAACAAGAAATGTACGCCGAAGCGACATTATTTTGTTATTTTTAATCACTTTCTAAATGAGAAGGGCAAGGGATTTTAAGGCAATAAAGTGCTTTAGCTAGAAGTATGGGAAGAGTAATTAGATTTTATAAAAAAAAATCGTTTTGCCGCCATTTTGACTTCGCATCCCATCCTGGAAATTATTTTTTGTAAATACCAGTGACTAATATAATATTTATCTAATAAATATAAGTACAAATACTATGAAAGATTAATTAAGAATTATTAATCCATAGCATGTCATTTCAAACATACATATTATTATAAGGGCTTTTATAATGACATATAATATGTATGTAGATGCCTAGTACCTACGTATTAATATTATTATCAATATCATATATTTGATAGCAATCGATCTCAAATGGTCTTGTGCAGTAATTATTGAATTGGAACATTAATATCTACAAATTAATAAGTGGTGCATCAGATAAACGGTAGATAGTGAAAAAATTCAAATACCTACACATTATCACCGCTTGGTACCTATCCTCCCTACCTATCGCTAAGGTTAAGGGCAGTGTGGTATTCTACAGTAGTGTTCCCTACTGGTATTCCGTGGAACCCTGAGGTTCCACGTGCTAAAATTAGAGGTAATTCGTGTATTTTTAGCGATTTTTTATATTTCTAGTTATATTATTGAGTTGTCGTAACTTGGCATCTTAATATGAAGCGCTGATCACGATTCCATTTTGTAGTAGTCAAGTAACATACGACTCTTCGTCATATTGGATAAATAAAAATTTTCATTAGTCAGGAAGTAAACTAAAATTAATTTTAAAATAAAATCTTACACTTGCAGTAAAATAGCGCGACAGGTGACTTTTAAAACTACTATAGTAAATTTGTCGTGTATTTATCTCTGGTCGAATTGCCACGCCGGGCCACTATGTTAGAGTCGTATATAGGTGTCCGTTTATTTTTAGTCACGGTATAACTTGTGTAAAATTGGTGCAAGTGAGTTGTGGTGTTGGATGCATATTCTAAGGATCCCATAAACGGCAAAGAAAGAAATAAACGTGAAATACCAGATCATTAAAATATGTCTCCAGAGAGTTATGCAGATCTTTTGCGACATAGCCAGAAGGGAAGACGATTATATAACAATGTTCAAGGGCGAAGATACATAATTAGGAAAATTGGAAGGAGTAGCCCTCGACAGTGAGGAACATGAAAATAAGAAGGATATTATTTGGCATACCTATCCATCACATAACTCTCTTCTATAAACTACCTAATAGTGATTATAACAGAACTAATATTATAAGAATACATACATCATTTGAAAAACACTTTTGAAAAATCTATAAACATTGGGAAAATCTTTTTGAAAAAAAATACGACACCCAGTAGGATTCGAATCTGCGCTCACCGAGATTCGCGTCCATGTACTCTGATCACGTATTATATACGTGCCATATCTAAAAGCGATCTATACTCTCTGAAGTGTTTTCTAAATTGCGTTGCTTATCATTTGCAATAGGCTTTTGTATTTTGAATCAAGGTATTATAATTAGGTACCGGTATCAGGATCACTCCAAATTTTTGTTATAACGTACTTGCACTTATAGTTTGTGAATTATTCGTCCAATAAAAAAATAGTTTATTACATAAGAACACAACAAGCTAACCATCGATATAAAATAATGTACCTACGTATTATGCTAAAAATAACGGTCATATAATTCTGTTTAAAAACGTCTTCAATCAAAATGTTTTAAATCTTCAAAAAGTGATTGTAGATATTATCTTATATAAGAAGTGGATTTAGTGGACAGTTGCAGCTGAGTTAGATTATTTAAGGTAAGGTTTAATTATTCAGCTGAGGCATGGTCTAAAAAGATCGTAACTAGGCGATGCGCGGATTGTGCAAATGACGCGAGCCGAACGAAATATAATTTGTCATAAAAATTCAACATGCTTCCTTTTAATGTTATGTGTATTATTATATTCGTAATAATAATAGTATATTCATTGACATGTTTTCTTTTTCAAGTAAGTACATGCGGAACGTTTTTTAGTCATCTTTGCACGATAAAACAAATTTACGTGCTCACACCTCGACTCTCTGTCTCCGATTGGCGACGACTGCGAAATTTCGTTCCATCTACTTTGAAAATTATTTGCCGTTTCACTTATGCATGCGCTCTTAAGGGACGACAAATTCGTGGGTAAATGTTAACTGATGTCTAAAAAAATATATGTATATTTTGAGTACATATGTGATTTATTTTGGATTATGTCCACACTATGTAGATAAAAATCATCTACGAAAATGTAAATCAAATAATCATTAGCTGGAAACACGAAATTGTGACGGCAAGCATTATCCCTACTTTCAGTATGGTACACCAAAAGTTTCTTACAAGTATTACCAATTATAAACTTTTAGAAGTTTTCCACAAAAACAAAAAAAGCTCTCGCGACATTTTTCGCGCATTTCGGCGGCACGGGTCAATTACATTTCGCAAAGAAATTTCTCCCACGCACATACCGAAAAAAATAATAATAAAAAGCCAACATTTTTATGTAAAGGTTATCGTAATTAAATATGACACGCCGGCGTTACTGTGCACCGCCCGTCAAAAAGTTATCGGCATTATTAACAATGGAGGGAAAATACGTAGGTGTACATGATGGCAGTGTCTTACAAATTGATTTGCTGTTTTTTTTTTTTTTCAATTTGGCGAGAAATTTAATCTAGCCCATATTTTTTTATTATTACGTACGCCGGTTTTTCAAACAATACCATCATCACACATTGCGAATTTTGTGAGTATTGAAATATTACTGAGAGAGCCAAATTTATTTGATGAAATTTAAACTGTTTTCAAATTATGAAAAGACTTCGTTATTAGCAACAAAAAATAAACAGTAAGGATGTCTTTTCTGAAAACAATATGCTACAAAAGTTGATTTTTTTAAATCTGCCTTGCCATGTATGCCACGTATATTGATAGAATTGTCATATTATATTATGTCTATGACCTGGACTCTAGAGTTTCCAACATGTAGTACGAGAAAATTCGTACATTTTCGATCTTCCGTCATGCTGAAAATTTTAAAGTAAACATTTCGGATCGAGGCCTCTAAAAATAAGTGCACATGCTCTACGAAGGTCTTAACATGGCCCTGTATTTACTTATACAGTGTACCGGTGACCAAGTTGTGTAAATCGATTGCATAGTTAAATATGCGATTGTAAATTCTACATACCTGTTTCCAACATTCAGTAAATGAGGTTGTATGAATGTTACAATAATTCTGTGATTAAATTAACTTTATTAAATTTATCTAAACAGCGAGTGGCGAAAGGTTCGTAATAAATTAAATTAAATAACGAATTATTTAAAAATAAAAAAACGACGATTTAATATATTATTAGGTATAATATGATTACATTTCACATCACTTTCCCTAAGTATATTAATTTTAATAAAAATAGAGCAGTAAAGTTTCGAAATATAGTAAGTTACCAAATTTTCTCCTCAGAGTCGTGATTTATAAATTTCATGATTCGTTTTTTTTTGTGAAACACAAGAATAACTGAAATCTTATAACTTTAAAAAATAGATGCTTGATAGTTATAAAAAAAATATTATAATTAGATACCAAAGACTATGGATAATTTGGTTTATGAAATTTAATTAATGTCATTCAATCACTTTCAATCTTTGATGGAAAGCCATTATAATTTTTAAATCGGTTGGTTAATCCTGAATACATTATGGAATGAGTCTTGTGTATTTTTTGTGGTTGGTAATTACGTGGTGTTGAAAAATTTCAACAGTTCTCTTAAGTTGGATTTTCCGCATATAATATGCAATGAGTGTCTCACGAACCAGGCTAAAGATTTAATTTGTAAAAAGTAACATCTGGCAAGTAAGTCATAATACGAATCTTTTCATATATGATACAATTTCATCATTGGTGAAGCTAATTCTAAGCTCTGACATAATGAATTCACCGCAATGCACTTTTTGGCACGATGCTTTTTAAATGAAAAAAAATGTTGTTTAAATTGCAAGATATTATGTATTTCAGTTGCTCAAGTAGTGAATGGATACTGAAGACAAAATACCATGAATATCAATGGTGGAGTGAGACCGGAAGACGCGAATACTGAAATTTGTGTCTTTGTCGTATTTTTATGTTGGAAAATGACAAATTTGAAGTATTCATATACCTACTATAATATTGTATATACCAGGGATGGCGAACCTATTGCACGCGAGATGATTTTGCATGGCACGCGAATGTTTCATTTTGAAGAGAAAATAAATTATTACTTTATATATATTTAAAAAAATGATTTTCTTACAAATAAATATATAAGTACGTATATAATATTTAAAAATAATGACGACATAGCCATGCGTATTTTCTTCGGTTTTTCACATTATGTTTACCAATTGATGCGCAAACGGAAACGACGATTTTCATGCATAAATATGACAAATCGCACTGTATAAAATATAACAGGAAAATCCTTTTCAAGAAAAATCATTACGTTTAATGTAAATATACAATTGTATACATCAGGGAATTAAAAATAAAAATATTTAATCAACAAACCTTATGAAATTAATTATCGGCTGTCATTCAAATATAATAACCGCTTATTATTTTGCATCAAACATAATCTCTAAAAATGGAAAACCGTTCAGTGATAGAGAATATATTAATATGAAAGAAGAGTGGTTTAAATTCTTCCACGATCTCTTTGACTAATTTGAAAACAAGGAAAAAAATAATGAATAAAATATATGCCTTGGGCTAGAAATACGGTGAAAGATAAAAATAAAGAAAAATCAATTTTCATGTTTTAAGCTTTTTTAAAAGAATTCTTAAACTATTTTTTTAGAAAACTTTAAAAAAACTTTTTTTCACCATGAAGAACTGCTTGGCACGTCAGACAGTCGAAACATATTATTATTTGGGAAATTTTGGCACGCGTACGTAAAAAGGTTCGCCAACCCTGGTATATACATACTACATTGTAAGCAAGGTTCACCAGCTCGAGCGGGTAATAAGAAAAAGTGATAATGGGACTATGCCAGAGAAATAGAACCAATTTAAATTCTATCGGCGATGGTGTGTTTAGAGGCTAGGTTAAGACAATACTTATTGAAACTAGGACGATTTTCTTTGATGCAACGGATTCGTAAAAAAAATAAAAAGGGGCCTGCAAACAGTTAAACCATTCATAAAGTTATTTAATTTTACTAAAATCTAAAAAAGATGCGTACATGTTTCTTACAAATTGGATACAATGTTTCGTAACATTTAAAATTTTGTAATATTTTATTTAATAAAATGTTTTATTTTTTGGTGCTCACGAGTCCTTAAAATCACTCAGTGCGTCGGATTGAAGCCACTGTGATGGTTACTATACGGCATCTCATTCATTTAACTAAAAGTGAGATAAAGGATTGGTGACTAATACCTTAGTAGAAAAAGCGTGTCATATCATCAGTCGTACACCCACGATAGCCGCGTGGCTTAAGCGCCGGTCTATAGTGTCGAGGGTCCCAGGTTCGAATCCTGGGTCTGGCAAGTACACATATTGTTTTTCAATTTGTGTATGAGTCAGAGTATGGACCTAATAGGTTGAGCAAGTGGCCGACATCCATTTCTCGTAAAAATAAAATCTGGTAATACAAACCTCCACTCTGTGGGGGCCCATATGATCCTATTAGGATCGGTCATTGTCGAAAGAATCATCAGTCGTTGTGATTACTTTAGTAAAATTTTGGTAACCATCAAAATATTGTAAAATATTTTTAAAACCTTTCCCGTGCTGTGATGTAAATTCACGTCACACATATTCTACATTTAAGTTAATATGCACTGCAGCCATTTCTTAGTTTTGTATGCGGTAAGTCCATATTGACAACCTTACATTATAATATACCTAACAAATTAGTTTTCGCTCATTAAACATCTGGTATTTTAGTGTTTTTTTTTAAAATTTTTTGTTTTAACCGTTTTTTTATTATGGTCTTTATGAGTTACTTATATTTATCATATTTACTAAATTTTAACATGGTTATAACTCATTTTCACCAAATTTGGACTCAGTTGACTGTAGTTAGACCTCTTGCATACAAAATTAGTCTATTTCTGGTATCATCGACAAAATAAGTTTGAATTGAAAATAGAGAAATTGTTATTTAAATGTAAGTACTGTAAAACTATTACTGTAACGCAGTGTGACAGGATAGGACATAACGGAACTTATTAGCACCGTAAGAGAGGGGCTAAGGCCGAGCAATAAAGGGTACCTAGTTAGAATAAAAAGTCAATCAGCGTCCCAGCACTATTTTTTTAAATACGACTACACCACTGATCAAGATACTAACATAAAAGCGCCCGATGTTTGCATATATTAATTATTTTGATTGTATGTTGTATGTGCAACAGATAACACAATTCAAACATATAGACACATGAGATATCGACGAGAGAGAATTGAGGATAATCTAATGGTCAGCGAATATTAAAAAAATACTTTGTAATTAACAAACAGTGTTACAAATAACAACATATTTTTTATTTGCTTACTGTTATTATACGAAGTGGGCAAAAAAAAGAACTTTTTGCTGTTTTAGCATCTCTAATATCTGTTGTATTTCCGAATGCTTTTTAATTAATGTTAATGTATTACCATCAATATAAAAAATCACTAGTGTATTTGTTCTATATTATCATCATCAACCGGGTTCGATCGACTGCTGGATGTAGGACTCTTCTCGGTCCGTAGTTTTTTGCTGCCACGTACATCCACCGAACTATATGAGCTCATCTATCCAGCGTGTTTTAGGGCGTTCAGTGCCTCTTGGATATTAAAGTGTGACGGCATTCATCCAGCGGTTGTTTACTCGCCGAGCGACATTTCCAGACTATTATTCGACTGTAGAGAGGAAAAAGGACGTAATCCACACAAATCAAATTTTACAGGAGGCACAAAAACGTTTTTGTTATGGTTTTGGTGAAAGTTGAAATACAAAATATACATAACCGTCAAGTGCATGATAATTAATAATTTGGATTTTATATTCCAAATCTAATATTAATTATTTAGTTGATTAAAGAACAACCAACAAAAATGATGGTTAGGTCGTTTTTATCACTTCACTTCCTTACTTTTTTAAAAAAATGTCAAATAAATTTAGATAATAAATCGGTATTTGCAGCTTAAATCCTTTGGACACAACTTGTAAAACGTTATTATCCAATAAAACCTGTTTTGAAAAAACTGAGGATTACGTATTTTTTCCTTTCTACAGTCGAATATATAACGAGGGTCTAACATTAACATCTCGTATCCAATATTCAATATTTTCGATAGGGGGAATTAAAATATTATAAAAAATGAAAGTAATCAAATTAAATAAAAACAAAAATTCAGTTACCTTACGAAATAAACTAAATAATTTTATCAAAAAGCGTATTTTTTATTGTATTTAATTTGATTCAGTAGTTTTTGTATAACATTTTAACTGTCATCTGTCAAAAATATTGAATACCTATCACAAATGAGGTGTTAATGTTAGAACATCGATAATATAATTATAGGTATTATTAATAACAAAATTTTGAAAAACCTCAAAAACATTTGGACCGAGCTCTCAGTCGAGTCTCAGTTTCCGTTAATGATTCATGCGAATTACTTCTTATATTTACGTTTAAACTGAACCTACTACAAAATCCAGTAATATATATTTTCTTGGTATTCTGACGTCACAGTCTCTACAACCCTTTTACCGACGACCAATTGGAAGGTTTAAAAACACATTTACAATAATTTTAAGGGTAATATGGGTAAAATAAAAACCCTAGAGCTATAAATCTTTACAACAGCAACCGACAGGGAAAATATGGCTAAAATCATAGCCGACCTCAGATAACGGATATGGCATAAAAAGAAGGGTTTGCAAAATACCGTTTTCAATGTCGGACAGAACTAGGGCCGTCAAAGGATTATCGATGATTTTTAACCCCAATACTTTGATACTTTTGAATCAATACTTTTCATTCGATATAACAACCCTAGACGTATCTACTATAAGCCTTACCATAATATCTTGGCTACGGACGTCATAACGGTGATCTGGGGAACTACGAAACCTCCGCAATTTCAGGTATACATCTACACCCCCGACTCCTGCATTTATTATAGTCTATATCTATAACATTGCATACAGCGCTATAAAATCGTAGCCAAGATATCATGGTTATAGTATACCTATACAATTTTCTCAAATGTACTATAATAAAACATTCAATATTATCAATTGGGCTCTCATGGTGCAGTGCGTAAGGCGCTGAGCTTTCATCCGGGAGCTCCGGGTTCGGCCCCGGTGAGGACACAATATATTTATGTAATTTTCTCAAAACCTGGGTATTTGTGATATTGTGATGTTTCACTTCTATTACTAAATACACTACTGTTAAACTACACTACTTTCAATCAGTATCCGTGCCTGTTTTAGTGTTAAAAAAAATATATTTCATATGTTTACTATTAAGTCTTGGTCTCTCAAAATACGGCAGAATTTCAAGGTGGTCACGATACTCAGCCATGAGGGAACGACCAAAAAGAAGAAGATCTGACATAGTGTATTTAAGATACCTACTCCATAATACTGGTATTGTAATTATAACGTTTTGGCTTAATGCTGCTGTAATCTGTATGTGTTATACCGTTCTTAATATGGAATTTTTATATTTCACTCAAAATAACTGTATTCGTAGCTCTAAGCCGGCTCGCACATCACAACTCGCCTTGTGTGCCTGGCGGCCATAAATCAAAACTTCCTAGACCCGCCGGTCAGTGTTGCATAATACAACCTCGCACATCTCTAGCGACATCGACATTCGCCGCATTCGCGCGTAATCTTCCGAAACGTCAAAATATACTCTAGCTAGACGACGCCATTGCGCAAATATGTCATCAGACGCGGAAACAGCGATCATTATGTATTTGTACCGGAGACATTTAAGGAGAAGTCTCTCGTCTGCCATTTTTATTGTGTTGATTGCAATGACATTAATATGGACGAATAATCTGGAAAAGAAAATGACACTCACTATATTGTCGGGTCTGCCGAATGGCATAATCTGTTCTAACGCCATTACAATAAAGGTGATATTGCTATAAATTCCTGATGCTTTTTGTTGAGTCTGCCGAATAGTTCGGTTCGAACGGGTTCGCTCAAATGGACATTGACATTAGAAATACTGCTCTAACGCCATTACAATAAAGGTCATATTGCTATAAATTCCCGATGCGTGATATCGCATAATGAAAATTGCGTGACGTCTACCTATACATACGAATGCGCGAATTTACTTGCTAGCTACTGTATTAAGTGCGTCGTCCATTAATAATGTCATTGGTTGATTGTATGAACAAACGTCAAACGCGGTGACCAGCGATGAGCGAGCAATGACAGTGTAGACAGAGACAGAGACAGAAATGGCTGATTGTGCGGCTGTGCGCATGCGCGGAGTCGACATTTGTCGAAGTCGACATGCAGGCTCTAGCGAACGCAACTCGTCGCATGCAGGAGCGTCGCAGCTGCATCGGCCAATCTGCGAAGCTTCATTTGATAACGATAGTTTCTTGGTTTACGATGATGTCACATCGACGAATTCGTCGTAAGACGCATGCGGCGAGTTCTGATGTGCGAGCCCTCTAATTTGTAGTTACTTCATAAAGATTTTTTTTCTCTACTATTTCTACATTCAACAGAATCATTTACAATATATCTATATTATTAGTATGTCATTTTACCTTATTGTAGCTACCGTTGTCATCATCATATCCAGCGTTGAGAGGTGCCCCTGGTCTTCCAAGAACCTTGGCAGCATCCAGTCCAAGATACCAAACTTCGGGAAACTTGTCTACTTCAGCTCGCTCATATTCTGTTAGTCGGCCACCGTACACCTTCAATGCCTCTGGAAAAAAAACAAACACACAGGTATTTTAGATATATTTTCATTTATATTATAGGTGTGTCTATTTGTGTAAATTTTAGCTATGCTATTTTTCATTAGGTCGGGGATTTCAATCATGTGCCCAGGTCAAATACTACTTGCTTACTTTGCCCTGGTACGCCTCAGCATAATTTCGTTGGAAAAGCACAGCGTCGCATCACTTTTTTCGGGTCTTGCACCTCCTGCCTTGTGAGAACTGCAGCGTGTCGCTTTTCACATCGCTGCAGGATGAGGTAGGGTTGGCTACGGCAATCGAACCCTTGAAGTTGTGCCACAAGTATAAGAAGTGACGCACTCTTCGTCGGCATTCGAAATACACGTCCCAGCCACGTGAAGCCTCTATTCATGATTACTTCAATCACCAAGTGCCACTATATCCACTCACGAACTCGAGTAAAAATGCTCCAAAGTCGAGACCTTCGAAGTATGGTATAATACCATGTCTCAAAGCCAAACAGGAACACAAATAGCACGCACGCGTTGAACAAACATTTGGATTCCAAGTTCACCCCACGTCAAATACGCAGTTCATTTTTCCTGGCGCTACAGTCGTAGCAGTCTCAAACATACGTCCAATACTGCTTCTTCTTCTAGTTTTCTTCTCCAGTTGATGACTAATAACACATGAAAGTATTTTGTACGTCATCAATCCACGAGATTCGTACAACCAAACCATCAGATATTTGCCAACCTTCGGAGCCACGAAAGGCACGAGAAGAATATAAAGATACTATTCATACATACTGATTTCTATTTGAACCTATTTTTATCTTCAGAGATTTAAGAGATCAATCTAAGCATCTAACGGATATCTATAAAATTTATTGATAATCAATGATACCATGATTAGAACGAGACACAAAATTAACGATGCCATCAATTTTATTCGCCTGCAATTAATAATCCCATTAATTGCTGACAATATAAACCATTTAATTAATATACAGAGGAATATATTTGTATTTACATTTACATCTACATCTTGCCTAATGAACTGGTATCCATAATTATTTACCTTATTTCTCTACAAACCATAGATTTCTTAACGTCAATTTACCTGACCAATATCAATTATAGAAATCATGAGAAGTACTTTGTTATATAAACAGTGTGTCATAAAATATAATATGTAGAAATAGTTATAAATTGTGTAATTGAGCTATGATACACAATTTATTTTACACGAACTATTAATTACGACGTTCTAGTTAAGGCAGAAGAATGACGAGTCATAAAAAATAGCACTTTATAACTCTTTCAACAATCCGGATTTGTGGTTATATAATTTTGAACATAGACCTACCCACTTTTGTTCATAACATTAATATTTCGTTTTTTTTTTGCATATGGCTAAAATATGGTAAGTATATTTTGTGTTTGGGTGGGTATGTTGTTGACTTGCGAAGAAAAACGCTACGCAGCCGGATATTGAGCAATTTGAACCTATTTTTTTTGTTGTTGCGCAAGCAATTTTATTTTGAACAGCTAAAAAAGGTCAGATGACAAATAATGGAAGAACATCATTGTCTTTTTAGAATGTAAGTAAAGACTTTTACTCACTATCAGCGTTGAATAAATAATATTGTTTTTTGAACATTCGATCATTGTTCTTAATTTAAATCAGAATTCTCCTCTGTGCGGAGAAATATACCCAAAAGCAATGAATACCATAATAAAGAAATTTTAAATAATAAAATATGACGCAGCCATTTAATCTGCACTAGTGTGTATTTGATTTTCGAAAAACTGCTAAAATTCCAATCATAGATAATGAACATAATAAAATACATCTAGAATACAAACTGACAACTTGAGAATATTTCAAGTCATAATAAGTAGGTATTGTAAGAAAAAGTTTAAAAAAAGAATACATAATACCCGTTTACACGTGCATGGATTTACTGTTCACAGTAAGAAAATGTATGAGTAAACATGTATTATCCTACAGTTGGCAAGATTGCGTGCATGAATCAAACAAGTTTGGAAGCTTCTGAATTTTAATGCGCAAGTAAGATCTGCACCTGCGCAGTAGAACGATAATGGCGAAACTGCCGGTAAAAAAACGAACTACTTGCTCATTTTGAGATTAACCGATTTTCAATACGTCCTGTCATATAGTACTATAAAATGACAACATCGCGTCTCGCTCTTGAAAAATGAGATTGGAGACAGTCAGCACTTTTACATGTAAACAGTTATTGTCACGAATAAAATACATCTAGAATACAAACTGATAACTTGAGAATATTTAAAGTGATAATAAGTATTATAAGACTTTTAGCGAATAAGAAAATTTATTTACCTAGATTTAATAAAGTTGTTATAGTATTACTATCTGGTGTTTTCATTTCTGGTGAATTCATTTATTTCGTGGGGTCTAATTATTAGTAATTTCATAGAGAAAAATGCTAACAATTTTCCTGTCGGAATAGTCCGTTTGTATGTAGCATGCCATTTTGGAAAAGACAGGCTTGTCATGGGGTGCGCCTCATTTTATTGAAACGTCAACGACCGTCCCGCCATTTTCCCATTCACAGATGTTAGTAATAGGACACGCAAGAATTACCACACGTGAGGATATTAAATGTATTATTGTAGAGCTGTAAGCTAAGGAAACGATTCAACATGGTGTCGTTGATTCTGTAATAGGTGCCTGTTATGTGCGCAAAACTATATTGTTCACTTCAAATGACAAATAAAACTATACCTACATACAGTTAAAATAGGCAAATAATGGTTATCTACAAAGAGATACCATCCGCCATATCTCAAACATATACCACGTTATGCATCCTTCGAAGCTGTGCTGTAGACAGCGCTCGACTTGGAAAAATTTACAAAACGGAGCGCTCGACAAATTTCTGCAGGTATTTACATAGTTGTCAAATTTTATGTGTATTTTATAAAAATAAGTGTGTTAGATTTTCTATTATATGGGCTATCTAGCTTAGACGGTCAAAATATTTTTTCCACGAGACGGAGCGATAATTTTACCGATTTAACGAACCGGAACGACGCTCTGGTCCATTTCGAGCCCTGACTGTATTATTCACTTCAAATGACAAATAAAACTGTACCTACCTACAGTTGAAACAGGCAAATAATGTTTATCTACAAAGAGACACCATCCCCCATAATATCTCAAACGTATACCACGTTATGCGTCCTTCAAATTTGTACTGTAGAAACACATGAACATCCGCCGTGGCATTGGTTGGAATTCAGTATAATGTGGGTTATTTCTATCATAATTAAATGTATTATGGTCAAACCTTGGATAGAAAAGACCTTTACGATCTCCCCCGTGTACTGACTTTAATTTGTTTAGAATAATTATTTTAATCAGATTTTTGAAGTTATACTTCTTTAGGCGCGTTTAGAAAATCAGATCAAAGTGTATTTTTGGCGTGTGGCATGTAACACATAATTTATTTTTTCACACAAAAATAAACGCACTCGATTGGATTCGAACCACCGATTGTTCGGTTATCAGCCGAACGCACTACAATTACGCCACAGTATGATACTCCAATCGTGACGATGATACAGTATAATATTATAGTTTAGATACGTAAACAAATTATTAAACGTCGTAGTGGCTTACTTTAAAGTTGTTACATTAAAAATAAAAAGAACGATAAATATTTATATAATTTAATAATATAAGTTAGAGTGTATAGAAATAAACCAACGGCGTTTCAATAAGCGGTACTTTTTCTTGAGTGTGTAATTTAATAAGATAATTAAGAGCTAGTTGAAGAATGTAGGTTATCACAAGTTGGTTTTTGTTTTGTTATGCCAAAGAAGTATAACTTCTAACGCGCGTACAAAAGTACACACACCGATTTTTTTATTGTGACGGTGACTTAAAGTGCAGAGATTCAGATAAGTATTCTCTTTTCCTCACTCCTGTGGTTGGTCTATATGGGCCTAGGGTGCAATCGATGCGTTGGACGTGCCAGCGATATTCGAATGAAACCATTCCAAAAAGTTCATAAAAAATAGTTTGTAAAAACTCGTCTTGTAATAAATATAAAATTCGCTTTCGGATGGATGGCAGACTACTGGATCATTTTTTTGTATAATCGACCATGTAGCGGAAATAAAATGTTTACGTATGCCGCATAGAAACGGAAGTTCAATGTCGTTGAGAAAAAAAAATATATCGCCATAGAGAAATTGATTAGGCACATGCTAAAAAATAAGATATACTCTAATGGAGAAGTCATGCTCTTTGGACAGTAAATAAAAGAGAGACTTTTTATTTCACAGATTTTTTTATTAGGCGTGAAAACGTATTTTGTACGTCTGTTCGTGGTAATGTTATCTATTTTATCTTCATTAAGATTTTATTGTGTTCGCTGTAACTCTACGTTTTTGTGATTCGTATTTTGCATTTGTAATCTTGTTATTTTTCTCCTGAGTGTTGCATATAATTAAGTTTAATACTTTATCAAATAAATAAATATTGACAGTAGTTATTCGTGAACATTACCAGCTCCAATAAACACAAACATTTTTTTTTCCATATACTTTATGGTAGTGCCATTTATATTCCCATTCCACTCCTTATCTCCTCACCCATATCCTAATCCCCAGTGTTATTGTCACCAGACAATCAATAAGCAATTACGGGTGATGAAAGACGGTGTTACAAAGAATATTCAGTTGCATCTCGATAGCGGGCGTGAGCGGGCTTCTAATAGCTTTCCGTCGCTCAATAGATACAGACTCATTAAGAATCTATCATCATCCTCACATCCTCACATATAATCCATAAAACTGTGTCACAAAGTGCGTGAGTTTACAAACCGGGTGACCCAAAACAACAATACCGCGCGATTGAAAGTTGAAACCAGACCACGGAGCCATCATACATCATCACAAAGGTTAGTGTCTGGCATTCTGTTCCATCGCCCCCACCCCTAGATCCGACCTCCTCATCATCCCTCAAAATGATTACAGTCTACTTAAAAAGCTCAGCCAGTTTCATATAAACTAGAATAGAACTACTTACTGATTGATGAACATACATAAGTTGAAAACATCTCAGATATATTATCCACTAGAAAAAAATATATTTGAAAAAAATACGAACATCGACGGGATTTGAACCCATATAACCATTGGTGTCACGCCAATCTATGCATTAACCAGTTATGCTATGAGATTCCTATCTAATTGCGATAATTTAAACTAGTATGTCATACATGAAATGCTTATCAAACTGCGATATTATCCCGTCGAGGTTCGTATTATATTTTTTTCAAATATTTTTTTTTCTAGTGTGTATATATATCTGAGGTATTTTCAAGTAATGTATGTTTTATATATAGAATGTTACATTCTCAAAATCTTGTGAATATTGTTTGAATAAAAGAAATGGTTTATTACTGATTAATGTATGTTAAGGGATCATATTCGATTCTTGAATCTGAATTTCCTGGAATTGGAAATATTTAAATCTCTTTTAAGTTTTTGCAACTAAAGCGGTAGGTATAATTAAAAATAAAAGGACTTAGGTACCTAGGTACCTAATTATAAATCATCGTATAAACTAAATTATTAAGAAACATTATTCTGTATGTAGATATATATATTTTAATTCCTGCAACTGCCCTAAAAACGTATAACATCACTGCTGAAATAGAAATGTACCTACGTAATTGTATACAAAAAATAAACTGCCAACATTATCAGATTTTGTTACTAGGGAAGATATAGGTACGTTGCTATTTTACAGCGTTTTTCTTAGCTCGTATTCTTATTTGTCCGGTGGTTGTTTGTCCGGTACAAATCTTGCAATCGATTTTTAACTACCTTCCCGACTAGCTAGACATTTGAAACTTTTAGAATATATCAGAACACGATGCCAATGCATTTTTTAATACTTTTAGCCATCTTTAAGTAGAATTGAATTCATTTTCAGTTTTGTATGAAAAGTTATTTAGACACCATTATTGGTTGCTGGTCCTAGCAACAAAATTATTGATATATACGTGCGTTACTATGGAAATCAATATGACATGTCATAATGACATTTCAGTATTATTTCCATCAAGTACAATTTTTTTGATCGTGCTAGTCAAGTCAAGTTTACATGATTCAGCACAGAATTTAAAAACGTCGTATTTAAAAAGTTCTTTTTATCTTGTAATTATTTACTATGCACGTTAATAGTTTTAATTTAGGTATGGTTGTTAGTTGATTTATTCATATGAGGCCTCAAAATCAATCACTGCCTCTGTCACCCCAATAAAATGTGATTTTTAATAAAATTACACAATAATGCTTGTTATGTTTGTTGTTATTGGCACAGCAGAAAACACTATCTCGAAAAAATTATAATATAATGGGTTATACCAAAATAATCTTTATTTCAAACTCTATCGTCTGGAAAAACACATTAATTTAATAATTTTGTGTCTCATATTAATAAATATTGTATACGTGAATGCTCATGTTGGTTGTCATTAATTAATAATTTAAATAAAAACCAGATAACAACTGGAAGAAAGATAAAATTTACATGAGAAAATATCGTCTGTCGCGAATATTCACTTCACAGATTACATACTGGAAAAGGGCGTCTTGTGATAAGAATTTTATATGGTAATTTCTAAACGACTATATACTTTAGACTTTAGAGGCATACTATAATACGTTGTTATATTATATCCATTGATTTAATATTGCCTATCCCCCAAAATGGTTGATACTTACTATCCTCGTTTTTTCGTCAATAGATATTTGTGTATGTATTTGGATCTAGGGCATGTCCCAAGAGAAAAAGTGAGCGACTGACAGCCTCAATACAAAATTACTGTCATAAATATAGTGCCTATATATCCCGTGTTTATAGATAGCATTGTTCTTCGTTGTGAAAATAAGGATTTGCATAACGATTTTAAATCTTCTTTCAGATGAAATCTTCTGTGATTTCCTTATAGAAATCATTGATACAAGTTTCAGTTCAACGTAGTCTTTTTTGAACGCAAAAATTAAGAATACTTATATCTTATCAGGGTTTGTATGAAAATTACTGGTCGTAACCCTAAATGCATAGAATATTAAGTTACGTTAATATATTGTAATAGTAACCTATTTTATTTGTGGTTACCTGAATTAATTAACGAATTTCGGATCCAGTAAACCCAGTAATTATACTACATCCATTTTCTTTCATCAAAATGGCAATAAAAATAGAAAATTTCAAAATGGCTCCTTTGTTTGTTTTAACTTTAATAGATAGCACTCCCGTGCAAGTATTAAACTTTAGTTTCTTATAACAGTTATAACGCATTCCATATTACTCTCTTACACAATTCTCGGCAATAATTATTTTATCAGCTATTATAATAAAGTTTCCGTTTATATTTTTATGCAATCTGTTACAAAGGCAATTCAATTCATAATAATTGACTCTGTCGTCCATTCATTTGGCCGAAAGAAAGTGTCAAAACATTCGCCTTTTCTAATTCTTATATTACGGAGAATATCATATTTTAAACGAAATTCAATATCTGATATCCGCCACTAGCGTCGATGTAATAATATCAATATTGCGTTACATCTATAAGTCAGTGACTTTCAAACCCTTTCGTTTACGGTACCTTAAAAATCAATTTGTGGCTTTGCTGTACACCATACAATTTCTCAGATCTCGGAATCTGAATTTGACTAAGTTGAAAAGTCCGCGATAAGGGAATAGTATGTATTATCATATCGCACATACAGTGTAATAACGTCATAAGTGCAAAACACACTTTTTTCAGGAGAAGCATTTAAAGATCGTGAACTTGATAGAGTCACATGGTTCCATTATTTGACATTTATGAAACCTTTGACGAAAACTATAAGAACTACACTTAAGACATTGACGCACCAGGTGTGGAGATCTTTTAGGCATCTTTTTTGGCATAAATCTGAATTTTGATTTTTAGCACTTGTGACGTTGTTGCACCGGATGTGCGATATGGTAAAAAAATATTATCGCACAAAAATATGACAAGATATCTATTATTGTGACTATGCAATAGCGCATTTAGTTACGATTAAAAAGGCTATATTTTTTACACAATAAATATTAAATAGTATCTTACATATAAAATGATACATTGAAGGTCTAAAAAATTATAAGTCTGACGGCAATTCTATATTTGTTTAAATAAGTTACATTTTACTTATTATTAATATTATTATAGCAGACCCTACTATAATTACTCACACATATAACTTAACAGGTTCGAATCCTGGGTCTGGCAAGTACACATATTGCTTTTCAATTTGTGTATGAGTCAGAGTATGGATCTAATAGGTTGAGCAAGTGGCTGAGATCCATTTCTCGTAAAAACAAAATCTGTTAATACAAAACCTCCATTCTGTGGAGGACCATATGAGCTAATTAGGATCGGACATGGTCGGAAAAAATTATAATAGTGGTACAACAAGGTTAGAACTTAACCTTGAAAATGCATATATTGCGTTTTCTTCTACTGCGCACGAATTAGATAGGGTAAATTTTATTATTGTTGTATGCCATATAATTGGGAGAATATGACAGTGATTCAGTACATACTGAATTTAAAAAAAATATAATAGATTATTTCTCTTATAATAACATAAAATAAAATTTTGTATATTCTATTAAAATTTCTCAATAATTCTCTGTTAAAAGTAATTGCAGATCATGTTTGTTCATCATAAATGTTACGTTGTCATTAAACGGATAAATTCAATATTCTTCTAGGTACTTACTTACCTTTTAATGTATTTTCGAAATGCATTTTTTCACGCAGCCGAGTGCCAAAATCACATTTGTTCCTATTGAATAATGAGTGGAAAAATCTGTAGAAATTTTCATTTAAGAAATAAAACAACCAAATAATTGAGCAAACAAACCTATTATTATGTAAAACCGGTATCTATTATAATACACAATTGAGGCAAACAATGTCTTTGCTATCTTAAATAACTGCCTGAACATTATTTCGAAGACTAGTTCTGCTACACGGTGTTTGCAATGATAACGAAACAATAACTTCGGGGCATAATATTATATTGGGAATGTAAGAATATGGTCACATTTTCTGTCTAATTATATAATATAAAGTGATGTACTAATCAACTCCGTTATAATGAATTGTTTTTGGTCACATTAGTGACAAGTCACCACTTTGGCAGTAGGTGAGGTTGGTGCGCGATGGAGCAGTGAATAACTGAAGTCTGAGGATGATAAAAATTGCGTATTTATTTGCGGTTTGACAAGTATAATTTACCGAGCAGTTCGTCGTATCACACTTCACCGTGAAATGCTGTATCGGAAATATATGGCCGTATATTGAAGACCGTCCAACCTCTTTGGGTCCTATTGTACTGACATAAAATTCATGTCTAAATAAAACACGGTTCTTGTCGGTTTACACTTTACAGGAAGCCAGCAGCAAACAAATTATGAAAATAGCCGTTATACTGGATTATTTATCAGGTTAGGTTAAGTTAGGTTAGGTTTGGTTTTTATTCTTGAATTCATGAATTTTGCCAAACTCAGCTATGAAAAATGTTCATATTGAATCAAATAAAATTGGAGACCGTATAGTATACGGTCATTTCTTTCCGATAAGAAAGCTCACGGCGAACTGTACAACGGTGAAATGTTTTACGTACAATTTACATGTAACCATAATTTATATCGGTGCATACATACAATATTACACGATATAAGCTAGCCCGAGGGAGAGTGACAGTTACACGATTGAGATACAATGAGGAGTGATATTGTTTAGCCTTCGATGTGACGATACGGAGTGAGATTTTTTCTATCATGATAACCTTTTTTAATGAACTTATCACCATGTAAAATGCTCACACTGAGTAACTCAGGCCTCAGAATAAAATACATTTTTAATATAATAAAGATTAATAAATATATTGCTGAAGTGAAAACGTGCTTAGGTAAAAAAATGTATACAAGTAAAATGCATGTACTAAACAATATTTATATAAATAATATTAATTTGAGAATGTGTCGTAAGTCATGGATTCTGCTGACACTGCTTGGTTCTCATGCAACCATCGATCGCCACAGTTTTTATTAAGCTATGTGTCTCCTATCCAGGGCTCAAAATGGACCGAAGCGCACCGGAGCGCCGTTCCGGTTCGTGAAATATGTAAAATTGTCGCTCCGTCTCGTAGAAAAAAATATGTTGACCGTCTGAGCTAGACCATAATAGAAAATCTAACACACTTATTTTTATAAAATACACATAAAATTTGATAACTATGTAAATAATATCTTCAGAAAATATTCGAGCGCTCCGGTTTGTAAACTGTTCCATTTCGAGCGCTGGTCCTATCTAATTACGACGAAAGTAACTATTGTTTTTACAATTCTCACTAAAGCGCTTTAGTTTGCGTTAAATTGCGTTGTAGTCTTATAACAATTATACACTTCTCTGAGGTGTTTTTAAATTATATAATATGATCAACAAAGAATTTTACATTCTGAAATCTCGCGAATTATTCGTTGTATAAAAAAATGTTTATTAAATATATTACAGTTTTCAGTAAAAAATGTCTAAATATGAAAAAAAAAACATTTTTATTCAATTACGCTTCAATAAATTTCGTTTTTTGGATGACGCAATATATACAATATACCTACACCGGGACCCCCTTCAAGTATAAATCTGGCCCTGTTTGCATTGGCACTGCACAATATTTTTCAATCACCGTGTACGAAATACTCCAAAATGACTTTCTATGCATTCTTTTTATCATTCGGGCAAGACAGCTCGAAGCTAATTATTCGGACATGTGTATTGTCTGTATGATAATATTGAAGTTATTTTTTGCATTTGAAAAGTGAGAACAAAAGAACCTTTGTAGCCTATGTTTGTATTACGAGTTTGCAACACAAATAGCGAGTGTCATCGGTGCCAACTTTCACTCATATCAAAGTAGCGTCGCTTTTTACGGACGATGTTTGCAAAATTTATGACATCTGTACACAGGAATGAATTAGACTCCGTACTCTTAATCCATCAAAGACAACTTTTCCACTTCTAAATCTGAAAGCTCTCAGTTCTTTATTCATGGTATGGACAAGTATTAATTGCTTATATCATAATTATAAAATGTAAGTTCGGTCGCACATAGAAAATCGTCTCGACTGGGATACGGCTATAAATCAAAACCGCCGCAATATTGCAATACTTTTTCACGCACACTGACGAGACCATGCCGGAACAGTGACGTCAAGCGCATGAAAATGCAACTACAGATCTACAAAGAATGGATGGGGGAGCCACTGTCGAAAACTACGCAATCAAGACTCGCAACTGGGCAGAATCTGACATTCAAATGACGTTTTCAAAATGGCGTCCATATGGTAGTTCGTAGTTCCATTTTGACCGTTCTTTAGATAAGTTTATAAGACTGTACTGCACAAGCGCCGATTATATTGTGTGCCTTTAGTGAATGACAACAAAATCACATCGTCAAATTCGACGGATTAAGACCGGACTGAAAGACGCATAGTGAACACACCATTAAAGTTAAACCAAATAGAAAACTCATTTTCAATATAGTTACAGTATCCATGGGGGAACACAAATATAATTGGAAGTGCATTACTTTATGTGTGTGGTTTTAGGAGGATACTATCCTCGCGCGTAGAGAAACGATATGAGCATTTCCTCGGACAGTGAACAGTGTAGCTAATTTTTGTAATAGGAATGTTTATCAGGTTTTTCAAATTATGTAAATATTATATTTTATATACTACTATATTTTCAATGATGTATATTAAACATTGAAAAGGTTTTTTACAAACAGCCTGATTTCATTTTTATTACGTTTTTGGTAGTTCTAGAACTGGTAATAAAGATTAACAATAGCATTATAGCAAAAGGGTTATCCATCTTTAATTTGAATAGACCACTAGAGGGAAAATTTCGAAGAAAAACTAAAAAAAACACTTGACTTCGTTTCTGGAGAGAATTTTTTTTTTGAAAAATACCTCAAATCTATATCTCTTGAAAATATCTAAATCATTGTGTTACCCATATTTTTATCTGGTATGTATCAAAAGCTTACAGACTCCTGCGCGTCTATTCTATGCATAAGACTACTTGTCGGTCTCTACGGCAGCCATAGGGTAGGTTTGTATCGAAATATTATCACTTATTATAACAATTACAATAAATTAGTTGCAATTGTTACAATAAGTGCTATGTTTTAACAGCACCTCTCTTGGCTGTGTTAATTTTAGAGCGAGATAGACAGTGTTGACTGTTTAGACGACTAACTTATTGTAACAATTATAATACCTCAGTACATAAATATGATAAAGTGATCATATTTATCACTTTAGTGGTCGATAAGTATAGAATAGACCCACTAGACATAGACCAAAGATATTGAAGAAACTCTTATGACTAAGTTCTTTCAAATAAACTAAAATAATTATACATAATACAGTAAATGTCTTCTTATTTGACAAACAATTTCAACTATCGAAAAATGAACACAATCTTTAATTATTATTAAAGATAAAAAGTGGTATAATAGGGCTAAGTTTACTACGTGTCTATGACATTACTATCTTGCAGGAAGAGAAATTTGACTTCTTATCAGTTATGTTATAACTTATAAGTTATAACATAATATTATGTAGTTTTGATGTCTCTATACTTGTTACCTTCCAATGCGCACGTCTTAACAATGTCTAACTACAGAAAACTGTAATATCGAATCATACTCGTGTTTTAGCGTTCACCTAAATACCTCGCATTTATTACATTGTTGTGTTTATTGACTATAACATATTTTAGATTGTTCGCTTAATAATTGGTGTTTTATAACAATATCCCATTTATATTTGACCTACAAACTTATAAAATAGTACTTTTTTATATAATTATTTTCATTCACCTTTTTCGTTGTATTGAATTGTAACCACCATTATTCGTTATAAATAATATCGTCTCTGTTCTGGCAGAATACACTAACTGGAGAATACTAGTTTTGAGTAATTTGACTTTGAAGTTGTTAAAATGTTTGAAATGGTCTATCATGTGAGTTTATTAAGTAATCGTAAAAAGGATGACTTTAAAATAAAGACTGTTTATTTATTAAGAAGGTTTCCAGACGGTAAAGTTTGAAATAAGGAACATTTTGGTATAACTAACTCAATATGTCATTTTTTCGAATTAGTGTCTTCTGCCAGAACAGTGACGATATTTATATGCACCGGTTTATATTATGATTTAAAGATATTTCATACTTAGTATCTATGGTATACTAAATAAATTACTTACATACGCAAAATAATGATTTTATTGGCTTAACGCCTATGCCATAAAAACAAAAAAATAAACATAATGCTTATTTCACCATTATTCACCACGTATGAGACTGCAATAAGTTTCTCATATATTATTGTCTAGCCTAGACAAGTGCATCTTAACATTCGTCAGCGTGTAGCCCCTCTACCACAGAACTATTTCTGAGTTCCCTGTCCTCTACCCATAATGGATGCTCGGAAAAAAATAATCATTAATAATAATTTCAAGATAAATTTATATATAAAGTTTTTAAAATTTCTGTTGAATCATATAAACTTGACTTGACTAGCTTAAACGATCAAAAAAATTTGTACTTGATAGAAATAATACTGAAATGTCAAAATGACATTTCATATTGATTCCCATAGTAACGCACGTATATATCAATAATTTAGTTGCTAGGACTCCAGACCCCTAACAACCAATAATAGTGGATTGGATTACGGATTTCTTCCGAAATAACTTTTCATACAAAACAGAATTAACTGAAAATGAATTCAATTCTACTTAAAGATGGCTAAAAGTATTTAAAAAAATGCATTGGCATCGTGTTTTGATATATTCTAAAAGTTTCAGATGTTTGGCTAGTCGATAAAAATCGATTGCAAGATTTGTACTGGATAAACAACCACCGGACAAATAAGAATACGACCTAATAAAAACGTTGTAAAAATTGCAGCATTTATATTAAATTGTAAAATGAATCTTTACTAAATATATATATTATATAGTATGCCCGTGATGGTCAAGTGGTAACTTAGCTGCTTGGTAAGTCGAGGGTCCCATGTTCAAATCCCGGCTCTTTCAAAATTCACACATTGTTTTGCAATTTTAATATAATAAAAATATATATAATATGTAGGTATATACATATTTATATTCTTTATACTACTACAATAGGTCAAAAGGCCCAATAACAGTAGTGTAGTGAAACAGTAGTGTATTTAGTAATAGTAGTGAATCAATCACAAACACCCAGGCTTTGAGAAAATGACTTAAATATATTGTGACCTTACCGGGAATCGAGTCCGGAGCTCCTGGATGAATGATTGCACCACGAGAGCCATGAGTGTTTAAGTCTAGCATATATACCTATTAGGTTGAGCCAGTGGCGAAGGGCGGAGCTAGGCTGTTAAGATCCGACATATTTAATAGTGTACACGTACACTAACCTTTCTCGGTGCAGCGTATTTGTTTTCTATGAACTAAGACCACAATGTGTAATTCAATTAAACCCTGACTAATCCAAACCATAGTAGAAAATAGTAAAAAAATAATCGTTTATCTATAAAATATCTAGATATTACATAAATAGAAAAATATTTTTTATCGGTTATGGTTTGGTTTAGGCAGGGCATAATGAATTTTAAAAAACTAACCAACACCATTTGTAACATGTAATCTTAATTTAACGAAAACAAAATAAGTACTTACCTATTAATCAAAAAGTGTATCACTATTATTTGTCAGCATATGTAAACTATTATGGTTTGGTTTGGGCAGGGTTTAATTGAATTTTAAAAACTTATCAGGACCATCTGCAAATTGTATTTTTAGTTCAATGGAAACAAATAAGTATGACCGACAAAGTTTAGTGCGCACTATTTATGTCGAATCTTAACAGCCTACCTCCACTCCACGCCACTGGGTTGATCAAGTGGCTGAGATCAATTATTATTTCTCGTAAAAATATTACGAAACTTGTTAAGCATCCAATACACACACCGGATTGTAGAGCCAATTAAATATATTATATATATATATATATTATGAAGTAAAATTATGTATTGGGACGCAGTGTTATGAGTATCATGGTGTGAAAGGCTGTATTTAGTTTAATGGTACTGTACGGTTATGTATGTAATGTATACATGGTTTTATTCATAGAACTCGTATCGGTTGCGTGTATCTTTTGTGTTAGTTCTAACTAGAGTTGAGTTTCGGGAATTCTCGAGAAATTTTCGAGATTTTCCATTCCGAATCTCGAGAATTGAAATTTTTAACATTTCGGGAAATCCCGGATCCCGAGAATATTTTCTTGAGATACGGGATTTCTTTATTATCAAATAATAATTGAAAAAAAATCTATATAAAAAAGTGGATAGAAAACACAAAACGTTCAAAGACTTATCGGGGCATTTAACACAATTAAGCCAACGTCGACTGAAAATAAGCGCGATTTTTCAACATCAGGAAATTTTGTGTCTTAAAATCGTACGCGATTGAATCTGTGTTTTTTGAAAAGAAATTGTTTTCCTACTTCTATTTGTTTGTTTTCTTACATAAATAAAAAATGTTTTTACACTGATTTTAGGAATTTTTACAGATTTTTTTTTAATTTCCCGATATCTCGAAAATTCTTTTTTATAAATCCCGAATCTCGAGAATTCAAAATTTCATCATTTCGGGAAATCCCGTATCTTGAGATTGAGATTATCTCGGGAAATACTTCCTAACCAACTCTAGTCCTAACGATGTAATCATATACCAATATCATTTCGAAATACAATAATACTATTATATTTCTCCACCGCTAAGTAACACCTCGTACCGTGAAACTAGACAATCTTCTTTACCCAGTTAGTATTCGATGTATACTAATTGAAAAAAGCTTATTTTGCTACGGTTCGACATAAAATATTAATGTTTATTACAATCTATTCTGTTTCATGATTTCCTGACATTATTACACTATCGCAAACCATAATCTATTACCTGTTTTGCACGCCAGATAATATTTTACTAGACAAAATAATTCGCGAACGTCAACAGAAGCGGCAAAGTTTAGTTTAAAACGCTGTAAATCAATATTCGTCACGTCAAAGTAATAAAGATAATGAATCAATTTAAACTAAAACTTATTCACAATATTAATTAAATTATCTGTCGGAACATTGTACTAATGATTAATGAAAAACGAACCTTAAACGTTTTTAAGAGTATAATATTTCTTCGCCGTATTTATGGGTCAATCAGGCAATCCTGGAAATAATTGGAAAATATAATGCTATATAATATTATGAAGATTGTACGAGGGTGGGTCAATAAGTCCTTAGAAAAGCCGACAGGTGGCGCGACTAGTACTGCAAGCGGTTTGTTTTCATGCAGCGGCACTACCGATTCAGTATGCTGCGAAGTTTCAATCAGATTGGTCGGGTTGTTGTGTGTTTCTCGTACATTTAAAAAAAAAAATTGCTTGTGGAAAATGGAAAAATGGAAAATGGAGAAAATTGAGTTTAGAGTTGTTATTAAACATTTTAATATAAAAGGGTTAACAGCAAAGGAAATAAAAAATGAGTTGGATTTAGTTCACGGCATATCTGCTCCTTCACTTGCAACTATTTATAACTGGTTAAATGAATTTAAACGTGGTCGTACATCAACAAAGGATGAACCACGCTCAGGACGTCCTGTAGAGGTGACTACACCAGAAATGATCAATAAAATCCACGATATGGTGTTAAGTGACCGAAGATTAAAGTTGAGTGAGATAATTGAGGTTACAGGGATCTCAAAAGGTAGCGTCATTTCTATTTTACATGACAAATTGGGCATGAAAAAAGTTTCTGCAAGATGGGTGCCGCGTTTGCTCACAGTCGACAATAAACGCAATAGGGTGGTGGCCTCTAAAGCCCTGTTGTCGCTCATGCAACGCAATCCGGATGAATTTTTTCGTCGCTTTGTGACTGTATATGAAACATGGATACACCACTATACTCCCGAGACGAAAGAACAGTCAAAGCAGTGGATTGCGAAGGCAAACCATGTCCAAAGAAGGCGAAAACCGTAAAATCAGCTGGTAAGGTTATGGCTACTGTATTTTGGGATGCACGTGAAATTATTTTCGTTGACTATTTGGAAAAAGGAAAAACAATAACAGGGGATTATTATGCATCTTTATTGGACCAGCTAAAAAACAAAATTGAAGAAAAACGGCCTCATTTAAACAGGAAAAAAATCCTCTTTCATCAGGACAATGCCCGTGTTCACACATGTTTACGATCAATGGCTAAAATTGAAGAATTAAAGTTCGAATTGGTCGACCACCCACCGTATTCGCCAGATTTAGCCCCCAGTGACTTTTTCCTTTTCCCAAACTTAAAAAAATGGCTAAGTGGACAACGTTTTTTTTCAAATGAAGAAGTCATCGATCGGACAAATGCTTATTTTGAGGACCTTCCGAAAACTTATTTTTCTGACGGTTTAAAAAAAATTGAGAAACGTCTAACCAAGTGTATTGAGCTCCAAGGAAATTATGTTGAGAAATAAAAAAAAAATACAAAAATAAAACCTGTTTTAATGCTTTTTTCTAAGGAATTATTGACCCACCCTCGTAGCGCAGGTCAATTAATTAGGCAGACATCTTAGATCACTGATTTTGAGGTCCCCTACGATAAAAAAATCTATTATAATTATTAACTTTGTGACCAGTTTTAACTCTTCGTATTTTCGGAGGCCCCCTTTTAATTTTTTGTAGAATCGGTCGGTTCATTGTCAAAAAAAAACGCGCAGCTGAGCAAATCGACACAATATTGTTGTGCTTATTTCAGGCGAGGCGATGCTGCCACTTCAGTGTAGCGCAGTAATGTTGAACCTTTCTTTATTTAGATCCAGCGCATCTATTCTATACACAATACTGCTATTGGTGGCTATCGATGACTATCGAGGGTAGTTTATCATATTTATGTATTCAGGTGTTATAATTGTTACAATAAGTTAGCCGTCTAAACTGTCAAAATTGTCTACCTCGCTCTAAAAGTTAACACTGACAGTTATGAGAAAAGATCTCACCTGATGGTGTCAAAGGTACTCTCGCTGGGGATGTTTCAGTATTGTTCCTATTCTGCTCCTGCGCACCAGAATTCTTGCTGTCGTTCGGAAGTGAGGTCCTGGGGATGACTGGGGGCGGCACCCTGTCCCCGTCGCACAACAGTATGTTGTTGTTATTGTTGTTGTTGTTGATGCTGGAGTTGGCGTTGGCGTTCATCCGTCTGGGGGGTGGTGGGGCGGGGGCGGAGGCGGAGGCAGGGGCGCAGACAGACGCCAGATCCACGCTCAGCCGGGACCCCGCCAGCGATCCCAGCCCTCCGCCACTTTTCTCATTCTCTATTTGGAGCTGTGGACAAAAATAAAAAGATTATGATACGGGTTACTCTAAACTTATAATTACCTACATTTGCATGGATGACACAGATTCTTAAAAAATATCGACTCTTCTAATATAATAAAAATCGAAATCATAGTAAAATCGGTGACAACTAATTGCATCACAAATATTTATTAATGATTTCGTTTTTGTTCATATTGTTATCCCTGCCAAAGATAAACAATACAAAAACGTAACCAATGATAAGTTTTCTGCACTCGATAGAGTAATAATATTGCGACGGGAAAGACAGAAGAAAACATGTAGGTAAGTAAATTATACATACAATCATTTCGTATATTATATTTATATAAAATTCTAAATAATTCAGGTTAGCAAGTATACGCTCGTAGGTAACATATCGTACCTATAATAATCAGCAGTATTATCAGATATTTGATACCAATCAATATCAAATTAATGATCTTATTGAATTTAATAAAATTGGAACATTACTCTCAGCAATGATCTACATTCTACATTATACAAACAACGCGTCATTTATTGATCTCAATTATATACGACCATCTCTATCCCATACAATAGCTCACGATGAACTGTGATTCGGAGAAATGTACAATGTACATGTAAACCCAATTATCAACACGTTGTTACTAACAACGGTATTTATTGTAATATCAAAGATTTGGTGGAGGCCTTCACCCGAAGAGGGGTTCTTACAAACCAAACAAACTAATTACATATCACTGTTTAATTTATAAACATTATCTAATAGTATTATATACAAAATAAAAAATCTTAATATATATATATATATATATATATGTATTACACAAAAATATAAAAAATAATAATAATTAATGTTATATAAACTAGAAAATAAGTAGATAATACAATCATAGATAGATTTATATATACGTAATAGATATATTCATAGGTTATATATAGTCAATTAACTGTCATTTACTTTTGTTTGTAAGAAATAAAAAGGCTGTTTTATTTTATTTATTAATTATCAAAGATATTATTTATTATATAGTTATTCAGTGTCGCAGGTAAACGAACGAAAAACGATGTGTAAAACGTCTTCTCATACTCGTGATGCCTATGGTGCAATCTTCTCAGAAAGGTGGTAAGTAATTATTTGTGACATATTCTTAGAGCTGGTTTGTACACAAAATAAAAGAAATTTAATACGTTAGAAATAACTCCGCTTACTTGACCATGAAATGCCGGTTCTGGCTTGTTTTCAAATGACGCCCAAAATATGAGTACAAAAGGCACTAAATTTTTTCAAGAAACTATAAATAAAACTAATAATATATAAATAACACCGCATAAATATCGGCCCCAATAAAAACCAGATAAGTAACAAGTAATGAGCCAATTTTGAGCCTACCGGTAAAGATATATGGGTCGTAAAATCTACCCTTAGATAATAATATATCTCCCTTATCTCACAACTCTGTTATTATTTCAGCAAGATCGGTGAGAATATAAGTTTCCTATTTTTAGTATAATCATATGTTTTTTATTTGCTCGTGACATCGCGAATCCGCCCTTGAAGCTAATCAAAAATCGTTTCCACCTCATTTCGGTGAAAATTCAATTTTACAATCATCAAAATACACTCAATCTCTATACGTTAACCTTCATACGCAGGTATATATGAATAAATATAAAATTGAGAAGACAATAATAATAATAATAAAGCTGTTAATCGATAACATTCACATACTACTACATAAAGTATTAGCTAAATTGAAAATATTTTTTATATACAACTTTTTTAAACTGTCTGTTGAATTATTGTTCTCAATATGCTCAAACTTGTACTTGATATGAAGTAAATAAAAAACAAACAAACAAGTATAGAATACTGAAATGTCATTTTGACATTTCATTTTGATTTCCATAGTAACGCACGTATATAATAATAATTTTGTTGCTATGTCCACCCCCTTAGCAACCAATAATAATCTTTTACTTTTTACGGATTTTTCTGAAATAACTTTCCATACTAAACAGAATTAACTGAAAATGAATTCAATTCTGCTTAAAGATGGCTAAAAGTATTAAAAGAATGCATTGGCATCGTGTTCTGATATATTCTAAAAGTCTAGCTAGTCGGGAAGTTAGTTATAAATCCATTGTAAGATTTGTACTGGACAAACAACCACCGGACAAAAAAGAATACAAGCTAATAAAAACGTTGTAAAATATAGCATCATATTTAAAGTACCTATCAAATATTTTTACGAGCCATTAATATATTCAACATTTTTGCACCCTTTATATCGCCCGCGATGGTGGAATGGTAACGTCTCCGCTTGGTATATCGAAGGGTTTCGGATTCAAATCCCGGGTCCCGGGGTTTACTCTTAATACTGAAATGGAATCAAAACCTTCTTCAACCATATCATATACCAAAAAAGTGAGACAGGCGAGATTACATGTAATTTCTTCTGAAATAATCACTGAAAATGCTGGAGCGAAATCGGTTTTGTTAAATATTTGTAGTAATAAATAATATCCAATACCGTGAACAAACACTGGCATTTTTATTTTCTTCCTGGTAATTTTGAAATTTGAAGAGGGACTCAAAAATACGGATAACCCTAGCTTGGATAGTGCAGCTTATATCTATGTCCATGCAAATGATTTTAAACACATTTAAATTTCATAGTAAATCGAGGCTTTCTTTTAATGTAATTTAAAGAAAATACAAATTACCTATGATAAGTTTTTAAAAATATTCGCTTTGGGGATGACAACTTATATAACTCGATTTCACTGTTAATTGAACTATTTTTAATTAAATGGATAATACAAAAGACTGAAAATCTATGTTACACGTATTTTAATCAGATGCACGAGTGATGTCTTTGAATAATTTATTTATTAATTATAACTATTAATTATTCCTAACACATTTTAATAATCAATATAACAATAAAATAACGTGTTTTAGAAAATGAAATCTGTCAACATAATATGCTCGTCAAAACAGTTCATCTTCGAAATAAGAAAATTTATATTTATTATATATTTTACTAGCTGACCCGGCGAACTTCGTACCGCCTCAGAATCAATAATCTTGTGTTAACTTATTAGCTGAATTAAATTCAGTTTTTTATGTTAAAATGAATACTCAACATGAATAAGTTCAATAAATGTGTATTAATTACATTGAACTGTACACCCACGATGACCGCATGGATTAAGCGCCGGTCTATAGTGTCGAGGGTTCCAGGTTCGAATCCTGGGTCTGGCAAGTTCACATATTGTTTTTCAATTTGTGCATGAGTCAGAGTATGGTCCTAATACGTTGAGCAAGTGGCTGACATCCATTTCTCGTAAAAATAAAATCTGTTAATACAAACCTCCACTCTGTGGAGGCCCATATGATCCTATTAGGATCGGAAATGGTCAAAAGAAAAAGAAAGAATGTAATTCACGTGGCAGCAAGGCATTTGCTTTATTGAAGCGAATCGAAATGATTCGCGTAGCATTGTTGCACTACTTTCCGTTAAACTATTTGCTGGATGGGTTGCACTCGGGTCGATCCCCGTCATTGAAGCACCTTGTGATATACGACATTTTCGTTTTGTTGTCAGGTACGAAAACGAATAAAGCAGATGGTTTGCCGACACATGACCATGCTACATATAACCTTCAGTTGTAAATTGTGCGGTGGCAAGCCAGGCAGATCCAATGAGTTTAAAAATTCAGTTGGATAGTTGGTTGCTTCGTCTTCGTTTGTTACACAGTCGATAGATTTGAAGGAATGCAGTGGACCAACGATTTGATTTTGAATTGTGAAGTTTAAGTGATCCACATATTTGTTCTTTGCCGCAAGAATGCTCGTTCACTCAACCAATTGTGATTTTTGTGGTTAGCAATGATGTTCGGTAACACTTTGTTGATGAGTTCGTCCTTAGTTAAGACGAAATTGCAAAAATTCAGCGAAAACAAAATGGATGGGTTGCACTTAGGTCGATTCCCTTCATTGAAACACCTTGTGATATACGACATTTTTCGGTTTGTTGTCAGGTGCGAAAACGAACAAAGCAGATGGTTTGCCGACACATGAACATTTTACGTACAATTGACCGTAAGAGAAAAATTCATTTTATAGATTCAGGCTACAAACACTCAAGGATTGGCCTTGTAATTTGTTGATCGTCATGCCGAATGCAAGATGAATTGGAAATTGAATTCGTTTAAACTTGAATGGCATATCGGTTGGGATCATCGAAATTCTCGGAATGAGAACTTCCTCACCTTTTAACATTCCTTTGATTATCGGCGCGTGAATCAAATTGCCCATGTTCCGTTACATAGTTTTGGTTGGTTCAGATTTCAAAGCATAATAACTACCGAGCCAACCTTCAGTTGTAAATTGTGCGGTGGCAAGCCAGGCAGATCCAATGAGTTTAAAAATTCAGTTGGATAGTTGGTTGCTTCGTCTTCGTTTGTTACACAGTCGATAGATTTGAAGGAATGTGTACCATTGTGTGATGGACCAACGATTTGCAACAAAATTCAGCAGAAACAAATCAATCCGTTCGATTCATCGGCCGTTACCGATAGTCAGCAATTGCTTGGAGAAATTCTCAGCAGATGGATCGTGTAGCAATGCAACTCGCATGTTTGTCGTCAGCTGAAGTTCTTCACATAGCGCCACAGAGTCGATGATTTGAGGCAAGCATTTATTTCATCGGCAGCGGCCGATCTTGGAATGACTGGTAGTGTTTGGCGGAAATCGCCAGATAGTAGAATCATTACGCTTCCAAAACTTCTTGAGTCATTACGCAGATCTTTCATAGTTTGATTGAGTGCTTTCAATGCGCGTTTGTGCGCCATTGTGCATTCATCCCAGGTGATGATTTTACTTGTTAACAAAGCTTTAACCATTACTAAGTGTTTTGCAATGTTGCATGTCGGTTTTTCAGTCGTTTGCAGGTTTAAGGGCAATTTCAACTTTGAATGAGACGTTTGGCATCCTTCTAGCAACGTGGCCACCATCCCAAAAGAAGCAACTGCTACAGCATTTTCGGATCTCGCACAAACAGTAGCCAAAATCAATGACATGAGGAATGTCTTCCCAATTCCACCGGGCGCGTCGAGGAAAAATAAGCCACCATTTCCATCATTAATTGCCTTCATTAACGTATCGTACACTTTTTTCTGTCGGGGGTTCAACAGTGGTACATTCGTTCGAACTGATTGGTTCAATGCATCTCGATCATATTCACGTTCACGTTCCAATTCTCGATTGAAAGCGTCGTTCATTCCACGATGTGGCGTTGGCATTCCTAACTTGACTAACAAACTGCCGCACATGAGGTAACACATGTATTCGATCTTTAAAAGCAAAGCCTGGTTATGTATCTCCTCATTCACCTTGAGATCGGGATTCCCTAAACTGACACAAATTCGATGTAAAATGTCTTCTGACATGTCATCCTTGTACTTGTTCCACAGTTCACGTGGATTCGATAGGAAGCATGTCGAAATAATGATAGCAAATAATGTGCGTATCTGATTTGGAGATGTAAAAACAATTGCTTCAGCGATTGTCATATCCCAATGAGTATCATTTTCAAGCAAACTGAGCTGTTGACATGAAGCACGAAATATTGGGCACACTACACCATTGACAGTAAATTTCGACTATCATTCTTTCTTTTGTTTGTTTGTTTCTTGTTTATTGTTTCTGTCATGTATCAGAGATGGCGTTGTATACGGATTTAAATTTTTTGTGATTTTCTTTTATTTTCGTTCATTGTTCAAAATGTCAAAATGTATGAGAAAATGAATTTTCTTCATAATTTATTTTTTCCGTAATTTATCCAATGTTTTAATAGTTATTCTGCTATTCGGGGTGGAGACAAATCCAACAAATCAAAGATTATAAAAATCGGTCCAGCCGTTCTTGAGTTATAAATGGTGTAACTAACCCCACTTTGTTTTATAAATATAGATTTAAATATATTATTATGTATGATCATTTGAGATAGTAAACAAGATTAATTATCAGTAAAATGTATTGAACTGCATATTTCGTATTCTTCGACTACATACCTCTAGTAGCATTACCCTTTCCTACATATTTTAACAATAAAAAAATAATCAATACGTATATAAAAACATTCAAAAGAAAAACAATAATTGTTATTCAAAGACATCTTACAATTTAAAAAAAGTTTCGTTCATCGAAGGCTTTCATTCTATTTTTAAATAATATTCGAAGGTGCATGCGCCGTTTGTAAACAAATAAATAATATTTTATTATTAATGTATTTTAACAAGTTTTCTCGAAAGAATCAGAGAGATTTTTTTAAATAATTTATAGTATTTATGTATTTTTTCAAAAATCGATTTCTCTATAAAATAAAAAAAATATATGATAATTTTAAAGTATTATTTTATTATATCGAATCTAGCTTCCGTGCGGTATTATTATTGACTTGCATCGATTAAATTAAACTCTTTTTAATGCATTTTCAGTAAACCACGCAATATATTATACGATTGCATGTCTTGGTACCCATTGAGTATCCCCATTAATACACTAATGTTATCATGCATTATTCAAAATGAAATGCAATAATAATAATAATGATATATCTTTCAACGTTGTTTTTGATCATGAATACAACTAGAATTATAATTAATCATTTTAATTAAATAACCACCATTGCATGTTGTATAAAAATTGCCGAAATATATTATATAATAATATAAGTACTATGTTGAAATAATCCTACGTAAACCAACCGGTCAAATTACTGATTGATTAAGATAAATGATGACAAAACTAACGATATTAAAATTCCCTCTGATATTATTACTTATATTTCCAAGGTCAAAATACCCACACAACAACAAAAGAAGTCACCCACATTCCATTATGTTTCACCCCATTTTCCTACAATGAAAAGCTCGTACCTATATAAAATTCATTTTTCTCGTGAAAAAATATAACTGAGGTAATGATGGTTTTTTTTGCATATGCCTGTCGTTATTATTCGCATATCAACCGTAATGTCGACTGGATTATATATATTTCATCAAACGTATTAGCGACAGGAGCGCCGCATTGTTATGTATAATATGTGCGGCTCTCACGGGCGTCTAACCGAGGGGGCGGCCGCAGGTTGCCTCATGAGTTTGTCTCTTTGCAACACCGGCGGTTGTCATAAGTGATTATCCGTAAAAGGTGATATTGTTATGATATGACGGTAGTCTAAATATAAACAAAATTTCAATTCAAAATGTGTGAGTCATGTTTGTGTTCCCTGTTTTGAGTTTCGGCATTTTCATGTACACACTAACCAATGGGATATGCACAAATGACAAACAATCTAGTTAGTTAATTACCGTTTGTATACCAAATTTATACGTCAAAAGATACTTCAATAGTATAAAGAAGTAGGTAAGTAAATAATTTGAAGTGTGAAAATTTTGAAGTATTTGGTAACTTAAGTGGAAAAGTAAAAAACTCAAAATCAACTATAAGTTTATAAACAATTCTTTATCAACGTATAACAATTTTACTAATGGTTTTATAAATGCGTTTAAAAATTAATAAATCTAAAAAATCTTAACACCACTGCACATGGATGTACTGAAATATGACTAAATTCTAAAACATTAGATCGGGAGGTTTAAAAGAATACTATTTTATATAATAAAAATACTTTATGCAGTCATCAAATGTTTAAAATATATATAAAGGATAATAAGTCTTCAAAATGATATAAATAGATTATCTACAACGTTTAAGGAATGTTCAGGCTAATGCTTTGAAAATACCATAAAATCTCCATTTTGACCTACGTTGGGTATGTGGGCCCTGGACTGGACAACGAGGTCCGCCATTGCCAAATGATCGCTTTAATACAGCAATATATGAAACACAAAAAGGTGAAATTGAAGTCAAATTTATTTATACACTGTCCAATCCTATGAATTTAAACATTCAAGACTTATTTTCGCTATAATTATAATCATGTATGTAATTAACTAATTGCCTAATCTAAAATTATAGTAGATATTACAATAGAAGGTTTCTTCACATGTATACTATTGTAATATCTAACACTTGCAAAGCAAAGTCACATGGGGCTAACTTAATCAGTAGGCTTTTTTGTAGAGTTTTAGCGTCAATTTATCACTATTTAACCATGGAAATCCAGTTCTAAGGTAGTTTTGTTCTATTAATAAACTAATTATACTTTAGCGATGTTTTGATTCGCTCTCAGGCGGTTATATCCCTCGCGACGGCCCTGATTACCGATAACCTCACCGGAATGATCACCTTGACTTTTCCGCCCTTGTTTTCAGACAAGGATATTTTGTTACACGCGAGATGTTTTGTGGCAAACAAAGGAAAAGATGTCGCTATTCAATAACAAACACAATTTATGTTGTGCATTGTTGTCTTGAAAGAAAGAAAACTAACGTAGTATTATTTCTACTATAGAGTTGGTCATACAACATTATTACTTAGAGACATTTGATATTCTTTGATCTAACGGTTTTCATCATGTCCATAGAAATTTTCACAGTTCATATAAATCAATGTCATGTTGGTGAATATACCCCCAATCAAATTTAAATATTTTGAAACGTTATATTATAAACATGTAACAATTTTCCACACAGAAATATGTTTTATAAATTGTTTATGATTTGTTAATAATATAATTATCTTTAGTAGCCATATGTACAGATACTTTTTACATATTATGTATCAATAAATACCGAATCATCAATAATTGTACATTTTAATCACACCTAACCTAACCTTATCTAATTATATTTTTTATCGTAAAATAAGTATCATATACCAATGTTTGATATATATTTTATTACAATGGCCTTAGACGAATACTTACTGAATATATACCTATATAATTTAGTATTAAATCAGTGGCGTGCGGTGAGGTTTTCTCGTTGGGAAAATACATATACCTACTAATTATTTACTACAAACTATCCACACTCCTGAACTTTATGGATCTCATTTATTAAATAACAAATATAGTCAGTTCATTTGGTAGACAGAAAGTCAAAATTAACGATTGTCACACAAAATTAACCAACTTAACACAATCATAATTTACGATACCTAATGATAAATGTACCATCAAATCGTTCAGGAAATACAAAATAGTGTTGCATACTTACTATTTTATTGAGTATTTCTGGGCATGCTACGCATCCACAGCATCTTTGGACCGCACGCCACTGATGCACCTATATATTTTATTTTTATCAATAATTTTTCAATATTTTATTAACAAAAAGTAAGGATATATTTAATTTGTTTATATAACCGCCCACATTTTTAAGTGCCTAATTTTTTAAATTTGATTTAGTAGCTGTCGCGAAACTGTCAATATTAACACCGGATTGTAAATTCAGTATCATTACCATTTGATAGTACATAATATATGGTTAATTCAAGATATAATCTAAGAGCGCGATGTTCAATCGTCTGTCATAACTAAAATTTCTTTAGCCGAAAACACTATGCAGAAAGCCTTTCATAGTTATGATCGAGTTGCCTATGGTCCACCAGGATCTGAAATAGCTTCGTTCTGTTTTTCTATTGAAAGTAATACCATATATAAAAATTTGCTTTTCCATAATTTAATTAAATTATTTTGTAATTGTTGAACGATGACAATATGCACTTTATAAATGCAATATTAATAAATACACAACTTATATTTAAATATAATACTTTTATGTATCCGTTATCAGTCATTATACGTGATTTCTACGTGATTTCACAGGCCCCATAAGATATTTTTTTAATATGGTGACACCTGTATTTAACGAAAAACTTATCGATCTTGACATAAATCAATCTTCATTTCTTTTTTGCAATAATTATACTGTCGCAATGAATATTCCACGGACACGTGCTGTTACAATGCACAAATTCAACGGACAAGTTATTAATATCCATATTAAGATATTTTTAATGAGTTTGTGCGAATGTACTGTTTTAAAGGCACGTGATTTTATTTTGACAGCAGCTGTCAGTGGTAATACGGAAGGGGGCGTGTTCATAACAAAAGTAGTTTATGGCTAAGGATTCCTAAACTCTATAGTCTATAGTTACCAGATGGTTTTCGGTTACTTACCAATTTTTCCGTAAGTACGAATTGAGCATCGCGCTCTAATGGAATAGTATAAAACTTCAATCCATTAGAATTTAAATTTAAATTCCATCAAGTACCATCGGTCGATAGTATTAATATCAAGATATAATCAATTATTTATCACACCATCGACGTTATTAAAAGGTGTCTTTATTCACTTCCACGCTTCGTTACCTCTTTCTAAGATGTTGTAAAGGAGAAAAATTACTTTATAGAACTGCAAGCAGTAATCGCAAATGGGTATAGATTTTGTATGTTTTGCAGACACGGTGTTCGAACCAGCTCCATCGTTTCAGATATATGCACTATAACTACTCAACCATTGACAATCAGTCGGTATACAACGTAATTTCGGGAACCCCGACAAAACCGCCCGGACATTGCCGCCCAGACATTACCGCTTAGACATTACCAATAGACAAATCCGCCTAGACAAAACCGCCCGCAAAACATACAAAAATATATAAAACAAGTACTTTTGTTGGTTTTTCGAATTGCGTAACGATAGAAATTTACATCCTTACGATAATTAGTCTACTTTAAGATTTAATCCGTTGCAGCTGTTAGTAGAGTAATAACTTAAAATCATCAGCTTTTAACACTTAATTAATGCCTTTGTATGATAGTATTTCTTATTTAAAATATTTAAGAAGGTTAGCACACAATATTGAAATTTAATTTTAAATAATTTATATTTTTTTTATATCTTGGCGGCGGCACTAGTTCTGCGGTTGTGAGTATCTACTGGCGGTGTATTACGAACTATTAGATCTTCATCGCGTATACAAATGATGCACATGCGATAACCAAACAACATAATGTGCGTTATAGCGCACGTAAAACGCGTGCTTATAGTGTGCGTTGAATACACAGCGAAAATAGTGTTGCAATACTGCAAAAAAAAAGTAGGTAACTATATTAAGTATTATTAATATTCTACAGTTTTTTGGACATATTATTCGGTGTAGAATATGTATAACTGATGGTTTTGGGTAGCCTCCAGGGAAAGTGAAGCAGAGGAATAGCGTCGGCGTGCTGGAGAAAATATGTGAAGGAGTTTACTGGGGACAGCCTTCACTCTGCCTTGAGAGCAGCAGATGATCGAAAGAGAGTGGAATGCCATGGTCGCTCAGAAAATGACTCAGCCATGAGGGAACAATCAAAAAGATATTAAGTATTGGTTGATGAAAATAATGATTGACACCTGTAGCGAGATTGCATCTAAAACCAACACCTAGTCTGGGAAAGTTAAAGCATAATTGATAAAACAGAGAGAGTATCTATTTTAATACACACCTACTCACATTTTCCTTCTAAATATGTTTATATTGTTAATATGAAGTGTCTTTGAACATGAACACTGATTAATAAATCTATTTTTTGAAACAGTTATAAAGGGACATTGCGCATTTTCATAGCACGCTAGCAAAAATAAACTTTTTGTCGCATGGCGTGTAAATGGGTTTTTACAATCTAGTCGTAAGTCGTTTGAATTCAATAATCACGATCGTTTTATCACGAAAAATTACCCGTGATAAGTTCTTTTAACGTAATAATAACTTCGTCATAACATTACTTACAATCAATCTCCTTTGCGTAAAACGAAAACTTCAGTGAAATGCGTAAAATCATCACAAGGTCTTGAGATAGTTTTCGCAAAGGTACCAAATTAAAAATATGTATGAATCTTTTGGAAGGTAAATATTATGTATATTTCAGTTAATATATGATGAATATTTTGTCTAATTACCGTTCACGTGTTTCTCAAAGGCTATGCGAAACGTTTTTTGTCAAAATATTGAAGAAATAAAAGCGATAGTCGTATATTTTATCGTAATAATATTTAACTGTTTATGTAACAAGACGGTACTTCAGTGAAACGGCAAATAATTTTCAACTATAGGTGCGACGAAATTTCGGATTGGCTGGCAGTCGGAGAGTGAAAGTCGAGCTGTGAACACGTCAATTTGTTTTGTGATGTTGACGGGGGAATTAATTCTTAAATCGTGTAAAGATGACCAAAAAACGTTAGCCATTTACTTGAAAAAGAAAATATTGTCAATGAATATATTATTATTATTAGTAATAGAATGAATTCCTTGGACTGACTGGGTGACAAATGTTGAAGTTCTCAATCGAATGGGGAAGAACCGAGAAATTCTACGTAGTATCAAAACCAGGAAACTACAGTACCTCGGCCACATTATGAGAGGACAAAAATACGGCATTCGCCAACTTGTCATTCAAAGAAAAAATCAATGGGAAGCGTAGCAGAGGACGGCGCCGCATTTCGTGGCTTAAGAACTTCCGTGATTGGTACGAGTCCAGCTCCACTGAAGTGTTCCGGGTAGCAGATGACAAAGATAAGATCGCCTTGATGGTGGCCGACCTCCGCTAGGGGATGGCACAATAAGAAGAAGAATAGAACAATAAACATAACATTAAATGGACCCATGTTGACTTTTTATGACAAATTATGTTTTGTTCTGTACGCGTCATTTGCACAATCTTCGCGTCGCGTAGTCACGATCGTTTTAGAGCATGCCTCAACTGAAGTTAGCCTTAATCAATGGCTTCATATTAAAATATTTTGAAGAGGACGAAACCAGTACAAAAAAAAATAATTAAAAAGTGGAATAAGTACTAAAAAAATGTGTTTTATTTAATTACAAATAATTAATCAAATAAAAACATAACAATTGCCAAAAGTTGCCTGTATATACGTCGACGGCATATTGTAAATAATTTTCCACCTATTGGAAAACCTTACTAACACTAGTAATCAATCACTAATTAGCTATAATATATTATATGATATGTTAACTATTATATATTATATTATATGATGTCTTAACTTGTACAGAAAATCGTTGAGATTTCAACATAATTTGGAACTCGGAAAACCCAAGAAAATTGTTTTCCCCATCTCCCACACATACTATTTATTCCTTAGAGTCGACGCGTCAATATCGACTCAGCTGTCAAACTGGCTAAAACGTCTTCTCCATTATTTGCCACCTCCTCTACGAAGGTTTGCAATCTTCAAAACTATATCCACATTTTTAAGATGTTAAAGAAATATCTAAAATAGCGTACGTAAGTATAATATAGCAAAATAATATGGTCGTCAATATTAATTAAATTTTAAATATCACCTCAATTGCCTAGTGTTAATAAATCTAGATCGAGATTAGGGATTTAATCTAGAACTTAATTAGTACAACAAACCTCCCGAATTGCAATGATTGCTAGTTCAAGTATTATTCGATATAATAATATTACGAATATTCTTAAAAGAATCATTAATGAGAGTATATTTTTTTAGATTGAGCATTCTCATTCAAAATTACTGAACACCTAATAAAAATTAATACCGTTTTATTTCGTATCCGGAAATTTGTACGTAAACAGTTCACCGCAGAACACTTATTCGTGCGCCGCAGTACGTGAAACATGAGTTCGTGTAACATTTAATCAAATGACGAGTTCTTCGTTGAACATTTCACAGTGGAGTATATTTATACGTATGCTACAACATGTGGAGAATTTCATGAGATGTCTTTACTAGGTTAGGTTAGGTCAGGTTAGGTTAGGTTAGGTTAGGTTAGGGTTAATCTAATTGGAAAAGTACCATTTGCAAACTATCTCCGCATTTTGTAAAATACGTACAAATGTATTCCACGGTGAAATGTTCAACGAAGAACGCGTCATTTAATAAAATGTTTGCGAACTCATGTTTCACGTACTGCGGCGCACGAATAACTGTCCCATGATGACCTGCATACGTATAACTTACATATAACCGTTTTATTTAGGTATGCATGAATTTCATTTATGAATCGTTTACTAAAATAGGTAAATTTTAAATATAATTTTAATAAGCGCTCCGCTGAGAATATTTTTGATTTAGTGCGTAGTTTTACTTGAATATCACAGATTTGTCCCAGCACAAAAATGGTTCCATAAAAACTGCTATTAGTTCGGGTTAGTAGATGAATAATCATGATAACTTGCCTTTTATTATCATAAATTGTTGTCTCCAGAGCATCGTCCCCACAAGGGGGTGGAAAGCTTACAGCCTAGCCTACGGACTAGGACTTATGGGGGACCCGACGTGGTGCACTGACCAGCTAAGTGAGATAAACACACATCACAAATTGTCTCTGATAGTAAAAAGATGCTATTTTACTTCAAGGGTGATAAACATTTAAAAATATAAAGTAACAAAAATGGAATTTTGGGTTTCTGTTATACTACAATGTTAAGTATTTTATTTTTAGAAAGCGCTTCAGAGAGTACCTATTATAAGAACCATTAGTTAAATATCGTCGCAATTAGATAATATGCCTATAGCATTGTGGTCAATACGCGTGGACGCGAATTGTATCGGTGTCGTATTTTTTTCAAAAAAGATTTTTTTCTATTGATTAATTATATTTCTCATAAGTGTTTTCAAATTATGTATGCTCAATAAAAAGACAGTGCTTTTGGTTTCAGTGAAATTGTTGTCTGAGTTTTTTTTTGTCTGAGTCTGAGTTGTTGTTGAGATTTTAACTATCTTTTCTCTCATATTATGTAAAATTATTGGATTGTTTTGACCTAATCTCTAAATAGACAAGTGTTATTTTAGAGATTGTGTCAAAACAATTCAAAAATTTTACATAATATAAGAGAAAGGGTAGTTTAAATCTCACACAAAAATTTCACTAAAACAAAAACACTCTTTTTACTTAGTAGAGCAGTATAAATATACTCAAACCATAAATTGGCCATGAACCATAAGATAATTGAGATACTACACAACATTTATTTACCTATCTAATTTTCGGCAAAATTAGATTTGAGACAACAGATCTGAGGTACAAAATAAATATTATTCATTATTACTTTCGTGATATACACACAAACTTACACAACTTCAAATGGAAACAAAATAGCCCGGCACAAAATAATTATTATTAACCGTAAAAAAGATATGTGGCATAATTTAGAGTCGTAAAAACCATAAAAGGCTAGCCTTTAAACTAGAAACATAAGCGTAAGCGTCCTAAAAATGACGCAATACAAAACAAACGACGAAAATGATTGCCTCCTGTTTTCCCGCACTTAATGACCACCATAAAAAAGGATATAAAGCGGCTGTGGTCCACCTTTGGCACACGAACCACATGCGATACGACTCTGATGCAAAATTCTAACCCTTCTCAAGTAATGTGTCAACAAACTTTTGTAATTTCCATTACCACTGAAATAGTTTCACTGTTTCAACATGTTTAATTTCATCATAATCAGTGAATTTTTTCTACAATTAAAAATAATTAGTACTTATAGTGGTTTTCAAACTTTTTCGTTTGACGGCACCCTAAGCTGGCTCGTTTGCAACGTGTCGAATTTATCGATGTGACGTCATCGTTATTCACAAAACACACATTGCCAAATGGAGCTACGCAGATTGGTCGAATGCGACTTTTTCGTTTGAAAAAAATATCTAGTGCTGCTATCAACAAATCGCATGCGTTTCGGGCTGCAAATCGAAAACGCCAGGACGCATTACACACCTACGAATTGGTCATTCCTATACCGGCTTGCCGGTCGCCTCATCCAAATGTATATACGTTTCGAGAGGCTACGCGCGACTGTCGCTAAGTAGATGTGCATGGTCTTCATATGCAACACCGGAGCGACATTCCTAGAAGGTTTTATTTATGGCTGTGCTAAGCCATGAAAGTACGACCAAGAATACGAATATTATCAAAGGTCTAAAATAATGTCCTAGTTCCAGTTGACAAAATCATAAATAATGGACATCACCAGTAGACTCGCGCATTACAACTCGGATGAAATTGTTTCCATTTATTTTTCATCCAAAATTATCCACACAAAAGTGACAAAAAATCTGCAACACAGCTGTAAAATTCATTAATATTATATGGTATGATAAATAATTATTACAAGTTTTATTAGGTTGACAAGTTTTTTTCTGTGCACCTACACGCCATACCTAACGTTACTCGATTTCTCAAAAATAGTTGACTATCGATGGTCATTTAATCATATATACAAAACGTTTAATATTCTTTCTTGTCATCATTATGCTGACTTTTTTTTAAAGAACCTACACGGGTTTTTAGGGCAATTACTTACTAGATATTTGCAATCGGCATTATGAAATATTCATTTCACAAACATCTGAGTTCGTTACATTAATTGTATAATATGTTAAATTATTATTTGATGTCAAATACGTGATTTGCATTTTGTTCTCTTGCAAGAGATCGCATATTGGGCAACCTTTTTGGAGATTATCAACTAAACTAACTACCAAAGCTGATCACCCGGGTACTTTATCATTTGTATTTTGAGGTTACGTATTTAAATCCTAATCACAAGCGAAAATGATTCAAATTAAACATAAACATACATTAAGAATTATTACAATTACGTTAAAATTAAACTTGAAAAGATACTGAAGCCGTCTATTTATAGGTATACCTTAATTCAAAAATTTTAAAAATGGTCGTTCTCATACATTTCAAATGCATAGTTGTTAGGATATTTCAACGTGATTAGTATTACACAGGTTGCAGTACTGCTCTGAATGCGATAAATGCAAATTCAAACCCCACTCGTTACACATAATATGTTCTCCAATGGATTACGTTTGGTTCGTAAATTTATATTATATATATGTTTTCTTCTTCTTGGCCGTTCCCTCATGGCTGAGGATAGTGACCACCTTGAAATTCAGTAATTTTCTGAGCGACCAAGACTCTTCATCCCCTTCCAATGGATAAGGAAGCAGACAAGAGTACGCGATGTGATAGAGGTTGGTGGATGAAATAGCACTTCGCTGAAATGTCGCTCGGCAAGTGGACAACCGCTGACAAATAAATGACGACCTAAAACCCGCTAGATAGACGATCTCACAAAGGCAGCGAATAACTAGGGACCGAAATGAATAAAGGGAGCTAGAGGAAGCCTTCATGCAGCAGTGGATTGACCCCGGCGATGATGAATATATACAAACATACATAATTTGAAAACACCACATATTAGAAAAAAATCTAGTTTTTAATATAAAAATACGACACCCGACCGGACTTGAACCTGTAATCACTGGATTCGCGCCAATGTGCTTTAAACAATTGCGCTACAGCCATCCTACTTGATTAGGTATATGTACTCTTACATGAAATGCATATCAAATTGCGTTAATATTGACTGTCGGTTTTGTGTTTTAAATTAATGTAAGTAAGTATTAATGTACCTAAGTTGCCCTAATTACTAACTGACGCCTAGATCACTCCAAAATTTTAATATTAATACTATCGACCGAAGGTACTTAATGTAATTTGAATTTTAATCCTAATGGATTTAAGTTATAATGTACTTGGACTTGCTAAGAATTTGATTATATATATCATTATAATTTAATATAGAATGTTACATTCTCAAATCATGTGAATTATTCGTTGAATAAAAGAAATAGTTTATTAGAACATAATATACAAATTTAGAATAAAATTATTTACATAGTATAAACAATATAAACATAAAGCATCAATATTTGAGATAGATACCTCAGTTTCATTGTGATCTCATACAATGCCGTATTATTTGTATTGATAATAATTGCATAATGAATAATATAACGAATTTAATGATGTGTGTTTACGACGCCTCGTTGCCACCATTGACATTACAACGTACGAACAAACACAACCTCGGTCCTGTTTTGACGCCCTTCGACGCACCCTGCCGCCCTGTTGATCCTGGGGAGGGTGTCTGACGTAGGTGTCTAGGGTGGCAAACCGGGGGTGGTATTCCAGACGAAATTGATTCCGCGCCGCTCCTTTGAAAAGGAAGACTCTATACGAAATTACTACCCATTTACAATCTAAGTTTATTGTATTGTTGATAGAATTTTACACCAGCTAGTAACATCTAGTAATACAATATAGATTTTAGTTTTCTTTGTTACGTCAATAATTATTTATGTTGATCAACAAGACGTACTGCTTTTCTCAACAACATTCGATTGTTAGTATTTATATTTATCCTGGGAAAAAAATACCTGTCGTATTGCAATTTACTTAATACTATTACGAGAGTATCATATTATTTTTACACGACCCGATTAAAATAAACGATTCCTTTGTTTGCGTGTCAGTTTATTTTTCAAATTTAGAATTTGCGTTTACGTATATGATTTCTTTCACCTTACCCCTTTGAATACGTCTTTTCCCTGACTCGCTCTCTCATATATGTCTACATACGATTTCTCTCATACGTTACAGACATATAGATAGATAAATCAAGAAACTTTGCTGGTTGCAATAACTTTTCATTGTTATATTTTAAATTTTTGTAATCAATATGTAACTGTTTGTTTCCTTAATAAATAAAATTTAAAAAATATATATAATATATTATCATTGAACTGTTAAAACCTCCAATATAACAAAATCTAAATTTTACAAATGAGACAAAAAATAGCGAAAATGAATTAAGTATCTATAATATTATATTATCTATAAAAAAATAGATAATGCCACATTCTTCATCATCGTGTGGATGTATAGGATTATCAAATTAGTACTATACTTAGATTTTTAAAACGTCATAGCAACCATTTTTTCTGATGCCCACTAAAATTGACATTTGTGTTCTGTATTGTTTGGCAAATCATCATAAAAATATACACAGTTTTACAAATTATTGAAATCGACTACAACAGTAATGAATCTATTCGAACTACGTTTCGCGAATTACGTGACATTTATGGTCAAAATAATCGACCTACAAAGCTTACTGTTCGTAATAATTATTTTGGAAAATTCGAGTCAAATAGTAATTTTTGTGATCCAAGTATTGTGGAACAATCCAACCCGTCAAAAACGTAAACGTACTGCTGTAAATATCGATGTTGTGAATGAAAGTGTGGATGAACAATCAATTACACATCGTTCTCAAGAACTTGAACTTTCTTACGGCCCTACATGATATAATATTATTCATAAAGATTTGCATTTTAAGGGATATAAAATAAAGTTAACAGAAGAACTCGTCTCTGTTCTGGCAGAACACACTAACTGGAGAATACTAGATTTGAGTAATTTGACTTTGAAGTTGTTAAAATGTTGGAAATGGTCTATCATGTGAGTTTATTAAGTAATCGTAAAAAGGATGGCTTTAAAATAAAGACTGTTTATTTATTAAGAAGGTTTCCAGACGGTAAAGTTTGAAATAAGGAAAATTTTGGTATAACTAACTCAATATGTGATTTTTTCGACTTAGTGTCTTCTGCCAGAACAGTGACGAACTTAAACCAAATGACTATTTGGTGCGTTGAAATTTTTGCAATTGAATTTGTTTTTTTGAATTGATTGAATTTTTACAATATATCAAGATAAAGTTTGCATATTTTGGATTCGATTTTAATTTGATGTTCTTTTGTTTCACTTAGCTGTCAGAATTATTTTCATTTTGACACACTGTGTGCTCAAATACAGTTATTTTAATATTGAAGAATGTAATTATTATTTAGTTTGGTAAGATGAATAATTGGTCAATGAAGCGACCTCGTGCGAAACAATAAAAGTGACTAATGTCCTAAATACCACACGTTGTCATTGTGTGTAGAAAGTTTATTCTTTGTTTTCATTTTTTAAATTTTGAACTTCTTTTTAAAACGAAAACTGGACGGCTTTTACAAACAAAGTTGTTTTAGATTTATGAGGTCCACAAGAGAGGACGACGATTTGAATTTGATAATTTAGTGCTACTGAACATAACGAACATCATAGCGTGCTATAAAATTTAAATATTATTTGTATAAACAATAAAAATGGTAATATTACCTCGTGTTTACGTTGATTATTGAACGAAGCCTCATTCTTTGCATACATTAATTGGTTACAAGTGAAATTTAAAAAAAAAATACACAGAATCTACACCTGTTAGTATGTATAGTCAAATCAACTGAAATCAATATTATTACTGCCAAAAGTTGGTAAGTCTCGAAATCATGTAACAGAGTAATTGCAATTTTAAAGTTTGACATGCCCTCTTAAATCAGGAAGAATGATAATATGTTTGAGCTTTATGTGCATGTTCTATAATATATCGGATGATCTAGCAAACTTACATAAATATATACAGACACACAATTAACTCTAAATACCTAAATTATCGACTTACTAGCTTTTCGCAGCAACAACACGACATATAAAAATGCCTTTTCAAGATCTATATTAGACATGAAGTTATTGTTGTTCAGTGTAATTTAATCATAATGACATATTTACAAAATGTCGGATACCTCTAAAAACCTTTACATGGCCCCCATATATTTAATGAAGATAACTCGTTAGGTATGTTTTATTGTACGATTATAGATTAATACTGTATGCGAAAAGAAAGAGGAGATATGTCTATAACCACTAACTTTTCAAGAAAGCCTGAGTTTTATATAACTTTGAATACTACGAAACAGTTTGCCATGAAATGTACCTATGCCAATTCCGAGCATCGTACATGCTACACGTCATGGTGTTATTTGTTTCATAATTGACAATTCTTCATACAGTCAGTTCAAATGGCATGTAAAAAGTTACCTCGTTTTCAAACGATATTTTGCCTGTTTATGTTTCTGTGCGAAATTCACCGATCGCTTTTCGGCGCTAAATAGACTCGTCTCTTTATTCCATTACGCAAATATATAATAGGTATGTATTATGGCTAATTTAGCATTTTTTTTAATTTTTATACTAATCTCCCTTTTCCTTGTCGCGCACAAAATAATGAAATTATAAATTCATTTACTTACAATAATTACTATACCAAATAGAATTTTTCTTTTCATCTGCATCAAACTATATAGTTGCTTAATTTTAATTTTCTTAACATATTAGACATGTAAATTTCGGCAAACTGTCATACAATAAATTTAATATTAATTGTATTAAACAGTTCGTATTTATAAACAGTATTGGCGTAAAAAACTGATATAAGAGTTTTTGTATTTAATTTATTTTTATAGAGCTCCTAGAAAAATGTCGTGTTTTTTGTCATATTATTCGACTAACCCCATTTCTACCTAGAGTACAAAGAAATCTTTTGGACAATTGCCAGTGGTAAATAATAAACTATAAAAGGAAAAACGGCTTTATGTCTGCATTAAGATACGGTGTCTTACTGTAATTATCTCGAATCTTTCATCGAATATAGTATATTACATATTTATAACATTATAATAATAATTGAATGCATTGCTAAAATATACTTTATATAAAAAATATCTAATAGGTAAAACTTACTTATAATATTATTATGTGATATATCCTTTATCCATACTCGATTGCTTTAAAACACAACGTATAATATATCAAATTGTATATAATTGTATATAATAATACCCAATTTGCAACTTCACAGGAGAGCAAAATAAATTTTAATATTATTCTATATAACTAATATTCTATCAAAAAATGTGTAAATTAATCGTTGAAAAACTCTAACTGGCTAAATTCGAATCACTTAGGCCCTTTAGGATTTGCAATTATTTTGATCGTAGACTTTTTTAACCGTAAAATATTATAAGTAATTTTAAAGAATGAACATCTAATTATTAAAATTTATCATGAATAAATTAATCGGCAAAACATCACTTAGACCCTTTTGGATTTGCAATTATTTTGATCGTATACTCGCTTAGCCGTAAAATAGTATTAGTAATTTTAGAGAATGAACGTCTAATTTTTTAAATTTATAAATAGATAGTTTTATGAACTCATTTGACACTTAAAATTATAATATCGCGACATAATATTATAACATAAATCATTTAACATATATATATTATTATGATTTATGACGTCAAAAATATTCACCTAAATTGCCTTAATAATAGAGGTAGGACCCGGAGACTAGGAAAACCCTTGACCCACTTGCGTTTTATGATGTCACCTGACGTATCCCATATCTAAAAAAGTACTAACTAACCCACCCTATATTATTATGCACAAGTCTGAGTAAACACATTATAACAATAGATAATTATTATATATTACACTGTTTTGTTTGGAAGCTTTGACATTTTAAACTTTTGTTTTAAGGGTGTGTGTGTGTATATATAGAAAAAGTGATTGACCAATTTATTGAAGTAGGTACTTACGTTCCTAATATTATTATGTATACATAAGTTTGAATAAACATATGATAATTATTTTTTCGTGTTTGTTATGTGTGGTGGGTAATGGTTTAATATGTGTACGTTGAGAGTTATGTTAGGGTGTGTGAATGTTAAAAAATTAACGTACCACTTTGGGCTTGTCCAGCATCCTTCGCACGGTTCTACATGGCACTACGGGCGCCTCGGAGGGCGCGGATACCTTCTGTCCCCAGACACCCCTGAACAGGGTAAACCACCCTTTCCCGCACGATCCCTCGCACCTTTGATTATCAATTATACACGGCCACTGTTACTGCGGTACGAGGTATGGAGGCTCATCTGCGAGGTATCTGTCCGAGATGAGCGCGAGAGAAATTTGCGAGACGCGACGCACAGCGTTCGACCAGGCGCCGTGTGTAGACGAGGCGTCGCTGTAGGCCAGCATCTACGCCGATCGTAGCGCCCTTCTACGACAACGTAGCAGACGCCTACATTACTTCACCAACCAACACTTAGAAAACACCACCGCACGTTTGAACATCCATTAAACACGCACACATCAAAAACATCTCAGACAATACACTCACACAGATAACAAACAATCAAAAGTACTCCTGTAATAATTATTAGCACTGTTTTTTTCGCAAATATAAATAATATAACCTAATGAATTGCGTTCGGATGTCTCTTTCCGACTCATTGCAAGAGTCGCGGGCTGTTCTCTCTGCAGTGGTTCTGTCTCGCTCACTGCGACGGAATTCGATCAATATCGGTTGGTCTCTATGTTACGTTACCTACCTTTCCATTGTAAGTCACAGAAGCCGTAAGACACAAAATCGCTCGGCGTCAGAGTTTTAGTTTTTTTTTGTAACGTCTAAATTTACCTCGGGTTGGTGAGAATTTATTCACCTATCCAAGAGGTTTTTATATTTTATTTAACAAATTTATGTTGCTCCTCTTCCGAGAACAAATTTTATTTAGGCATATATCAGATGAACTTCATAAACAACATTAAAAAGCTTTTATACATTTAGATTATTTTCAAATCAATATTATCAATTTAATTAATATTATTATGGTATTTGGTCAATTATCAATACGATACAGTTTTTGCTGTGAATACGTGATGTACATTTGCATGACTTAATAAATCGATCAAATGGCTAACATCCAGTTCTCGTAAAAAAAAATATATGTTAAACCTCTTTTGTGAGGTGGCCCCATATTGCGTCGAAAAGCCAATGAAAAAAATATAAGTATTGAAGTAATAAGGTGTGGGCGAAATAAGTGTCGTATTAATAATATATTTTAATATGATGAATACCAAGTGATAAATAAATTTTATAAATTGTTATGAATTAAGTATCACCAAGGTATACACTGAATCTCTTGAAAAGATTGAAATGTACATTATTGTACATTATAAAAATCTATGTTATTTTAAATAAAAATATAAATTTCGTTAAAACCATGAATTTTATTATTCAAAAATATTTTTGCTGTAGATAAAATTTAACGATAAGCACAAATAATATTATATAATAATAAGTTGGAATCCTTTAACGGGTTCTCACTTTTTTATAATAGCAAATTTGTCGTTCACTTTTAATCAAAAATATCAATAAATTGTCTCAAATTTCAAACTTCACATTATTCCGCTAGGTGTCTCTGGTAGGCGTATAATTCACCTTAAGGGGGATGCTTATACTATCAGAGGCGAAAAGAGGCACCTAACGGAAAAATACGAAGCTTGCAATTTGAGATTTTTTTTGGTAATTTACAATTTCAACTGTAGTAATTAATAAATATGTATCTGAAAACACTTAAAGATATACTGGCAATTGTAAAAAAATGTAATAAAATGTGAATTCGATTTTTAAAAAAATATAAATGTGTATAACTTGAAATCCTTTTTATTTTAGGCATGGTTACAATATTGAAGCTCGAGTTGATATAAATAAAAAGGATTTCAAGTTATACACATTTATATTTTTATAAAAATCGATGTTTTTTAAAATATATATAAAAAATATTAAAACGATGAATTAGTCAAAAATCTACACCACATAAAAATCAAAACTTAATAAACTAAATTTTATTGATAATTATGACCATAAAATATAATGCAATAATAAGATTTGACCCTGCAACGAATTCACATTTTATTACATTTTTTTACAATTGCCAGTTTATCTTTAAATTAAAAAAAAATTAAAAATGTTTTTAGTGTTTTCAGATACATATTTATTAATTACTACAGTTGAAATTGTAAATTATCAAAAAAAATCTCAAATTGCAAGCTTCGTATTTGTCCGTTAGGTTCTCTGCTAGCATGCGTCTCCCCCTTAATAAATTATTTTATCACTTAAATAATCCGAATACCTACTATAATATAATTAATATAAATTATTATCAACAATAATATTGCACTGTACCTACCTAATCCCATGATTTTAATTTAAAATTAGAACCAGTTTTGTATTTAAACGGATTTGAACAGAATCTTTGAGTTCAAAATAAAGTTTAGTACCTATTATAAACCTAATTGTATATCTAAACTTTATTTTCAACGTGTTTATAATTGTATAAAAAATATGAAAACTATGAATTAGTGAAAAATCTCTTAGGTGATGTTTAGAAAACTTAATAAACTAAATTTTCATAATAAATATGACATAAAATGGGGTCCAATTAAATAACTTCACATTTCATTACATTTTTTACAATAATTGTAAGTTTATCTTAGACTTAAAATAAAAAATATGTTCCTTTTTAATGTTGTCAGATACATATTAACACAGTTTACATTATAAATTATCAAAAAAATGTCTCAAATTGCAAGCTTCGTATTTTTCCGCTAGGTGCCTCTGCTAGGTAAAGACATCGCCTTAATTATTGTATCGAAGTGTTGTATTCCCGACCATTTTCTCTTTGCATTAATAATTATTTTTACGCAATTATAAACTGTAATATTTAAAATATTAGTTACCTATTTAATTAAAAATATATGTGTATAGAAAAAAATATTTGCATAATTTAGAATGTATATCTTAGTTAAATTTTCTATTAGTCGTGTTGCATTTTGCTGTGCTTGTGTATACAGCATTATGAAAACATCAATTTAATTTTAATTTATCCAACATGATATTCAGTGCACTTGTTTGCATTATGCTCTCGCCTGTTCAAATGTTTATTTTATATTTACAATATAGATACTATATAATATAAAAACTCGTAGAGTCTTTTTCGAGCGTTTAATTTTTCTCGCTACTCAAATAAAAAAGGTTACAAAAACTGCCCACAGGGGCAAAAAAATACAACTGTTTTAAACCAAGAGAGGGCGAATAGTCTCGTATATTTTCTCATATTTTTTTTAATCTCTGGAAAAACTGGGCGTCATGCCACGAATGCCGGACCCCTGTTTGGTCGCTCATTCCAAAAAATAAGTATTCCGAGACATCAGCAGATGAAGATAAATGATGCACTCAGACATTCTTCTCTACTACATTACAAGCAGAATCGTTTCATTTATTGTGCCTACATAACGTGGTAGGTAGTATTACGTGACTAATTTATTTTAGACATACGTGGTTTTCGCAAACAGATATTACAGAAAATTATTTTTATTATTTATTTATTTTTTGTATTAAGACTTAATTTTATAAATAAAGCCTATAATCACTTATTTATAATGACACATTTATATATTCCGTGTCAGCACAAACATATATTATTCACGTTAAAACTGGACGAACGAAAGAGATTAGATGTATGCGAAAGTATCATCAAACAGAGCATTAAATCGATCGATCCTCGGAGTTTTTCAATATGTACAATTCCAATTTTTTCGCAAAACAATGACCTGACACATAATAAAATGATTACTAGGTACTTATAAATATGTTTTACTCACATTTTTATCAGTTATTTGTTACTTCAACTTTAACCACATAGGATATAAATAAAAAGAATTTCAAGTTATACACATTTATATTTTTATAAAAATATTTATTAATAAAATAAATATAAAAAATAATAAAACGATGAATTAGTCAAAAATCTAAACGTTGAAAATTGGAAACTTAATAAACTAAATTTTAATAATAAATATAACCATAAAATATAATGTAATAATAAGATTTGACCCTGCAACAAATTCACATTTTATTACATTTTTTTACAATTATTGTAAGTTTATCTTTGACTTAAAAAAAAAAATTTTTTAATGTTTTCAGATACATATTTATTAATTAATACAGTTGAAATTATTAAATTAACAAAAAAAGAGAAAGAAGAAAGTCTGATTGAGCTGTCTTGCGACAATAAACTATTGAAATCAAGAAAATCCTTTTCTAATAAAATTGCTAAAGCAAAATGAACCCTGGTTAACCTACGATTACCTTTTCATAGCTGAATGTTCAGCTGTAACTGTAAACAGTTATTATCGCGATAGTTTAATTTACATACTATCGGTGCCAGTAAATCCATGCAAGTGTGCAGGCGCTATTATATTATATAATATTTTTCACCAAACAATAATAGGTACTATCATAATCAAAACAATACATATAGATAGGGTAACAATATTCATAACTAAAGAACACATCGTTTTTCATATCGATGCGCGTGAACGAAATACATAATATACGTGACTAAGAGATTAAATGCAGTATTCATGAGAGGGATGCAACGTGGGTATTGTAATAGAGAAATAACGTATGCGTTACAGACAGAGTGCTGATAAATATTATAACGTACATAACGATTTTAATGATTTAAACTTCTTCGTGAATAACATGCTCACGCAAAAAGCTGTATGCAGGTAATGAAAATCTTGTTAATAATTTGGAAGGTTGGTAGTATTTTTCTAAGGTTTAAATAATTTTTGTTCATATAACATTTTACTTAACGATAAAACGGGAGGATGTCTTTTATTCAACATATTCTACAAACGAATCCCGAAATTTCATTATCAGGAAATGGACCAGATCTACATGATCCCGAAACTGTAAACCCTAGTTAGTTCTAAAAGGTAAAATAATACGTTAACACAATCCAGGTGTTGTGCTTTTACTATTATTCTTTCCAATATATGCCACTTAAACACTTTAAGGCAGTCCTTCTCAAAGTTCTCAGGCTCACAGGGGGGCAGTATAAGGCTAAAAAAAATAGGGGGTGTTAACTAAATATTGAGGGGCGACGGCTGACAAATTCTATTTATAAAAATCCGACGGAATCTAGACACGACACCACTTGAGATTTTAAACATGGACATACCAGACAGGGTGTTAGATCCTTTTTCAAATGTAACACACAGCAGGATCATCCCAGTTAGAAGAACTTATAGAACTGACAACAAACGAAAAATTAAAAAATAAATTCAAGAATGGCTACCAAGAATTTTGGCTGCAGGAGCGAATCTCTCTACTGTACCCTAGGTTATGGTCGGTTGTTCAACGATTTCTGATTGCATTCCCATTGTCGTATTTGTGTGAACGTGGTTTTAGTGCTGTAGCAACGTTGCTAACTAAAAAGAGAAATCGGCTGGAAGTTACTGAACGCGACTTACGGCTGTTTTTAAGCGAATTCGAGCCTGATACTCATCGAAATGCATCAGATTCATCGTTTACATTAGATTAAAGTAAAGAAGTGGGCGGTGATCAAAATAAGTTTAAGAACCTGTGCTTTAAGGTATACGTACATAGGTACATAGTTTTAAGTAGGTAGGTACTACGTGTGTCGTTTACTATTCAGCATTAACATGAGAAACAGATTCATCACCTGTATCAACTTGTAAGATACCTATGGCCATAAATACTTCGATATATATTCATATAATATATTATACCATAACTAAAATCGTGTATATATTCATTTATCTTCATAAATTGTATTTCGAACATTACTTTTTTGAACCCTATACGTTTTTCATACATTCTACTTATCATGATTTATGTCTGGTGTCTTGAAAAAAAAATCTTTTACAGTTTTCTGTTTTATCAAATAAAGCAGGTTGAATATGAATATTATATGAAACGTCGCCGATTAATTTGATATATTTTTTATTGAATTAGGAAAAACAATTTATTCAAAAAAAAACGTTGAGATAATGATTTAAAACGTTTCATAAAAATAGATTATTATTTTTCGTAGAAAATCCGGTACGCCGACGACACAGTGCCGCGTTCGACTTGGTACGGAGACATTTTGACAAGCCCGATATAATATTATTATAAATATTTAAATGGTGGGTTTATTTTTAACGATCTTTAGAAATAGATTCGTTGGGCAACGTACCTTGATTAGTACAGGGTGTTCACGGTGGCGTGAACCTATTAAAACGTAACAATGTCTCGGATGACACGCTATAAAAAATATATTTATAGCGCTACGCGTTATCAAAGATCGAAAAATCGTGCAGAATGGCGCGATATTGTTTATAACATGGCTTACCAATTAGTTTTTGTAATTTACGTATTAAATATTTTAACATTAAACTGTTTTGTTCTTGCCTGTTCTAGGGGAAACATTATTCATTGTTTGTTACATTTTAAAACAATACATACAAAACAAAAGGCCTACCTTAATTTCATGGGAAATTAGTAGTCAAAAATGGTAATTTTATACTTACATAATATTTCTGGTTAATTTCAATAACTGTAATAACTCATTCAAAAGTCTTATGGTTGTTTTATTACTAAAAACAATCAAATAAGTTACTTGGTCGTTATGACTCTGCTTTATCTACTTAAATTTAATCAATCATGAAGTCTATACAGCCGCATTTAGACCAAGCGAGCGAATGTTTGTTCTTCCCCCACTCCAGCAAAATTATCATGACGTAAACGCTTTTTGTTGAGCGAGCATAAGAATTTCGCTGGAGTGGGGGAAGATTCGTTCGAAGAACATTCGCTCGCTTGGTCTAAATGCGGCTTTAGATACAACCATAGAAAAAATAATAAATATAATTACGACAGGCTATATTATACCAATACAGTAAATTTTGACACAGGGTCTTGAATATGTGAGTGTCCTACAAAAATGAATCACGCATTATAGACGTACAATAGTGTGTGTAATACACCAATATTAAATGAGCGTCAATACATAAACCGAGAGCATTTGTCAATATTCGACGTATAACGTATTCTTGACACGTGTTTAAATTTATCCCGTATTCTTCCTTACTCAAGATCGATTATCTGCTTCTCATTACCCGTTAGGTATTTCAGCTCCCATTATTTCTGAGTTCCCTGGATACAACTCACTGTAGAAAGCACTACGGGATGCTGATATGGCCTGGAAAGATGCAAAAATAATGGGGACCAACGAGGCTGATTGAAGGTACTGCGTGGTATCCATAACATCGTCTACCTGAATAATGGACATCCTAATGAAAGCAGAAGAAGATACAACCGAAACGATTACTTACATCACAGCAATGTATAAAAATATTTTTATTTTATTGTAATTTATTAATATGTTTATGAAAAACTGGTTTCGTTAGCTACTTAAAACATCTTATTTAGAAATATTGTTTACCTCTACTTAGGTACTTTTATATTTAAGACAAAAATCCGTTGGTTAGATAAACCTTATCACGAGTGTACCTAAAACCCCTGAAATATTTTAACTTATGCGTACCATACTTTGGGAAACACTTGCGAATATAGATACGTCTATTAATATAGGTAATAAATTTTGTCTAGCTATTTATACAACCATTTATATTTTGAATAACTCTGACAACTCATTAAACTGAAATCGTTTACAAACATCTTATTCTTCGAAATTTATTCGAACAATATCCAGCTTAATTAGAATAATTATTACTAGTCGTATAATACTTATATCAAATGGACTTTAAAAAAAAAAGGGTGTAACATTGTACACGTTGTATCCAAAGGATGTAAGCTGCAAATGCCGATTTATTATCTAAATTTAGCTAGCAATTAAAAAAAAGGTCATTACCATTTGTGTTTTAACTTTGACTGAAAATCATAACAAAAACGTTTTTGTGCCTCCTGTAAATTTTGATTTGTGTGAATTACGCCTTTTTCCCTTTCCACAGTCGAAATTTATAAATTTTATAAATCTACTAGAAAAAATCTCAAGAAATATCTTACGATTACAATATTTATAAGAAAATTGTGTATATTTATATATAATAATTAATAAATAGTCAATCTGATAAAAAGTATAATATAGTGAAGTGTTAATGTAACATCTGTTTTGACATTTTCATAAAAATATACCTCTACAAAAAATCTATGCCGCGATATCTGTTTTAGTGCAATAATAAACAAGAAATTTATTAAATTTTTAGAAAATGTATAATTTACAAAAGTACGCAATTTTTCCAGCTAACGATGCATAAAACCGATCACAATAAAATAAATTAACAACAACTTAAAGCAAAAAAAAACATCTTCATTGACGATGAAAAATCAACACCTCATTATTGTGCCATCCGTCTCGCCTCGGCAAGCAAAATGCATGTAATATTTAATTCATTACGACAGAAATGCATATTTTTTCTTCTCTTTTACACAAAATCTCTTGTAATTATTTAGTTTTGACAGTATAAAGATATTGAATTACGTTTTCCTTTTTTTAGGCTTTTAATTTACCCAATATCGAAGTCTCGAAAAAACAGCCTCAGAATTATACCGTGCTAATAGGTACTTTTCCAGTTAACCTACCAACTTAAGTTGGGGTAGACTTACCACTTCATAACTTGGCACCGGCTCTAGGACGACGATGTTGTAATATTATATTCTAAAAATATGTTTTCTAGATAATATATTCGGTATATATTTATTTATTTATTACTACATATTATGTTAATACAAGTAAATATTATCATTTTTGAATATACATAATTTTGAAAACACTTCTGAGAAAATGTATTATAACCAATAGAAAAAATCTTTTTTGAAAAAAGTAAGACATGAGTAAAGCATGAATCGAACCTGCATCTCTCGGGTATCATATTTCATAATGTTGATTTTTAGATGTGTGTTCAATCCAGAAAAAGATCCTTATAAAAAACTCCACTTTGTGGAGGCTTATATTATGTTCCGCAAAAGAGTGGAGAAATTAATTTATCTTTTGATTTTTATAAAATTTTCTTGAAAATATAGTAATTGTTTATTTATTTAATAAAAATAAATAAATTCTACAAAAATATTTTATATGTTTAGTAATCATACATTATTACCTACTTACATAAAAATATATTATTTTAAGTAGACATCAATTACCTATGTAAAATGTTTAAAAATATTCGTTCTTAACAGAACACTCTAGCGGCGCATTTTAGAACTATTCAAACGTCACGTCATTTCTATATTTAGTTGAAATATAATAGGTATTTATATAATATAACGGAGACTGAAGTTTGGTGGCCTTCTTATTGCGTTGACCCGCTCTCATCCCCTTTAAATAATGTATAGCCTCTTTATCAACCACCAGTTGACGTCCCGCCATATTTTCTTGCCAAGACTAATTTACGAGAAAGTTTGTGAATCAACCACATTGATTGATAAGATCTTCCACTGACTGTCTAACAACAAGTGGTTTAACGTAATAGTTAATATATTTTACCAGCAGACAAACAATTGTAAATTCTATGTACGGTGTTCAATAATTAAATAATATAACTTAATGAGCTTCACGGCCTTTTTGGTGAGCCAGACGTCGTCAGATGTATCAAAACACTACGCCTGTTGTAATCGGAGAAGACAAAATTATTCAGAACTGACATACCAAAATTACCGAAATGGAGCACACCGATGCAGCATTCTAATCAATTTTTTAATGGTTCATTTGAAAATCGTTGAATGATCAATAGTGTTTATTATTATTATTGTATAAGTAAAGAAAAAACTAAATTTTAATTGAAATTGTTTTATTGGACACCCAATAAAAATAACATTTTAATGATAGCAACCGTCTTTTTACATTTTAGTCGATGCTTGAAAAATCTACTCGTAATTAGAGGTTGTGACAGAGAAATCTCGTCTCGATAATTCTGGAGAAAGAATCAGAAAAGACCAATCTCGAATCTCGAGCAATTAATTTTCCGAAATTTCGAAAATTTTCATTTCTCGAGAAAATCATCAATGAGATTCTCGAGAAAACAAGAAATGTTCACTAACACCACAACTGGAATTAAAATAATTGAATGGAATTTATCAAGAAAATTTGATTCCACGATAAACACAATATAGTTCTGAATGGAATTTCTTAAATTCGTCGGTATTTTTTTTATTTTTGACTGAAAGAGCTAAAAAACAAAACGAAATGTATCGTGTTTCAATTCGATATTGATGCAAAAATTAAAAAATATACTAAAATATTCAAGGTGCCTGTTAAGTTTGGGAAACGCCGTATGTAGAATGTTATTGAGGATATAGATCGTCATCTACAAATCCCTCAGGGAATAAATTATATAAAATAAGACGGTCATATTGTCATATATTACCAACGTGATCATAAAAATGTAACGACGCAACAAATATACCTATTGAGTTACATACGACAGAGCTTCCCAACCGGGATGTCACCACGATGGGGAAAAATGTCGCAAGATGAAATATTATGTGGTATTATACAAAAGAAGATTCCGTCTATTGAAGAAAATTTAATAAAAACTATTCTTCAAATTGGTACCACATATTTCTGTAACCATACGTTTCTGAGGTTCTAATATAATTTATCATTATATTTATGTATAGCCAGAAGTGAAAATAATAATTTAGAATGGGTCATCGTCAGCGAAAACATCAGGAGTCAGTGAGGGATAGGAAGGTCGCTTTCACGATGGTCCTCCCAAATGAATGACGCTACGGGCCTCTCAATACCTTCAGTTATGTGGGCATCGGAATGCAGGGATTGCTGGGGAGGTATAACTAGGACATTTAAAATAGTTGCATACCTCAACAGTATATGCACGAAAACGAATTTTACGATAAACTTTGATTACAAAAAAAATCAAGCGGTTTTTTCGAAGTTGCTACGCCAAAAGGGTGTCAAGTATGTTTGCTGAAATTGATTTATTTGTGAGGTTAGATTATTTAAAATGCTATATTTAGCTTCTCAAAATTGTATCGACAAGATTTTTATGAGAGAAATTAAAAATATTTTGATAGGGTAGTGAAAATATATATGAGGAATCCAATATAATTGTTATTTCAAAATGCATTTCTGTAAAGTTGCATATTATCAATTATTATGCTCTTTTGACTTTAATATAATTAATATATCATAGATAGTAACTTAAAAATTCCTCAATGTGTGCGAATATTTTATTATTTAAAAAAAATACGTTTTGACGCATTAAAGGGTCGGAAAGCACTGACTTACGAGTGTATAAAATACAGTTTATAAAATATAATATAAACTATTTATATATGTATGTAAACTTTTACTACACAATGATAATAATATTATCATATATTTCAATTGAAAGCAAATTGTATTTGTTCTGTAAATGTTGTAAGCTTGAATGGAAGCTTTTGAAAATAAACAAACTTTTATAACACTTCGTCACGGTATGGTGTGCACAGATCCGCGCCAATCGTATTTACCGCCCGGGTGCCAAATCAAATTTGCCACCCCCCCCCCCCCCCATATAAAAATAACCATACATTATTCGTTACACCTATAAAATGTTTTTCTAATAGGTCCAATTATTATATAGTATGGAGTAGGTGGCTAAATTGGTCAAGCATATTTGCTGGACTCCGATAGATGTGAGATCGAATCACGTCTAGAAAAATATTTTTTTTAATAAGTATGTTTATGGAGTGTTCCGAAGTATATAATATTATGGTTATTTATCTTGGCGGCATAAAGATTGGCACGTTCTTAAATTTCAAATAGTATTTGTTGAATAAAAAATAGTTTAATTCATAAAAATCATTTTTAAAGAATGATACTTTTTTTGAATACAAAATAATAAAATATATAAGATTATGAATGAAGTAAGTACATAATAAATTATTTATATTGTAATATAAAGTGAAACTATCAATAGTTATCATTAGAGGATCAGAGTGGAATTATTGGATGAGGTTTATGATAAAACATTGAAAGTGAAACCGTAATATAGCAATTTTGGGTGAAATTCGTTAAAAACATTGTATTGATTTTTTATGACACCCACAGTATGTGGATATTGAGTTTACATACAATACAATAACAAATACATAATAAAAATAACAAATACAATGGATATTGAGGATAGGATATTGATTTGATTTTGGAAATTAGAATTTTTTTTTGTTTCTTTGTTAAACACCACAATAGGCCATGAAGCCCAGTTACAGTGGCAAAACTCCCAGGCTTGAAGAATCTACATATTAGAGTATGTCAATATATTTTTGAGCTCACCGGGATCGAACCCGGAGCTCTCGGATGAAAGGCCAGCGCCTTATGCACTACACCACGAGAGTGTTATTATTATGTTTAAATATGGCATTTTCCATAGTGATTTTACTGTTCTTATATTTCAACACAACATTCCATTTATAGAATTGAACTTCACATGTTAATTTAATTTTGCCGACCCAGAATCGTACCGCCGAGGTTCCGTGCACAATCAAAGCCCCCGTTTGGTACGCCCCTGGGTGTGCGTTATTACTACGTATAGAATTCCATCCATCAAAGTTTACAAGTAATTATTCTTTTTAAATCGAAAAAATGTATGCAGAGCTTTTATTAAACAAAACATGGTTTTTATGCCACGTGTAAGAGTTAAAAAAAACTTACGTGAGGGTTTTATATAATATTCATAGTTATCAGAAATCAAACATATCAATCACCTCATAAATTAAAAGTAAATCAACAAGATTTGTAACATTGTGTATATTATTATTTCGCAAAGATGAATAGTTTATCAAAATAAAATGATTAGGTGTGCTTAATCTTTCTTTATAGGTGTGTTTTATTAATGATATGAAACCTAATCATCTCATTTAATCTTTTAAGTTTATGGCAACACCAAACCAAACCACCCTGCACCACACCCAGCCTTAATCGGGCGTATAGGTAAAGCACTCCATAGTGACATCATGGGTACGGTAAACGCGATTCGCAGTTGTATTAGTATTGCTGCTAGCATTGTCACAAGTCGTCCTTTTTTAATACATTTCAAGACACTACTACAAGGATAAGGTTTTCATCTTGTATATCTCCGCCATATCCGGCCAGGTGACAAGTTTGCCAGTGAAACCAGTATGTCGATACGAAATTTACTGATGTAATGGTCCAACACGACAACTCCAGAAGTACCCACTTTGCAATGCAGTTTGACATTCAAGCCTTCATTGGCGAGATTCATCAATATTGGATCACCATATGCCAACGTAAATGAAATGGCGTAACCCAATGGCTTAGTCTAACACCAGCCTTATAAGTTTTCGTGTTTTAAACAATATAAACTATATTTTATGGTAAGCGTGATTATAATGTTTCTTTTTACCTTAAATCAATTTTACCGTTCGCATGCAATGACTACCTACATGGAATGTTTGTTTCGCATTTTATAACTACAAAGGGCTTTAAATAGCTTTAACCTTTGTAGCAAATGCTTTCGGTCCCATTATACCCTTAAACTTCCACACAAGTAGACCGGAAACGCTGCCCTAATTATAGCAACTTAGGGTAGGTATATTCAGAGCGACACACTTCAAATACATGACTTTGATTATCTGGCTCTTTATACTTAAAATCAAATTTGGAACATAAGTTGGCTTATTTTTCTACTTACTGTCGAATTATTAATGACAACTAGTATTCGTGTTGTTGAGCGATTGTACAAAATAGGTTGAATGCACATACAAATAAAGTCGTTAGGTATGTTGTGTAATTTTATACTGAGTGTGCTATCCTTTAATTACTTTCTTATTATGATTAATAGATAATGTGATAAATATAGTTTGCAATCCCCAAAATCCCACTCAATTTCTTGGTACCGAAATCTCAGAAATCGAAACGTTGGAATTTCGGTTAGACGATTGTCATCTAAAGTAACGTATATAATTTTAAAAATAATGAAAAGAGAGTATTTAGTTAATTATGAAATTATACCTAACTAACGTTATTTTTTAGAAATAAAAAAATAAATCGCAATGGTTAAGAGTCCAATGTCGCGACTGGAAAAGATTCAATGACTAGAAGTCATCTCCTACATAATTTGATATTTTTTCATGTCATACAAAAGTACCACCCGTTGTGTCCGAGGTATACTCTGAGCAGACCTATTCCAACTCCATAACACTCAATAACACGATATCTTTATATAACCACAGATAACACCAAATGAAATACGGATGTATTATATGTGCTAAATGGTCCGTTTTTTGCCAGAAGTTCGAACTCGTTGTGCTCGCTCAGTGCGATGGCGCGTTTGTGCGGTGAGCTATCTCTAACGTCACAATACAATGATAACTCGAGGAATTATCTATTTTTTCCTAATAAAAATAATTAACTCAATCGGTGGTACTCCCGTTCAATGTATTGTTTCATATTTAACGCTTAGAATGCATCATAACACTAGTACCACAACTTTGTGTGATTTTGGAGTTAAGTGTTATGTTAGAATATACCTGTATTGGTAGGTACCAATCAAAGTGATATCAGAAATAACGTTCGTCTAATAAACAACCTATAGAATTTAATACTTATGGATATTAGTAGAGGACGTATTGGTATAGGTATAGACGTTCGCGAGGAAGTTTCCCAGAAATCTACTCTCTATCCAGATCTTTTCAATCTATATAGCGAACAAATTATGAGAGAGGTTTATTGATTTTTAACTATTGGAAATTAAAACAAGATAAACTTGTTGCACTTCTAATCTAATATAATATACAACATTCTTATAACTAAGTAGTTTATTCAGATATATACGTACTAGATAGATATTAGATGGTATCATGCAGCGCTCGAAATGGAAAAGTTTACGAGTTTACGAGTTGCGCTAGACAGTTTTCTGAAGATATTTCCATAGTTATCAAATTGTATGGGTATTTCATAAAAATAAGTGTGTTAGATTTTCTATTTTTAGCCTGTCTGGTTCAAATGGTCAAATTATTTTTTCCACGAGACGGAGCGATAATTTTACCGATTTCACGAACAGGAACGACGCTCCGGTGCGCTCCTGTCCATTTCGAGCCCTGGTATCACGAAGGCATCAGTTTTACTACGTAAGTACATATTTTATATATTACTGTAGGTACCACGGCGAAATTCTTGTTGATGAAAATGTCATTCGTTCTCACTGCTCTTTTGCCATATTTAATTAGTACTAGTGTTTACGACCATAATATACGTTTCTGTTTTCACACAAGTTACGTGCAATCGGATTCATAATTTACTGTAAAATATATTCAACATCTTACTAAATAAAAAACGAGCGGTGGATTGGCAATGATAAATTTGCCAAATTATCAAGGAACTATACAAAATAATGACTAATGAATCCTCATTCTAAAGTTGCGATTATCGCTTTAAGATATCACAAGACGAACAAAATGATAGACAGCCGACACAATCTTGTGTTTATGATGCAGCGAAGTGTTATTGAACATTTTAATTACAGCGTGCCAATCTAAACGGCATATTCAGACAATCCGATTTGGTTGATTATTCGGGTTTATTCAGCCAGATTTGATGTAATGTCAGATCATGCGTAGAGGTGTCAGGTGATAAAATGTCATCAAGTTAAGTAGGGTGATTTTGGGTGACTGCTTAAACGTCGGTATGACTAGGTACAAGTAGAGTTGGATATTTCCCGAGAAAATCTCAATCTCGAGATTCAGGATTTCCCGAAATGATGAAATTTTGAATTCTGGAGATATCGGGAAATTTAAAAAAACCTGTAAAAATCCTAAAATCAGTGTAAAAACAGACGAATTCCAAAAAAATATGATTTTTTTTATAAATGAAAGAAGACAAACAAAATAGAAGTAGGGAAACAAAAATAATTGAAAACATTACTTATTTAAATAGGATTTCAAAAAACACAGACTGTCAATCACTGCGTCAATCGCGTACGCTTTTGAGACACAAAATTCCCTGATGTTGTAAAAATTGCCCTCATTTTGAGTCGACTAAATGCTCCGATCAGTCTTTGAACGTTTTGTGTTTTATGTCCACTTTTTTCATATAGAAAATCGTTTTTCAATTAATATTTGATAATAAAGAAATCCCGAATCACGAGAAAAGTTTCTTGAGAACCGGGATTTCCCGAAATGTTAAAAATTCCAATTCTCGAGATTCGGGATGGAAAATCTCCAAAATTTCTCGAGAATTCCCGTCGGGAAATTCCCGAAACCCAACTCTAGGTACAAGAGGCTACTAGTAGTTCGATCTCAAAATTGTGATTTTTCGATTTTTAAAAAAATGACATGGATATGTTCAGAAAACATGAATCAACTGATGAAATCATGCTGTCTGTAGCAGGTAACTCCCAATTCCAACGGAATGATAATAGACTATACTAAAATATAAACACCTAGCATATTTTTGGCTACCTACATCGGAGCGTCTATAGAGCATTTAACACAGGAAATCATTAGATGATTACTTTTTGAGCATGTGTGCGTGTTACATTAAATTTCATAATTTTTAAATTTGGTGAGAAGTGTGAATTTTGGAATAAAATTATAATATTATATTAAATTTGTATTGTGAATTTTTTTTAAGAAATGGCATAGCAACCGTGTAGTGTTACTCAACATACAAATTAATTTTCAAAATCTCTTTCCTGGTATGTTAATAATTAAATAGTGAAATTGTATTATTTTACAATAATTTGAATTTTAAATTGTTGTATTAATAATTAATTACTTAACTAGTCAGAAGATATGGCACTATTATATCGGATCGAACAAGAGCGTTTGCGCTTGGGCATCGAAAATCAACATATATCTAATAGGTGTCAAAATCATGATAATTCGACAAAACACACCGGATCTGAATCCCCCACCTCCCTTCTGTGCACGCCTGTGTTATAGAGATGGTGAGTGATTTTGTCTATCTGGAATCTCTCATAGACAGTGATGGATCACGCGGGTGAGAAATAAAAAGATAGATGTGAATGGTTAAGAGTGCAATGCCGTGGCTGGAAAAAATAATACGTGGAAAGACATATGTATGTAGCTGTCAGTATATTAGCGATCAAATATCTATTTTTAATGTATCAAATTATTCGACCGCAATAATAATTTCTCAGCGACTCATATAACGGTAAACAAGTTTACTGTTTAGCTGGATGGAAAATTAGTCAAATAATGCTTTCCAATAGTATCATATTATATTATGACTGTAATAATAAATAACATTCACAGGTACTCGAATTTAAACCGCTGACTCGTTCAAGATAATTATGTACGGGAATATAATGTTTATGGATTACTTTTGACTGTATAAATAACGAATAATGATTTATCAAAATGTCACTCGAATCTAAGTACCTGGCTCGTAACTATCTCAGTAGATCATATTATGTACTGTCATTGTATTTATACTATTGTACCGATCGTTACGCTGCAAATAAAACTCGCTCCTGCGTACATCTTCGGCTTCTTCATCATCATCCTCAACACCCAAAGGTATATCAGCGTTGATTAAAATTCATTTCATAGTTTGCTCTTTTCTATATTGTGTATTACGCAGCGAAAATAATAATCGTAAAAGCAGTGGCTCGAAAATGGTACTTGTTATAAAGGATCCTCGAAATTGCCAGACGTATCAACAATTCCATCCTTACAAAGGTAATAATATTAAACAATCTGCCACCCACGTATATACGATATACTCTTCAATACTAGTTTGTCCAAGTGATTTGCAGAATATGATGACAGCTTGGAAATACTAGTCATGATTGGCAAGTCTTTAATAGTCTTGTTATGTAGTTATAGAAATTGTATGAAAGTCCTTACCATATGATTTTTCAACGTTTAATTTAACGTTAACCATGTCTTATAAATAATAATATGCCTACATAAAAACGACGTTATACCTATATCATTATATTACATCGCCATTTTAGATACTCGTATGAGATCATAATATGGTCCTCCTCATAGTAGAAGTTGAGGTTGTATAAACAGATTGTTGTTTTTACGAGAAAAGCCACGAGCCACTTACTCAACATAATATTTTAGTTCTATACTCTGACTCCAAACAGATATTGTAAAACAGCATATGAATTTGCCAGACCCGGGATTCGATCCCGGAATCCACGACTTTATAATCCGATACATTACGGTTTGACTATCGTGGGCGTTATTTATATACCTTTTTTACCATGTCCGATCCTAAAAAGATCATATAGGTCTCCACAGAGTGGAGGTTTGTATTAACAGATTTTTGTTTTTACGAGAAATGGACGTTAGCCACTTACTCAACCTAACATATCCATACTCTGACTCCAAACACATACTGAAAAACAATATTTATATTTGCCAGATCCAGGATTCGAACCTGGGATCCACAACACTACATACATATAAGTCGACTCGTTAGCCGCTCGGCCATTGCGGGCAATAGGCAGTTTAAAATTTTGCACAATGACATTTATCTATCTCCACTGAACCAATGATTGCAGCTTATTCTGTGAGTTAAAATAACATAGCATACGGCAGTAAAATCACACTGATCATAAATAATTGTGTTTTTTTCCATATGAAAATATAAGCAGATTGCGACCAGCCTACCACACATGACCAAAAAACAAAATAATATGTTTATCTTTATACTAGTTTGGTACATATATCTGCGGTAGTATCTGTGTCAAGTTTGATTTTTTTATCCCACCTATTTTTATAGCACTCACGGTGGCAGAGTTGGTAGAGCGGTCGTTTTTGTCGATCCCTCGGTTGGACAAATAAAAAAGCATGCTGTGTTTTTATGTTTATCAGTAGAATACTGGACTCGCAGTTAAGTATTAGGTATTTTCTTGGCGTACAATGTTATCATATAGAATATTATAGATAGATGCTCACACCCCGTAGCATATTTTGACCCAAAAATCAAGAAGGAACAAAAGGTACATACATAATTACTGTTGCTTAAGTGGTCAACTATATTATAACTATTAGCAAAAACCAAAAGTGAATATTAATAACCGTGTAACAATGGGATGTCATTAAAAAAACTAGTTTTTCTTCTGGTGCTTAAAAGTGCAGTTATCTACTTACACCATGATTGCTAGCACATTCACCTAAGTATGTTTAGAGGTGCAAGAAGCGTGCCAATCATAAGATCACTAATTGCAATCTTATTTTGATCACGGTAGATTTTTTCATACTATTTTATACGTCGAGAGCACTCCGGCCATAACTAGTGAAAGGATCTTCAAAACACTTGTCACGCTATTCCAAAACAAATCGTTTCATCCAGAGCTGATATTATAGTATTAAAACTTTCGTTTTTAGTTTTCTAACTGACGTTCAATGATAACTTCGCAGATTGATAGGCAATTTAAAGATATGTCATCACGAGATAAATTTTGAAAGTACCTATACTCGTATCGTTCCAATTTCAAAATACCGAACTTCAAATTATTAATGATTGCCACATACTGAAAAACCGTTTCCATTTCAACATAAGTAAAATAATCGATTTCCCTTTTATTTAATTTTATATTATTGTATAATTTTTTTAGTGCTTATTCCATTTTTATTATTTAATAAATCTGGACCAGTTTCGTCCGCCTCAGAGGGACATTTTCAACTGAAATTATTATTATTAAATTAATCAATAATACAATGCAGTTCCACCACAAATTGATAGTTAAAACAATAAAAGACATCTCTATATATATAAAAATCTCGTGTCACGATGTTTGTGGTCGAACTCCTCCGAAATGGCTCGACCGATTTTTATGAATTTTTTTATATATGTTTGTTAGGTATGAGAATAGGTCAACAAGTATATTTCATACCGCTAGGTGATTAGGGTATCTCTATCCAGAAAAATTTTCTTTTATTTTTTTGACAATTTTTTTTTTATTTTTTTTATTATTTGGCATAAAAAACACCTATAACCCCAAATTTTCATTCTCCTACCCTCCCATTTTTTAATCGCGATTTTATTATTTTTGTATGAACAAATTTAACCGTCGTTCGTATTTCAAACAGAACGAAATTATTTATGTTGTTGAATGACAGATGGTGCTACGTCCGAGAAGAATTCAAGAGAAGCGTCGTATCATTTTGACATTTCATTCGGGATATCACAACGCAGTGCGAGCAAAATTTTGTACGATGTATTTTAATTTATCTATTTTTATGTGCGTGTATTACAAGTCACAATGCCAGCAAGACGCAAGGGGGGGCATTTGGGCCGTCGAACGAATAAAGCAACAAACATGCGAAATAGTAGAGCAGAAAGAACAGACGAACAAATCCAACAAGATAACAAAAATGTGCGTGTAAGCATGTCGCAATTGCGTGCATCTCAATCACAAGAGGCACGAGCTGAACGAAATCAACAACGACAATTGGAACGGAGCCAAGCGCGCCGGTTCGTAGTTAACACACGCAGAGCAAATGACCGACAACGCCAACAATTACATCGAACATTTACATCCGATTCGTTCCTTCGTCTCGCATTCGAGTACGAGCCAGATATTGAATATTCCGCTCATCCGAAAGTGCTGATTGGTGCTATGGACAAAAAATGTCACCATTGTCATGCGCTCAAATTCAAACATGAGTCAGCCGGGATGTGTTGCGCATCAGGAAAAGTGCAACTACCAGAAATTGAGATACCACCAGAATCATTGAACGGCTTGCTCATCGGCACGGCTCCAGATTCAAACCTGTTCCTGAAGTCCATTCGCACATTCAATTCATGCTTCCAAATGACTTCGTTCGGAGCAACAGAAATATTTCACAATACTGCGGCAAATGGTCAACAGTTCCACTCTACGTTCAAAATCAAAGGCCAAGTATACCACAAAGTAGGCTCATTGCTGCCAATGCCAAACGAACCACATATATTTTTACAAATCTACTTCATGGGCGTAGAGGACATCAATCATGTGGATGCACGTTGCGGCTACAATAGCCTCAATTCGCCTAATGCCAGGCGCATCGTCGGCAAACTGGACGCCCTGTTGAATGAGCACAATGAATTATTGAAATTCTTCAAAGCACACATGCACGAATTGCAAAGTGACAATCACGCTATTGTCATCAATACTGATAAAACACCAGCTGGAAAGCACGTGCGTCGATTCAATGTGCCTGTTGTTGACGGCATTACTGGAATCATGGTTGACGACCGCACATCGACGCGAGAAATCGTGATTCGAAGAAGAAACAATAATCTGGAGTTCATCGCTGACACACACCGTTCATACGACGCTTTCCAATATCCGCTAATTTTCTGGAAGGGACAAGACGGATATTGCATAAACATTAAACAACGAGATCCTGTCACAGGTAATTCATTCATTATGAACATCATTACTCATTTTGAATTGAGAAAATGAATGGTTGATGTTTTTTGTTTTTATCGGCGGTCATCGTCTACAGCGCTCTATTCCTCTTTCTGTCATAGATCCCATCCCCACACACTTAAGATACATTCGTTATTTTTTATTTAACAAACAAAATATTCACTAGAAATAATGTATATGGCAGAACAACGTTTGCCGGGTCAGCTAGTTATTTTTATATATTCAAAAATGGATTGTTCCTATTAATTGCATTATTTTTTCATAATAATGTAGGTACGAGTATGCATAGAACAAATAAATAGGGTGATAATGAAGAATTTGTGAGAATACTTGTCATTTATGGATAAACTAATAAAGTAATATCATTTAAATATAAAATATAATATAGAGAAGTGATACACGTTGATCGGGATGGATTTTTGTCGATCGCAACATAGGCACATAAGAATTGAGTCGTAAAAAGGCAAAAAGCGTGTAAGTACATATTAGTTGCAATATGATGTGATCTCATTGTGACTATGAACAGGAAGCATTAACCATTCGTATTTATATTTCCTTAATCAGTTTACATAAAAGTCGTTTTTAAAGTAATCATGATAACCTTAAATCGTCTCACATCATTTGAAAGATGAGCATAGTATAATCTGAAACAAACTATTCACCTGACCTATGTATCAAACCAACGACGGACTTAGCAAACTTTTCGGTTTTTGTGGAAACGACTGTCATTGTTTTGTTATTATTTTTATTATAAGCTCGGCCAAATATAATACGTTTGTTCAAGTTCAATAATGACAGTGGGAGTGTACGAAAGCATTGCCAGTTTTAATACTGGCATTTGGTCGGAGCTTATTTCAAATTGATCGTGACTGATATAGTATATTCGTCTCTGTTCTGGCAGAACACACTAACTGGAGAATACTAGTTTTGAGTAATTTGACTTTGAAGTTGTTATAATGTTTGAAATGGTCAATCATGTGAGTTTATTATGTAATCGTAAAAAGGATGACTTTAAAATAAAGACTGTTTATTTATTAAGAAGGTTTCCAGACGGTAAAGTTTGAAATAAGGAACATTTTGGTATAACTAACTTAATATGTCATTTTTTCGAATTAGTGTCTTCTACCAGAACAGTGACGATATATTATGTTCAAGAGCATGTATAAAATTCACTAAATAAAAACTGATTTAATTTCAAAAATATATTAACAAATGCAAATACGTTAAAACTAAAATGTGGAGTGATCCTGTCACCATTTTTTTTTTTTTAGAATTATTAATAACCATGTCCTTGCTTTTTCGTACAAGGTGGTTTGTTAGTAATTTTGAACAATCACAAACACCCAGGCTGATCCTGTCACCATTAGCTAGACATTACAATTTATATAGTTCATCAGATGCAAAATTGTATGGATATTCCCACAAGACTAATAATTGTATCGGTAGCATCAACATTCTTAAAGTTCACCTAATTGAAGCTAAAAAAGACAACTTAACATTTACATTCCAAGACATTTAAAATATAATAATTTTATATTAAAGATTTATGAGGATTTGTCGTATTATCAATTATTCATTGATAATTCATTTCACTTGTTTTGAATGTTCTATATTTAAAATTTCTCTTTATTTATTCATGTTTGTTTACTTCAGAATCGAAATCTCCTCACATCTCATGCTCGCCTGATACTTAATGATATCTTGTGATGAATTTTAGTCAGCTGATTTTACGCGACGCGGCCGAAGAAGTTTTATTTCAAAAATATTCTGCGTGAAAGAAATTATTGTACAAAATGAAACAAATTAAAACTACAATAATTGCAATACTCACATCATAGAGAAGCATCGTGAAGCCAGTCCACTTAAACAACTAAACAAATAACTTATCAAGCTATTAAAACAACTTTAATGCAATCGCTTTTACGTTTTCACTAAGAGCGCGCTGCACGAACTCAAATCGAGCAAATATGTCATTTGTTTCCCAGAGCACTGTCAGTATGAAACACACGCGAGTCGGGGTTGATAGAGAGATGCACCCGTCGTGCTCAGGCTGTGTTATTAAAGTGATTCCCCTCAAAGTTTTCCAGCGGAAAATCCTACCCGGTAAACTTTCCGGCCGGCTGCCGCGATAACAATGCCGGAGAGGGTAGGACTATGACTATCTAGTCATGCGGCTCGTCGGGTCGTGCCGCCCTCAGGCATCGTCGGTTTGCGTCTCGGCTAATTTTCCTGCGTTGTCGCGTGCCGCACATGTGACAAGCGAAGCTTGGTATACTATTATTATTACGAATGCACAGGCAAGTCCATCTCTAGCATAATAGCGCATGTACACGTGCATGGATTTACTGGCGGCAATAGTGTTTATTTGAAACTATCGTGATAATAACTGTTTACACGTAAAAGTGCTGACTGTCTCTCCAATTCATTCTTTAAGAGTGAGCGAGACGCGATGTTGTCATTTTATGGTATGTACTATTTCGTACTATATGACATCTAGTGAAAACCGGTCAACACAGAACAGTCTGAGTTCCCTATCGGTCAACCTGAAAATTCGTATTTTTGGCGGCAGGTTCGCCACTATCGTTCTACTGCGCAGGCGCAGATAGAAAAAATCTTATACCCCGTTTTCACGTGCATGGATTTACTGTTGACAGTAAGAAATTTTTTATATAAACATGTATTATCCTGCAAATGGCTGCATGCATGAATCAAACAAGTTTGGAAGCTTCTGAATTTTCATAGCACTAAACGACCACAGGCACGCCCTAACATTCGCAGGAAAGATGACATCATAATAAAGTTTGTAGATGTAAGTATGTATATGGCAGCTAATGACTAGAAACTGAAAAAAATTGAAGGAGCTAGAGGAGGCCTTCATCCAGCAGTCGTAATTGCACTTATGTCAATGATAACTACTTCTTTATTTAATTATACTTAGTAAAAAAAATAATCTCACCATTGTTTACTTAACCTCACATAAATCAAAACTCAATATCTCTATGTAATAACAAAACTACCTTGTAAGGAAATGCAAGTTGGTAGTAAATTTTTAAATATATATAGGTACATATTATTATAATATAAAATAAGACATATTGTTCTGTTTTGTTTTCGTCATTTCAAAATTTTACAATACATTTGACGTAGCAATCATTAAAATGCATTTCTGTGGCCACTTACCTAACAAAATGACATTTTAACCTGGAATCATTTTAAATATTGCAATCATTTTTTGTTTAATCGGTGCAATAGTGATTATACGTTATTATTAATTCATTTTTTTATTGTAATGATGGTTTCATAAGCTAACTTTTCTAAATGTCAGTAATTTATTACTAAGAGCATGATAAAAAAAACATTACGCAAATTAGTAAGTGGGTATATGGCGAAAAATTTTGATGAAAATTTAATACGGTTATCAAGCTAATGACGGCACTAAAAAGGTATTTCACAAACATAAGGGCTTCAACAAGACACTATATTATAATATAATATAGATAGTTTCCTGTACATATAACCACACATTGTAATTATTATGTTTACAAAATTACTGTTTCTAGATAAATTGTTGCGTTACGATTATAATTTATTTCAAATAGTAAAATACTCTACAATGAAAAGACTGCCCCAATTAATCCACATACTCATATTAATAACCAGGTTATTCAAATAATATATTGTATCATGTTCGTTTTAGTTTCGTTTGCATATTTATTAACACATAATTTTGAAAAACGTCAGTAACATCCTATTAGAAATAATATTATAAAAAAGTTGTTAAAATTTACTCGCACGACCCATAGACGATACGGTAGGTACCTTAAAGGATAAGAACACTCAGCGGCTATTCTAACTAACTAATCTAAAAAGAGCTACATGTGATAAATACATATAATATCATATTTATCACTGTACGTATTCAGGCGGTTAATTAGGTATGTAAATAAGTTAACCGTCTGAACTGTCAAAAAATGCTATCTTTTAACAGCCCCCTCTTGGCTGTGTTAACTTGTAGAGCGAGACAGAGTACGTCAATTTTACATATTATTGAGAATTATTGAGATCCAAGATCTTAATTTATAGTTCCCTGCGAGCTGTCAAATATCGTTTTCGCCGTATTACGAATTTACCAATTATTGTAGATAGATAGCGGTGCACCGCTTTTTTAATTTATTTGTTTTCATCAATAATAATCTAACATTCTTAAATCTTGAATATGTAGGTATATTCAGTATTGAAAATCGAGTATCGTTTCGGAAACATACATATTAGAAAAAAAACATAAAAAGCCAAAATCACGACCTGAACCCCTCTTGTGTGCGCCTGAGAAAGCGACGGAAATTAATTAACAATGACTGAAGCAAATATCAGCAAAAAATCACTCCAGATGGTGGAAGCTTGTTGGCAATGTCTATAATTTCGAGTGATCACCGTCCTCAGTAATGAAGCAAGTTATTTTGTTTTTATTCGAATAATAATACACTAGATTTAAAAATATATTATTCTATATTATTGTGACACCCCGGAAGTCCGGGTAGGGAGGGGAGTCGGGGCCGCACAGCCCGATCCGACCTCCGCGCTGAACTCTCCGGTCGACCAAACGTTAATAACGCCCTTGGCAGCGCGCCGTTGGTCGATACGTGTGAGTCACACGACCAGCTTCCACCCATCGACTAGCTCAGTGATGTAAATTGTTCAGGGCGGTCAATCGAAGCCGGGTTTGGTTTGGTAGAGCACGCTTAGTGTAAGGTAAGGTCTTGACAGTTGGGTAAAGATGCAGGATTGACAGTTGATGATGGTGGACATTCAAAATGAAACACACGTTGTTCGTAGCACGAATCTTAGCAGATAGTTTTATTTTTAACAGTTTAGGTTCACAAAAAAAGGGTTACTCGCTATACACACAGATTCACAATATCAATACACATGAATAATTTTGCAACAGCCCTAAATTTGTTAATGATGGGCGCCGTGGGCTGCGGCAATTAAAATTTAAGGATCTATGAATCACTTGGTTCGTAACACTAGCAAATTCTACCTACAACGTACATATCACGCGAACTCTGAAATTATTTTACAATTCAGCGAAAATTATCACTAGGAGTGGTGTGCGGGGACACCGTGTCCATCACGGATCGAAAGGCTTCGGCTCACTCACTTCCTTCTCCCTTTTTCGACCCCTCGTATCCTTAGATGGATTAGGCGCGAGTCTCGCACCTCCCTGATTGGCCGATCAGATCAGGCGAAGAAACCTTGTTCATCAATTTTAGACTAGTTGTAGGTATGCCCCCGAAATGGGACTTACGCCATTCGATTAAAAAAAAAATTTAATATGCTGGATACGATGCTTTAATAATTCGTTTAGAATTAATAGATCGAAAGTCGGAACTATTTATCTACAATAATTAGATTACATGCGTCCGACGCATGGTCACCAACGCATTTTCCAGAAGTGCTTTTCGCAGGTTAACCCAACCCGCCTATGCGCCTACGGCTATCGACTTTGCATACTTTGGACCTAATCGCTACCCCAGGTAAATTGTTTCAAAATAACCTGCTTTCTCTTACCTTAATAACGACGGGAGGTTTACTAAGTACCTACGATTCAAAATTTTGTAAAAATTTAAATTTCCGCGCCGTCGAAATGTTATACCTACCTAACTTACCCTTTCGCGTTAAGGTATTGTTTTAAAAACCAAAATTTTTTAGGTGTCCTTTAAATACGTGCTCATTATATTTTGTTTCGAATTACGTCTATACATATCAATCGTGCGTGATCAGCCTCTATCTAGCTTATCTGGTAATTAGTATATTTATAGTTAATTAATAAAAGTACAGAGCACTTTATTCATCGAGCGGCGATAGACGGATATTTCGCTTGGCGGACTATAAGAAACATGAATGTGGCATACATATCTTCGCTCGTACTTTACCCTAAAGGGGTCCTCCATACACGTAGAAACGTGGAAGTATCAATTGGATATAAATATTTTTTCGTACCCAGAATTTTTACGTATGCAGTTGGCCGTATAGTTCACCGTGAGCTGTTCTACAGTAAATAGATGACCGTGCTATGCTATCCATTGAGATAAAATTATGTCTAAATAAAACACTTAAAAATACAAAAAATGCAAGGGAAAGCCTATATATAATAATAATAATTTATTAATTAATGTTATACGGCCATCTCTTTCTGGTAGAACAGCTATGTTTCGGCAAAATTTAATACGTACAATTTACATGTAACCAGTGTTGCCAGTGTAAGAAAATAAGCTAGATGGCAGAGTGAAAAAAGTGTCTAGAAAGTGGCATTTCAAAAAAAGTCATAATTATTATTAAAACCCATTCGCTGCGGACCTTTTAATTAATATTTAATTACCACATTTAAATAACATGCTAATTATATGTAATGGCCACCTGATGGGTAACGCACCAGTTGCGTTGGACGCAGAGCATGGGTTAACATTATTTTTACATGAACAAATATGTAACATTGATTTTATTTATAAGATATAAGATAAAAAAGACCAGCATGTTAAAAACACTAGACTTAACGCCATACGCCAGATGCAAACTTTACAAACAAGATGCCTACTATCCGACAACAAGATCTCGTCGATAACCGGAACTCGCTGTAGTCGCAGACGTCTTAGTGACGTACCTGTCATGACGGCAACACGTGTTTAAATAATGTGTCGGCTCTCTTTTTGGATGTGACTCCTTTTCTTTTTCGCAATAAGCAAAAAGTTTACTAATAATAATTGTGTACCCGGGAGGCATAAGACATCATGTCCATTTTGACAACTTTACAGGAGAGCATAAAAACGATTTTTTTGTGTTTTTTATGTTTTTGAAATAAAACGCATTTGTTTAACTTTTTACTTTATTTATTTGTTCAATTAAATTTACGAAGATGTTAAGAAATGAAAAATTTTAAAAAAAAATGTATAAAACAAATTATAATGGACATGGTGTTTTGTCCCTCTAAGTAAATACACATAACATTGTAGAAATATTGGACATGATGGAGAAATTTAAGAATAATATAGTAAACGAAATATAATTTGATTGTACTTCTGAATTTAGTTAGAGTTAACATGATTCGTTGTCATCAGGAATGTCACATTCAGGATAATCATGAGAATTGGCCCCATGTTTTATTTTTTTATAAAAATCATGACAATATGAAGACAAGAAAGCCTTCTTCTTTGGCCATATCCGCCCCTTAGCTGGAGCATATGGACACCACGTGGCGCCTCCAAGAATCTCTGTCGCTCGCCAGTCGTTTTGCATCGTTCCAGGTCAAACCAGCATCCCGTAGCTCCTCCGTATACATATGGTATTTAGCGGCCTTCCAGGACGCCAGAATCCGGTTGGCTTGAAGAACAGGCAAGCCAGATTGAAATTCTCTTCTGGCATCCGCAGCACGTGGCCGAGCCAGGTCCAATGCCGCCTCTTCCCTCTCATCCGATGAGAGGCTACTTGGTGCCCTCTCTTATCTCCTCGTTGCTCCTAAAGTCATACTACAGCACACCCGCACACCCAGTATCCGTCGCAAACATCTGTTTTCGAAGCTCAGTATACGGTTGCTCTGAGCCTTCGTAAGGTGCCATGATTCGCTACCGTAAAGCAGCACCGTCAGAATGCAAGCGTCGAATAGGCGGCATTTGGTTTTGACCGACTACAATCGTGAGTCCCAAACAATCCGCATCGAGTTGAATGTTGCTCCAGCCATTCCCATTCAGATAGAGAGCTCTCTCCAAAATGCCATCTCCCGTGATGTGTACTGTTTTAACACGTAGACCAGAAGTTCTTGTTCGACTATATAATTTTTAAAAAAAATGCTAGATCTGGCTGTTTACACAGCATGACGTAACCATTATTCATATGAATAGAACACAGTAAATTGTAAAACAAATCGTTCAGTAAACAAAATATTATGTAGCACGTTTGCTAATCTTTTTCGCGGTCACATTTGACATACAGCTGCTGCTAACGAAGAAGCCCTGACATAATCCCTCTCACACGATATTTTTTTATAGCTATTCACTCGTAACAGAGGCATTCGATGCCTCTGTATGACTGTCTCGTGTTACTTCTTAAAAACGTAATGCATCCGTTTATACAGGTGTGTATTCGATTAATTTAGGGCCCAATTGAGAATAATTATTCATAAGTGAATCCAAAAGGGGGGCCCAGTCACAGTGACATCCCCTGGTAGGCAACAATGTTCCGCCAATGCCTGCACACGTCATATTTTCATCCCCCGCACAGTCCTCATACAAAAATATTGTAAAAGAATCTATGCCAGATTTTAGTTTTGCTCGAATGCAGGAAATTTCTCGGAAGGCGAAGATACGTATTTTAGTGTTGATAGTAAAGTGAACAATACGATTGCTTGCACATTTTAATGGAAAATGTATGTGTGTGTTTGTGGGGGGGGTGGGTGTAAATTTACCGCACCGGGTGACACCAACCCTAGTTACGCCACTGCTCAGATGGGTTGATGATCCGCACACACAATAGAAAAAATAGAGGGAACGTTGGTAGGCAGGTCATGCGTTGCATAGGGGTGGCGAATGAAGAAACGAATACAAATATTACAACTTTTGAGAGTAGTGAGGGTTTTCCATGAATAAGAATGTTGGAAGGTATCGACATATTAGTTTAAAAAATAATTGAACCACAAAACATCCTGACAACATATTAACTACTATTGTATTGTAATACCCATTATAAAACATATTGTTATGGCGGTTTATCGCACAGGCAACATTTTCATAAGGGTGCATCCAAACCTGTCAACGCCACAGATCTCTACGTAACTAAAACCACAATTGAAAGTAGGTGTCGTGGAAATGCTACAATTTTCAGTAGATGGTACGTATGTTATTTTAAAAAAATTAAAAAAATGCAATCTTGCAGACAATTTGAAACTGAAAATAGAGGAGAGAGGACCACATCCTTCGTATGCTTAAGGGTGGGTTTTTGCCTATGGACGTCACTGTGTGGTGGCCATAGTCACAATTTAGATATTCAAATTAAATAATTCTACATACCTAAATCTTTAAAAAAAAAAATGCAATTGAACTTTTTTCAAATGTAATAATAATCAAAGTCATTCTTTATCAGGCATTGTGACATTTTTACAACTAGCCCACAATGAGTGGTAAAGTGTCCACTCATGAAATCGTGGGTCTATCGATCGACTCCTGCATAATATGGCAAATTTTTGCGTTTACAGAAAATTTTCAATGTGTGTTTTTTGTACTATAATTTTGGTACACGTACCTACTATGTACGATATTACAAAGCTATATATAGTATGCCCAAAATACTATAATTTTGAATATCGGAAAAATGTATTTTTCTCATAAAGAATTTATTTTGACATTAAAAAATACGCTAAAAGTACAAAATGTCCGTACTATAAATTGGTAATAATTTCGTAACAGAAGAAAATTTTGCGAGTCGAGAAAAAAACTTCGTTGAAAGAGGTTAAAAAGCCCTCGACTTTGATTTAAAATGGATTTTTTTTAATTATTCATTTTTCTCGAAGTTTCTCAAATTCATCATTACTTTTTTGTTAGAATCTAAAAACCAATACATTTTCAAAAGGATGCCAGCGCGTACTTATAATTTTTGCCGAAATACTATAAATTCTACCGCGTATTATAAATTCGGTAACAAAAGATAGCAACACTGCAGTCAGAGCATAGACAAGTGGTTACCATCCATTACTCGGAAAGAAAGTTGTTAATGCTATAGATACATTATCATAACAATCACGTCACGTTAACTCACGTACTAGAGACGACAGAATTCAGTAATAAAAACTGACAACCTCCAAAGACAATATGTCAATTACCTGTAACTCCTTTCCAAACAACTAAAAACAAAGATTAGTGAGAGCACGTGACTCGAAAATGTGTACACGATTGGCTGATTAGGTTGGTTGTGTGGCGTGATACGCCTGAGGTAATATTAGTGTGGTTCTAATACTTTTGGCAGATTTTGCTAACTGACACTATTTCTTTACAGCTCAAAATATATTACGGAATGGGAGCATCTATCTGATAACATTTTAAATTCCAAGTAAAACAAAATTGTATACTTTTTCCCGTGGCGCAAACTTACAGTGAACTCACGTGCGCTCATGTGATTTGATCGTAATACACTTCTAGTATAAGAATTAAGATGACCAAAATCCAGAACGATGAAGATTAAAATAATTATGCATATCTTACAAAAGATTAATATTTTGTTTTGTTCAAAAGACGTTTTCTATGCAAAAAAATGTGTCTCGAAACCCTGCGTTTTTTATATTTCACTGTCGTTTCCACTTCAACGTTAAATGAAAAATTGACTGTGTATGATTGTTTTTAGTCCACTGTCGAGCAATAAACTTTTCGCATAATTATAATATAATAAAATCCAATCAAATTCCAAATCCATCATTAGGACGCCAAGCTGTCTGCAAGATCTAGCGAGACAGACTGCCGACCGCCAGCTGGCTCTGCTAGTTTTAATATAATTAATTGTCAATTATGGTCTGATATTATGCTGATTAAATCAATGTTATGAAATTTAATAACGACTGCTTCTTGATGCGCCCCTGTATGTATTAATTCTGTACTCGTAATCCTCACGAGTGTCAGTCTTCTGTTTTGGCGTCGCGCGTCGATATCGTGCGGATACCTAATAATCCCTAAATCACGACTGTCATACATTTCTCAGTTCCACCTACCACTAAGTAAAAAGCCTTTTTCACGTGGCACGCCTACGGTGTGACGTTCCATTGCACGTTTTTCATAATATTTGCTGTCCTTCTCTATCTGGACTAACCAGTAGGCGATTCCTATTATAGGTAGTGATAATATATACCTACAAGGGATTGGATTCGTCATTACTCATTAGTAAATTCATGTTTTGCTCTTTCTACATTTTTCTACGCCTAGCAATATTATAATAATATGCCTCTGGGGGATGATAAATAATTATCGGTCGATTGTTATTTTTAACGTAAGAATTACGCCCGTCCTCATTCTGGATGAGGGGTACGTTTACGGAGTTTAGATGTCCTAAAATTATTTGCGTTGGATGGATAGAGAATAGGTATCGCTTCCTGACAATATTATGCAAACTAGTGGGGAGGGTCTCAGCGGAAATGACGTCGTTATGACTTGAGACACGGAAGCGAGCGCCCTATGTTATAACTTGTGACATGAAGTCACCCGACGACATGACGTAATTATGACATAAGCTCAATACACGCTCGAGGCAAGCCGCCCAACGTACACGGTTCACCATAGATATTATTATGCTGAAACACCTATTTGTGTATGGGGACAATGAATAACGCCAGTATTAGAGTAGCGTTAATTTCTCGAATGCTTTTGACTCACTCCGGTAGTACGTCACAATGATGTCATATGACGTCATGTCGACCGGGCGACTTCAACTCGCAAGTTACAACATAAGGCCCTTATATAGATCAAAAATTATACTACCATTAAACTGTGAGATAAATTACGATGAAAATATTCCCAGGAAATTCTGAAAAAATACTATCGCGACCAGCAAATGCACGGAGAAGTTTGGCCGAGGGTGCAAGGATTCATAAAAGGCCGATAAATCGATATCTGGAAGAAAATGAGAGTAGAAGGTCCGGTTGAAGGCCATGCGCAATGTGGAAATTGGCTCCGCCTGTTTTCACCATCGTAGCCGTCGACTAGCGGATCAACTGACATCACCCGTAGAGTGCGAGGTTATAGATATATTCTGAACAAACAAATTTTTACATGAAATTGAGAAGCAACTCTTCAAATCGTATTTGTCAACATTAGTCTGTTTTTTTTAAATAAGGGAAAATCTGATAGGTACCTATCTTATCATTTAGATTGTAGGCAATATTAAAGAATGTGTATATCTTTATGATACCCGAAAGTATGGAGAACAATAATTGTATGAACCAAATATATAGGTATCAATATTTAATCTTGATTTTAGGAAATATTAATTACTTAAATAATTATGGACATAGCCTGTTTTGATGCAACCCGTGGACAAAATAGATAGAGGTAGAGGATAAAGGATTTCAAGTTTTAATTCAACGTTTTTTAAAATAAATATAAAAAATATTAAAACTATAAATTAGTCAAAAATCTCTTCATGTCATTATAGAAAACTTAATAAAGTAAATTTTAATAATAAATATGACCATAAAACAAATTGCAATAAGATGGGATCCTTTAAAAAACCACATTTTATAACAAAACATTCAAGTTTATCTTTACATATTATTTTTATTAATCAAGACAGTTTAAATTGTAAATTATTATCAAAAAATGTCTCAAATTGCAAGCTTCGTATTTTTCCGCTACTTATCCACCCCACCAACTAATAAAAATCGGGTTATATAGTTTTATTTTAATTGTTAGATGACTTAAAAAATCGTTTTCATGTTTTTAGATAAGTACATACGTGGGTATTGATTATTTTAATGCAAATTATCAATACAATGATTCTTACTATTATATTACGTACAATGCAGAAAAGTGTGAAAAATCTTTCATGAAATGGTGATCAGTGACATCTAGCGCCCACTAGTTTAATCCATTTCACGCAATACGTTTGGAAAAAGCCGTACCTTTAAATTATTCATAGTAAAGTTCTAGAATATTGTGGCTTTGCATTTATAGTTTTATTTCATTATTATTTAATAATACATAAATAATTATATTTATTTTATTTATTCCAGCTTCTCACAATAAAATATACAGGATAAAATATTTATGTTTCTGGCAATAAAATTCATTCGATTTGTGCGAACTTCATATTAGTAAACAATTTTGACATATTGATATTAGTCATCTTTGGTAGTAAATGATTGTCATGTGTATATTTTCATCTCAATTAAGTATTTTAAATTATAGCGAGTAACTTTGACTCATTTTGGATGATACGATGGCTACATCGGCGCAGAAATCCTTCTCTCAGAGACTAACAGGGTACTGTATTCACCAACATTGCTTATACCTCGCCCATTTTGACTCATTGGTAAACGGATATATAATGTCAAAAATCCACTTGGGAGACATCGTCAAACATTACTTCCTCGTTTGTCAAATTAAGTAACACCTTTACAGGCTATGTTTTATGCCTTAGTATTTCGCGATGACATAAATCATTCATAAAATATTGTACTTATGTTGCGCAAACTGACAACCTACGAAGTATACATGTATGTACCTCATCTGTCTGGCAGTGCATCTATCTATGGATTTTACTACATGTTTTGAATTATAATATTCATATTGTCTTCTTATTATAAACCGAATGAATTGCACAAACATGGAATACTAACCACTTTCTGTGATTAGTTATATATCAATGCATTAGTGTATATGTGTGTCCAGTGTTTTACTGAACTTTAGTTATACAGTTATAGGGAGAAGGTGTATTAAAAGGAGTAAGATCAGAGAAAACACATGTAAACGCAAATTGTAAATTTGAAAAATAAACTGACATATAATATGAAAGAATCGCTTATTTTAATAGAGACATGAAAGAAAACAAATGCTAAGATACTCCCATAATAGTTTGACAGACGCTTACAGTTAAGTACTATCATATCGAGTATATAGAAAGTATTAAACGACATTGAAACTAATTTGTGACAGATTGATAAAAAGCTAAGTATAAAGAAGTATGAAAATAAAAGTGTTACATAAAAAATTAAAAAACAACAACCAAAATGTTGACAGGTAACACTGCCACCTGCAAATTTTTTTCTGGTAAGTAATAAATATCCATTTCACCTTTGATTTTCAATCAATTCGAATATATCAAATTCAATTTTCTCTAAACTGGACATACAACATCTGTGCACCAATTCATCAATATTTGAGTACCTAATGCATTTATAGACTTAAAAGGCTGCATGTAGGTACTTTAACTATTGACTAATACCAGAACACTCCCTTACATCGAAAATCAGATGAAAAACAATGGTATTGTAACAATACTCGAATTGATATAAATGAAAATGGTTTTCATTTAAACATTAACTGTTATTTTATAGAATTTATTGTCAATTAAAAAATACATCAAACTACGAATCTTATTTTAAAATCTCTTCTACACCTTCAAGGGAACATTTCAATGATAAAAATAATTATGTTTATTGCTATTTCTCGGTGTATATGTATGATAGTTAAATGAAATAACAGATAGTAATTTTATTCTGTTAAATTTTTGTTTATTTTGTATTTCTTCCACATTTTATTTAATCACAAGATCTGTTTCTTCTTATACAAATACAAATGATATGCTACTCTATAGGTATATTTACTGACATTATATGTTTAACCAATTTTTATTATAGGTCTCACGGTGCTGAAGTGAGGAGAACAGTTTCATTCCAACAGCAATCTGAAAGCAATTCTGGTTGCTCTTCCTCTGTAAGTATTTTGAGCTTCATTTCATTTGGGTATTTAAGTTCTTACTTGTATAGTGTAAAAAAGCAAGGTCTCCACATATCAGTCACCCTTGAATTGCAGCTACAGATTCTACTTCTTCGATCATATCCACTCAGCTAGAACATATGAACATCACACGGCGTCTCCAAGAATACTTGTTGCTCGCCGGTCTTCTTGTATCTTCCCAGGTCTTTCCAGCATTCCAAAGCTCTGCCGTATATGCTATGTAGATGGTATTTAGCAGTCTTCCAGGACGCTGGAATTCTATTGACTTGAAGAACATCCAAACCAGGTTAAAATTGCCTTAAGGTATCTGTCGCTTATGCTCCCAGTCTACCTCAGGCTGTTGTGCCAAGGAAGAAGTTAAGAAGTTAGCCACACAATAACGACACTCATTGGCTGCATGGGCCAACTAAGGGACGGTCCCGATTATCTTATGCGAAACATTAAAATCATTATGTCAAACAAATAAAATAAAAGTCAAAAACTATCAATGTGTAAATGTGGAAATTAGCTAAAATCATATCCTTTATAATAAGTCAGATCCACCAGATCTACAGGATGATAGAAATATGCATATCTTTGGGTTTGTTTAAGAAGATGACATTACGAGGTCAAAGTATGAGAAGACGCTTTATGGGGGCGAAAAGATCACGTAGTATATGAAGATTCAGGGTCTGCGCTGGATCGGCCATGTGCATAGAATGCCGGAAGAGATACCAGCAAGGCGGGCTATGTACACTACCCCCAAGGGCAAGGAAGACCTGGACGGCCGAAACTGAGATGGCTGGACCGCGCCACAGGAGATTTAAGAATGCTCGGTCAAAGCAACTGGAGAGTGTCAGCGCTGGATCGTCCAGGATGGAGGAAGTTTTTGAAAAAGGCCAAAAACCCCCAAGGGTTGTGCCATAAATGATGATTTAATATGGCATTGGTAACTACATTACCTTCCGAAATACATTCCTCACTTGTTCATTTACAATAATTGTATTACTAACTAAAATTTTACTTTATGTTACCTTCTTTTAGATGTCATTGAACGATATGGTGGAGCCACCTGATTGGGAGGAGCTGTCTACACGAATCGTCACAGAGCGGGATCCTTTGGCGTATCCCTCAAATGATGTCGACGTCTCAACCATTCCGAGACGAATAAGAACTATCAAACATGTTATGCCGGAAGAGGACATGTAAGTTGACTTTTATTATTATTCTACTTCCATTATTGTGTTTATTTTATCTTTTCTAAACTACCAATAGAAGGTTCTCTCTTCAGAGTCAGATCCAAGTTTTTTTTTTCATGCTTACTATGTGGAACAAAATTATAATATAAATACTATAATTTTATGACAATGACATTCCACTATCTTGCTTCACTTACCATAGTGTGTACGAAATGATTGTAAGACACCATACATTACATATTCTAAAAATGCATGTTAACCACAGAACAGATAATAAATAGAATACCGATAGGCTATATTCAATACGCCGCATGTTGATGCCGGGTTTTGAATGTGTGAGTGTCCTACGAAAATGAAGCACATATTGCACGTGCAATAGTGTGTGTAATACACCAACATTAAATTACCGTAAATGCATAAACCGAGAACAGTTTTCAGTATTTGACGTAAAACGTATTCTTGACACGTATGGAAGTTTAACCCGGATTCTTCCTTACTCGAGTCAGTTACTTGGTATCGCCTTACCCGTTATGTATTTCAGTTCCCATTATTTCTGAGTTTTCTGATTTTAACGCAGCGTTACATATTACAACAAAAAATATTTCAAATGAAAGAGGATTTGCATTTTAATTTGGTGTGCCGCGGAACAAATCCCATTCACCAGTGTACCGTGAAGTACAAAAGTTTGGCAGACACTGGCTTAGAGTATACACTCTACGTAGCATTCACTTTTGTACACCTATCTCTAGATACGAAGGTATCTAAAATTAATAATTGCAAATGAATCACTCATGATGATGGCCGATTTGGGGCGTAGTCGATACAGAGAGACTAATAATTGAAGAGTAGCCTTCATACATTGTACTTAGGGTTTTGGCGTCTCTGTGTGTTCCACTGATGAAAAGAATTATGTTATGGTGGTATGCCGCGCATATAAGACCAATCATCACCAGCCTTTAATTAAAATGGAATCTAATAACATAATAATACAGTCGCACTCGGTTATTACGATCACGGACATAGCGAGATCTCGGATGTAATGCGGAAACATTCGTTGACATTTTAGTTTATGATTTTCTCCATACATTTATTCACTTTTATAACAAGCTACTTATCCGATATACCGAGAAAAAATATTGTCAAAAACTTTCTTAAAACTGTTAATGTGTTGATCGTTTAAAAACATTTTCGACCCTAAGCAATAAAATCCGACTGTAGACCGATGCCGCCGGAATCGGATTACGTTTATGACACTAGGTAAGTGTCTAAGTACCTAATTGGTGTTTTCGCCGACAACATTGAAAAAGTATCCACGCATATCGTTGAAATTTCATGTAAAAAATCCAAGCTGAAGTCAGTAGGTACCTACCAGCGTTCATTACAATAAACAACTTCTTTTGTAGTTTATGAATGCCATGCTTGTTTCGGGGATTTCTACGATGGTTTTCAGATTTTTTTATGTTCTACTTCTATTTTTGTTTGAATTGCAACTTTTTGTGTTATGTGTGCTCATTTAAAAATACCTATTCTCTGATATAACGAGTAATGGTTATAACGAGCAAAGTCAGTCGGTCCCATCTTCCTCGTAATAACCATGTTTGACTGTATTATAATGTATTTGTTTACAGGTGTGAAGTACCGTTACACGTACGGGAATGTGTCCGCTGCCATACATCTGATTGGGTGGCTGTGGATTTTCAGTATCGCACATTTTCCGGATCGTGCTGCTCTCGTGAGCGCCTCAACGAACGCCACACCCTCATGCAATCTGTACCTAGACAGGATTATGAAGTGGACATTGATCCTCAACTGGTGTCCACTCCTAGTGAAGAACTAACGTTGCAGGTACCGTATCATTTGCATAAAAATTATATTAATAGCATCAGTATTAATAAATAACAAACACTTCTTATATTGTTAATGTTGTCAAGTGATAGCTCATTGCCTGGTCTTCATTTCCCAAATATTACTTTTTTTGTCTTGAGTGACTCATCCATCCTATTATATTATATCCCGGCCATCTATCTTTAGGGTCGTGTAGAGAGCATACAACTCGATGTTGTATCTAGCATTAGGCACATGTTGAATTAAAATATGGATTTTTGGATGACATATTTTTTTTCACAATGTCAAAATCATTCTTAAATCTCAATAATGTGAAATTAACTATGAGCGTTTCCTATAATTTTGGAGGATAGAGCCTATGAAAATGATTCAAAATAAGGATCCTTGTCTACTAATCTTTATATAAACTCAGCCGGGAATTTAAAGAATTTGTATGACATGCACAAATCTGTTATTTCGGACAAACTCGAACTTGCTTTAGCGATTTTGATAGGGAATACCACAGAAGGTTGTATTTGGAAGAAGATTCAACATCTTTATTATACCTACTTTTTTTTGCAGAAAAAGGCATTGATAGTAATACTTCTCCAATCATTTCTTTATTTTGTAGAGTTACTCGCAACCTTCAAGCGGAAGGCAGTCTGTGTCATCGATCTCTTCTGTATCTTCATGCAATGATACCCTCACACCCCGGGGATCGTGGGCTAGCCTGGACTTGCGCAGTTCATCCTCGGATGCGCTCCTTCCTGACCTGCTCGAAAGGCGTCCTCCCGAACAATTGGATCAGCTCAACGAGACCAGACGGATGGAGGGGCGGAAGGGAGGTCTTCTCGGATTATACGCCTCGTATGTTGACGACGATGAAGCTGTCGAGAAGAGAGTTCAAGCAGAACCACCCAGTGAAGTCATCGGACACCGTATTTTGGTCAAATGCTTACATCTCAAGTAATAATATTTTACTCTTTTACCAGTTATGTAAATAGCTACGGTAAAACTTATTAGGAACTGATTTGGAACGTTTTCAGATTACATATTCAATTTAAATCTTATGCTGGATGACTGAAAAACTAAATTCGCTTACCAAAAAGTTGTGTTTGCAATTCAGCAGTATGGTTTGGTGAATGAGAACGCTCATTATTCACTCTCTATCGATATTTTCCTAAAATTATGGTCTGTTCCTATTTACCAGTGAAACGGGGTGAATAAAAACACCAAATAAATAGAAAGGGAAAAACGGTCTTAGCGCATAGCCCCTTTGGCGCAATGATAAATACAGCTTTGAGTACATAATGTGTTAAAAATTATTTTAAAATGGTCTTTTTCATAGATTGGACCTGGAAGTGGAGCCGATATTTGCCTGTCTCGCTCTATACGATGCCAAAGAGAAAAAGAAGGTGTCGGAAAACTTCTACTTTGACATGAACTCGGAATCGATCAAACATATGTTGGCGGCTCACATTCCCAAGTGTGACGTCTCCACGCTGAGTCGGAGCGCCGTCTTTGATATTACACATCCGACACCAGATCTTTTCCTGGTCCTTAGACTTGAAAAAGTTTTACAAGGCGATATAACCGAGTGCGTGGAACCATACATTAAAGATGACAAGGTTTGTATTTTGCGTGGAACAGTTTATTGTATTAACCAGTGGTTTCACGTGTCCGAAAACTTGTACGTATGCAGTCCGCCGTATCACACTTCACCTTGAAATGTTGTATCGGAAATATAATATATTTCCGATACCATATCCCATACCCAGCCATATTATGGCTGTATATTAAAGACCGTCCGATCTCTTTGGGTCGTATAGTACTGACATAAAATTAATATCTAAATAAAACACAATTCTTGTAGGTTTACACTTTACAGGAAGCCAGCAGCAAATAAATTTTGAAAATGGCCGATATATTGGATTATTTGTTAGGTTAGGTTTGGTTTCATACTTGAATTCATGAATTTTGCCAAAATCAGCTATGAAAATTGAATTAATGTTCATACTGAATCTAATAAAAATGGAGACCGTATAGTGTACGGTCATCTCTTTCCGATAGAAAGCTCACGGCGAACTGTGCCACGGTGAAATGTTTTACGTACAATTTATATGTTATCATGGTTGCATTATAAAAAAACTACAGAAATTAAATCTATATTATTTCTCCAGTACTGCACCAATTACCTATGTTTATACAGATATTAGCTATGATTACAGATGCAATAATTCATTTAATAGTCATCACTAGCATCTCACATAATTTACATACTTACAAAATGGAATAATAAATTAATTTTATGAGTCAAGAAAAACATTAATAATTATCTGCTGCCAAAACGGCTTCATAACTCTTTTGCCTTCCAGAACAGGGACAAAGTAAAATCCGGAGCTATCGCAGCGTGTGAACGCCTTGGAAAATATCGTATGCCATTTGCATGGTCTGCAATCCATTTGATGACCTCTCTCTCTGGCTCAAATAGTCTGGAACGTGAATCGAGTACATCATCAGATAAGGATTCTTTCTTGTCCAATTCGCAGAGTAATAGCCTTGGTGAGTGGATATTTTTTTTTATAAAATCTTGTGTAAATACTTATAGCTGCATGTATAATAAATATTATAAAATAATTCTTATACCGATGCACAGTGTTTTAATTGTTGAAAATATATTTCTCAACCTGAGATGTCACTACAGTGCGACTTTTATATCAAGTCTTCTACATCACCACAATCATGTTACTCATTTACTTTCATAATTTCACATGTAATTCAGTGTGTGTTCAATATCGCTTGCAGTTTTATTAACATTATAATACCTAAACCTTTACGAAAGCATACAAAGAGCTTTACAGTAAAACCTCGTTAATACAACCTAGGGACCGAAAATCGAAAAAAAAATTTAAATGCATGGGAGAAAATATTAAAATTTTGAAAAAAAAAATTTTTGATATTCATTAATTTCGTTTACGATCATAGATGTGCCTATGAAATTTCCGATTCCGTGTGTGTTAAGGTTATAAAATGTCAGGATTATTTATATTACCTTCTTAAAATAAGTAATTTATGATGTTTTACGAAAAATCTGTCACAATTTTCAATGACTGGCTCATTTTCTTCACTTTATTACGATTTATTGAATGTTTTTCTCTGAAATCATTTTGAATTACGAAATTCAAATTAAAGGTATGGTTTTATATGAAAATAATGTTCACCACCACCATCACCACCGAAAATAATGTTCAAGGGACTTTTTTTTGCGAAAATTTCGAATTACGGCGAATTTCGAATTATCCGTGTTCTTATTAACGAGGTTTAACTGTATTTGGATTATAGAAATATATAGTGTCGGTGTATGTAGTATTGTGATGTAAAAGACTTGATATAAAAGTCGCACTGCACATTTGCTGTGCTATGCAACTCGTGCCCTATGAATAGTATGAATTCTGTGGAGTTTCACGGTGACTTTTGGATTATGCCTTGAAGATATTTTTTCCAACCAAAAATGTTGCATCAACGCTTTATGCGCTAGATTTATTTTGTGAACGCCAATAAAATCACATTGACGGAGTCGACTTGTTACAGTCTTATCGAGTTTGTATATGCGATCTACCATAACGCTTCTTTTATTACAGATCGCAAGTCATCAGCTGGTAGCTTAGAACATTTCAGACGTCAAGGAGTCGCTGGAGGGTCATTAACTCGGCGCGGTTCCCTCGAACGGAGAGCCCTTGGACAGCACTCTATCGTATCATCCAATGCAGAGGAACTCGGCAATTGTTTGGATTCTTTCAAGCCAATTACCATCACACTACCTAGTTTCTTCAAACAGGTTAAATACCCAGAGATCTTTTATTTACAATATTTTGTTAACTGCATATTTTTTAAAACAATATTTTTTTTACTTACTTTAAACCAGCGATTTCCAAACTGGGAGGCGCCTCCTTGGGGAGCCGCACACAAGTGCAAAAGGAGGCGCGAACAAGAAGATGAAATTGGATTGACTACTATTGAAACGGAAAAATTTATAGAATTATCATGCGATACTTCATTGAAACAAAAATTTCAGAGTGAAACCCTAGTTCAATTTCGGTTGAATCGTAGTAAAGAATATAATATTTTGTCAAGCAAAGAAATGCAAATTCTGCCATTCGGAACATCATATTTATGCGAAATGGGATTTTATGCCTTAGCTGCAATGACATTGAAATATCGAGTCCCTTTAGTAGTAGCAGTCTCCTCAATGACACCTACATTTGATAAACTTCGTGCTAATAAACAATCGCATCCATCACGTTAAAATCTAATTAATTAATAAATGAATATAATATTATTTAGTAAAACTTTGTTATTAATCTGTCAATTAAATTTTTTTCATTTTTTGTATTACTTAATACATTTTTTATAATTTTAACCCTTGCAGGAGAGTGATAAACTTCGTGATGAAGATTTGTATAAGTTTTTACAAGAGCTAAAGAGACCGAGCTCGGCTATGAAGAAACTGAAATCCATTCCTGGTAAATTCATCCTGGAAATTATGCCGTGTCCTGAAGATAATGAAAACGGGCTTACTCCGGAGTTGGCCAAAGTAATTCCATACACAGGTACGTGGCAAAATTTACTAAGACACCAAATGTGAATAGTATTATAAAAAAGCGTCACAGCAAATTCTAAAAATGAACCACCCCCAAGTGAGCTTGAATCACTAAACTTTTGATCTGCACTTGAATGCTTTTCTGCTGAGCTATATTTACAGACTCAGATTGGCGAAAAAATCTCATGTTAAAATTTATTATATTCCACAGTAAAACCTTGTTAATAATATGAACACGGTTAATTCGAAATATTTGCTTAAATTCATATTATCTATAGCAATTTCCAATAATTTGATGAATCAACCATAATCGGAAACAAATTATACAGTTATAAAACTGTAACATGATTTTTTTTTTTCAATTTTTGGTCCTGTCGATTTCGAATTTACGAGGTTTTACCATATATGACAATGACAGAAGATGTGAAAAAATACAACCAGAAATTGGGCTTGAACCACCATCAGTTTGGTTAATAGCCGAATGCCCATATGATCTTATTAGGATCGGACATAGTCATAGTGCTGCCCATTGCGCCACTAAGACTATGACGAGAACATTAAATACACACAATTAAATTTTATTAAGTTATAATAATAATTAAGTTATAGTATAAAAGTTAATTTGATTGCCAATCGTGCAAAAACTTGGTGTTCAAAATTTCATCAATAATAAAACCGAAATCACCGATTGAAACCTACATATTATGTAACATACTCATTTTTCATCCATCATATTTCAGGCAATGTGTTTACCAATTGAGCCACCTGCGCTCTACATAATTACGGTGAAATTAACCAATAGTCATGCAACCTAATACGCTTCTAAAATTGCATTAATATTGGCAACCAATTGGCTTTTGTGGTTGTTGGTTTGAGTCCCGCCCAGTGTCATATTTCTTTCCAGATTTTTTCTAGTATGTAGGTTGAGGTGTTTTTAAATTATGTACGTTCAATAAAGAAAGTTACATTCTCAAATGTTGTGAATAAAATTATTCATTGAATAAAAAAAATCCTTTATTAACCTAGATATCATTTCACAAACTTATTGTTTTTTAGTTCGGTGCCATGTGACCAACTCAATCTTTTTTTGCAGATGACAACACAGCACCATGCAAAGAGATGTTATCTTTTCCCATGTCTCCGATGTTGGTGCCGCACTACCAATACCGAAACTTACTCTACATCTGTCCAAAGGAACTCAACTTTACAGCTTTCACTTCAAGATCTGGATCTGCCAGGAATATAGCTGTGAGTATAGTGCACTTTTATTATTGAACTTATCACATACTATCTTTACCAAACTAACTATTGGCAATCCTGAAAATGGCAAAGCCAAACATCCAGATTAAACTGTAATTGATGCAATATAATATTTTATTCATAGGTCCGAGTCCAGCTTATGTCAGGCGAGAATCAGACTCAAGCATTAAACGCTATCTTTGGTCGTAGTTCCTGTCCTGAATTTACTTCTGAAGCTTACACAATAGTGACCTATCACAATAAGTAAGTATTATTTTTATGTTATTATGCATAAGCGTTGGACTATCATGCCGTGGTTCCCAGGTTCGAATCCTGGGTCTGGCAAGTACACATATTGTTTTTCAATATGTGTGTGAGTCAGGGTATGGACCTAATAGGTTGAGCAAGTGGCTGACATCCATTTCTCGTAAAAAAAATCTGTTAATACAAAACCTCTACTCTGTGGAGGCCCATATGATCCTATTAGGATCGGACATGGTCGGACATGGTCGAAAAAAAAAAAAATATAATTAACTATTCTAGGATAAAATATAGCGGGTCGAACATTATCTAACAAACTGAAATTAGTACAGTAATACTCTCGATTTGCACCCACAGTAGCCTAGAGTGGCCGTTTCTGAAGCTGTGGCTGAGATAATGTTTGTGACTTTCACCTATCATTAGATTCTTGGGTTTCCACCGCGTGTACTTCTTCCTTATTTCCTCGACGTTTCGGGCTCGTTGCAGAGGCCAATATCAAGAGATTATGTGTTATGATGAAGTGTAGTGTAGGTGTATGAATGCAAACGTCAATCGAAGAATGCCAAAAGAAATCCGATTCGCTAAGAGCAAACATTGCTCAGAGTAATGTGGCACTCGTTAAGACCAAGATACCGGATCGAATATTGGATTTTGCTGACAGTGCTGGAAGCCATGAGGTTTTTAACCGTAACCCATCATCCATATTAATATTTTCAGGGTTTCTATGAATTTCGATTGCCTCTTTTACTAATCGTGAGAAATATCCCTTATTCCGACCCAGTATCTTGGTTTCGAAGTCAAATTTGTGTCCTGTATCCATCGAGCGCTCGGCATTTGCTGACATCGTATAGTGTTTAAGTCAGTATGCCCTCTCGTGTTCACTCGCACGCTTTTGTACCGTTCGAGAAGTTTGACTTATATTTTTTTTCAGGCATCCTGTGGGTGAGAATTTGATTCCTGCACATGGCAAAATCACATGTTTTTCAATGTATGTTTTATCTAGTTCTAGGATCCAATGTGTTGGGCGAATGCCTAACAATCATTTCTCCTATTCCTATTTGTTTTTAAGAATCTGTGATGATTCTCGAATATCAGTATGATCACCTTGTTCATGTCATGCATGAATAATTCACACCCAGACAAATTGAGAGTTTACTGTATTTAATCTTTTCAAAAACTGTAGATGGCCATTTATTAATGATCATATTCCATTGTTCAACTCTTTCATGTACATATTGTACATGTTCAATGAAAACAAATACGTATAACTGACAAAATTTAGTGCGCACTATTTATGTCTGATCTTAACAGCCTACCTCTACCCCTCGCCACTGGACCGTTATCTCGTCACCTCATGCAACTGTTCCAAGAGCTTATATGTCTTCATGTCAAATTCGTTTAAAATAAATGTTCACCTTGTAGGTGCCCCACATTCTATGATGAAATTAAGATAAAGCTGCCTGCGAACTTGGGAGACCAGCATCATTTACTCTTCACCTTCTATCACATCTCTTGTCAAAGAAAACCCGTCACAGCCCCCGAGCAGGAGAAAAACATCGAGACACCTCTGGGATACACGGTATGAAACTTTGTAAATTTGCACCTTCTAAAGTAAATTGACACAAGTCCAATGATAGTGGTTGTCTTCAAATGATTTCTTACTTACTTATTTGTGGTTATTTTTACAGTGGTTGCCAATGTGCCGTTCTGGTCACTTATCTGCCGGCGAATACAATTTACCAGTGATGCTGGAACCCCCGCCGCAAAATTATTCTTACATATTCCCTAATGTTCTATTACCTGGCACCAAGTGGATTGACAATCATCGATCGATTTTCACCATTTCGCTGGAACCATTCTCTTCTGTTAATCCTATGGTAAGAAACATCTATTAAGTAATAATATTACAGTAAAACCCCGTTAATTCGAAATCAACGGGACAAGAATTCAAAAAAAAAATTCGAATTACGAAATACAAAATGTATGGCTACAAGTAAAATGTGAAACTTTATTTTGTAAAATTGTTCTTAATCACTATACTGGTGGATTGTATTTGGGGTTGAATTCTGGATGCTGGGGGTGGGCGGTTTATACAGGATTCAATCCACACACTAACCTTGATGTTGATCGGATGTATGGCTCAAGCAGGTCCCGGGTTCACGCACTCACACACTAGTTGTTGCTGACTGTTCGATTATCACTCTCACGATTACACTTTGGCCTTGGGATGAAGATGATGACTTTATGATAGATGGTAGACACAACGTTCGCTCAAACCTTAGCAGATTTAGTACAATTAAATTCGAACGATAACTTCTGGCTCAGTCACTCTGTATCGCGGCGATCTACGCTCAAAACTAATGTGGATAATGACATCTCGACGGGCTGCAGGTAAACAGGTGTTTATGCCAATAAAGTTGAACAATGCCTGCCTTCTTAATAACGTGCGTGACGCACAAAGGATGATTGTGGAATGTAGGTTAGGAATTTATATGGTATTAGAGTCACCATAATTGGCCCAAATAATAGATTTTATGATTTTCGAATAATCGTGTTCGTATTAACGTGGTTTTACTGTATACATGTATATGGATAGTTTTATCCATTGATTATTGTTTTATATCAATATTGTCTTTGGACAATATTAACTGATTATTAAAGTTGCCAGATTGTGATGAGAAGTTTTAATATTATTGTCTTTTTTAGGATTCACACATGGAAAGATTCTTGATAGCCTGTGAACAAATCCAAACTGGAATAACACCGGCTCATATAGTAAATATGGAAGCTGAATTACGAAATAGGTAAATTAGTATTGTGTAATACTAATTATTGTCAATGTGTAATATACAAAAGCGGACCAAATATTCTCCTATTTATTATCTGTACGCAAGGTCATGTATATATTTAATGATTCAAACAAATTAAACTAATTTTTATAGAGAATAAGTGCCTAATGCATGGTAATATTTATTTAAACAAGTAGTAAACTTTTTCATTAATTAGCCTTTTTGGCTAAATAAGAAATATGTAACACGCACTAAGGTGACAGTTGCTGTGAAATAATTATTACGTTATGTATAAACAGAAATTAAGTAAATATATAATTTCGGAGAAACCATGATTGCCAAGTCCCGATGACCTACACAACCAAAAATGAATTATTTGCACAGAGCGTGTTGCTATTTTAATAATAAGTAAAAATAATGCTAGGAATACTTTATCGGCATTAAGTGTATTTATTCATTTAACTACTGATAAAGAAACTATTAAATTATTAAAAGTTTATATTAACTATTACTTTATAATTATTATTATACTGTTGTCATGTTAGTTCTTGTCTTCACAAAATGTCATCTATACATAAGAATCGTATATGCCCACAATTATGACGACGATGTATGAATTTACAATGTGTTTCATTGTTTTACATCTACAATAAATCCTATTTATAATTACTGAATTAATGAGCAAATATACCTTTAATATTCCAATAAATCCTGATGACTTAAAAGTAATTATTTGAAAAATTCAATTGTATTTACTGTTTTGTGCTGTAGTCTTTTTGATTAGATCTATTCTTATTCAATACTTTCTCTAAATCTTATTTGTTTTTCAGCATTAATGAACTGCCAAGTGCCGGGATTGAAGCACTCGTCAAAAGTCTGCCGGTGATTCTGGATAAGCTAATTCTTTTGTTGGTAATGCCACCAGCTCTCAATGACCAGCAACTCAATATTTCACAGGATGTCTTCTGCTCTATCACACAAATATTTACCAATATAACGGTAAATAATTTGTTTTGAAATAATCTTGAGTATTATTAAATTATTTGAATTTTGTTCATTATGTTTTGTTTTAATTAATAAAAAATGAAATCACACTAAAACTTTATAGTGCAAACATTACTATTCTCCATATTTTTGTACGGTATCGAGTCATGGACCCGAGGACAAGGGAGCGAAAGACGATTGATGCCTTAGAAATGTGGTGTTGGCGCTGAATGCTCTGTATTTCTTAGACAGAGCACAGGACAAATCAATCAATCTTCCAGAGACTCCAAATAAAAGAAACTGCTGTCGACAATGTCTGAAACGTATTTTACAGTTTTTCAGACATATGTATTGTTCGGCATGAACCAGAGGAAGAGCGTCAGTGCTAGTCTAGTTTAAATATCTATTACAACCAAATTAACTAAAATTGAAAAGCCGATTTCGTAGAATCTATTATTATACTGTTTGTGTGAGTATTTTTAGCGTCATAACATATTCTTTGACACCAACACGATAGCTTTTCCAATAACTTTAATTTATGTAAATGTAATGGGAATATTACAGAATATGAATGACAGAAGCACATGCGACTTCCATGGCCGCAGTTCCTTGCTCGGATCTTACATTCAATTCCAATGTCTGGTGCCTCGTCCGGCAAAAACCAATCCGCCATTTACTTGCACACATCCTCGAAGCCCCACTTCAGAACTCAGTTCATCTTCACCGTTACAGATGGCTCGTAACAAATCAGGTGTGTATTATATCTTCTGTCAAAAGAATACATTTCAACTACCTCTTGGAATAAGACACTAACTCAAATAATATGTTAAAACATACATAATTTGAAAACACTTCTGAGAAATATATAATCAATAGAAAAAATCTTTTTTGAAAAAAATAGGACACCCAGCAGGAATCGAACCTGTGTCTCTCGAGATTTGCGCCCACGCACATTGACCACAATGCTATTTATAGGCATCTTATCTAATTGCGACGAATTTTCCTTAAGTAATTAAGGTAATTAATACCTACCTTGATTTAAAAATTCAAAAGCCGATTGCCGTTAGTAACTCAATTTAGAAAGCGCTTCAGAGACTATTGTTAGGACCATTAGTTAAGATTCGTCGCAATTAGATAAGATGCCTGTAGTGTTGTGCCCATAATTTTATTTTTTATTTAATAAATAATGATATCCATGATTTAAGAACACAACATTCTTTATTTAACATACATAATTTCGAACAATCTCAGAAACATACATAGAAAAATATTGTACCAAAATAAATGAGGCTTGTACCCATATCCATTGCAATCCAGGTGATGAGCTTTACCGTTTAAGCTACCGATACAATTACTAATCATGCGGAAATTTTTTATCAATTATGCATTTGTGGTGTTATTTTAAATTAAAGGAATTGTATCAGTAACATAATCACTAAATTAAAATGGATTTGGGTTAAATTCACATTTTTTTCTAGGATTTTTTCTTATATGTATGCCTCTGAGGTTGTTTCAAATTATTTATGTTTAATATAATCACGTTTCTGTAAGTGCTGATGAAAAGTGTAAGACACATGTATTTCTGGATTTTTGTGTTCCATATTTCATGTAAATTATATCTAATGGCCAACTAATGCAAACGCGCCAGTCGCGTTGTCTGCACTAAATGAGTTAAAACACTTAGATAATATAATATATGTTACCTTTCTTTCTCTATAGGAGAAATGTTTGAATGGTGCTCGAATCTTGCAGGTGGAACCAGTATGACGCAGAGTTTCACTCCTGGCAACACTTGCAAGGTACTCCATGAAGAATTGTCTCTTCAGTGGGTGGTCGCCAGTGGAAATACAAGAGAATTAGCAATGCAGAATTCATGGTATGCTATGCCCACATCGTTCTATCTCGTAGATCATAATATAAGCATCGCTGTTAGAGATAAAACGATATCCAATTTGAGATACACAGACAACAGTTTAGTTATGCGTTGATGTCGCTGTGTTGAATCCTACAACTGAATCAAATTCAGATTTTTCTTCCAGTCAATCATGTTTAGATCCAGTCCATGAACCCAATAGATTGAGCAGAAGGTTGGTCACAATCCATTAAGGGGTCGTCCGTATATGAGTTCATGCCCTAAAGGAGAAGGAGGTCTGATACAATGCGATGATTTGTGACGAAATTTGGGTTATAGAAATGTGATGTCATAAATCCAACAAGTATCACATATAAACTCATTTTTTTTCTGAAGATAAATTAATATTCTATGAGGACATTATATTGAAATTGACCATTCTCAACTAATTTTTTTTTTTTTTAACAAATGGGGGAGGGCTTCAAAAGTATGATGTAATTAAAAAGGGGGTAAAAGACTTGTGACGATAGAGGTGGTCAAAACATACCAAAAATCGTGTGACATTATTTATAGATAACCCAAAATAACTAAAAGCCAAATTAGTCAACTTATGGTTCAAATATATTATGATCACACTATGTGCTGCCACGTGATGTCACAGTAAGCTGCCGCTACGGGAATAATGTGTGTAATGTCGTTTTACTTGGTGTTTAAAATGTGAATACATGTATTAATTAAGGCGCTAAGTACCAAAAAAATAAAAACTGACATTTTTATAGAAAAATGTTCTACATACCAACGCCAATAACGTCAACTATAGTCTAAGTGCCTCAAGCAAGTCAAAAAAATACAGCAAAATAATTGAACCTGTCGACGTTGTAAGTCCGTTAGCGTGTTTTATTTATAATGGTGTAAGTAGCACTGCAGTGGTCAACGGCATTCAATATAAAATAGCTGACGATGGTGTGTTGACACTTGCGAGTTCTTAATACCTAAAATTATAGAAGCTGCCGTAATTGCTTCACACTGTAAAACTACATTTTTCAAAAGGTCAGCTTCATGAAATTTTACTGCAATGACTCGGTATTTTGTAACTACAGGCAATACCACTTTTTGGTACTTAGAGCCTTATTTAATACACGTATTCATGTTATCTGACTGATGCTCCCCTCCCATCCTGTAGCATATTTTGAACCTTTAAACGAACATTATCAATTCCAGCATCACCAGAACAACAATGAGGTCATCTCACACGTACTGCACTGCATCGACACCCGCATGACTCAATGAACGTTTTTTTATCATTTCCTACATGCCTACACATTTCTGACTCATTTCAAAATCACGTTTTTTTTTATTTTAGTGGTTGGCACTATGTATTTTCTATAAGAATTTTGTCTATTATCTATTGTCTGCAGGTTGGGTTCTGTCCAAAATATTATCTATGGATGCAATATCGCAAGTAATAATTTTAACGTACGCACACGTAGAAACTGTTAAAATAATTGAAATTAGCATGAATAATGAATAATTATTCAAAATACTAATACTCCATCATTGAATTTAAAGAGATAGTGATTGTTCAAAATAGTCTGCGGAATGAAAAAACCATAGAATAAATTTGTCGCCATGACAGTATGCGACGTGCATCTAATGTATTTGAACCTTTATGCTCTTTGACTAAGCAGTGAGCAGCGTTATAAAGAATCAAAATTACTTTTCTATCAATTTTTTCATATGGTGTAATACAACTCTGTTTGAAGGATCCTATTTGAGCTCATGTTGAAGTCCATGGTGGAACAGCTGTCGTGCAACGGCACGTTAGATGCTCCTAGGAAGACCAGGTTCACTGACCAGTACATGGACGACATTACGACTCTCGTCACCAACATCACTTCAGAGATTATATCTCGCTACGGCAAAGTCAACAAACTCACGCAGTCTCTGAACAACAGCTTGGCATTCTTCCTGTTCGACTTGCTGAGCATAGTGGACAGGGGATTCGTGTTTGGGCTGATAAGGACTTACTATAAACAGATGAAAGCCAAGATTGCATCTCTTCCTGACGCTGCCACCCTCATACATTATAAGGTGAAAATAGAATATATAGTAAACTACAGTAAAACCTCGTTAATACAAACACGGTTAATTAAAAATTCATGATATTCGCTAAAATACGATCCTGCAAGTATAATTTTCATATAAATCAGTAACTAACATTCTACTAAAACATTCAATTAATTTAAATACATATACTTACATTATTTTACGTAATGTCAGTAATTGTGGTGGTCCCTTTTAAAATAAAAATAATAAACAAACTGTGACCATATTGAATTGGCATTAATAATTTTATTATTGTCCTAATATTTCTGTATATGTTATGTTTTAGGTGGCCTTCCTGCGAATCATATGCTCCCACGAACATTACATATCACTGAATCTCCCGTGCGGAACTCCGTACACTAGCCCCACGAGCCCATCCAGCCCCTCGCCTTCCACACACTCTTCACATTCCACACACTCTGCGCATAGCCATTCTTCAAATGTCTCTTACCAGGTTAGTATCAAAATCATGAATATATTTTTATGTGCAATTTTTTTACACTCACTGGTGCACATAGCTGATAAAGTGATACGGCTGATGTGTAACAAAAAACGTCAGCTGAGCTATATTCCCAGTCATTAATTGGTAAAAATATCTACTTTTATTCTTCACCATGTATTTTTATTTAACACGAAAACGTGAAAAATATAATGTATTGAAAAAAAAGATTGTTGAATCATTAAATGAAAACGCAATAAGATAGCTGAGTAACTGCGAAAACTGTACAATCAACATAGCTGTGGATATCAACCAATAGCGAAGGGCGGAGGTAGGTTGTTTATCCGCTATAAATAGTGCACATGAAACTTTTTCAGTCATACGTATTTGTTTTTATTGAACTAAGCTACAATAATTTACAGATAGTAAAAGCTTAAAGTAAAAGTTAAAAATCATTTAAAACCTGCCTAAACTAAACCATAATATTTTTGGTATATTTTGTACGATACGACAAAAGTGTGCACTTTTTCATTCATTTTTATTTTTTTTCATTGGTTTAAGAATACATATTACACATATTGTTGGTTCATTGTTTTAAATTCATTAAGCCCTGTCTAAACCAAACTATAATAGATAAAAAATATTATTCTATCTATAAAATATTCAAAGTTATGATTTAATTGCATAATTTTAGATATTTTATAGATAGATGAGTATTTTTTGACTATTATCTATTATGGCTTGGTTTCGCAGGGTTTAATTAAATTTTAAAAACTTACCAACACCATTTGTAAATTGTAGTCTTATTTCAATGAAAACAAATACGTATCACTGACAAAGTTTAGTGTGCACTATTTATGGCGGATCTTAACAGCCTACCTCCACCCTTCGCCACTGATATCAACAATCATAACAAACTGAAATCACCATTCGAAAGTTATGTTGCATTGTTTTATCAATATTAACCCTATCCCTGCGTATGGCATGTAAACATGCCATAGACTTTATCTCGTATTTTTGACCAAACTAGAAGAGACACTTGTGGATAATATGCTTTAAAAATTAGTTCAAACCTTTAGGTAGACATATCAGGCAACAGATCATAAAAATGTCAAGTAAAACACAAGGAAATATATTTTTGAAAAGAACACTCTTTATTCAGTCGTTTGAATCGCGCGCCATTGCGAAGACGGGTGTACTAGATGCGTCACCAGGGTTATCAAAACAAAACATTGGTCATGCATCGAAAAGTGTGCATCGATAATATTTTTATTTACCTTTTAATTAATTATTATGATTACGTTAGTGTTATGTATTTTTTCTTAGTGATCTGTGATCTCGATAGAAACATTTTGAAGATTTGTTTTTAGTATTTTTTGTCATTATAAATATATGTGAAATAATTATTTCACCCGCCAAAATGTCACTACCACATAATATTATCGAAAAAATAATGCTGGAAAATATTTTATCGATGCACAGCTCTCCAGTAAACTTGTTTGGCTTTGTTCATTGTTCCATATTTGATATTTACATTATTATAATGGGTAATAATTTTTATTTTTATGTGCCACGAAACTGTGTTAGCTCTGTTCACATGCTCATATTATGCCTGGCGATTATTCGACAGGCCCTTTGTACAATGAAAAAGCCGACGGCGCCTCATAAATTATATCATAATAGTATTTTAGCAGTGCGGTAATTATTTTTAGTGTTTTATTCTCCAAAACATCCTAATGAATAAGTGGATGACATTATTTTATGGCGACGAAAATAAATATAGGTTCAGAATTTGAAATGGTAATAAAATTTGAGTTTACGACTTACTAAATGCGATAAGCGATAACCCACTGATTATTCCACAAGTGATTTAGTAATATATCTGTCATAGACCGTAATCAACTACGGCAGCATGTACTCAACACAGCCCTGTGTATAACGAATACAAACGCGGCGAATTGCTCGGTAGTATGTGTTGAAACTGTGTATGTGAAGACTGGACAGCCGCCATTTTGAACGCGCGGTCAAAGCTTGGATATTTTTTAGCGTCTTCACTTTCTTCGATTTATTTTAGTGAGAATGTAACGAATATAGTTTATTTCTTGGTGCATTTGGAATAACTGATATATAGTTCATCTAGTAATCTATTTTTTAATTTTGGAATCGATCTGTTTTAGCTGTAGTGACCGTTTTAACAGATCACTTGACTGAAAATAAATTCCCGCGAAAATGGCTCGCAGCGAAAGGGTTAAGAAGACTATTTTGTTCATGTCATCGCCTATTTTAAAGATGTTTCACTTCTACCTTAGTGTGGTAAATCAATTAGATTATTTATAGCAACAGGCACATTGCCTCTACTTCACTATGGGTGATTACAATTAATAATATATTCAGTGATACATTACGATAGCGACTAACTGAGTTGTTTTTTGTTTTTGTGTCACGTGTCACATACAAAATCAGGTCTTGTCACTGTTCAGATTGTTCTTGAAATGAAGCCATGGCATATTTTGAATTTCAGCTTAGCAGTGGAGATAGAGGGTGTTTCTCAGAATTGAGTCCTGAATTTCGGCATCAACACTTTTTGGTTGGACTCTTATTATCCGAACTGGATGCCGTGCTGCATATTCAGTAAGAACTTTCAATCGTTGAACTTATATAAAAACATCTCACCAATAATACCAAATATGAATCTTTTGAAAGATAGATGTATTATAATATTAACTAAATATTTTTTCTGCTGAATCATTATTTTTTTAGACTCTCAGAGACTACTTGCCATACCAACAGTCGATCACCTTTGGAATGTTATGGTTCTCACCATATATCTTCTGGGTTTTGCATATTTGGTACACATGCATAATAGTCAGGGATTCCTCAAGAAATCAATACAGTTCCAGCATGAAAGTAATGATAAAAACGTATGTTTAGTTTAGATTTCGTACACCAAAATGATTATTTGAGACATCTCATGATTGCTTAAATACTTACATTTATTCATATGTGTTGGCAATGTACAGTAAAACCTTGTTAATACTAATTCCACGGGAGCGAAAATCGAGAAAAAATTCAAATTACGAAATATGAAATGTATGGGGGAAAATATAAAAATTTTGAATTTTTAGTTTTTTTTAATTTTCATTAATTTTGTTTACGATCATAGATGTACCTACCATATTTCCGATACAACTCATTCAAATTAAAATCTGTGCAAATACCATGTGTCCTTAATCCATTAATTGAAATTATCAAGTATGTAGCTAGAATTTTAGAAAAATACGAAATAGTTTTTATTTTCCATTTTACTTTCATAAAATAAGCAATTTATGATGTTTTAAGAAAAGTCTGTCACAATTTTCAATTTGTACTTGTCTTGTGATACACCCCTGTTACAGGCGGGCTTCTCCCGGTGTAAAATAATCATTTAGTAGCTCAAGTCGAAACGTAACCCTGACCTCTAGAAACGGCTTCATAAAACATCTAATCTGATTCCTTGCTCAACCACGTAAGTATTTTTTTTAATTTAAAAAGTAAAAATGATGATGGATGAAAGAGATAATTTTAAGACTAAATATAAGGATTCAAAAATAATAAATTTTGCCGCGCTTGTCGGCAACGTCCAAATTTCGACGCGCCTGCGCCAGGGTGGTCCTCGTGATTCGCCGAATCAAAGATCATACGATCAAGATTTGGCCAATCACTAGTCCCTTTTACTAATGGCGTGGGTACGAGAAGTTTAAAAAAATAAATAAATGAGTAAGCGTCCCCTTTCCGATAGGATAGGACCTGCGAAACTTATTGTTAAAACAAAATATGTAAACGTTTAAAGAAAATGTAAAATATAAGAAGACCACGTTACGAGCACGAAAGACCGTGTTTTATTTATACTCCAACCGTTTAAATTTCTTTTTTTTGTGAATCCGGGGTTCGATGGACACCTGAGCTAGCCGCTGGAACCCCGGGGATCTCACTTGTTTATCTTGTTACGACAAAATAGTGTACTTTTTTACAATTTATTGAATATTTTTATTTGCCAGGACTCAAATCATTTCGAATTAAAGGTATGGTTTTATATGAAAATAAAGTTAAAGGGACTTTTTTTTACGAAAATTTCGAATTACGACTAATGTTGAATTATCCGTGTTCTTATTAACGAGGTTTTACTGTATTACTAAACTTCTTCTTCAATCAAGTCCACCCCTGAGTTGGAACATACGGACACCACACGGTGCCTCCAAGATTCCTCATTACTCGCCAGCCTTCTTGCATTTTCCCAGGTGATGCCAACATCCCATAGTTCCGCTATATACAATCTGTAGATGGTACCTTCCGGGACCCCAGAACCTGGTTGGCTTGAAGAACAGACAAGCCAGCTTAAAATTCTCTTGGAGCATCCTTAGTATGTGGCCAAGCCTTGTTTGCTTCTTTACTCTCAGTGTGATGAGAGGTTACTTGATCCGCTCTCTTATCTCGCACATCCAGTATCCACCGCAAACATCTGTTCTCCAAGCTCAGTATACAGTTGCTCTGAGCTTTCATAAGGTACCGTGACTCACTACCGTAAAGCAGCTCTGTCAGAATGCAAGCAAAGAATTGGTGGCATTTAGTTTTAACTGAGTACACTTGTGAGTCCCAGACATTCATTGAGCTGAATATTGGTCAAGCCATTCCTATTCGGATAGTGAGCTCTGTTTTCAAAGAGCCATCTCCCATCCCCAGGTATTTAAAGCCATCGACAATCGATATATTTCCTGTCACTAATCAGGAGGAAATCTGGTTCAGGACAGGTGAGATTGCATAAAGCCTTGGTAAAGGGACAAATTTGGATGCAGCCACAATGGACAGTCTCAAATGAAATTAATATCGATTACATTGTGCAAATGCTCACTGTAGGCTTTTATGTTTTCTTTCTATGTTAAATTTATAACTATTATATCATTTATTATCTCCGCTTCATCTGTAGAAGTCCAGTATTACAAGGAAAGGCAGTATGTGCAGTTTTATCTCTCCTGACTTCACACGACTCGGATAGTCGCTTTGCACAGCCGGAAGTGAAAGCAAGAGTAGCGGCTCTGTACATTCCTCTGCTGACCATCGTCATGGACACCTATTCGCAACTATATCGAGGCTTTCTCCAAGGAAAAGGTGATACATATATTTATTTTATTTCCAAACAATAAACATGGGCGTATCTAATTCTAGTTTTGGGTATACATGGAGTAAAAGATCTATCAAAAATAGCTGGTTTTTTTGTTTGCCTATAAATATAGTTCAAATTTCTTTTATGCAATTATCGCATACATAACTTTGAATACATATTATTATATTGTAATGTAACCGTTCATTTATTCTGTGTTAAACTGATTATTTATATTTTCAATGTGTTATTTCAATATTTTCAACCTTCATTTCAGACCGTCTCCAGTTAGGGGAAGATCAAATCAACAATCTAACGTCTTACACAGGTCTTCCGTCTCCCGATGCATCTGAGTACAAAACGGTAACACATCAATTCAAACTATTTCTATAACACAGTGGCGAAGAAGGGGGTAGGCTGTTAAGATCCACCATAAATAGTGCACACTAAACTTTGTCAGTCACATGTATTTGTTTTCATTGAAACAATACTGCAATTTACAGATGGTGTTAGTTAGTTTTTTAAATTCAATTGAACCCTGCGAAAACCAAGTTATAATAGATAATAGTCAAAAAATACATTTAAAATTTAAAAAATTACAAAATGCATTGATTGGTGCATTCAAATTTTGAAATTGACCAATTACTTGAACTCGTTTAAAATTAATACCGCGCATGAATTATCCATACTAAAAAACCAAGCAAGACCGCATACAGCGGACAAGTGGAGAGTTTCGGCAATACCGCGTAAGGTCCAACTGATTTAAAAAATCATCCTATGGCAATAAATTTACATAGACGCATACGATAGTAAAAATATATTTTCTAATATAAAACAGAGAGACACAATAATCTGTATTTAAATTTATTTTTTATCTTTTTTATTGATGAAATTGCAAGGTTTTTTGTCCCTCCTGAACATTTTGACGAATGGTTCTTCCGTGGTATGGAACTTACATAGACGATAAATATAGGTAAAAAACCAAAAAAATAACCAAAACTATTATGGTTTGATTGAGGCAGGGTTTAATTGATTTTTAAAAACTAACCAACACTATCTGTAAATTTTATTGTAGTCTTAGTTATAAAAAAAAAAAAACAAATACGTACGACTAACAATGTTTAATGCACACTATTTATGGTGGATCTTAACAGCCTACCTCCACCATTCACTACTGCTATAACAGATATTTGACCTTGTATGTCAATGAAGTACTATAATTATTTATTTATTTTCTATAGCAAACCCCACGCGTTCAACTAAACAGCGAAACAACCCGAAACCTTCTGATGTGCTTCATATGGGTTCTAAAGAGCGTTGACAAAGCAGCTATAACTCGGTGGTGTGGAGAACTACCGCCCAGTAAAATCCACACGTTACTTCAAGTTCTCAGCCTAAGTTTTGCTTGCTTCGAATACAAGGTTTGTTGAATCAAATTCTCTATTCTTATTGTATTCAGTCAGACCATTTGCTGATATTAATATGTAATATGAAATAAACCAAAACTAAACATGAAAGATGAAATAATAATTGTCGTTTGAATTAGCGTGTTGTCTTTCAGGGGAAAAAAGAAATCCAACGGTGCACGCAGCAAAATGTTCGTAAGAATACCGATATCAAATCCAAACTCGAAGATGTGATTCTCGGTCAGGGTTCGGCGCGGAGTGAAATGATGATGCGACGTAAAGGTAGGTTGTTTTTATATTACGATATTTATTTAACCCGGCATTCGTGTCGACATTTATTTCTACAAACATTGCAATGTATTTTTAATGGGAATAAAATTAAATGGTGTACCCATTATCATTAGTCAAGGAACTGGAGAAAAGAACACTAAGAACAATAAATTCCATAATATTTGAATTTTGAAAAAAAAATAAAAATTCTTTTCATTAATTTCGTTTCTGAGCATAGATGTGCCTACCGAATTGGGTCATAAAATGTCAGGATTATTTTTATTACCAACATAAAATAAGTAATTTTCTAAGTCTGTCACAATTTTCAATGACTAGCTCATGAAATAGTGTACTTTATTACGATTTATTGAATATTTTTATATGCCAGGGACTCTAAAATCATTTCGAATTACGAAATTCGAATTAAAGGTATGGTTTTACATGAAAATAATGTTCAAGGGACTTTTTTTTCGGGAAAATTTCGAATTACGGCGAATTTCGAATTATCAGCGTTCTTACTAACGAGGTTTTACTGTATTTTATATCACTACAAAGAAATTTATTGTTATAATATAGGTTTATGTTGTACCCGTATTTTAACGTTGGGTGTTATGCTTTTTCATTACACGTCAACCGGATTCATTCTGCCGGTGATTTTAGTTTTGGTGCATGTAAAAGGGTGAGTTTTATTGCTCGCTGTGCAAAGCGAAGATCAGATCCCAACCTTTGTTTTATCACCGTCATCAGCCAGTGTCGAATGCCTTCCCTAGTTCCCTCCACTCTTCTCGGTCCCTAGTTCTTTTCTGCCACGTACATCCACCAAATTTTATGAGGTCATCTATCCAGCAGGTTTTAGAGCGTCCCTGTGGGCGTTTAGTGCTCCATGAGTACCACTGTATGACAGAAGTTGTCCAGTGGTTGACCACCCGCCGAGTGATGTGTCCAGCCCATTGCCATTTCATCTGCTTAGCGACCTCTATCACACCGCGTACTATTGTCTGCTTGCTTTCTCAAGTTATGTTTACGCCAGAATAATATCTCAATATCACTTGATCATGGTGAATTGCAATTGGAAATTATTATGGAAAAACACTCATTTAGTTATGCGTATTTGTTTCCAGGTTGTCACAGCACAATGAGCGGTGAAAAGCGAGAGAGGTGGCGCAAGGAGTGGGTCCGTGGTGGATCATCAGGGAATCCCCCCGCGCCCATCGGACCGCTCTCCACGCATTCAGGTCCGGCAACGTTGCCACCCACTCACCTGGAAGGAGCCCTTGCAGCCGATGTGTCACTCACAGTGCTGCATACTCTCGAAACAATTGTACAGGTGTGATATTATCTTATATACATACATAGCTTACTTAGGGAGGATTAATGAGGATTGATTTTTTCGTATTTCTCATTGGATATGTCTTTATCAACAAAAATCATTTTAGTCCACGTTCAACTCGGGTCCACCTGTCTATCTCACTGTTAATAATTGTGTGCACATCAACACTTTGTAAACTTAAAGCCTATTCTATAAGGTAGAACAACTAGTTACATTTAAATTGTACGTAAAACATTTCACCGTGGCACAGTTCGCCGTGTACTTTCTATCGGAAAGAGATGACTATACTATACGGTCTCCAATTTTATTAGATTCAATATGCACATTAATTCAATGTTCATAGCTGATATTGGCAAAATTCAAGAATGAAAACCTAACCTAACCTAACAAATAATCCAGTATATCGGCTATTTTCAAAATTTGTTTGCTGCTGGCTTCCTGTACAGTGTAAACCGACAAAATCATGTTTTATTTACACATGAATTTTATGTAAGTACTATAGGTACCACCCAAACGGACGGTTGGATGGTCTTTAATATACGGCCATATATTTCCGATACAACATTTCACGGTGAACTGTAATACGGCGAACTGCATAATGTACAAATTTCTGGACACGAGATCAACTGGGGGCATCCATAAATGTCATCACGCAATTTTCATTATTTTGACTCGCCGTCCCATTGTCACACATTATCATAAAATCTATTACCTCCATGTCTAAATTATGTCACATTTTTTTTTAACTAATTTGTTAAAAAAAACAAATTCATCAAAAATTTTATTATTCATATCTCATAAAATATTTTATTCTCAGAAAAGAAATTTTATGTATTTTATCGGTTTTGTGACCTCCTCTAACCCTTGTCACAAATCATCACATTATATCAGACCCTCTCCCCCACCCCCCATATGGCATGTCTTCGTCCCATTTACTCTTACATATTTCTTCTATGTGGCTTATGAGCTCTCGACATGGGATATCCACGATGACTTTGTTGACCCACAATATTTGCAGCATCAGTTAATGAAGCCACATTTCAAAAGCCCGCAGTACCTGTTCAAATTAAGGCCAACTATAGTAAGGCTGTGACATGACACTATATACTTCGATGGTAATGCTAGTTATTGCTAATACTTCGAATGCAATATGGTAAACTATTTGAAGAAAATTATGATTGTTACATATGTATTGAAATAAATAGTAATAATTTGAATGAAATATGCCAGTGATGGCGAACCTATTGTAATGCACGCCGATGTTTTATTTTGAAGAGAAAAAAATTACCTTTTTACAAAAAAGTTTTACAATTAAATATATTTACCTATATAATATCAACAAATAATGAGGACATAGCCATGCGTATTTTCTATTCTGGTTTTTAATATTTTTTACGAATAATATTTATCAATCGATGCACAACTGGAAATTCATGCATAAATGACAGATCACATACGCTTAAGAATAAGCATTACGTTTAGTGTAAATATATAATTGCATAGGTCGGTCCTTAGGCTTTAAGAATTCATTGATCGGGCAATTTAAATTAAAAATATTCAATTAACAAACCTAATGAAATTTATCAACAGTGATTCAAATATAATAGCTGTTTGTTATTTTGCCTCAAACATAATCGCTAAAAAACTGTTCAGTGATATATGAAAGAAGCGTGGTTAAAATGCTCCCATGATCACTTTAAAAATTTTGGAAACAAGGAAAAATTTTGGCATGCGTATGTAAAAAAGTTTGCAAACCCTGAAATATACAATCGAAAATTTATTGCAAACAGGTTACGCATTGCAATCGAATATTATCAATAACCTGCACTACCATCGTAATTCACAATTCAGTGCCATGATATAGTCAGCCTTCTGTTCAAAGGTTTCTTTCTATGTTCACGTGTTGCATCCATACCAAACCCCTTGTCAAATACGCCCATTTTTTTAATTGTGCTTTGTAATCCACAGGTGGCGTCAGCTTGGGACTCACACCACAGTCTATTTGGATTGGTTCTACGGGTTTTACTTTTAGGTCTTGCAAAGAATCAAAGCACCAATGTCCTTCAGCATATGTTCGCCACACAGAGATCTTTAGTTTTTAAGGTATGTTTTAGTACATAGCATTTCATTCCATAAACTCCTGTTATTATTCTTTACATAGCAACATCAACAAATCAAATGTTTTTGGCTAACTTGTACCTCTAAAATAATCTAAACACTTCAATAAAATTAGTTTTGAATGTACGCATGTGCTATATCGATTGGTCAGTCTATCGAGGCGCAAGTTTTAAATTCCGCCCTGTTTCATCAAAAAATCTAAATTAATATTGACTTGAGTCGCCGAATCCGTTCAAGGGTAAATAACAGATTACTAAATCCACTCTACATAGCCGACCAATCATGCGTCGACGTTTAAATCGCTATACAAATGTTACCACTACTAGCATGAACATCATCGTAAATGCACAAAACCGTTTTTCATGATTTACTCGAAACTAAAAAAACCTCCAGAGCAGGTTTAGCAACTAGAGTCCGACCCTAATAAGAATGGCCGAGAATGACAGAGTGGAGGTTTGTATTAACAGAATTTGTTTTTACGAGAAATGAATATCAGCCACTTGCTCAACCTATTAGGTCCATACTCTGACCTGTACACAAATTGAAAAACAACATGTGTACTTGTCAGAACCAGGATTTTGAACCTGGGACCAACGATGATATAGGTCGACGTTTAAGCCGTGCGGCCATCGAGGGACTGATGGCGACTAAGCGACTCATTTCATGGAGTGGTAACAATGGGTCATTTAAAAAGAAGACCTCAATTGCAGAAAGAGTTAAATTTACATTCACTTAATTTTTACTTTGAAGTTGATTTACTTTACTTGGTTACTTATGCACTAGAATGTACTCAGCCCCTTATTTCACTGCATAATTTGATCAATGTAATACAGTAAAACCCGTTATTATGAACACGGTTAATTTGAAATTCACCGTAAATTAAAATTTCATGAAAATTCATAAAATATATTATTTATAGCGATTTCTAGCAGTGTTACCATAATGTTGGAATAAATAAAACTGTTTTTTATTAAGTTTTACTGTTCTGCCATTTCATAAATCAGATTTTTTTTCTGTTTTCTGTCCTGTCGATTTAGAATTAACGGCGTTTAACTGTATGAGGTGAAGTGTAAGGTAGGTAAGGTTTCGGTGTTAGGTTATAATTAACAATTAAATTTTTTTTATTTCTGTTCTAGTTCCATTGGCTGGTGTTTGATTCGGAAACCGAGCAATGCGGAGAGTTATGTTTAGTTCTTCTGAGACACTGCGGTGCTTTGTGCGGAGCAGTGAGAGCTCATGCTGCTGCTACTCTATATCTTCTCATGAGGCAAAACTATGAGATCGGAAATGTGAGTATATATTGTCATCTATATCATTTTATGTAAATAGTGTCTCTCTGTGATTTTAAACACCCGATCAATAATATAGTCTGATTATCAAAACGTGTTTTATTCGTGTCATTCTTTTAATTTGTTTTTTTTCAGAACTTTGCAAGAGTAAAGATGCAAGTTACAATGTCGCTGAGTTCGTTAGTCGGAACAAGTGCCACATTCAGTGAAGACTCCTTGAGGCGAGCGTTAAAGACGATTCTATTATATGCCGAGCAAGACACTGATTTGCAGGAGACATCTTTCCCCGAACAGGTTGGGCGCTACTATTTTGGAAACATAGTGTTTACCTCGATTTAAATGTTTGTTTAGTATGTCAAACAGAGTTGCCAACATAGACATCTTTCCCCGAACAGGTTGGGCGCTACTATTTTGGAAACAATAGTGTTTACATCGATTTAAATGAATGTTTAGTATGTCAAACAAAGTTGCCAACATCGCATTTTTACTCAGATCTAGCATTTTTGAATAGGCAGCTAGCTTTCAAAATACGCATTTACTTCGTATTGTGTAAAATCTAGTATTTTTTTTAACATTGAACAAGCTTAAAATTTCCCATAAAAAGAATACCTTTACTCTAGATTTTTTTGAAAATAAACATGTTGGCCTTTTGTACCTGACTTAGTATTTTATGTTGAGAAATTACCAAATTATTTATTAAAACGTTTTTTAATGATAGTTCATAGACATTTGTTTTAATGAGAAAATCTAGATTTTTTTCTGTCAATTATAGCTTATTTTTTTTACCCTATCTGGAATATTTGTGTCAGCTTGACAGTAGATAATTAACAACACCGACAAGTCTTGTGTATTTTTCGACAGGTGAAAGATTTGGTATTCAATCTGCATATGATTCTATCGGATACGGTGAAGATGAAAGAGTTCCAGGAGGATCCGGAGATGTTACTCGACCTGATGCATCGAATCGCTAAAGGCTATCAAAACAGTCCTGATTTGAGACTGACCTGGCTTGCCAATATGGCACAGAAACACATGGAAGTGAGTACTTTGCAGATTCAGTAAAATATACACCACTGGCAGGTAGATGATAGGAAATAAGGTCTACAAGCGTCTGGGTCATCATTTAAATAGGCATCAGACCAAATCCATGTGCAGTGTTGCATGCATTGATTAAGAGACACTCCTCTGATATTTTTTTTGAGATCTGATTGCAAAGTGAAACACTAGTGACCAAAATTAAATACTTGGTGCCAGCGATGGCGGTCTTTCTAATAATTATTGTAACTGGTCACTACACTCCTTCATTTCGACACTTTTTATAATGCAGGTATTAGACTATGAAAGATCTTTGACAAAGAGATTTTATCAAATGTTTTAAGAGCACTCTTTTATAAATGACTAGAGGATTTAAACTGTAAAATATTTTATAGAAGTTAAGTTTAAAAAAGCTACAACGAATATATGTTGACTTGTAGGATTAAGTTTCCATTCTTTTATTTCTATTTTTTCTAATTTGGGCGGCGATTAGTGTTTAATATTTTTCTTGCTCTACAATCAATAATTTTGGTGCTTAATTACCGTCTTCCATTTTGATACGAGCTGTCACCAACACCAGTGTTTGACAGTAGATCTATTGATATTTAATATTGGATTAAATGCCACATTTATATGCTATTAACTTTTATAAAAAATCTTTTATGAACAATATATTAATTTATAAAATATACTGTAAAAGATTTTATAAAATATTCTTCATAAAAGAGATATCTTTGATAATCTATTATAACCTTCCTAAGCAGATTGTATTGTTATGAACCGTCTTTTTGTGTACACAGCGATCCAACCATACAGAAGCCGGAATGTGTTTGGTGCATAGTGCTGCTTTGGTGGCAGAATATTTGGTTCTTTTGGGAAGTGGCGACGGGGGCGCAGTGCAGGGCGGAGCCGTCGCTCTCCAACAAGTCACCCCCAACGCTCTACAAGAGAGTGCAGTCTCTGACGATGTCATGGCTCCCAGGAATGAAGGCATTTGCCTCGGTAAAGACTTCACAGAACAGGGGCTTCAAGGTGACTTTAATATCACATTCACTTATCCATGTATATTACATGCATGAGCTTTTATTTATTTATTTATTACCATGTAGTAAATGTGATTGTCTGGAATTATTATTTTTACAAACATCTTCCGGCACCCTTAAGTATTACAGCACGTTTGAATAACACTGGTTTAATCAAATGAAATGCATTTTATTTTAGGACTTCTGGAACATGCAGCCAATTCATTCCACACTGCGGGAATGTATGAAGCAATGAATGACGTATACAAAGTACTTATTCCCATCGCGGAGACCAATAGAGACTACAAAAAGCTTGCCAACATTCATGGGTAAATGTTTGTTTTGCTTTTGTTCATTTATAGAATCTACTATCTTACACTGTCCTTAATATTTTTAATCATTGCAGGAAGCTGAATGAGGCGTACACAAGAATAGAACAACTGAGCGGCAAGCGAGTTTTTGGCACTTATTTCCGAGTCGGGTTTTACGGTTCCAAGTTTGGCGATCTCAATGGAGAGGAGTTCATCTACAAGGAACCGACGCTAACCAAACTGCCTGAAATATTTAGCAGACTTGAGGTAAGCAAATTCTTACAATAAATAATTGAAATTGTCACTTCAGTACTCGCGACTAACGTAATAATGATTCATGAACATTTAATTTTTAGTACGTATTCAATTCTAATTGTTTTAAGTTTTTTACTGTTCCATTTTTGAGTAATTTTTTGCAATCCGCATCTTCCAGGCACTATGCACACTCGCCAATGGTAAATGCACATTGAACTGACACAGAGTACAGTTAATTCCATTTTATATAACAAATTAATTCAATAAAATAAACATGAAAACCTTATTACTAAGTAACAAGTATGTATGTATAAAAAAAAACTAGTGTGAAAAGTGTTTAGAAATCAATCCTAACACAGTGGAACCCCGATCTACCGTTCTCTCATAAATCGTTTTCCCGCACGGATCGTTCATTTTTGAAAGTCCCGCCAAACACCCATAAGAACAATGTTAAATAATCCCGCATTAACGGTTCCCCGATTTATCGTTTTCCTCAATCTATCGTCTAAATATTATGATCCCGTCACAAATATTATCCCGATTGACCGTTTTTCTTGAATATTCATTTCGCTTTCGTAGAATTGTTTATGATACATACAGTTGCGTAGCTTTGTTTGCACAGGTCGGTCGGCGGTCAGGCTTGCCTCGCATCTCATATCATGATTTTTTATTAATCGCAACTAAAATGCCCCCCATGAAGAAAACTAGAACTCTATCTGAGAAACTGAAAATAATTCAAGACGTCAAAAAAAATCCAGGAGAAAAACAAGTTTTTTTTTTTTTTAATTATATATTCCGCATTTATTGTTTATTTTTTAGGGTCCCTTGAAAACTGTAGAATCGGGGTTTCACTGTAGGTACATAATTTATTATATATATATAAACTCACTATTTATACATTCAGTAACCACATTTAAAATGTCATTACATACTAATAAACAATGGATCTAGGTAAAGTATTGGAAATTTAATTAAAGTACATAGTATATAAAAGTCGGGGAATTCAATTGATTGATGCACCCGTAGCGTGTGGCCATTCTAGATTGAATGTCGTGTCTTTGTTTCTCTCTCCCACTCTCTTTTCTCATTCATACTAAGTCAATTGCACCCCAATATTTGCCGCAAGCATCGATCAACATACAGTTGTTCTGAGTTTTTCTAATGCGCCATGACTCGCTACTGTCAGATTGCAACCGTTGAAGAAGTGGCACTCGATTCTGACCGAGTGTAATTAAAATTCCAACACATTCCGCATCGAATTGAATGCTGCATCAGCCGATAATTACGAATATGTATTACTAAAACTATACACTAGTCGCAAAATGGTCTGTAATCCAACATCGATCAAAATATACGGACATCGAACGCACAATATAATATGGTCTCTTGAACTTCAATTTTTCATTTAAATGTGTATAAAAGTTGTCACTGCTTTTTCAATATTCTCGTGCTGGGACAGTTTTCCAATAGAATGCTTTCTTTTTCGATTGCAAGCATGGAGTTTTTAAGTAAGGTTTTTTTTTAATTTTACAATTACATCCGGTGTCTATGCTTCACCAAGTGTCACTGACAAAATTGGGAGGAGTTTTGAGTAATTTTTTGTTTTAAATTTGACTGCCTCATGAAGAGGTTTCGTAAAACATTTTTTTTTTACGAGAAATGGATGTTAGCCACTTGCACAATTAGGTCCATGCTCTGGATTCAAACACACGTTGAAAAACAGTGTGAATTTTTTGCCAGATCCGGTATTTGAACCCGAGCCCCTCCACTTACCAAGCAGATACGTTACCACTCGGACATTGAGCGCGCTTAAACTAAATAGTCCCAGAATAATATTGCAATAATACAATATAATTTCAACATGAATCAAAAAACAAAATAGCTACCATATCAATAGTTAAATGCGATATATGTTATAGGTAAATATAAAAAACGGCTGATGATTTGCATTTTTATTTCTTTGCTACTTCAATACAAACTTTTGACAAATAGTGTCTTAAAACCCTCCGATTTTGTATCAAGTAAATTGAAATGTGTTACATTTTTATCTATTCATTCCAGAATTTCTACACCCAGAGATTTGGTGCGGACAATATTGTAATTATTAAAGACTCCAACCAAGTGGACACGGCCATTTTGAATTCCGACAAGGCATACATACAAATCACTTACGTGGAACCTTACTTCGAACCTTATGAATTACGTTATAGAGTCACACATTTTGAAAAGAACTTCAACATCAGTGAGTCAATCAACAATTATTTTCCGAAATGATAAACCTAGCTAACCAACACCATCTGCAATTTGTTGTCATTCAACTTAGAATAAAAATTGTAGATATTGTAGTTTATAAAATTCAATTAAACCCTGCATAACCAAACCATAATACTCATACAAATTTGTAAACACCTTAGAAAATACAACGCCCGGTGGGACTCTAACCAGCATCCACTAGATTTTGACGATGTGATGTAGAAATTGAGGGTTTAAAAGAATTTTAAAAACTAACCAACACCATCTGCAATTTATATTCTAAGTTCAATGAAAATAAATTAGTATGACTAACAAAATATGCACTCTTTATGTCAGATTTCTATTAAATCAGACATAATTTTAGATATTTTATAGATGGAAGAATATTTTTTGACTTATCTATAATGGCTTGGTTCACGCAGTGTTTAATACTTTGGACGCGGAAGACGCACACGGTGCGTAATGACCAGGCGGCCGATCGATGTAATTAACGTGCATTTTAAAGGGGGCAATTAAAATCTCATTATCTATTCAGCAGCGAAAGCGTTAATTGAATTTAAAAAAAACTAACTAGCACCATCTAAGTATAATTTATTATGTATTCTTAATTCAACAAAAACAAATAAGTATGACTGAAAAGGTGTGCACTATTTTTGTCGGATCACCCATAGCATACATAAACTATTATGGTTCGATTTAGACAGGGTTTAATTGCATTTTAAAATCTAACCAGTACCATCTGCAATTTGTATTATTAGTTAAAAAAAAAAAAAAAAAAAACTGACAAAGTTTAGTGTGCACTATTTATGTCGGATTGTAACAGCCTACCTCCACTGCAGTTTGCCACTGGTATATATCTATAACACAAAACAACATAAGACTCCCTTTAGTTATAATGTGAGTTCTTTTAACATCATCCATATAATTTGAATACCATATTTATTTTTCAGAACGTTTTATATATGCCACTCCATTCACAACCAGCGGACGGGCTCATGGTGAATTATTTGAACAGTGCAAACGAAAGACAGTACTGACTACCGCCCACCATTTCCCATATGTGAAGACAAGAATTCAAGTTGTTCATCGATCAACTATCGTTTTAACTCCTATTGAAGTTGCGATTGAAGATATCCAGAAGAAGGTAAATAAATATCTGAATACATTGCGACAGCAAGATAAATTATTCCTTCTTGTACTTACGACCTTTAAGCTGCGATTACATTATGATCACGTCACGTGCTGGCACGGCAATAAATTTAGTCTATGGTTTCGTCATCCCGCAGAATATTTTGAATGATCACTATCTCTATAAATTCAATTATGGAAAGTGCTAACTCTAATTTATTACTATTTTGAATTATTATTCATTATTCATGGTAATTTTCACTTAATTTTAACAGTTTCTACAATTGTTTTTCATTGTTATCTTAAATTTACTGTCCCAATGAAGCAGAATTTTGTCCTTATTAAGTGATATGAGGCGTCTAATTCTAAAAAGCGATAAGTCCACATTTGGTCAAAATCGAGAAAAAAATATGCACGTATTCTTTGTGTAATTTTACACAATATGTATTGATCTATAAATTCTAAAACGTGAGTATCGGTTTATCACAAAAAGCGCTAAGTCCGTGATTCATATTATTTAAAGCTTGGTTGATTTCGCGCGTGAATAAGGGAACGTACAATATTGCAAATGGCGTCACCCATGCTGTAGCATCCGGTAAACTCATGATAGTGCCAAGGAAATATGTGCCTTGTGCGGAAAAAATTAAAAAGTGAGGTACAAGTAGCGCTACGTCCAATTTTATTTTGTCTATATTTATTACATTTAAGAGTTTATCAGCTGAAACAAATTGCCATTTGGTTCTAATTTCGACATAGAATGCAATGGAAAAAATAATCTCACGTTAAAACAAATAATTGAAGCTTGAAACATAAAATTGTTGTTTCCCACAAATATCGAATTGTGGACCTGTCGCTTTTTGTAATTAGACGCCTCATATAAATTAGTTAGTTCCTTGGTTTAGATTTCGTTCTTTGAGATTGTGGACCAATTAAGCGGAATCATCTCTATATCGACGGTGTTAAGCCACAATATGATGTGAGAGATGTTTTGTCAAAAATGACTCCTAAAATGTGCCTAGTATGATTTCTTGTCTACCTAATTTATACGTATGCCTCCTTAGACAGTAAAGATAAGAAAAAGATGAAGATTAGATACATTTTACTGAGACAGATGCTGAGAGTCTTATGGATGGTCAAACAAACCAACGATTCCATCGTCAGCAAACTACAGATTCAAGACAAACTCTCATACGATCAAATCATTCATATTCAAGTATCAAACTATAAGTGGATTTTAAACCTAAATATGTACAGACCCATAAGATGTTAGCTCCATTACATTGCTAGTTTGGGCGTAACATGTATTTGTCACGTCTGGTTGTTAAATGGTTATCATTAATTTCTGCGTTTGTATTTATTTCAGATTAATGAATTAGCTGCAGCCACAAATCAGGATCCACCCGACACAAAAATGCTCCAAATGGTTGTACAGGGCTGCATCGGAACAACTGTCAACCAGGGCCCCATGGAGATGGCCCTTGTGTTCCTGTCAGGCGTTGCGGACGGCACGCAGCCTCCTACCAAGTTAACCAACAAATTGAGACTATGCTTCAAAGACTTTTCTAAGAAGTAAGCAACTATATAATGCCAATATGCATAGAATGTCACTAATAACTACACGCTAATTAGCCGTCTTTAAGGCGTTAGTGTTAGAGAAAACATCTGTGCCCGTGCAACGGATTACCTACAAATCTGACAATAGTTTTTAATGTCATTTACTTACTTCCAACTAAGAAAAATTATTTTGAGTATCTGTTATATCCGCAAATATGAAAGACTAACAGTATTAAATATGTCTTATATTATTTATTATCAATACTGTTAATATCTACTTTTGTAAATAAAAGACTTCTTGATGCCATATTCGAATTTCCTGCCATGTCAATAAAAAATATATGACTTCTTATAATTAGAATGATTGGGACATAGGGATGGTGGAGGGTATAGGATGAGGATTAAGGATAGGTAAGATTGATTGATTCGTTCATTCACAGAAATTCATTACCCCTTCCACGCTGGGGGTGTCCTGCCGACCATAAAGTTAAATAGTATAGCCACTTTCTGGCCGGCAGAATAAAGTTGGTTATGGTTATTTGAACATAACAGATTGTAGGTATACTGTATCCGCAATGTATCAATTTATTCAATTAACTACATATAGAACAACCATTAAACTATTTAAAGTTTATATTAACCATTAATTTATATGTAGTTGTGCAGTTTTCATACTTTTTTCGTTAGTGCATCACTTCATAATAGTACCAATTTCTTTCAAATAGATGCCACGATGCCCTCAGGAAAAATAAGAATTTGATTGGAAATGACCAAAAAGAATACCAACGGGAGCTCGAGAAGAACTATCAGCGATTCACCGAAAGACTCGCACCTCTGATCATCATGATGCCTGGCCATGTTACGCATTTAAGGTTCATCATATTATATTTATCTATGTATAAACTTACCCACGAAACGGCTTTTAAACTTCTTGCTATATAAATTTTAAGAAAACAATTGAGGAACTGCGGATTAAAGGGATAAAAGTGCACTTATGACCATGCCAAGTAAATCAACTTAAATTTATTATGCGTACATAAGTACCTACACACACCTTTTTTTATTTATATGTCAAATTGTACTCTTTTACTCCTCAGTAGGGAATCCAATCCCGACCCAAAATTCTGATCCTGGGATTTCGGGATTACAATTTGACAATCCCGGAACTGGTCCCAGGAATAGCATTTTTTTCCATTGTTAACCCTTTTACTCCCATTCGGCCGATATTTCGGCCCACCATACCTATGCGAAAACTCCATCTGGGCCGATCCATCGGCCGAAAGTTTGGATCCAAATTTACGATTATTCCAATTTTTTTCCCGTCATATTTCTTCTCATGTAGACAAAACACTATATTCGGTATGTGTTAGGTGTAACTAATAGTTATTTTAGTGTCACACTTGATTATAATTGTGGCATACCCTAATAACTCACAAGTCATAATTGCTCTTGCTGTCCAACGCGAAGCCAAAGAGGGTCATAAAAATAATAAAATATTATTTTTATGACACATTTTAAGTTCTGAGATTTCTTTTAGTTGTTTTATGATTCATATATCACATAATTATGAATTTTGTAATTTTAATGAACTCTGACCGAACGAACAATGAATGCACACTGTTCTGTTGGTAGAATGGTGAAAAAATACATGAATAAATATTATTATAATAGTTTTAGTGCTTTGAAACTTATTTTTTTAAATTACTTCATTCCCATATCAGTTGGTCCTCAATACTGTATCGAATTCTCGTGCGATTTCGTGAATTGAATAATTATTCTTGAATACCTTGACACTATACGATTTTTTTAGATTACTTTATAAAAATTCTATTTCATAGAGAAATAATAATATGTTTATTTTTTTTTCTCTTACTAGATAAGAATAGATTATACTATACAATTTGATATATCAATTATAAATAAAAAAATGTCGATACATTATTTTTTTCTTTTATTTTATTGATGTAATTTATCAATATTATTACTTATTATTGCTTTATACACCATTGAGAACACACAAAAAAAGTTTCAAATTTTTAAAACATGTGTAGAATTATTTATTCAAAAAAAACTAAATCAACGATTTTTTGGCGAAAAACGCTTAGGAGTTTTCACATATGCTAGGCTAAATCACTTGGGAGTAAAAGGGTTAATATAAAAATTTTATATTTACAAATAACATTGATAAAATTGGTCAAAAATAAATCTAGTATAATTTATACTATTTAAGACATTTATTGTTAATATTGTATACTTTCAATCTTGAAAATACATAAGTTTAATGGAGTAAATAATATTGTAATATAAATAATAATGTGAATTTAATATGAGATTGCTGTTTCTGATAGTTAAGACTTAATGAATGGGTTAGCGAGATTTAAAATAGTAAAGCAAATCATGGTGTACTTATGGCCTTTCCGCTTCATAAATCTAATTAGTCAGCCAAATATGAAACTGCCGTAAAACGTATGAGATCATGGTGGAATTACTTTGTTAATAGTGCGAAGCATTGTTTTTTCCAATCTTTCTCATTTGTATTAATTTATGTGAAAAAATAAAATTAATCGGCAACTTACACATACATGGGTATAAATCAAACTTCATTCAAACTCAGTTTATTTCTAATGTAGTTATTTGTTATCATAAGTATTTTTTCTGTTATATTTTCGTTTTTATTTTATTTTCCATAAAAACTTACAAAAAAATCAATCCCGAATTATGTTTATCAATCCCGGGATTCATAGGTATCGAAAATACCTCGGGATTCGGAATCCCTACTCCTCAGCATGTCAAATATTATTATAGTAAGAGTGAAATACTAATGAATATGTTTTATTTTTATAGCAATGGATCATCGAAAAGCGAGCGAAGATATCACACATAAGCTAAATCACGATTCTCAAGAAGATGCTATTCTCATATCTAATTAAACCTTAACATATTAGATCATAGTAACCGCTATCTTTCGTTGTATGAAAGAAGTTATTTTCTTTATTTTCTTGTCAGAAACTTAATTATATAATATTATCATTTTAGGCAACAACAATATTATTATAGTAGTCATTTAAACATAATTTTGTCTCAACTTACTTAAATTGTAATTAGATAGACAACTGGATTCATAAAAATGATACCACACGATTTTGGGTATTTTATAAATCCCAATTGTCATATTTTGTCACAAAATCTCAATAACCTCTGTCTAAATCAGCGATTTCCAAACTGGGAGGCGCGGAGTGTTGCGAAGGGAGGCGCGAAAAATTGAACTCAAATTCAAATTATTAATGTATCCACAGGTTTGCAGTTTGCAAATGCATAGTTTACAAAACGGCCACTAGTTATAAACTACATCAATAAACAGTCCTATAAAAGGTTGTTTGCAAACCTGTCTGAAAATATGGAGACTAATTTTATAATACCTCACTTCTATACTATTGTGAAGCGCGCGGGCTATCTCGTGAAAAAAGGAAGTAAAAAGGTCAAATCATAATGTTGAAATTTGAAGCAAATTTGTTTAGCAACAATAATTTTGTTAAACTTGTCTATTTGGTTGAAATTTAAAAAAGATTGAGTGAATAAATCAATGCAAGGACCACTAATGCATTCACTGATTTAAAAAGACAAAGTGAAGGCATTCATAAAAAATTGGAGGTTTGAACCAAAAAAAAACTATTTACTTAGTTTGCTTATGCACTCTTCACATTATTTTATTAATAGTTAAAAAAAGTCGCCTGCGGCGCTACTCTGTTTCAAGACTATTAAATATTTTAAAAATGTGGTTTTGCGTTGCAATTTGATGTGATGCCTATATGAAGATTGATATCTTACTTAAATGATAACTTCCGTATATAATTACATTACATTATAGACACTACATTAGAGCACCACACTGCCCTTAACCTCAGCGATAGGTGGGTGGGCCCGCCAAAGATCCTGGCCTGGGAGCCCTGTTCAAGATGTGGGGCCCATGATAGAATTCATCTGTCAATGAACGATGATGAATTTGGATTGACTGCTTGAAAAACAAACTAATTTAAAAATGAATATAATATAATATGTAGTAAAACCTTGTTTATTTTTATATTTTTTTTCATTCTTGTATTTGTACATTTTTGACTATTTAAAAAGGTGTCTGTATTATTTAATGAAATAAAGGGGGGGAGGCGCCAAGATTAGATTTTTTAAAAGGGAGGCGTAGTAGCATAAAGTTTGGAAACCACTGGTCTAAATTATGTCACATTTTTTGTTCTCAGAATAGAACTAGTTTATATTTTGTATATTGTACATCCTCTATCCCCTTTAGTCACATTATATCAGTAGATGTAGATTTACATAAATGACTTTGGCAGTTTGTGCGGTGTATGCCTTGTGTTTATATTATTTTGTTTTATTTAATGAGACGTTTATATAAATTATTTAGTTTAGTAATACGATACCAAAACCAGTTTATTTTATTTATAGTATTATATAATTATCTCTTAGGGGCCCGATGCAGAGAATGTGAATGTTATGTAACACTAACTAGTAAAAACGCTATGCATAGATAAAAGTGGAATGACAGATAAGCAAAACTGTGATTAACATGGAATGAAAGTGTTGTCATTTTTCAAATTATGATTTTCTGTTGATTATTAAAATATTTTTTAATTCAACATACAATGGTAAAAGTACGATAACTTTACAACATGAATTGAATAGTTTTAAATTAAGCATTAGGTACTGTAAACTTTAAATGGTTTTATGGTTACTTTGTCAGTCAGTGTTTTTATTGTAACTTCATGGACAATGGTAAAGTATTCCCAGCATTATTTTTATTGAATTGGCAACACGCTCGCCATGTTCGTTTTTATATTATTCACTAAATTCTCGTTCGATTAAATGCTTGGTTGTTACTCATTCTTTATTGATTAGCGTTTTTACATTAAGTTGAATTAGTAAAAATTAGTATTATTATGCACAGGGCCCTAGGAGAATGTGTTTTTAACAATTTATGCCCAGATCTATTCATTTAAATTTACATAATGTATGCCATCCCTTTATTCTTGAAACTAATGTAGGAAATATTAATTAAACTAATATGTTAAGTATTTAACATCGTATTATGTCAGTGGTGCATAATCTGTCATGCCATTTATTATATTGAGTATGCATCGTAGAGGCCAGTCCATCTTTGTAACTGGAGTTAAAACACATCTCTTGCTGTTGTTAAAATATAGCACATATTGCAACAATACAACCAACTTATTGTAATTGTTACAATAAATGTTAATACTATGATACAAACCTACCCTAAGTTTGATAATAGCTATCACTTTATCACCTTAGCGGTTGATAAGTACAGAATAGACCCACTGAACTGTCAAAACTGTATCTCGGTCTAAAATTTATCACAGCTAAGAGAGGTGCTGTTAAAACATAGTACTTATTGTAACAATTATAATTAAATTATTGTAATTGTTACAATAAGTGTTAATAATTCGATACTTTCCTACCCTATTTAGCTGCCGTAGCGGGCCGAAAATTTGTGTATAGAATAGACCCGTTGCTTGAAGGTTTTGCATCACTGTATTTTACGTGAAGTGTTATTATTTTATAATGCTTTATTAAATTCTACACAATGTATTCTTCAAGTAAAATATTTTGTGATACCTATATTAATTTTGTTAATACAGCATAGGTATGTAACACTGCATCTGTTGTGAAGCTATGTATATTATATCATCTATGGTCATAGAGATCTTTTTTGTAGGATGGGCGGCATGGCCATTGATATTACTAATCACATGAGATGAAGTTGTCATTTTTTTTCAATTCATGTTTGTTTGTTGCTGCCCTGTCAGCAATCATACTTGGCTGGAACCTGCATAATATTATGTAGTATGAAATACAGTACTCTCTCTGAGAAATTTGTACTAGCAAATTACAGTGTTATTTATATACATATTTATAAACTAAGTTTATTAACCCTTAGACTGCGTATGGCATGTAAACATGCCATAGACTTTATCTCGTATTTTTGACCAAACTAGAAGAGACACTTGTGGATAATATGCTTTAAAAATTAGTTCAAACCTTTTGGTAGACATATCAGGCAACAGATCATAAAAATGTCAAGTAAAACACAAGGAAATATATTTTTGAAAAGAACACTCATTATTCAGTCGTTTGAATCGCGCGCCATTGCGAAGACGGGTGTACTAGTTGCGTCACCAGGGTTATCAAAACAAAACATTGGTCATGCATCGAAAAGTGTGCATCGATAATATTTTTATTTACCTTTTAATTAATTATTATGATTACGTTAGTATTATGTATTTTTTCTTAGTGATTTGTGATCTCGATAGAAACATTTTGAAGATTTGTTTTTAGTATTTTTTGTCATTATAAATATAAGTGAAATAATTATTTCACCCACCAAAATGTCACTACCACATAATATTATCGAAGAAATAATGCTGGAAAATATTTTATCGATGCACAGCTCTCCAGTAAATTTGTTTGGCTTTGTTCATAATGGGTAATAATTTTTATTTTTATGTGCCACGAAACTGTGTTAGCTCTGTTCACATGCTCATATTATGCCTGGCGATTATTCGACAGGCCCTTTGTACAATGAAAAAGCCGACGGCGCCTCATAAATTATATTATAATAAAATAATAATATTTTAGCAGTGCGGTAATTATTTTTAGTATTTTATTCTCCAAAACATCCTAATGAATAAGTGGATGACATTATTTTATGGCGACGAAAATAAATATAGCTTCAGAATTTGAAACGGTAATAAAATTTGAGTTTACGACTTACTAAATGCGATAAGCGATAACCCACTGATTATTCCACAAGTGATTTAGTAATATATCTGTCATAGACCGTAACCAACTACGGCAGCATGTACTCAACACAGCCCTGTGTATGACAAATACAAACGCGGCGAATTGCTCGTTAGTATGTGTTGAAACCGTCTATGTGAAGAGTGGACGGCCGCCATTTTGAACGCGCGGTCAAAGCTTGGATATTTTTTAGCGTCTTCACTTTCTTCGGTTGCATTGGAGCACGGCATAATTGTGATGCGGTCCTTGGGCACTTTCGTCCCTAGTACATTCCTTTCTTCGCAATGAACGTACTGACGTATTAACGTGACTACTGGAATACCGGCGAATTATAGAGCTTGATTTTGTGCTTTCAACTAGTAAAAATAACGGCAGATTATAGTAGTTGTCGGATAATCGAGCGGCAGATTACTGAGAGTGTACTGTACATTATTTTTTTTAATTGTGTGCAATATCCATTTATACGCATTTTATACAATTTATAACATTAAAATACGATATTAAAAATTAAATCAATTGGTTTCATTTTCATCTGCATTGATAAAAATATATCTTATTCAAAAGAATAAATGATTTATGAAAAAAAGAGAATATAAATTATTGTACATGAAATCTGATGTCAAAGATTGAAGGCATTATGAAGACACGTTGTCTTCAAGTGAGACTAACTAAATCGTCCTTAGCATAAATACAGTAAATACGCAAAGTTATAGTGGAACAACTTTACTTAACCTTGAAATTGGGTAATAATTGTGATTCTTCTACTGAGCACGAATTACATAGAGTAAATTTAATTATTGTTACCATTATTATTTCCGACTGCTCCTACATAAAGCCTAATGCATCATTTTCTCTCGCTCAGCGTCGTTCTAATAACCCATTTACACGTGCAAGGATTTACTGCTGACAGTACATATCGTCGGTGTTTTGTAAAAAGGGCGAATCAACCATTTTGGTGAAATCGAGATTTTAATGAAAATACAATATGTACCCCACTAGCTTTGTTGTGTAAAAACGGCGAATTTGTATCTCCACAGTACAAGTACTTAAAAACGATAATCGACTAAAATTAAATTAATTAAAATTACGAATAAAAAGCGAATGTGACATATTAGGCCTTTTAAAATATTATATTATGATGACAGTATTCTTTCTAAGCTTTATTATAAACTTGTTAGATATTTATAATCATCCACAGGTCATAAACAAATAAATGTCAATAGTTAAAAAGCCTCCTCCTGTAAAATAGCATTTTGGTTAATTCGCCCTTTTTACAAAACACCGACGATATTATCATGCCCATTACAAGAAAATGCAAGTGTAAACACATATGAATACACGAAATACAAAAGGCACTAAGTACCAAAAAGTTGAATTTGAGATATAGCGGTTTTAATGAATAATTCGTTTATTTTTCATCAAAGCACTATTTTATTAACTTCTCAATAGATTTAGCATACAATCTTAATGACATTAGATGAAAAAAAAATACAAATTATAATTAAACATTGTAAGAAAAACACGTTTTAGAAAAGCACTACGTCGCAACACTAATTTCTTAAAATAAGCACTAAGTGCCTTGCTCTATATCGATAACGAGGCACTAAGTGTCAATGACACATATTGTTATTAACTTCTTATATTTCTAAGAGATAGGAAACCTTTTACGTGTCTGAATAATTAAATAATACTTAACATGATGATGACATTTTTTGTAATGGAAGTTCACAAATATTAAAATACAACATTATATTGTTGAAACTTGTAATTATAATAACAAAATAATATTTCTAATCAATTATCATATAATGGGATGAAAAATGTTTGACACTGTTTTCACAACTTTTTATTCCAATAGAGTTTGGTAAAATAGTTTATGCTCCTCATTGTGTAAATATGGAAGCATTCCTAGAAGATCTTTCTTCTTTTCTTCGGAAATTTTACTGACGCAATGAAGACATGGAATTACAAAATTTTGCAGTTGATTTATGGTTTTATTTCTTTTCAGAACATTGATTGGTTTCCATGATTCTAGAGGACCGTGTGTTTCCTTAATTTTTACGATAGCAGGATCCTCCGAGTCAATTTTTACACAGTGACCTTGAGATATCTTTAAATTTGTGGTATTTATAAATTCATTTGCAGCTTCATTGAAATCAAGAAAGTCTTCCTTTTCCATACGAACCACGTGGAAAGGTTTGTTGCGAGCAGTTTTTATCATCACTTATAAATCTTCTGAAACCATGGTTTGTGTAACACGTTTTCGATAAGAGCAAAGTCTCGATCACAGCTTAACCCTTTATAGGGCAAAGGTCAAAAACGGTTTATTTATCGACCACCTCATTTATGAGCTATAAGTCATACATTAAATATGGAAATATCAACCTTAGTGCTTCAAGACGTCGTCGAGAACATTCTCTGGTTACGAAGTAAGCCATCTAATATGAAGTGTACGTCAATCGCTCGCAAAACATTATTTCAACGATTGGTCGATGTATCAGCCATTGCGCGTTTGCGGTCGCGACTCGACGAATTCGCGAGTGACACTTGACTTTGCAAGTCATTTTGTTCCTATTTATATTATGTGTTGTGAAAAAGGGTATGTATATAATTATTTAATATGCATTTATTTATCGATTTAAATAATATTTTTTACAAATATATTGTGATAGAGTACCTGTTTCGTCATTCTATTGCCAAGCGGGAAGTACATAACCTCAAATTTGCAATTCGCACGGCTAACTTCTAGAATTATTTTAAACATAAAAAAGCGGCTTAGACAGCTGTGTATAGTTATATTTTATTGTGAATATAGTATACTATCATAAATATATTTTATTTTTACTCAGAATATTTGGGATCGGAAAAGTTCTCAAAATATCCGAGAAGAAATGGTGTTTTTTTGTTAGTTGTGACATCAATTGAATGCTAAAGTACTCAATTACTATCAAAATCGCAACTTTCATGGGATTGTATTGTATTGTATTTGACTGTAGAAGTAACATCATCATCATCAGCCGTGGTCTATCCACTGCTGGATGAAGGCCTCCCCCATCATACTCAATTTTTCGCGGTCATTTCGTAATATGGTAATGTTGTATGTCGGTAGGTACTGTTATGATAATATTTTTTATTTTTTTTCAGTTCATAATGAGTAAATCTAAGAAAAAGAGCTGTCGATGTGCTTCTAGTATGGCTAGAGAGCCAAAACGCATTTCTTATTTTTGTAAGCAATGTAATGTACTGCTTTGCATACTATGTTTTGAAAAGTATTACGTAAATGGGTATAAAAAAAATAAAAATTGAATTGTAACTTTTCTTATGACTAAATAAATAATATTTACAATCATTATTTATTTGTTTTATTTGAAAAAAATATATCATAAAATCAAAAAAAAAAACACCTGAATGGGCACTGGTTGATAAAAAAACCACCATAAATTATAGTTTTTCCAGATTTCTGATAGATATTTTTTATTTTTATATAGAAATTGTTTTAAGATATGAAATATCTGATGCAAAGTGGTAGAGATCGGTTTGAAATGAAGAAAAAAATGCTTTGCCCTATAAAGGGTTAAAAAGGAGTGCCCAGAAATTAGAAATTTATGCTCTATATATTAATTGAGTTAGCATTTACTTGGTAGAATTCCATTTTACAAGAAATGAAAATATAATTAATATTAAATTCTACAGGTTTTTTTAAAAAGGTTTGTCGATAGCTATTTCGGTTGTAACACCATTATCAAGACTATTCAGATAGGCCGTTTGCCTTTGCTTAAATACTATACGTGTATAGATAGAGACAGAATACATTTTCTTATTCGTTCCAGCAATATTATGAATTTTTACATTATTATTAATTGTAATATTATTAATAATTTGAAAACCCTAAGTGGGTTTTTTAAAATGGATATCGAAATTTTCAAAATTTATCAAAATTACAGTGTTCGATGGTTATTTATTGACATTATTAATCAATTAAAATATTATTAGTATAATTGTCTTAATCGTGTGTTTAGATTATATTTAATAGTGGCGACAAATACATTACCAAATTTTCATTAATTATGTGATTACTTTTGGATAATTCGCGATTAATTTCCAACTGTTCAAGTAAATTTAATTTTAGACCTTTATTACATATATGCAAACATTGTGGCGTTTCATTGTTACTGATGCTATGCGAGTTTGATATCAAATGTTTAGCAAACTGAGAATCTGTTTTACCATTCCTAAAAGACCGGAGGTGCTCTTCAAAACGAGTTTTTATTGACCTGCCAGATTGACCAATGTAGCATAGACTACATGTGCCACATGTTATTTTATAAACTCCGCTTTTCTCCAGTTTGTTGATTTTATCTTTACTATTTTTTAAGTTTAATCCTAGATTATTATTAGCTTTGAATGCTACGTTAACGCTATGTTTAATTTCTTGATAAATTTTGTCTGAAATAATGCCGTGATAACCAATGGACTTGTAATAACGATTTGAATCTTTAACGTTAGGGTATATTGTTGATCTAGCTAATTTAAGTTGTTTTTTATATAATATTTTATCTACCATTGATGTTTCATATCCATTACTTAAGGCTATTTGTTTAATGGTATGTAGTTCATCCTCAAAATCTAATTTGTTCATGGGCACGCTAACTAGCCTGTGGATCATGGCATGGTATGCCGCCAACTTATGAATCCATGGATGTTGCGATCCTTTATGTATAGTAGTTTCAGTATAGGTGGGTTTTCTATATATTTTGAAGTTATGTTTATTATTAACCCTCTGAATAGTGAGGTCTAGAAAATTAATTGTGTTTTCTATCTAGTATTTAAGCAAAGGCAAACGGCCTATCTGAATAGTCTTGATAATGGTGTTACAACCGAAATAGCTATCGACAAACCTTTTTAAAAAAACCTGTAGAATTTAATATTAATTATGCTCTATACAACTAAAAATGCCCTTGGAAACCAGATATATCCAGAGAAAAATTATCATTTTGTTTTTGTTCTGCCCACTGCAGTTGTCGCTCCACATTATTAGTTTATTTTTATAGGTGTTTTGTGTATGTGACGAAAATAATTTATATATGCAGGAGGCTATTTCATTACCCCCTCTACCAGTTAAACCTTCGTGCCACATGCACATAAATGCTTCTTTAGTATCTGCAAAATGTATTCCCAGATTGAAATTTGATAGTTGTCTAGCACACTTAGTACATTTGGCTCTGAGTAAGAGTTGGGGTAAGTAGCACTTGTTGCAGGTCCATTGAAGCGGTGCATATATCACTAGCCGGCATTTGCGAAGACGCTACATCTGCTTTCATTGCATTCATGGCACTTTCCGCCTTTCTTTGATGCAGTTCTGTAGGGAGGTCAATACCCTACCATCCGCATGACTTAATTTATAATTACAATGTATCTTGCAACATAATATTGTTGAAATAGCAAAATAAGCGATTTATGTGAATCAATCAATTTTTAACAGAAAGCTAATTTAGCAAAAATAATTCAATAATTATATTAATCAATTATTTATAATTTACAAAACGATTTATCCTGATATGCACAAAAATTGTTAATGTTAATGTGATTGGTTTGGTTAGCAGGATCAGCTTTAACTTGGGCTGATAAAAGGTCACAGGTTGAACATGTATCGCTACGCTTACAACCGAATCGCAAATTTGGAAAACAATTTTTTAAAAATTTTATTTATATGAGACTTTTGTCATTGGCTCTAAAATTTTGTATGCTAAAAACAAGTGGTGTTTATTAAGATATTCTTTTTGTGACCTTGATCGACCATAGTGGCTTTCTTCTTTCGGGAAGGAGTTGACATGAGCTTTGATTTTTATTTCATCATCTATGGTATATTTGCGAATTTTTTTCTGTTCCCCTTTTCTCTTCACATGCTGTTTGTCCATTCTTTTTTTTCCAATGTTAATGTATACACCCTTTTCTGGCTAACGGAAAATATGTCAGCAAAAGTTGCCTGACAAACATTTAGTATGTCGCCTTTTCCGTCCGGTACCGTATAATATACGGATCATTGCCGTCTGCTCTCCGCCGGAGTTACATAGTTACCATGACGTCTCCTTTTTACTTCAGTCAGATGCATGAGCCCCATCATGTAGGAACCCTGTTTCGATTGATCACTCAACACATAAAACTCATTAAAGCGTCATTTAGCGGTACAACGGCCAGGCTCGTTGACGGCATGGCTTTCCCACCGGTCGTAGGATGGTTCTTAGCCGCAAGTATTCTCTTCCACTTCCTCTTCTTTCTTCTCTTTGTGGATGGCAACACTTCGAGAGTACCTCCCGTTGTGCCACGACATCTTTCAGGCGTCACGTCCCTAGCCTCCTCATGAACCTGCGACGAGAAAGGAGAGTGCGCACTCTCCACACCATCAAGCTTTGGTATCATAAGTTGCCCGGTTACGCTGCCTTCAGATTCGCTCACTTCGAGAGGAGACCCCTTTAGTGCTTCCGAATTATCTTCTTCGTCATCTCCTATATCGTCTTCCGCTTCCGTCTCAGGGGGAGGGTAATGTTTACGGATTTGATCCACATAAAATTTATAAGGTCGGCCACGCCGAGCTACGTAATACGTCACTCTCCCAACTTTCCAGATAATTTTATGAGGTGCTGTCCATCTAGGTTCAAGTCCCGCACTTGCCCCTGGCCTTGTTTTGGGATATTCCTTCGTGTATACTGATTCCCCAACTTGATAAGCCGGTGGTTCAGCGGCACGATCCTGTCTTCGGCGTTGTTAATACCTTTCTTGATTGGCAAGGATAGCCTCATTCATACCTTCACGGTTCCGCTCAACTCCATTACTCTCTCTCGATCTTAACGGGTTGGACCAATATCCAGGCCTACACATTTTCGCTCCCCAAAGTACTTCAGCAGGGGTGAATCCCGTGGCTGCATTGCGCCGGCATCGTAAATCACCCAGTACGTCTGCGAGATGGGCATCCCACGTACTTTGGTCCAAGCCTGCTAAACGAATACGCAACCCTTTCTTAATCTCCTGGTTACGGCGTTCAGTCGGATTCTGTCTGGGATTGTAGATGGCAGTTGTCCATTGTAAACAATCCCATTCTTCCAAGGCTGCGAGCCATGCCGGGTGACTAAATTGCGTTCCGTTGTCCGTTAAAAGCGCCCATGGACTTCCATAACGCAGGATGATCTGATCGCGAACTAGCTGGATGATATTTGATACAACCGCTGATCGCAACGGAAAGGCTTCAACCCACCGCGAAAACAACTCGGTGATTACCAGAATGAATCTATTTTTTAAACGTGTGGTAGTATAAGGTCCCATCAGGTCTAATGCCAGGATCTCCCACGACCGCTTAGCTTCCATATGAGAAGTTTCAGCTGCCCTAAGCTGCAACGCACCACGCTTCCGGGTGGCCTGTGGTATGCCACAGGCCCGTAGCTTCCACTTCGCGTCTACGCCTGCGCCACACGAAATCATCGCGGATAGCGTAGTCCGTTTCCAACGATCCTGGGTGACCATTTTTATCGTGAAAAATTTTCATCACCTCCTTCCTTAACGAGGCCGGTACTACTATTTGTGGTGTCTGACTTCTACTCAACCGTACCAGCAACCCGTTTTTCACAATCAAGCCGGCGGGTTCTCTACTCGGTCCAGCATTCGAATTTATGCGCTGTATTAATGCTTGTATCGTAGTATCCGTTCGTTGTTTATCTATAATCTTTTGTCGTAATGTGACCGTTGTTAGTAACATAGTGGTATGTGGCTCAGGTTTTCGCGTGGGCGCTTCTATCCGCTTGTTCATCTCCTCAGCATCCTTAGCGACGGTCGCGTGTCCTTGAGGGAACCTCGAAAGGTGATCGGCCAGGTGGTTTTCAACACCGGGGCAATGTTCCGTATCAAAACGAAACTCGCTCAAGAGCATCGCCCACCTTGCCAATTTACCCTTCTGATTTTTCGCTGTATTTAGCCACGTGAGTGCCCGATTATCGATAATCAGCGTAAACTTTCGATCCTCGAGGTAACCTCGGTATTTTGTAATACCGAAAACAGCCGCCAGGGTTTCAAGTTCATTACTGTGATACCTACTCTCAACTTCAGTCACGCGTCTACTTGCATAGGCTATGACATCGCGTCCACCGTCCTGTTTACGTTGAAACAGTATGGCCGCAATTCCATGTCCTGAAGCATCGGTTTGTAAGCAGAAGGGCCTTTCGAAATCCGGTCTGGCCAGCTTTAAAGGTTGTTTCATAGCTTCTTTTATTTGTCTGAAAGCATTTGTAGCTTCATTGGTCCAGTGAAATTTTACGGTGGCTCGAAGTAATTTCGTCAGAGGTATTGCTATTTCTGCAAACCTAGGTATATACTCCCGTAACCAATTGCATAAACCTAAGAAGCTACGCACATCTTTCCTGGTCGTTGGTTGAGCGGCCGCTTCTACCTCTCGCAGATGGTGTAACTGCGGCTCGTTTCCAGTAGCCGTAATGCGGTGTCCAAGGTAGTCGACCTCTCTGAGACCAATTTGACACTTCTTCGGTGCCACTCTCAGTTCATGGTACTGTAATCTTTCGAATACCATTCGTAAATGGTTCACGTGGTTCTCCCACGACCGACTATATACAATAATGTTAAGGCTAGGATTCAAATTAATTGCTCCACTATCGTACGGCGTACTATTAAATCCTATGCCATCAACTTTATTTTTAGAGCGAAATACTCTCGTTTTATGGTTAACCGGAAAGTTTACTTCGGAAAATTGTTCTGAATGAAAATCGGTGTTGCTTGACGACACATTTTTACAAATATTATCTAACTTAACGCTAGCAACAATAGGCTTTATAAGAAAGTCACTATCTATAAACTTATCACTAGATTTAATGGGCACTTTAAGAGGGTCAAGGTAAAAGTAATACTAGACCAGAGGTTCCCAACTAGGTCCTGTTCCTCACTTTATTAGTGATCATAATATAAACAATGTGTCTCTGTCACCTGTCTCACTGACACAATAGTTTTAATTACTTCGAGTACAATAAGTTAGTAAATAAATATTACATATTAGTTAATATAAATTAAAATAAATCAATACCAGAAGTTGGCAAATAATAATATGTGTTAATTTAATATAAAAAATGAATATATCTGTGTGCGAAAGGAAGAGGGCGATAAGTCTGAAATTTCGTAAAATGAGTTGAGTATGCAAACCTTAATGCATATATGCGTAAAGCAGAAAAGGGACCAGTAGAATTAACGCCGCTGTGTAAGTAAATTTTGTATATTAACAATATGCGATGATTTATTTTTCGTAATATTTCGAAAGCATAAATGCGTTGAATGTAATCATCTCGCAGAGAAATTTTAGTTTTTGTCACACGCCGAAAGGAACACAGCGTTGAGTAGCGGTCGCGCCATCGCCGTATTGTAGACATGCGTCGTTCTCGAACGAACGTATCTTTTTTAACTAATCTATAGCCAGCGAACAAATCGGTCCCGTGTCACCTGGCGCTTATGTCGTTCGAGGCGAATGAGATTCGCGAGAGTGCGTGCGCTGTATAGGAAGAAACGTGGGTGCGAAGGACACGCTGCCCGCCGAACTGAATATGTCGTTCGAGGCGAACGAGATACGCGGGAGTGCGCGCGCAGTATAGGAAGAAACGTGGGTGCGAAGGACACGCTGCCCGCCGAACTGAATATGTCGTTCGAGGCGAACGAGATACGCGAGTGTGCGCGCGCACTATAGGAAGAAACGTGGGTGGGAAGGACACGCTGCCAGGGTAGTACTATACATTTTATTACGACAACAAAAGACACAATTGACCTAATCTCTCCGAACTAATCGCTATCCGTAATTAACCTATTCGGTCGGAGTCCTTATTAAGTGACTCATTTCCATATCTACGGCGTATTGCTTTCGACCATTGGCTCTGTTCACACCAGTTCGAGTTAAACATCATCGAGTCATCGCTATTTGCTTTTCCCGCTTTTAGGCTGTCAAACGTTAAAGTTGGTTATTATTCTATCTGCAGTTCATTTTTGATAGTAATAATATACTTATTACTATGTCTTGTAAAAGAATCGAATTAATCATGAGGCGTGCGAATTAAATGTCTCAAAATAATACAAGTAAGTAAATGTCATAAACATAACCTCAAAATTATTGCAATAATTAAAGTGATGATAATTCTTTAAACCAACAATTTCAACGAATATTTAAATTTACTCAACAGTGCTGCACATATTATTATTAGCATTATTTTATAGTTTCAAATTAGATTATCATCTTCCATTAGTGCAGTCATAATGAATTGATTTTTGAAGTGATCGTATTACAAGGAAGATTATTTTAGGTATATTTATCTTTGTTTACTATTGATTATGTTTGTGTTATTGCAGGTACTGAATTGGCTAGTAAGTATGATATACTGAATGCTTCTCGGACCAGTAGTCTTACTGAAGAACAGTCGAAAGTAGCCCAAGAAATAGAAGCCACGATGCCATTCTCTGATTCAGGAGATAATAATTTAGCATTATTATATTGTTTTAAATTACATTATTATATTCCATTAGTAGTACATGACATGCAATGGGTGAAAGGAATTGATTTTTTAAGTACTTATGTAATAGTATTTGGGGGAAGATTGCTTTATATAACTTTATTTACTATTGATTGTGTAGGTATGTGTTATTGCAGGTACTGAATTGGGTACTAATTATGATATTATAATGAATGCTTCTCTATTCTTCTCTCTATTCTCAGGTGCCGAGGCTAATAACATCCTCTTTAAAAATAGCCTGGATGATTTGCAACAATTCCAGTCAATATCTTTTAGTCGCCGAGGTAAGGCAAATAATGTTATCCTTGAACCTCCTAAATGTTACAGTGAACCAGTGCAAATTAATAAGGAGAAGAAAAAAGACTCGGTATTCTACATATTTAATCGATAAAGACTGTCATGAGTTTTGCTTGTCAATCCCAGATAAATGTACCTACCATATGAATCCGGATAATTTTCATGAAAGATTTGACAAGTAGTATTATTTCTAACTGTGTCAAATATGTAACTATTATTTACTATATAAAGTAAAAAATAAAATAAAATCATATGTTCTAGGTATTATTTCTAACTGCTGTCAAATATGTAATGCCGCAAAAGAGTGCGACACTTCGTACCCTTGTGGCACAGCCTCAAGGGTTCCGTCGTCGTGGCTGGTCCTCGCTCTCCCTGCAGCGGTGCTATAAAAGCGATCTACGCAGTGCAGGTCTGGAATGGCGGGAGGCGCAAGAGTTGGCGATGGATCGAGGGAAGTTATGCGAACTTGTGCTTGCCCTATGCCCCAATGCTGGGTCGTGACAGGATGAAAGAAGAAGAAGAAGATTTACTATGTAAATGTATTAAAATAAAATGATATGTCCTTTGGTTTTATTTTTAACTATCTATCAAATTTGTACATATTGTTTCAAATATAAATGTATTAAAATAAAACTATATTTTTATTAAATAATAACCTTCATCCAGCTACCTATATCCTATGAAAGTACTAAACTATTACATCTTACACCTGCAATAATAAATGCCAGATTACTTGATTGACATTATAATAATCCATATGCTCAAAAATATGGTAATGTAATGGTAAAAATAATTTAAATTGTCTCTAAATGATAAAACAATAATGAAATCACATCTTTTGTACCTACATGTCAAAAGAGATAAGTTTTCAATTTATATTCTTTGTTAAAAAATACGAAAGGAAGAAAGGGATATGTCAAAAAAATATAGTAAAATCCATAACTATTGAAAATCTGATATATTTATGCCATAAGTATATCAATTGTAATAGACAAGTGCAAAAAATAAATCCAAAATAATGATTTTCGTTTTAATTACAATTAATTTAAGAATATTCTCAAAAACGCAAATTTTGTTTTGCCTCTCCTGAAAAGTACCGATTTTCGACTTATCGCCCTTTTCCTTTTGCACACAGATATTACCTGGATATAAACTAAAATAAGTTTATAAGATTGAACTGAATAAACAAACATACTTTAGAAATTAAATTAAGTGCTAAAACCAAACTTCTGTGTGTAATAACAATGTAAACTTCTGTGGGAATTATAAACAATATCTAAACTTCTGACGAGTTTCATTTGACTGCCTCTTGAAAGTAATTTGGACAGTTCCGACTAAAGAGAAACAGTTATATAATAAAAATATTTGTACTATCAAGGGTGTGAAACAATACCATCTGAGCTACCCGACCCCCCTAGATTTGTCAGTACCTACCAGTGTTCATTACAATAAACAGCTTCCTTTGTAGTTTATGAATGCCATGCTTGTTTTGGGGAAAAATTCTAATTGTGTATTTTTGTTTGAATTACGACTTTTTGTGTTACATGACCGCTCATTTAAAAATACCTATTCTCTGATATAATGAGCAAATTCAGTCAGTCCCATCTTCCTCGTAATAACCAAGTTCGACTGTAGCTCGTTATAAAAGTAAATAAACTAAAATGTCAACGAATGTTTCCTCATTACATCCAAGATCTCGTTATGTCCGTAATCATAATAACTGAGTTCGACTGTATTAGACTAGAAGATATACGGTGTAAACGTTAGCCCATCTATAATAATAAATATCATACAAAATATATGGATTCCGATGTTCCAAGCAGTTGGGTAGTATTGTGATTAACTTCCCGTTTTTGTTTTGAATTTATTTTATCTCTGGCTTGTGGTTACGTAATTATTTTTAATTAATAGTGTCTAGAATAGGTTTATAATAGTTTTAAATCATTTAAAACTCAGTCTTTTTAATGGTATTAAAAACTGATTATTATTATAGGTATAGCTGATATTTGCAGATAGATTTCATTGACATTCGGATGAAAATGATCTTTCCAACAAATCTTGCTAATACCTACCATTGTTTGTTCAAAAAAATGGTAATTGACCAAGGCATCACAATAATACGCAATGGCCAGATTACCATGTCCACTCCAAAACGGAGTATATCTATAATTATATATACTAGCTGAGCCAGCTGGCGGTCGCCAGTCTGTCTCGCTAGGTCTTGCAGACGGCTTGGCGGTGTTGGATATTAATATATTTGTGTAGTATGCATAGACGGTGCCATAGTTTTCCCTTCGGGATGGATTTTCATTCACCTCAGACAGTTTGACATTTCGCTGATTTGTCAGTTTTACGATTTGCAAGTCATTACTGCCAATATAAATTTGGGCTCATATGCATAATCTATTCTAGAGTCTGACCTTCACAATGTCGTCCGACACCACCTAGCACCTGATAGACCTAGCAGAACAGCTGGCAATCGCCGATTTCTACCACTGACATTTTAATAGAATATAATATGTTTATATATTGCACTTTTTCATTCATACTTATATTATGTTTTCGTTGAACTAAGAATACATATTACACATGTTGTTGGTTAGTTTTTTATAATTCATTAAACCCTGCCTAAACCAAACAATAGTAGTTAAAACTATTATTCTATCTATTAACACAATCATTGCTGAACTTTTAAATACCTTGTAATTACCATATTTAAATAACACGTTAATTATATCTAATGGCCAAGTACTCCAAACGCGCCAGTCGCGATGTTAGCACTAACGCAACGTCTTACGTGTTCGAAGTCGGCGCGGAGCGGAGCGGCGCTTGCAACTCAAACGTATAACGAAAAAAAGACTGTCTACGAACATTTTCACACACGGTTATACATTTGAGTTGCGCGCTCAGCGCCGACTTCGCCCACGTAAAACACCCCGTAAATGAGTTACGCCCACGGTGGCCGCGCGGCTTAAGCATTGGACTATCACGCCGTGGGTCCCAGGTTCGAATCCTGGACCTGGCAAGTACACATATTGTTTTTCAATTTGTGTGTGAGTCAGGGTATGGACCTAATAGGTTGAGCAAGTGGCTGAAATCCATTTCTCGCAAAAAACAAAAATCTGTTAATACAAACCTCTACTCTGTGGAGGCCCATATGGTCGGACATGGTCGGAAAAATGAGTTAAAATCCTTACAGCGCTGAAGGCATAATTGTTGTGGCTGTATTAGATGGCCATTAGATATAATTAGCATGTTATTTAAATGTGGTAATTAATAATAGTAATTAAATACTCCGCGGGGAATGTGTTTTAAAAATTCAAAATGATTTATGATTTAATGGCATTATTTTAAATATTTTGCAGACAGATGCATATTATGGCTTGGTTTTCCCAGAGTTTAATTGAATTTTAAAAGCTAACTGACAACATCGTAAATTGTATTCTTACTTCAATGTAAACAAATACGTAGAATTGACAAAGCTTAGTGGATCCACCCTACCTCCACCCATCGCCACAGCAGGATAGTCTAATTTTTCATACATTTAGATTATTGCGTTACAATATTTTTATTTATTCAATGGGGGAAGATCCCATTAGATTGAAAAAAAATTAAAAACTATCTCTCGTAATAAGTCTTTCAAGACACCAAGATACTCAAAGTTATTACCACTCTGAAGGGGTGTATCAACACGCTTTGCTTAGGAGCGAAAATGGTATTTTATTTTAAAATTAGTAGGTTCTTAATAATACTACTGAATAAATTCCAACATGCTTAATTTATTATTTTATTTTTTTAGTACCTACCTAATTATGGCGTAAAATAGTAATAATTGACTATTATAATATTATTTGCCAATAAGCGATATTAAAGGTGATAAAGAATAAATGATATGTAATGTCATTTTTTACAATATTCATAATTTACAATAACATAATCATCTTACAATAAATGTCTAGATTGAAATTGATTATTTTATGGGTGCTAATAGAAATGTCACATTTTTTCGATTATTCCTGCAAATTCTAAATTTGAATTCTGACACGTCAAATGAACTTGTTTTAGGTAGCTCGCGAAAGAAAACAAATGACAATCATTAGTCTATTAGTTTGACAGATAAATAGCAGTGACGTGGTTTTAGCTTATATTTTCGTAATAATTAGTGAGGAAATATGCATTTAATACTTGTAGCACGCCAATGTGCCGCTTACAGATTTGAATAGTTTTGTGGAATATTAATTCATATTTGTGAAATATCGGTTATATAGAAAGTATTAAGCGACAATATAATCAATTTGAGGTAGACGGACAGCAAGAAGCGAAAATGTATGGTGACGGATATAAAACACGATTTAAAAATGATTTTATCTGTGATTGTGTCGAGTTTTATCAGATTGTGCCCGATTCAAATGGAAGTAGATTCGGGACTCCAAAAATTGAAGTGAATTCCTTTAATAATCAACAAAGTGGTATTTAAATAAAAAAGTTAACGTATTTTCCAAAATCTCTTAGGATAATAATATATAGGAGATAATTATAATTCAATACTAGTTACACATAATTTTATTTTAATTCCGGGAAAAATCTAAAATACCAGACAATATTATGAAGCAGTGTTTTTTTTATATTTTTTGATCATTGTTCATAAAGTAGCATTGATACTTTTTCTTTTAATATAACGTGCAACAATAATTTTATTCAATGAAAACAATCGAGACACAATGAGAATCTCGATGGTTGTCAAATACATATTACCCCTGTGCCACCTTTGATTTGATTTAATTATTGATAAGAATGTATTGGGAGCGCTGGGCTAATCACCTTGCCTCCTTAAACGAAACAGATTAACAAAACACCTACACAGCAGCCTCGGACGACAACCGGCTCTGTAAAACGACGACCTTGCATGGAAATGGACAATGAAACAGGTAGAGTAATCCTCTCTAACAACTCGAGTATGCGCATTGGGACATATAATGTTCGCACCCTGCGTACCCCCGGAAAGGACCTGCACGCCACACGCATCATGCACACCTACGGTGTGGACATCCTAGGGCTGAGCGAAGTGCGCTGGAAAGGAGCCGGGAGAAAGTTGATTGAGGGTTACTCTATTGTCTACTCAGGTCAGGAGCAATACCATCGCCAGGGAGTGGCAGTATTGGTGTCAAAGAGAGCAGCCCGTTGCCTCGTGAAATGGGAACCAATCTCGGAGAAACTGATACGTGCCTCCTTCAAGACGCCTGGTAGCTCCCTGACCGTCTTTCAGTGCTACGCCCCCACTGAGGATGCCGACGCGCAGACAAAGGATGCTTTTTACGATTCTCTCCACGCGGCAGTCTCCGCCATCCCCCGAAGAGACCGCGTGATTGTAATGGGGGATTATAATGCGAGAGTAGGAGCAGACCCGGTGCTTGGCCCCACGGTGATGGGACGACACGGCCTCAGTGACCCCAACGATAATGGTGAGCGGCTCGTAGAATTCGCCACTCTGAACGAGCTTGCAATCGGAGGCACTGTTTTTCCCTACAAAGACATTCACAAATATATGTGGACGTCTCCTGATGGACGCACGAGGACGCAGATTCACCACTTCTTGTACATCTTGAAGCACCGAAAGGAACTTCTCGACGTGTGTACTTACAGAGGCGCCGATATCCATAGCGATCATGAGTTACTTATTGGAAACATCCGAGTAAAACTCAGTCGCCAGGCGAGGCCTCCAAAGCGCGAACAAATTGACGTTGAGAAGCTCCGACGCCGAAGAATTCGGATCGACTTCGAAACTGCTGTACGAGATAGTGTAGATCGTATCTACGAGCGGCACAAATCTGAATCCGACCTCATTGAGGCGGATTGGAGCATCATAAAGAATGCGATTGTGTCGTCGGCTCGTACCGTCCTTGGTACCAGAAGGAGTGAGCAGCCAAAGTGGATGTCTGACGAAACGTGGGTTGAAATTGGTGAACGAGCCAGGCTGAAAGCCCTGAGAGACGAGGAGACAGACCCCGACCGAACCGAGGACCGCCGGACTGACTACCAGACCCAAGACAGGGTAGTCAAACGATCCGTGCGGTTGGACAAACGCAATTTTATGAACCGGCAAATTGAAGCGGCAGAGGAGGCAGCAAGCAGAAATGACACCAGGAAACTCTTCCGAATCACCCGTGAAGTCTGCGGCAGGCGACCACCGACTCCCGTAGCCATTCGTGGTCCCAGTGGAGCAATAGGGTCTGACGCAGAATGCGTCAAGAAGATTTGGAAGAATCATTTCTGCGGGTGCTGAACCGCCCACCCCCTTTGGATCCCTTTGACATATCTGCGGAAGCTTTACTTTTGGACATTCCCCGAGCGACCGACATTTCCGATTGCCCGCCCACGCACACCGAGATAAAATCGGCTGTGAAAAGGCTCAAGAACGGAAAGGCACCGGGGGGAGACGGGATTCATCCTGAATTCCTCAAGTACAGCTTGAACGCAATCCTGCATCCTATGTTTCATCTGATGACAAAGGTGTGGGAAGAAGAGCGCTGTCCAAGGGACTGGGTGAACGGTGAAATCATCACACTTCTTAAAAAAGGTGACCCTCTAAGCTGCGACAATTACCGAGTCATTACGCTACTCAGTGTTCCGGGAAAGATTTTGGCAAACATCATTTTGATGAGAATAAGGGACCCAATAATGCACGTCCTCAGGAAAAACCAAGCCGGGTTTCTACCTGGTCGAGCGTGTGCAGACCAAATCCACAACCTTCGATGTCTTAAGACCTGCAGTGCCATGAGTTGAACAGTCCGATGGCTTGCTGCTTTGTGGATTATGAGAAGGCTTTCGACAGTCCGCACCGCCCCTCCCTCTGGATGATACTGGGAGCATACGGGATCCCTCTCAAGATCATTGCCATAATCAAAAGCCTGCAAGAGAACAGCGAATGCTGTGTCAGAATTGGAGATACTGTCACGGAATGGTTCGGGGTCACGACCGGAATCAGAGAGGGTTGTGTCCTTGCACCGTTTCTCTTTATCATTCTCTTTGACTTTATACTACGGAAGTCAATACCACCCGACCGAGGCATACCTGTTACCCCTACGGTGAAGCTATGCGACCTGGAATACGCCGATGATGCTGTCCTATTCGACAACTACAAGACACTACAACGACAAGAGACAATCGACAGGTTGCATAACAACTCCTCTCGCGTTGGTTTGAAAATCAACGCGAAGAAAACCAACGTCTTGTGCAATAGTACCTGTCCTGATCCAGATTTCCCTCTGATTAGCGATGGACAAAACATCGAGAGCGTCGACAGCTTCAAGTACCTGGGGGTACACATCACGGGAGATGGCATTTTGCAGAAAGAGCTCGCTACCCGAATGGGAATGGCTGGAGCAACATTCAACTCGATGAGAAATGTCTGGGACTCACGACTTTACTCGGCCAAATGCCGCCTATTCGACGCTTGCATTCTGACAGTGCTGCTTTACGGTAGCGAATCATGGCACCTTACGAAGGCTCAGAGCAACCGTATACTGAGCTTCGAAAACAGATGTTTGCGACGAATACTGGGTGTGCGGTGGTATGACTTTAGGAGCAATGAGGAGATAAGAGAACGTACCAAGCAGCCTCTCATCACGCTGAAAGTGAAGAGGCGACGTTGGACCTGGCTCGGCCACGTGCTGCGGATGCCAGAAGAGAACTTTAACCTGGCTTGCCTGTTCTTCAAGCCGACCGGATTCCGGCGTCCTGGAAGGCCACTAAATACAATCTACAGAGTGTATACGGCGGAGCTACGGGATGCTGGTTTGACCTGGAACGAAGCAAGAAGACTGGCGAGCGACAGGGATTCTTGGAGGCGCCGCGTGGTGTCCATATGCTCCAGCTAAGGGGCGGATATGGGCAAAGAAGAAGAAGTATTCCAGCTGACCAGCCCTAGGACTGTCATACAAGTAATGATAATTTTTGACTGATATTAAGGGGGTACTTGCTCAGCGTAGGTCAAAATGGAGCTTTTATTGCATTTTTCAAAGCATGATCCTGGACATTCCTTAAACGTTGTAGATAATCTTTTTATATATTTTTGAAGCCTTATTATCCTTTATATTTATTTTAAACATTTGATGACTGCATCAAGTATTTTTATTACATAAAATAGTATTCTTTTAAACCTCTCGCGCTAATGTTTTAGAATATAGTCATATTTCAGTACATACATGTGCAGTGGTGTTAAGCTTTTTTACATTTCTTAATTTTTAAACGCATTTATAAAACCATCAGTATAATTTATGTCGACATTATTATAGTGAAATATTTACGATAAAAAATTATATTGATAATCTCTGTGATCCCAAATTTGACAAGAATTAGGCATTTTATTATTCAAAAAATGGGCAAGATCAACACATTTGAAGATAATTCTAAAGATACTTATTGTAAGCTATGTCTTTGACCATTCAAGTGTGATAAATATCCTACGAATAATGATTGCTTTATAATAATTATTGACCTAAGAATAAGGTAGTGTTTTTTTGAAATACGCCATTTTTTTGTTGTATGAAAGCAGTGATGCCAACCGTACTATAATTATAGTACAATACTATAATTTTGATTCCGCGAAAAATGTAAAACACTATAATTTTATGCCAAATATACCAAAATACGAGGGTGGGTCAATAATTCCTTAGAAAAAAGCATTAAAACAGTTTTTATTTTTGAAATTTTTTTTTATTTCTCAACATAATCTCCTTGGAGCTCAATACACTTGGTTAGACGTTTCTCAAATTTTTTTAAACCGTCAGAAAAATAAGTTTTCGGAAGGTCCTCAAAATAAGCATTTGTCCGATCGATGACTTCTTCATTTGAAAAAAAACGTTGTCCACTTAGCCATTTTTTTAAGTTTGGGAAAAGGAAAAAGTCACTGGGGGCTAAATCTGGCGAATACGGTGGGTGGTCGACCAATTCGAACTTTTATTCTTCAATTTTAGCCATTGATCGTAAACATGTGTGAACACGGGCATTGTCCTGATGAAAGAGGATTTTTTTCCTGTTTAAATGAGGCCGTTTTTCTTCAATTTTGTTTTTTAGCTGGTCCAATAAAGATGCATAATAATCCCCTGTTATTGTTTTTTCTTTTTGCAAATAGTCAACGAAAATAATTCCACGTGCATCCCAAAATACAGTAGCCATAACCTTACCAGCTGATTTTACGGTTTTCGCCTTCTTTGGACATGGTTCGCCTTTCGCAATCCACTGCTTTGACTGTTCTTTCGTCTCGGGAGTATAGTGGTGTATCCATGTTTCATCTACAGTCACAAAGCGACGAAAAAATTTATCCGGATTGCGTTGCATGAGCGACAACAGGGCTTTAGAGGCCACCACCCTATTGCGTTTATTGTCGACTGTGAGCAAACGCGGCACCCATCTTGCAGAAATTTTTTTCATGCCCAATTTGTCATGTAAAATAGAAATGACGCTACCTTTTGAGATCCCTGTAACCTCAATTATCTCACTCAACTTTAATCTTCGGTCACTTAACACCATATCGTGGATTTTATTGATCATTTCTGGTGTAGTCACCTCTACAGGACGTCCTGAGCGTGGTTCATCCTTTGTTGATGTACGACCACGTTTAAATTCATTTAACCAGTTATAAATAGTTGCAAGTGAAGGAGCAGATGTGCCGTGAACTAAATCCAACTCATTTTTTATTTCCTTTGCTGTTAACCCTTTTATATTAAAATGTTTAATAACAGCTCTAAACTCAATTTTTTCCATTTTTGTAAACAAGCAAATTTTTTTTTTAAATGTACGAGAAACACACAACAACCCGACCAATCTGATTGAAACTTCGCAGCATACTGAATCAGTAGTGCCGCTGCATGAAAACAAACCGCTTACAGTACTAGTCGCGCCACCTGTCGGCTTTTCTAAGGACTTATTGACCCACCCTCGTACTATAATTTTAAAGGATTCATTATTCAAGACGAAAAATGTTCCTGTACTATATATTTTTCCGAAATACTATATTTTTTACGCCTTTGTACTATAATCAGCATATAAAAAGATGGCAACACTGTATGAAAGTATGGTGAGGCAGGCTGGTAATCAAGTTATGGTAGCACTAAAAGTATATTAGTCTATGCATAATTTTGGTCCGCGTACTATGTACGATATAAAATAGGTATAGTACGCCAAAAATACTATAATTTTGAATATCGTACTATAATTTAATATAAAAGTACTATAATTTTGGATTTGCCATTTCGCAATCGAGTCGTCTTCGACAATTTGGAAATCTGCGGCCCGCGGCGAAATTTTCTTCTAAAAAAACGAGCCGACTATGAAAAATCGGGAACCTGCGGCCCGCGGCGAAATATTTTTCCTAAAAAAAAACGAGCCGACTATGAAAAATAGGGAACTTGCGGCCCGCGGTGAAATATTTACACATTCTACTAAATTTTCCGTTATTTTTTTTCTGGGAAACAAAAAACCCATACATTTTCAACAGCGTACTATATTTTATCCCCAAATACTATAATTTTGGAGGCTCTGTACTATAATTCCACTTTACAAACACTGATTGACGCTCAGTTTGCATATGGTTTGCATTGGTAAGTCAAAGTGAAAGGTTCACCTGAGCTAGGTAATATTCAGTAAAAATGGTTGTGTGGTAATTTGGTAATATAGCGTCACTAATTGTACCTAATTTATGGGGTTTTATTTATTTTTTTATTGTAAATTATTATTTATAGTATAACGTGAATGTTATATTATAATAAAAAAAATATTTTTATTGTGCAGTAAATATTATTTTGTGAGAAAAAATCATTCAAAATTGGCTGATATATACTCAAACTAAAATGGCTCTAAAATCTTTATTTTTCTGATATTAAAAAAAGTATATGGGTTAACCCAGTGGTCGGCAAACTCATTAGTCAAGAGAGCCAAATATCAACAGTACATGATTGCGATTTCTTTGAAGAGCCAAATTTATTAAACTTAAACTATAGATGTAGGTACACTGATTATCAATTTAATAAATTTTAATTAAAGTTTTAAGTCTTAATTAAACTATAGGTAGGTATACTGAAAAAAAAATCGTTTTATTACTTAATAATGATATTATTTATTGATAAAAATTAAATTGTAAATAAGGTATTCATAAAATTAAATCAATAAAGTATATAAAAGTCTATAGAGATATAAATTACATCAATTCTCTTTAAATCAACAATTGCCTCCAAGTCAGGATTGTATATTGTTGTTTTTAATTTTAGGCACGATTCCAGGTTTTCATCAATAAGACGACTTCTCAATTTACTCTTGATAAGGTTGATTAGGTAAGGTAAGGTGAGATTGTTCACATGAATATATAGAAAAGTATGGAAAGGGAAAGAACAGCAATCGCTAGTTTTTTTCAATTGATCATATTATGAGTCAGTAATACTATTTAATTCCAGATGTTAAAAATCATCATGTCTTCCTTCTGCAGGTCTTTCAAAGTATACTACTTGTGCTATGAACCATATTCATATTTGTTTTTCTGCAATATGTCCATATCAGCACAGAAAAGTTGACATTTAGAGCTCCATAATTCTTAATTTTTTTTTAAATCCAACAATTGCATTTCAAAATTTCAAAGTTGCCAATGTCAACATTAAAGGGAGAAAAAAATAATTCTGTTATCGTAGCATTAAGAGTTTTTTTTAACAAATTCTAACATTGCTTTGCTGTTTCTGAATTCCTGGGACCTGTTGAGAAAAGCTTCCTATTTAAAATTGTTGTTTTAAAATAGCAAATGTCAATATCAGAATTATTATTTTCGTAGCGATGTTGCAGCAACAGTGAATCGAGGATTCTCTTTCGAAATCTTAAGGAAAAGGCGATAATTTATTTTCGCATGAAATAACTTCTAACATCGAAAAAAATGTGTTTCCTTCCACCTGCAGTTTACAATTAAGCTGATTTAGATGAGACGTAACGTCTCCCATGAAATAAAATTTTTGAATCAACTGATTGTCCGTTACCCATTTCTAGATAGTGAACACCCTTCTCAAGGAGAAATGCTTTAATTTCTGTTAATAAGGAAGCGAAACGTTTTAAAATGTTTCCTATTGATTACCAACATACCCTGTTACGCAGCAGAAGATCTGTGTACTAAACTAACTAAAAAGAAAATTGGCGAAGGTTAAGAGCTAACTTTGAAAACTTCTTTTGGAAATGTCTGGGAACAAAGCGCTTTTTGACGAATGATACAATGTGCTTATTTTTTTCTTTCAAAATAGTATCAAACCCTTTTCCTACATCGCTCATACTTTTCGCCCTATCTGTTGAAATTGGCACAATTTTATCGAATGGAATATGATGTTTTACAGCATTTGCAATATCTTCTCCGCGTGTTTGACCTTTGAGTGGCAACAATCCTTAAAGTTCTTCTGTATTATGTACAAGTTTGTCCTGTATCATTTATGTCACAAAACTCGTCAACTACTATTAATAAAGCTGAAACCAATTTAAGATCTTCGATTTGCTGGCTGGTTATATTCGAAGACATTTTGACTGTTTTATCTCTCAATGTTTAAGTCCATACGTGGTCATTTGTGGTAGAGCCACACTCAAGGGGCCAAAGAGCCACGCGTGGCTCGCGAGCCGTGGTTTGCCGACTACTGGGTTAACCAATGACATGTATTATTTTACGCATTTCTTTCATACAATATATACCTGCAAAACTATTAGGCCTACCGCGCATGAACGATTTACTATCGTACGGTCAACAATCAAGGAGTTGTAACCATCGTATTGCAATGCAACCCAGCGCATGGACGATCGAGCGAACGGCCGAATTGAAAATCTGTGTTCAGACACAAAATTTTACACCGATTCGAACCGGCCGGGGTCCAATTGGCAATGTTTTTAAATGAGAGCCCGCGCATGACAAGGCATGGCCGGCCGAGAGTGCACTCATACATGCACGCACAAGTGACGCGGTCGTATAGGGTGCACGCATACATCGAACCGTTATGAGATCCACATTTGACTTGACAGTTCATCGATGCGTACCTATTGGCTTTGCATGCGCGTACCAGTCCCATTTTTTCAGTTTCTTTCTTCATAAATTAATAATATATACACCCACATTTTAAAACAGTTTGATAATCTATACAAAACCTCTATATATTATATAATATAAGCTCTACATAATCCATTTTGACGTTTCTTATATTGCGTCCACCATTTTTCGGTGCGGACACATATCTTCAGTGCGCGCGCATTGCCTCCGATCTATATCACGCCATGCGCGCTCAAACATACTGGCCGATAATAATTTGGATCATGCGCGAATGCTACCGGCCGGTTATGTAATCGTCCATGCGCGGTAGGCCTTTCAAAATCATTGTGGCGTGACAGTCGTTTTGGCCAATTTCGAAAACAGGACTCACTATTTGTCATTTATTTTAAAAAGTAAAACGATTCAATAAATTTTAATGGCACAAAAAGTTTTATTTGAATACTATTTATTAGATTTTAAATAAATAAAGAGTTTATTGTGTATCAATTCGTTTTAAACGTGCTTGCCATTTCCAAGATTCCGAGAAGACAGGAAGAATTAATTAGTGATGGGATATTTGCAAGAATTTCATGTGTTTTCAATGTGTATATCTTTATGTAAACTTTATTTTTGATTAATATACCTAATACGATTACATAATAATATAGATTTTTATAATTTTATTTACTTTATTGCTATTATTATAATTACTTATATTACTTTCGAAAGACATAATATAGGCAAGTACCTAAATAACCTACCAATCTTTTCATAAATTCCCAACTTTCAAATATAATTATACTAAAATCCTAACAGTGTTGTTATTTTAAACCTTCCTTCGCTGAACATTATTTATATTATGAGTACGTTATAACTACGGTCAAAGGGCCAACGTAAATCCTCCGTGATGTCCTGCATTTTTTTATCGCGTCGCTTTTTCTCGTAAGTTGTCGGCATGCTTCATTCGGTTGCATGAATAAGCCGTTTCTTTGCCTATTTAATACATCTATGCTACTATACTTATATTCTGGCATGGACATTTTCTTTCTTTTGACATGACAGCCAAAGGCACCAAAAGTTTATGTTAACAAATTAAAATGAAACTGATTTTACAAATGAAATATTTGTGTTCAGTGGGATAGGGTGGGGATAAGGAAGAAAATATGCAACTCATTTATGAAGTAAAATTACGTTTAATAACTAAAAAAAATGGTACAAGAAATCTCACAGAATCATGCTATACATAAATTACTATATCGCTATCGCTGCCTCAGTACAAGGGTACACTATTTGACAAAATGTCAGTTTTGACTTAATGAATTACAAAATATGGGAGAATCAGATGAAGTTTCTGGACAAAACTGCACTATTTTTGTAAAAATTTATTTTACCATAATATTTCAGATACATTTGTATGATGAATATCAAAGGAGTATAATTTGTTTTAGTGCAATACTACACTTTATTACATAAATTGATTTATTTTAAATATGGGAGGGAATGGTTCTTTATAATTTTAGATAAAATGTTCATTTTTTTAGGATATTTACATAATAATCAACATCATCAGCCGGGGTCAATCCACTGCTGGATGAAGGCCTCCCCAAGCTTTCTCCAACTCTCTCGGTCCTGTGTCGTTGTTCGCTGCCACGTATTTCTGCCGAACTCAGTCAATCCAGCGGCTTTTAGGGCGACCCTGTGGCCGTTTCGTACCCCTTGGGTACCACTGGATGACGGCATTTGTCCAGCGGCCGTCCTTTCGGCGAGCAATGTGCCCCGCCCATCTCCATTTCAGCTGACATAATAATAAGTATATCTAATTACTTCAAAAATTTTGACAGCTATTTTCTCGAAACAGGTTAATGTCAAATAGTGTACCCTTGAATTGAGGCAGCGATATTATCATCCAGGAATAAAAATTACAAAAAAAAATATCTGCAACAAACGCACAGGCAGTTGGAATTCCCAACATTCTTCAAAAAAAAATATTTAAAGTTTTCAGTTCAACTATATATTTTATTTTCTGGGCTTAGATTTTATGTTACTAATACGTAGTCACAATATTATATAATACTTAAGAGGGAGAGGCATACCAGCAGAGGCACCTAGCGGAAAAATACGAAGCTTACAATTTTAGAAATTTTTTTGATAATTCACAATTTCAACTGTATTAATTAATAATATGTATCTGAAAACATTAAAAAGAAAAATATTTTTTTCAAAGATACGATAAAACTTCTTCTAAATAAATATAATGTAATAAGATGTGGTCCTGTGACAAATTCACAATTTTTTACAACTAAGTTTATCTTTTGACTTCTTTCAAATTTGTTTTCAGATAGATGTATTAATAATTAATAGTTGAAATTGTAAATTATCAAAAAAATGTCTCAATTGCAAGCTTCGTATTTTTCCGCTAGGTGCCTTGCCTCATGCCTCTACCGCTTAATGACAATAAAATATTATTTCATCCAATCATAAAACTACCATAATTGAGGTGTCCCATCATCAAACACAGCTGAGTCAGTTTCACTTTTCAAGAGGCAAGTTAGTTTGTAAGTGAACATTGTCAAAATCACAATAAATTAATAAGATAAAAATACAATGACAGTCACGATATACTATGATATTGAAAATATCCATAAGGGGGAGGGTTGTCAAATCGAGCTTTAATATTGGGACCATACCTAAAATAAAATTTGATATAAATAAGAAGGATTTAAAATTATACACATTTGTATTTTTATAAAAATCGATGTTTTTTAAAATAAACATAAAAATATTAAAACGATGAATTAGTCTACTGTATAAAATCTACACGAAAAATTGAAAATTTCATAAACTAAATTTTAATAATAAATATGACCATAAAATAGAATGTAATGATAACGTAACAGGGGAATTAAATATGTAACAAATTCACATTTTTTTTACAATTGTAAATTTATCCTCGACTTGAAAAAAAAATTCTTTTTAATGTTTCAACTCATTTAGTGCCGACAACGTGACTAATAATAGTAATGTATTAGTTTTAAACAAAAAAAAGTCTCAAATTGCAAGCTTCGTATTTTTCCGCTAGGTGCCTCTGTAGGTACAACCCTCCCTCTTAAACATCATCAATAATGAATGTTTGTTTCAGTTAACATTAATGTACGGTGTCAAAATTTTGTATAATTGTTCAAAATCACAATAAATTTTATGAATTTTCACAAAAATTTAGGAATTAACAGTGTCCTTTTATTAACCCATACGCTGCGTCCAACACAACTAAATATTAATTAAAAGGTCCGCAGCAAATGGGTAAATGTAGTTTTTCCATATTCTCTTCAACATTTTTAAAAGTTTATCCCATATTTCTCTACTCAAGAATTATAACTTGTTTACCCAGGTGACGCACTTCCCATCATGTTTCCTGGGTAAAAATATGATATGGCTGTTTTTGATGATGAGACACCTCAATGAATTTTTCTTATGTCTAATGAGATTTGTCAAAATTGAACAAAACATTAACATTAAAAACTGACTAAATTACGAAAATAATAAAAATAAATGGATAATGTTATGATTCAGCTGCGCAGAACCATGGCCCTGCTTAGAAAGAACAGAGTAGCAATCGGAGAACCAGGAATGAGGCTACTTTCTAGTTTCACGAAGTTTAATCATAACGTCAATGAAAGTGACACAGAAATAGATAGAAAGATGTTTTATTGAATATTAGCGGTATTAGAGTGTCAGGGGAGGATCTATTCCTGTTCGGCAGGAGAATGCCAGGTGAGTCTCTCTTCGTAGAAAGCGATGACAGCTTGCGGGCACTGCGTATTAGCAAGCTTCGCAGGCACCAAGTCAGCCTCATCGCAGTCTGCCCACTTGATGAGGAACATTAGTTTTCCGCTAGCATCGGATGCACCTGAAAAAAGTCAATTTTACACATCAAATGTGAACACTCTGCATTGCAATTCTTAAAATTTTTCAATAGAATTCTTAAAAACCTAGTTTTCATTTTTTTCCATGAAAAACTGCTCAGCACATCAGTCAAAAAATATTTGGGAAATTATAGTACGCACACGTAAAATAGTTTGCGAACCCTGAACTAAACCTAAGTACAAAATATTGTATTTTGTCAAGAAATAAGATGCAAAAAGCCAGAAAAATTATTTTTAAGCAAATCTGGTCTACCTTCTTGAGAAATATAATTGAATGCTGTATTTCGAAAACGTTGCAAGTCACCATTAATTGTGTTGTAGTCAAAATAGTGGAGGAAAAAAACATAAAAATAAATAGTGAAAAGTTTTTATGTAAAATATATTATTTTATAAGTATCAACTGTTTGTCGTCTTCAAAAATACTACAAAAAAAATTATATACCTACCTTACCATGTCGACCGTGTTTAGGAAAAAGGGCATAACCCACACAGAACAAATTTTACAGGAGAGGCAAAAATGTATGATTTTGGTTTAACTCTTTTACTCCCAGCTGATTTAGCCTAGCATATGCGAAAACTCCCAAGCGTTTTTTGACAACAAATCGTCGATTTAGTTTTTTTTAAATAACTAATTCTACACATGTTTTAAAAATTTGAAACTTTTTTTGTGTGTTCTCAATGGTGTATAAAGCAATAATAAGTAATAATATTGATAGTTTACATCAATAAAACAAAAGAAAAAAATAATGTATCAATATTTATTTAGAAATGACGGATAAAACTATGTTTGAACAACAAAACAAGTGTGACAACATTTTTTTATTTATAATTGATATATCAAATTTTATAATATAATCTATCCTTATGTAGTAACAGAAAAAAAAATTAACATTATTATTTCTCTATGAAATAGAATTTTTATAAAGTAATCAAAAAAAATCATATAGTGTCAAGTTATTCAAGAATATTATTCAATTCACGAAATCGCAAGAGAATTCGATACAGTATCCACGACTAACTGATATGGAATGAAGTAATTTCAAAAAATAAGTCTCAAAGCACTAAATCATTTATATTCATGTATTTTTAACACCATCTTACCAAAAATACAGTGGCATCCATTGTTAGTTCAAAAATTACAAAATTCATTTTGTAATGTGATATATGAATCATAAAACAACTAAAAGAAATATCAGAATTTAAAATGTGTCATAAAAATAATGTTTTATTATTTTTATGACCCTCTTTGGTCTCAAGTTCGACAGCAGAGCAATTATGACTTGTGAGTTATTAGGGTATGGCATAATTATAAACAATGCCGACACTAAAATAAATGTTACTCACCACCCAACACACAGTGAATATAATGCTTCGTCTACATGAGACGAAATATGACGGGAAAAAATTTGGAATAAATCGTAAATTTGGTTCCAAGCTTTCGGCCGATGGATCGGCCCAGATGGAGTTTTTGCATAGGTATGGTGGGCCGAAATATCGGCCCCATGGGAGTAAAAGGGTTAATATTAATAAAAAAATAGGCATAGACATTGGGTGCATGATGATTGATGATTTGATGTAATATCTTTTCGATCTACTAATAATTAAAGAAGTTATTAGAGAAAATCATTAAAATTGAGAGTAAATGCTTTTTTCCTTAAATTAAAACATAATTAAATCTCAATTAAAACCTGAATTTAGATAATAAATTGGCATTTACGGCTTACTTCCTTTTTACATAACGTGTATTTAGTTGTATACATTGTTAATATCTAATAAAAGCACTTTTCGAAAAATCGAGGGGTACGCCCTTTTTCCTAAACACAGTCGACAATGTGTATTTATGTAATATGAAGATTTTTGCAACTGATGTTTACCCTTTTTTAAAACGTGACACATAACGTTATCAAAATAGAGCATTCAATTGTCATTAATTTGCGTAATATTATACTGTCATTCTACTATTACCACTTCACATTCAGTCATTTCTCGTCTTACAACTGAGCCATGTTTCTTCTTTCACTTGTGTAGGTACCTAGTAAGTTAACCTTCATACAAGATATTAAAATTATCACTAACTAAAAAAACTTGACCACTTTCATGTTCCTATGAAAGGAGGCAAAAGTTTAAAATCACAAATTATCTGCAGAGCCGAGAAAGGAGATTGATTTTTTGGACAAACTTAGAAGGGAAATTCTGCTTTAATGTGAAATTTACTACTTCAACTGCACTGATTTGACACGTCTTTTTTCTCCTTTATGCATCCTTTCGCACACAGAATTTATTTGCTTGAGAAATATTATTTTTTTCAGTTGCAGGGTGCGAAATGTCACATGTTTAAGAATACTAACAATTTACTTTCATTGCAAAAAAAAATGTTGATTAGAATATTTTTCTGCATATGAAGGGAGTGATTAAATTCACATTCCAAAAATATTACTTTAATCCTGCTCCTACAGTACAGTCAAAGGGAAATTGAACAAGCTGCTTCAGCTCAATATCATAATAATATGGAACCTCACAAGACAGTTGGTAGTTTCTGGAATGATAATATTCACCTGAGATGGGAACGTAATATGAACAATGTAATCTGTTGACGAGTTGAATATACCTACCAATTATTTTTTCTGCTTTTAGACCTCTTTCAAAGCCAGTCCGCTTGTCAGTGGATGGCTTATCCTTTTTCTTATCTTTCTTGTCCTTGCTTTTCTCATCATCCGACGACGATGATTCGCTGACTTTCCGTTTTTTTGTTCTCGACTCCTCGCTGTGTTTTTTTTTTTCATCGGGTTTAGCGTCTGTTTTAGACTTACTAGAAGCCTGTAAAAAATATATTCGCTACATGAAAACATGCCACCGAAATCAACCAATTGACAACTCCAAACCGGGGAAACTTGATTAAGTGAAATTGAGTATTAAGCAATCATCACCATTAAGCGCTCATCCAGCGTACGCACATTCGGCGGAGCGTTGAGCGACGCCCGCAATTCAAACGTATAACCGTGTGTGAAAATGTTCGTAGACAATGTCTTTTTTTGGTTATACGTTTGAGTTGCGTATGCCGCTGAAAAATCGGCCAAACGCGCCTACGCTGGTCCACGTCTCTCATCGCGGATGGGTGACATTAAAAGCAGGTTAAGATCAATACTCCACATCACTCTAGCCAGGGCCACTAGAAAATTATGACTGATGGAAAAGCAAAAAGAAATCTTACATAATATAATGGCCAAGGAATATAACCCGATTTCATTAACATCCCTCCTACATACAACATAATAGGTACCTACGTATTTATATTTCTTGGTTCAGGGTGCAAGTGCTCTAGATTCATAATAAGCATCATGTGAAAAAATCGAAATAAAATTTGAAAATAAAAAGCGCTTTAATTACGTTTCATGAAAACAAGTTAGAAAAAATATTAAGTCACCAAATAATAAATGGTGGATGGAACATAAAACATGTCGAAGAAAGTAGGTAAACAACTCACAGCATCTGGCTTCTCTTGTTTAGTTTTGTTGGCATCCTCATACTCCTTTATTAAACCTTCGCAATCCAAATTTTCTTTGGGCTCCCACGTGCTTTCTTCCTCCTTGTACCCTTTCCATTTCAACAGGTATTGAATCTGCGTAAAAGTGTAACAAAATCAAGAAACGGTAGGTAAGACAATGGCGTAATGGCGTCACAAAAAAAACATGTTGAATAGTGTTGAATCCTAATTCTCGTAATAAAAAATTGACCACAAGTAATGTCAGAGTTATCAATGATCAATTAATAAAGGGTATACTGATAATGTTCACATGCAAATAGAGTAAAAGAAGAGAAATAGTCGTTCATACACATGCTACAGAAGCCGACAAAAAAATCTTACTTTTCCTTTTATGGTTCTCTTGTTTAGAACCTTCTCCACCACATACTCCTCCTCCTTGGAGCTGCCACTATCGTCGCTATCACCATTAGCCTTTTTCTCCTTTTTACCCATTTCAAACGCTAACTTTAGAATCACTAAACGGACCAACGAACAAACACACTGCAACCGACAGAAGGAAGGACGCCAATATAAATACCATCGACAAACAACGCTTCTATATGCGCCGGTTGTTTCCGTTTTTAGTCCCGCCTATTTTCACATAGACAATAAAATAAGGGAACTACATACCTAAAATAATATTATTATACCTATAAAATTCAGAATCGTTTTTACAAGACTCCGGCGAACCAAAAGTCCGAGGACAATAAATCGGCCGATTTATCTACGGTCTGCTACTGATCAACGAATGAATAAAAAAGTGGAGCTGTCAAATAAAAGTCAAAAGTTGCGATTATCGTAATGTCTTCCGATAATCCCATAATGTTGTGTTATGTGTATGTAGATTTGCATAAAATAGCAGTGAAAACAACACAAGTTTTGCGTTTTCTTTTATGAATATCATAAATATAAATAAAAAAAAAATTGGTAAATCTCTCATTTTCTAATATTTAAATTAACAAAATAATCAATTAAAATGTGTAAACCAATTACAGATATTTTTCGGTGCGAATGATTGCGTATTACCTAGTTAAATCGAATTTGCATAGTGATCGACGGACGAAGCTGGCAACTCGGAGAGTAAAATAAATCAAACATGTTTGAAATCCAACGAGAGCTAAAATGAAGGATCAAGCCGTGTGTTAAAATGAGTTACAAATGAATAGGACTACAATTATTATTATAAATGTGTCTAAATTTAATGTAAAGTACGAAAATATGATTAAAATTATATTCAATACGGATTTTTTTATGCTACCATGTGATGACATGAAGTTTTGGCGAATTGATTCATTAAAGTGATTAAAGCCTGTCATTTAGAATCAAAGCTTCCAACCGAAAAATAAACTAAGTTTATTAAAATAACTCTTATTGATTATTTTGAAAGACAATTTTATTAACATCATTAAACGCATAACAAATGTATGAGTCTAGCTCAGGGTTCAAAAACCTTTTTACATACGCGTGCCAAAATTTCCCAAAAAATATTTTTGACTGTCTGACATGCCGAACATGGTAGCATTCGGACAATCGTTGGTTTGCTCGCGCATGATCCAAATTATTACCGTCCAGTATGTTTGAGCGCGCATGGCGTGATATATAGATCGGAGGCAATGCTCGCGCACTGAAGATATGCGTCCGCACCGAAAAATGGCGGACGCAATATAAGAAACATCAAAATGGATTTTGTAGAGCTTATATTATATAATATATAGAGGTTTTGTATAGATTATCAAACTGTTTTAAAATGTGGGTGCATATATTATTAATTTATGAAGAAAGAAATTGAAAAAATGGGACTGGTACGCGCATGCAAAGCCAATAGATACGCATCGATGAACTGTCAAGTCAAATGTGGATCTCATAACGGTTCGATGTATGCGTGCGCTCCATACGACCGCGTCACTTGTGCGTGCATGTATGAGTGCACTCTCGGCCGGCCATGACTTGTCATGCGCGGGCTCTCATTTACAAGCATTGCCAATGGGACCCCGGCCGGTTCGAATCGGTGTAAAATTTTGTGTCTGAACACAGATTTTCAATTCGGCCGTTCGCTCGATCGTCCATGCGCGGGGTTGCATTGCAATACGATGGTTACAACTCCTCGATTGTTGACCGTACGATAGTAAATCGTTCATGCGCGGTAGGCCTTACAGTCTTCGGAGTTTTTTTTCGCATGGAGCATCCCAGATCTGCGGACTTTTTAATCCGCAGATCAGGTTCGTTGGATTACAAACATGTTTGATATTTTACTCTCCGAGTTGCCAGACTTCGTCAGTCGATCACTATGCAAATTCGATTTGACATTAATACGCAATCATTCGGACCGAAAAAAATCTGTAATTGTGTTAAACATTTTCATTGATTAATTTGTTAATTTAAATGAGAGATTTACCAATTATTTTTTTATTTGAATTTATGAAAATCATAAATGAAAACGTAAAACTTGTGTTGTTTTCACTGCTATATAATTTTATGCAAGTCTACATATAAATAACACAAAATTATAGGATTATCGGAAGACATTACGATAATCGTAACTTTTCACTTTTGACAGCTCGACTTTTTTATTCGTTCGTTGATCAGTAGCAGAGCATTTACAAATCGGACAATTTATTGTCCTCGGACTTTTGGCTCGCCAATGGAGCGCTGGCCGTACACACTGAGGTCCATAATACTGAAAAGGTTGCGGTTCTATTAGAAGACACAATACTAATTATTCGTCGAATTGTGGACAAATTCACGCCCTGTAATTTATTCCATTCTGGAAAGGTGACTGTCAATTATTGTTGTTGGGAAGACAATGAATTAATTAAAATAAATCTATAACACAATATTATGTAGTACCTACTTGTCCAAATAATGTTATTATCATTATTATTTAGGGTAACACCGCATTCGCCGCACGGAATCATTTATATATTATTCCATTGCAATGACATAGATGTCACTGTGTCTAATTTAAAAATTTTAATTATTTTGAACACATTTCTCTCATTTTATAAGTTAATAGTTTCCAAATGATAACTAATGCATCAATCTATAAAAAAATATTGTATGTATTAATTTAATATCTAAAAATCACATTTAGGTCAATTATATTCTGGCCCTAAGGTCTGTCTAATCAACCAGGAATCTGTATTTTTTCTCACTGTCATACGATCCATATTAATTTAAGGTAATTGAAAAAATCAAACCGACAGTGTCACTTATTAATATTCATGATATTTCATTACTATTTTATGATTACGAAAAATACTGCTCTAGTAGTTTTTTGAGATTCATTCAAAATGTGATTTTTGGAGAATGTGAGTGAGAGTCTCTAGTTTTGTGGATAATAAATTATAGCAGACGCGCACACAAGGGGGTTTTTGACTCCAGACCGCCCCCCACCCCCCAGAAACGGAAAAAATAACAAACTATTTAGGTAAATCGCATATTGGTTGTTCTTCTTCTTCGTCAGGGCCTCATGACTGAGAATTGTGACCCGGATGATCTGAGTGTCAAACAGCCTTCTCGACGGGTTGGCTCTACTCCGATATTATTCTACGATACGCAAGACCTATGGCCACTAGAACCGTGGATCTCATGAATTGGTATAATTATCTGGGGCATCCAATGTTTGCTCTAATATTCCGATGCGACGTATCTAAAAGACTAGACAGCTCGGACGACACAAACGGGCACTAACAAATTATCGTACCTAATTAATAATCAGTGGATCTCTTTTAAGTGGGCAACGCAGTGCGTTGTTGTCAATCACAAAGGCCTACCATACAACTTCAACGGCCACGCTCCCTGTCTTGGCTGGAGTCCTCCTTCTCAATCCGCATGTATAGGTACGCGACGCAGTGACGTCCTCAGACAAAATGCCACCCCATTACACAGTATTTTTTTATTATCCTTTCATGACTTCTATTAAATTATTAACACAATAAATAGGTATACCACAAAATATAATTTAAATGTCATCTCTACTTCAATAGACAATATTGCAAGTACACGGTTTCAGATACGTTTAAAAATACACCTGACAACTTTCAAAACTCGCGAATGACTAGCAAAAATATTTGGATAAATTAATTAGGTACCTAAGTATCAACCTACCTATAATTCAAATATAATTCGCAAATCTGCACTTGTCATTGCTGGTCATCAAGGAGTGATGTCCAAAAGACAACGGAAGTAAGCTAGACATCGCGAACCCGACGAAAAAAATACAGTCCTGTTAAACCGTGTATGCTAATTAATAGGTAAGGTGAGTCGGGGTAAGTGTGACATATAATTCAATGAGATGAATTTCAACCTGGTTCATGATGAATAGGTGTATTTTAAACAGTTGAAAACTTTACCGTAGATCTACAAAAGCATTACAATTAATATGTAGGTACAGAAGGAACCCACTGTATAAAGTTTAAAGTTTTTTGATCACTAGTCAGTTTGTTACACTTACCCCACCCCAATATTGGGGTAAGTGTAACTAAATACTAAATTCATCTTTATTCCAAAAGTACTTCAAAACCATAACGTATTACATGCATAGAAAGGTAATATTTCATTTAATGGATATTGAGTCTTGAGTTAAAACTACAGTATAGAATTTCAACAAAAATGAACTAAAATATTTTTTTTGGGGTAAGTGTGTCATACTAATGTATGAAGCGCTAGTGATGTCCCGAAACAAAAACGACGTATTTTTTATTAATTAACTTAGGTAGTTGACGGAAATCCGATGACACTAACGAGTTTACTTTTTGAAGGATCGTGGGAAAAACTTGTTATGTCAAGTTGACAGTCAACATTATATATTCTTTGCGGAAAATCTTTTAAATTCAGGTTGATGATTTTACTGTTTAATAAGACAAGTTATATTACCAATTGATTACTTAAGGATCGCAAACTTTTTTGCGAACATATTCTACGGCTTGCGGTTTTTAGCATGGAACATGCTTTAGTCTTGACCACCCGGGAAGATTCGTTACGAAAACATCGCACAGACAGCGGTAATGAAAACAAAAAAATATAGTCACGAAAGTTGAGCGGCGCGGGCCGGAGTGGCTTCAGCAGTGTTGCTTTGTCTACTGAAATTTCAGTAGATCAACTGATATTTTTTGCCAATATACTGAATTTTTGTTTTTTTTTCGAAATTCAAGAAATCTACTGATATTTGTGTTTCTCCATAATTGTAAATTAACTGATGATTCTTTTAATAATAAACTTGAAATGATTTACGCATGACCTTTTTTGATGTTATACACTTCTAAATTGACATAAAAAGCATTGTAACTCTACCCAAGAGCGCCATGTTACCCATTAATATCACCATTGTTTACAATAAATTAATATTATAAGTTATTGTTATTCTTATTAGCTTTAAATCATATCTAATAAACCACATTTTTCAAAATCTACTGATATTTTATGAAATCTACTGAATTTTTTGTCTAAATCTACTGAAATTTTAAATTTTGACTTGGCAACACTGGGCTTCAGTCAGCCGCGAACGGCGCTTCGGGAATGTCGTGTGATCCACGCCCCGCAATTTATTTTATTTTCCTTCGAATTTGGACAACCAACATACAGAGAATCAGTGGGCAAAGCATGTTCCATGTTTAATAATTTTAGCCGTCAGGGTTTAAATAACCATCATATTTAAATCATAACTTATTTCTTTTAATGAAACCTATAAACCAATCAGTGACGTCCCTAAACAAAATGCCGCCCCTAAGCAGCGCCTAAATGCCGCCCCATTTTTATAATATAGTATTTTTTATCATCCTTTCATGACAATATTATCTAAGAAATGTATTGTATGGATACATTACTAACACAATATATACCACTAAATCTAATTTAAATGCCATCTCTAGGTACTTCAACAGATAATATTGCGTGTCCACGTTTTCATATAAGTACATTTAAATATACACCTGACAACTTTCAATAATATTTGGAAAAATTAATTAGGTCAGTATGTACCTACCTATAATTCGCAAATATGCAAGTGTCATTGCTGGTCATCGTGTACGTGACGTCCAAGGGCAACGGAAGTAAACTAGACATCGCGAACCCAACAAAAAAAATCAGATCTGTTAAACCTTTTATGTTAATTAATACATTTTGTTTCCAACAAGTGAGATCAATTTTTAATGGAAAGATATTTCCGTTATTACTAAGTTTAGGTAGGTATTACCTATTTCTATATATTATACTGAATGACTCTCCTCGATTTGCCGCCCTTCAAGTAACTGCCGCCCCCAAGCGACGCTCAGTCTGCCTACCCCCACGGGACGTCACTGAAACCAATTGTTTCCGGGTTTTTAAACGGTGTGTTAATATTATTTTCTTTAATATACTGTCCAATTAATTCGAGGACTACTTTTTTGTGAGACATGCTTTTCCAACGTATGCCAATTTTCTTCCAAAGATGTTTCAATCTCTTTGGGTAATATTGTACTTCTGCTAAAACTGTCTTCTCTTCTTTCGAAAACATGAGCAATAATAATTGTAGATCGTGGATCCCGTATTTTCTCGCCATTTCATATCCAGTGAATAGATTGTTTTTTTACACATTCAACTGTTTTTTGTAATTTTCCTTGGTCATGAGCTCCTTTATCTATCTTTTGTTTATATTTACATGCGCATTAATTATCATGTTATGTTAGATAAGCACTTATTTTAAAAACTTATGTATTAAATTGAAACACATGTACTCTTCCGAGTATCTACCTACTTAGGCTAACATAAAACTATAATAATACAATTATAAACATTTTATTTCAATTACGACCATTTTTTCGATCGATATAAATAATGCATCGTGTCCCATCACTAGTTAAAATAATGACTATGCGAATTCATTGAAAATACATGGGGGAAGAAGTGTGACACAAAACAAAGGCGCACTTACCCCACGCGTTTACTTTCGTGGGGAAAGTGTGTCTACTCGATTAAAGCTTTAAAATGCTTATCAATAAGTAAAACGATAATAACACGTGACGCAGGGTATCAAAACACATATAGGTACTCACCAAATTTTACAACCATAATGTGCAGATTTCCGTGTTTTAAAAAATTGTTTAGTAACAGCTACCATCTAACTCATCGACTTCAAAATATCGTCTGGAGAATAATCTATGTAGTCACTTCAAAAAACATGGTATCGACACCATTTATGATAATTTTTATAAATCAGTGACTTTGCCATCACCTTTCCATAGAAGGCATCATCCAATTTGTAGTAGATACTGAGATATCTTAGTAGCTACACTTACCCCGATTCACCTTGCATTTTTTTTCCAACCAGTGAGCTGAATTTTTGAATGGAAAGATATTTTCGGTATTACTAAGTTTATGATCCTATTCCTATATATATTTATGGATTCTCCTCGATTTGCCGCCCCTCGAGTAACTGCCGCCCCAAGAGACGCTCAAACTGCTTACCCCCACGGGACATCACTGACGCGGCGCATTCACGACACTCCTCAAAGGCGAGGAGACGGTTGTCGGTGACTTTCATCTTACGCCGCCTTATTGCCTTGATAGGAAAAACTATTCATGAGGAAGCGGATCATCCGTCTAATAACGCTGGATGCAGCGCTGGCAGAAAAAATGGGATACGTCCTCCACCAAAGTCAGGCACACATATACGTTTTTTTTCCAAATATCAAATGACAAATGGAGATAACCGCTCTGACTCCAGATCATTACACCAGTTAATTCCGCCGCCTTAAATATAAATATAAAATATTATAGGCGCCTGAATTATAGTAATTAAATTCTGTACGAGCCAAGATGAACGTTAAATGTTAATTAATTATTGTTTGTATGTCGAGAGAAAATCGCTAAAGTCTCTTTGTTAGGAATTATATAAATAAGTCAATAATTATAATTATACTAACCACATCTACATATCTTCCCATGTTATTTATTATTTGTTGGAATAAATCCTGGTTTAGCATTATTTTAGTTATAATAAACCGTTCAAATGAGACGATAGTAAACATCATAAGGTAATTGAGGTAATATTCCTATCAAACTGTTTATAAATCTTGTGGATTATGTGAAATTAGCACACCTCTTGAAAACTCATGAATCCAGAAATACCTTCAACTAGTTTAAGCGCATTATCAAAATAGACTCCAATATTATACACATAACATGGGCCGAGAAATGTATATTAAGGGAAATCAGTGACGTGGAATGGCCGAAAAGAAAAATCGTTATCTTCGTGCAGTTTGATTAATGAACAAAAAAAACCATACATTGCTGCAACAAGGCAGACTTGCATAACCAAAGAGAAGACGTCATTCGAATTACGATGTATGGCACTTTTGGGCTGTTTTGACTTAGGTATGCAAGATTACTGTACCTACGTCAAATTACGCACATTTTGATGCAATCGGTAGTTTGAAATTCTACCACCAGGAGGAATTATGAGATGTTGAAAATATAAATATTATGTCTTGTGGTAGAACAACGCTGGATACAGAGTACAGACCTACAAACTTATCTGAAGAATGGGATGGGGGAGCCACTATCGAAAACTACCCAATCAAGACTCGTAACTGGACAAAATCTCACATTCGAATAACATTTTCAAAATGGCGTCCTATGGTAGTTCGTAGTTCCATTTTTGGCCATTCTACAGATAAGTTTGTATGTCTGTACCTACCTAGCATATTATAGAATCCAAGATGGCCGACACGAATAATATTTCCCCCCATCATTAGATGAAATAAACAGTTTTTTTAGTTACTGAAAATCACCAAAATGAGCCACACAGCGTTGTCGGGTGACGTCTTCGATTCATGAAAATTTCAAAATTTGTGTGTTTCAGTAAAATGTATACTTAGGTAATTACAAAGTGTCTGACTGTAGTTTTGAAAAATATTTGAATATTATATCCGATCCACCATGTTGATTTGAAAAATGTCTATTCCTGCATTCGAATATATTATGCATCGCTAATATATAATATTTAAGTAAATAATAATGAAGATGTGTTTCATTTCTCTACTAAATATGCCATTTTTAACGAAATATATCCCCAACCGGCCACCATCTTGTGGAACAATTTGATAATTAAGTAATGACGGTATTTTTTTTCAAAATATTATATTTCAACCTTCCATAAATAACATTTCTTTTTGCATTTCAGTAAATAATGTAGCTAAAAAAATATCACTCTATGACTGTCGCAGTTTTATCGAACTTTATAGGTACCTATTGAATAGTGAGGGTATAACATTGCCATAATATTCAAAGGTCTCCAATTATACCCTTTGCTCTCTACTGAATATATCGTTATAATTAATAATTCATTATAATATTATGTTCATTAATTATTCCTAAATGTTGTGTTTTTTAATCCAAAAACTTTGTCCACGAATTAATACTTTGGACGCGGAAGACGCACACGGTGCGTAATGACCAGGCGGCCGATCGATGTAATTAACGTGCATTTTAAAGGGGGCAATTAAAATCTCATTATCTATTCAGCAGCGAAAGCGTTAATTGACTGTCATTTGAATTGACAGGGATGGGTTCACAAAATTATACAGTCACAGCTATTTATAAACAATTGTGTTTACTGCAAAAAACTTTAAATTACAAATAAACGTAATATGTGGAAAAACTTTGTGGAAAAGCTAGTTAGAATAAAATTAGAGAATAAGTATAATAGTTTCCCACATAATTCATAATATCATTTAGAAAGATAATCAAAAATACATGTTCGCATCTAAATATGATATTATGACGAATTTTTTTAATTAATTTTAAATTCAATTTTTGACCCGATCGGGATGAGGATTCATCCCGATCGGCCCCGGTTGGCGATGATAACAATATCAGCAGGTTTTGAAGTTGTCCGATTGCGGTCATAACAATATAGTTGGTTGATAATAGCATGAAACACAATATCCGCACATTTTAAAATAATATTCTCAGAACACATTGACTGCTGACTAGATAATTACTTTTCCAATGACTTAAGTACCTACATGCTATGAATTTAGATTGTTAGCAATACTAATTATGCAAATACACATTATTGTATAGGTTTCGCAAATCCATTTTAATTATGGGGGTCATAATTATTATAATACACGGAAGAATGACAAGGTAAATTTTGTAGTCGTCAACGTAAATGTGCAGATAATAAAAAAACCGGCAAATTATTATTGTTTCCTTACTGATAAAATTTCACGTAGTTTTACTGAAATGGCGAGTGGCCAGATATTTTTTTCTACGAAGCGCCACTGCAACTGGGAAAGCGTGGGTGAATAATATACATACATCCCCACAACAAGTCGAGTATTCGAAACTGAGTCCTGTATTCCACACGCATCCTGCACACACATTTCCCGGCACGAAGAAAGTAAGCAAGAAAAACAATTTGCGTTTTTAAAAAGTCGATTGAAGTGTTTTTTTTTTTAATAAAATCATTAAATTTGGCGTGAGATTTTTAATTTTTAAATGTTTGTATAATTTTGTAACTTTTGTGAAGTGTTTCGTAGTGAATGCAATGAAGTGGAGTTTTCCAGATCAAGCAATGAACGCATTTATTAATAAACTTAAAAGATTTCTTTTAAATTTAATATGGGTACATGGTAATCGGCGGAATGGCGCTAAATTTTAAATAAATTGGAACATTGATCTACATTTTTGGCTATTCGATTTTTAATATTCAATCTATCAATTATTCTCTTTATTAAATTATTTCACTCCATAGTTTTTGTATAAATGCACAGATTGCAAAATCAATACATAATATCATATTGTCGCTTTTTTTAAGAAAATTCAATAAAGTGATAACCATTAACTGTCATTTCTAAATGTATGATATTGTATTATTTAATATAATATATATTATAATATAGCATGTCGCGACGCGTCGTGAAGATATTTTCATTGTCACATACAATGCATCTGTATAGCTATTTTACTTAAAAAGTGTAACGATAACAATAATTGTATCAATATAACTAAATTATTTACTTTACGAATATATTTTTGAACGTATAAGTTTATTTATATTAATGTAATATTTTGTAAGGCAAACCAAATTATTAACATTATTAATTTTTAATTGTTAAAGTGCTATTTTCAACTTATTATTTTTTATTTAATAAATTTTTTTAAATTTTAGAATTTACGTTCAGTGTAAAATAATTCCATTACATTGCAGCATTATTTTATATATATTTTTAGCAGGTTAAAATTTACTGACACGTACTTTTAACAAAAGGTCGAACGAAATAGCTTATAATAAGCTCATTTTCGACAAAAATATAACTTGTAGTCAACGACCCCACAGACATAACATACATAAATATAAATTCAACTTTTATATCAATGGTTTATTGGACAGGATGTTATACATATTATGTCCAGTTTTATACGTTTAATAAAATCGAATTAAAAAAAATTAAATCGAATGTTCGGAGGCGAAATGGACGTAGTATGTATTTGAGTTGGACAATATCTTAATACCTAGTTTATTTGTATATATTATTATAATATGACGTATATTATTTGTAGTATATAATAATATGATTCTGACCGTAATTTCAGTAAAAAACTGAACATGCACTAGCCATGCACTAACCATAACCCAACGATATAATATGACACACTATTGTTGACATTTAATTATTTAAACATAATATAATATATCTATATCGGGATATTCAATAAACTGTTTAAAGAAACTTCAATCAACATTAGATACCTAAATGAAGTTATTTTAATTTTTTATAGATAAAGCAGATTTCTTCCAACATCGTTTTAAGGATAAAATTGAAGGGGGCAATGCTTTATATTAATATATTTTGATAATGTATTCTTGATCACACATACACAGAACAAATTAATAAATATACATGTAAAAGCTATCGCCATGGACCAAAGTTCTGAAGCAGGGTAGTTTATGGCCTGACCGCCATAAAACCCAAGTAAAAAAAACTGCGTCAACTGTTCCCAAAGATTGAAAGCACGATACATTAACGTGACAAACTAAAATGCATATTACGATACAGACTATTGCAAATAGCATATTCTTTACCACGTGTTTAAGTTTATCCCATATTTTTCCCCACTCGAGATCTCTAGCCTGTTATACCATACCTATAATCCCACAGAATAGATTTATTAATAATACAAATGTTAAATTCATCGGCATTTATCAAAGTTTTGAAGCAAGTTACTTTATGACGGTCAGGCAATAAGACCCAAGTGTGTATAACAAAGTGTTCCGACCGCACTCAATATTGAACGCTCGTTACATTTACGCAACAAACTGTAATATTATTATTATCATACGGATTTAACTATTGATAATAACATATTCTTCAACACGTGTTCAAGTTTATCCCATATTTTTCCACACTCGACATCCGTAGACTGTTATACCACACCCAGTAGGGTAAGCCAGTTCCATGCTTGATCCATAGCATGGTCTCTATGGGCTAGCGAATCACAAATAGACTCTATGACAATCGGTCATATAAATGCCGAAAAACCCGTTTCTTATGTTGGCGTCCTGTGTCACAGGGTGTCACAGAGTGTAAATACAATGTCATAGCTGTCATACAATATGTATGTATAAATGTCGGAATGGCATAGATTTGATCATAGACACTAAAACGCTCTTAGCATATATGTGCCCGATCGTCATATAGTCTATTTGAACCATTATATAGTCATAGACAAAGAATACCACCACTCGGTAGATGATGTTAATTTGCTCCGATGTTGTGTAAAATTGGTATTTAATTATATGTAATTAAAAATTTGGACTTCGAATGCAATAAAAATGTCGTATCTTATTATTTTTTTACAGATAAAAGCATCAATATGCCAAACTCAGAAACGACAAACTTGATAGCCACCTATCTCATTTTGGTGTTCCTTTTATTATCACTTTGGCTGCTGTATGCGGGATTATTCTAAAAGTAAGTATTGTTTTATATACGTAGCTACGTATATTATTTTATAATTTGCATCTGTGTTATCATATTTTTATCAGTTTTAATTACAGATAGTTCAAGAATGTAGATTATTTACGTCTTTAAAGTCGTAATCTAGAATCTTGATTAATTGCATAAATAGTTAAAATGAGTAGGAGCAGTTTCACGTCATATTATTTACATTATTTAAATATTTAGGTACAGTGTACACACACAACTCTTTTGTATGAAAAAAATGTAAGTAAGTACCTAATCATTAAATTTTATGACAATTCGTGAACAATGTATCTAAATTGAATGTCTTGGACCGACATGTTCTTCAAACACTAAAAACGTTAATAAACATAAATAATTGAAAAAGAATTGTGAGAAAGGATTATTTGAAAATGATATAGGTAGGTACCTACCTACCTCATTTACAGGACATATTAAACGGTTTGTAGATTTTAATATTTAATCGTTCAATATACAACACCTTATAATATTTTATTCTAGAAAGAATGTATATTATAGGTACTTAGTGTATTTGCAATACGGTAAGTATATTATGATTTTATCGAATAAAATTTCTCCCCTTTAAAATAGTACTAATAATCATTATCAATATATTTTTTGCAATATGATTTTGTGTGAAAAATCTTCATTTACAAAATGTTGAATGTTGAAAATGTTTTGTAAAATTTCTTCTTCTCTGGCACTCAGTGACGTCCCTAGACAAAATGCCGCCCCTAGGCAGTGGCAAAATGCCGTCACATTTTTTTATACTTACAGTAGTACTTTTATCATCCTTTCATGACTCCAATATGTAAGAAATGTGTTGTATGGATACATTATTAACATGATGTATACCACTAAACTTAATTTAAATGCCATATTTGCTTCAATTGACAATGTCTACGATTTCAAATAGGGTGCATTTAAAAATACGCCTGACAACTTCCAAAACTTGCGAGTAACTAACAAACATATTTGGATAAATTTCAAATTATGCAAGTATATACATACCTATAATTCAAATATTATTTGCAAATCTGCACGTGTTATTGCTGTTCACCAAGGGCATTCTAATGGAAAGATATTTCCGTTATTACTAAGTTTAGAAAGTTATTTCTATATATAATGATTATCCTCGATTTGCCGCCCTTCGGGTAACTGCCGCCCCCAAGCGACGCTCAATCCGCCTACCCCCACGGGACGTCACTGCTGGCACTATAGTCCGGGATGGATTTTGACATCGCATCAGGCAAACTTCTCTACTGCCCGGTCCTTCCTCTCCTTCTACAGTCGATCAATCTTAACGCTCTCAAGTCTCTTTGTAGTTCATCCGACCACCGAAGTCATGGTCTTTCTGCTTTCCGTTTTCCTCCTGGACCAGTGTTGCCAACCGTAGTATTTGTACTATAATTTTCGTCTGCGTACTATGTACGATATAAAACAGATATAGTACGTCCAAAATACTACAATTTTGAATATCGGGAAAAATATGCAAAATGTACTCAAATTTAGGTTCAAAGCACTATAATTTCGCAATATGTATAAGAAACTTTGGAAAACCTAGAAAAAAATGCTCGTAAAACGTAAAAAAGCCCTTGACTGGTTTAAAATGAAATTTTTTGAATTCGTCGGTAAGCATTTTTGGTCGGAACCTAAATAAAAAGGGGTCTCGGAATTTCTCCTATTCTGTTATTTTTTTTGGTGAGAAGCAAAAAAACCTACACATTTTCAACCTGACGTGACAAGGCGTACTATAATTTTTGCTAAAATACTATAATTTCTTGGACCACGTACTATAATTCGCTGACAAAAAGATGGCAACACTGTCCTTGACCAAGTGAGGCGCAGATTGCAAGGTTCTATACTCAAACACCTGTAGAATTTACAGTAGTTCAACGGCACATAAAAGTATTTATTCAATTCTCAGCTTCTCAATAATCCTAGGAACAATGTATATATTCTTAATTCAAATATTCATATAAAAATCCGATTAAATGTGGCCAGATTATGAAATAATAATCCCAATTTTAAGAGATATTTTCTTATTTATTTAATACTTGTTTTTAAAAATACTCCATATTCTTCAACGAATCAGCCAGTAGATTTAATTTATTATTTATCCAAGTGGCCCACGCGTGCTTTAAAACATTTCAATAGCCAACAGAAGTTTCGCGTGGCACTTACGTTACGACGTCAATGTTTTGGATTTATCGCATTGAGCAAAAATAAACTTCAATTGGCCGTTCTTGCCCAATATTTTCATTGTAGCAGTCATTGATAAAAAAAAACACAGAAGAAAAATAATGGATACCTAACGAAGAACATTTTTGAAACCGTTTAAATAAATTAATTATTATTATTAATTAATTTTGACATTTAGATAGATTTTATAATACTTCTGTCGTGTCCGTTTATAATAGTGTGCCAGTCGTTTAAAAGGAAAATATCATCATTGAAAATACTAGTCAAAATGTTTCTTAGGTATGGTCCCAATATTGAAGCTCGATTTGATATATATAAAAAGGATTTCAAGTTATAGACATAAAAATCGATGTTTTTTAAAATAAATATAAAAAATATTAAAACGATGAATTAGTCAAAAATCTACACAAAGAAAAATTGAAAACTTATTAAACTAAATTTTAATAATAAATATGACCATAAAATATAATGTAATAATAAGATGTGACCCTGCAACGAATTCACATGTTATTACATTTTTTTACAATAAAATATTGAAATTGTAAATTATCAAAAAAAAATCTCAAATTGCAAGTTTCGTATTTTTCCGCTAGGTTCTCTGCTGGCATGCCTCTCCCCCTTAAAGCCGCTGTGGGTATTAAAATGAAAGTATTTTTTTTTTTTATGAAATCTGCCATTTTCTTAATTGTTCGTTGGTCTGGCAAATCCAGAGGGCTTAAACTATAAGCCTGTTTTAATTTTTTCCCTCATCTGCAACAGTGACCAATAATGTGAAAGCCAGTAACCCGGAACCAAGCTTTTTGGGCTATTTTCATTATTTTATGACCCAGTATTATACCACCAAGCCATTCATGTTGTGTTCCCTGATTTGACTCTTATATTAAATTCCATGAATTATTTTTGACACCATTATCAAGACTTATATTATTATAATAAATGATTTATCCATGCATGGGTATATTATATTTTACTGAATGTAAAGAATAAAAAATATTGTCTCTTATTATCATGTTCGGTCGTATTCTTCTTCTTCCAACCATGTCCGGTCCTAATAAGATCATATGGGGCTCCTCAGAGTGGAGGTTTGTTTTTAACATATTTTGTTTTTACGAGAAATGGATGTCAGCCACTTGCTCAACCTATTAGGTCCATACTCTGACTCATGCACAAATTTTACCTTTGTTTATTCCGTTACTCAATTATGTTGTTCATTGTCCTTACTATTTATACCTAGCATGCATCTCTCCATACCACATTGCACCTCTGGTAAGTTTCTGGACATCTCTCTTACTGAGGACAATTATATGATATATAATTTAAATATAATGCTAGGGTCGAAAACCGTCCTGGATTGGTCGGGACTGCTATATGATGGAAGTCCATGTCCAGGATCTAGGTTTGATAATACCTAGAACCTAAAACTTTTCAATTCATAAAGATTTGTTTTTATTTTAAATTAAAGTATATTTTCTCGAAGAATAGACAATCACTCAATGAATCCAATGATACCCCAGGAAAAAAATGTTCGAAATAAGTATAGGTATACAGTTCGCTGGATCAACGACATGGTGAAGTTTTGTACTTACAACGCACATCAAGCAGTGCATTGATTTAGGCTGCTGATGATAAAAATGACGAACATATGAATGTAATTTTGAAACATGTTCACATATTATGACGAAATATAATATTAGATATACAATTAATTTTTTTGACACAAAAACGATTTCATAAATTGTTTTAAATACACGCGAGACTTGGGTTATAAAATGCCGTGATTTTGAATATAACATCAGAAATACGGAGATATTTATGTAGGTATATTTAGCACGTCAAATCATAAACGCTATAGTTTCCGCGCGGCGTGCTCTATTTTCCAGACCGTTGCGAAAAAGCTTTTAAAAAAAGCTTCCTCCAGTTGTCTGTCAAAATATTCAAAAGTTTATCTACATCTAATTGCTGTCAATCACTTTTACTTTCAGTGATGACAGTTTTCACAGTTGTTTATTTATATTTGTGAAAAAATATCCGATCTACTTTTCGACAGCTATAATAAACTAATTTTGATTTAATGTCTAACGAAAAAATCGTGAATTCATTGAAATCTAATTTCTCATACGAATGAACAGATTTGTAATTAGTCTTAATTTCTTTGACATATGTTTTATTTCCCTGTCATGTTTTCCACAAACACATTGTCACTAAGCTTGTTGACGTTATATTTTCGTTTTCTCACTAATCAAGCCTCTAACTAAGCAGTGTAAATAATGACTCCGCGTTATTTGTTTGGGTATTAAAAACATGACAAGTAGTTTTTTAATCATACTACTTACATACAAAAATAAAGCAGGAGTTTGCCAAATCCACTTGAAATTTATTAATGGAATTGTTCTGTAAACACAATATGAATTGGCACGCTATATGTATGCACAGAAGTCAACGCGTGAGCATTTATTTATTTACTTTCATACTATAATAATAATTATTGATGAGGAAGATTTCGACTATTTTTATTAGAGTCAGAGAATCACAAAGTCATCTTGCATTTTTTTTGAATAGTTACATTTCCACGTTACCACAACAGAAAAAAATATTTGTACTTACCTATGAAATGTCATGGTAATTTTTTTGTTGATATTGTTTCAATAAATTATACACCCATAGCTTTAGAAACAAACTTACTGCACATATTAATTGTAGCATTTTGTTTGTCTAAAACAGTATCTGCCAAACTTTTTTTATCTGATGACACACTGGGGATGGGGAATTTGTTTCATGGTAATCTATTAATATGAATAAAAAATCTGAGTGTAATTAATTTAAAAATAATATTGTATTATCAATATTTGTAGGTAATATATATAATATTTTATTAGCAAGAAGAATGCGGTTGATTTTGAGAAAGAATTACATATGTCATAACGCGACTCTAAATTAGATGAACAAACAATTAGTAACTCCTCATCTTGTAATCATTGTAATCGTTCCCGTCTGTTTTTAAATTTTATTACCATAAGCACTGAAAAACTAAATTCATAAAGATAGGACGGTAGTAGCTAATCGATACTTTTAGGATTAACTCCAAACGAATTCCAAAATGCTGAAAACTATAGCTTGGAAAATGGAAAATCCACATGATCGTTTTTCAAGTCTATTAAATTTTCTTCCACTGTTAATGTCAAGTGCATGGCCCCCCACAAGGGAGGAGCTGACATGGCTATAGCCTGTGGGCACGGGCTCTGGGGAGGCCCTGCGTGACGCGTCTACCTTATAAGTGAGATAAACACACATCATATTTTATGATGATAAAAAAGTCGCCTGCGGTGCTATTTTACTTAAACAGTATTACAATTTTAAAATATGTGGTTGCGTGATGGAATTTTTGATTATTGTGTGTCGAAATTCGACAACTCCATAATTCAAATGGGTGTATTCAATAATACAAAAAATACCCTTAATTTTACCTGGAACACCATTTGGAAAACGCTTTTGAAGAGGGTCACACTACCTTTAACCCTGCGATAGGTAGGGGGACCGCTTCAGGATGTGGGGGCCATGGTCAGGTGTGTACTGTCATATCATCCAAAAGGATTGATGACCCGGCCGTACATTTGATAATCAAGTGATGGAAAATATTTTAATATTCTGTCATTTAAAAATAAATGTTTAGGGATGCGTCTATGCCTGGGAAGCAATCAAGCTGTGGGTTTTAAAATTTTTGGTCTACAGTTATAATTTGTCGGCGAATGATTTCAATTTGCCTGTAGGTACATAAATATGATAATATTTTACTTATTTTGCGGCACACAGTTTGACACACACCGATCTAAAATAATAAATTGACAGATTCATAAACAAGTATGCAATCCGTCAAACTCAACCTGTCAACAAGTTAAAGAGAAAAATAACAACGCTTTTCCGAATGACTCGTTTAGCAAACGTAGCGCGAAAGATAGATGACAATCAGTTACGTCATCTGCGTAAAATAAAATTGCCGCTGATAATATTGTGTTTTATTTTAATCAATACAATGTATTTTCACCACGAGTTAACAGTTAACACCATTGCGGTCATACATTTGTATTCGCAGCATACTAATCGTTAATTCGTGGGTATTTTTCATTATTGAAGTTATACTTCTTTTGGCGCATTTAGTAAACGAGTAGAGGGTAAAATTGAGAGCTGCGTGCGCACACCGTTACGAAAGTGCGACATGATGAAGTTAGCCGTGATCGGGGTATATAACCAAAGCGCATCTACAAATCAGTCAGCTGTATACAAACGCTAGGTACTCAGCATAACACGTGGTTATTTTTTTAAATCCATAGTGAAGCAGTTCATGTATTACATTTTATTTATATTTATTAATTGTCAATAATTTTCTATATAATTACTTACATATATATTTATATTATTAATTAATTTTTCCCACATTGTGCAGTTAAAAGAATTTCAGTGACAAAACTTGTGTAAAAAAAAATATTGAGGTTATTTGTAAGTATTTGATTTGTCAAGTAGGTATTTGAGGTTAATTTTTTAGTATTTTTATATTTTGTTTAATTGTGTAAAAATAATTTATCTGTGTATAAATAAATATCATTTTAATTTGATTATGCTTTTTAATCAAAATTTTATTCGTTGCATTAAATATCTTTCTTTAATTATTTTCTAGTTATTTTTTTTTTGTTTTGTTACGCCAACGAAGTATAACTTCTAATGCGCGTACATAAGTAAATACACCGATTTTTTTTTCTATAGTGCAGGTAGATTTTTATTTGTGTCATAGTGGTTTAAAACAGTTCAGAAAAATGGTATTGTCAGTACGACGTTATAAAAAATAGGTAATTTAACTAAATAACCTGTGATATTCAATTATTATTTACATTTTTATTTTCCTGAAAGTGTTCTTTCACTTTTACACGGCACGTTTTATTAGTTCTCTAGCGTTCCATAAGAGGCGCTGCTGCTATGTTCGTTTTTCCAACTGGCAAAGTGTGCAAAATACGCACGCTTAATTTTATTTTTTATTTTCGAGTGTGGGCCGCTCACAACAAGACTTCAAAAATATTTTCCGAAAGATGTTGGCGAGCCGCCATGACCGTTTTGCATACCTGCACGTTGACCCACCGGATGAATCAAGAGTTTTACTGTTGTGGGTGACTTTTGCCACGAGCTTTCCGACTATTTTGTCAGAATTCGTCCACTCGACTCGTTTATAGGAAGACACCTGTATCCCATCGGCTGTCACGAGCAACGCCAATATAAATTCTTTGGCATGCTTTTCTATTTATTTGTGTTGTAAATGTTTTATGACATTCTCTTATCTTTTGGATCCCATAAAGATTATTCTCGTATGTTATCTAAGTATATCCCCGTTAAACAGCTCTGTAAAGCATCTGTCTGCCGTCAAAAAGTCTTTAGATCATTTTCAGCCGGATGCTAAAATAAAATTTATTCCAACGAGTCGATGGCAAGATAGATTTTAGTTGATCGCACAATAGAAGCCCACAGGAATTGAGTAGTCAAAACGTAAAAGACTCGTACATTCGATCGTAGTATAATACTAATTCTTTGAGTTTTAAAAGGGAAGGTTTAAGCATTCCTATTTTTATGCCCATTAACCAGCCTACGTTAAAGTCATTTTTAAATAAACCATGGGGGAGCTCGCTTGACCTCGTTTAACTCGTTGTATCATTTGATTAGATCACATCACTCACTGTCGCAGAAGTGAGAGAAACAGAAAAATAAGTTGTCTTGAAACTGGTTTGAGGCAGGCCAATGCGCACGCCACGCATACCCAGCGATGAGTTCATCTAGCTAGCGAACGAAAAGATGAACGAATATAAACATAGATAATCACCATAGAACAGATTAATAAATATAAATTTAAAGCCATCGCCATGGACCAAAGTTCTGAAGCAGGGCAGTAAAAAAACCTCGTCGACTTTTCCCAAAGATTAAAAGCACGTTACATTAATGTGACAAACTAAAATACATATTCTAATGAATATAAGTTTTGTACTATTCCATTAGAATTTAAATTCAAATTCCATCAAGTACCTTCGGTCGCTAGAATTAATATTAAAATACATATTATCATTAACGATTGAAAACAGCATATTCTTTATCCCATATTTTTCCACACTCTAGATATTTAGCTTGTTATACCACACCCATTAGGGTAATATTGAAGTTAATTCCTCCAAACCACACCCACCCGCACCACACTCGGTCTTAATCGAGCGTATCACGGAACCCTACAGTGGCGATGTGAAGCATCTATTTAATGTATGACTGGGAATGTCCTGGAAGCAGATACCCAAGACTAAGGTTGCTACGCTCTAAGTGGGCTCTGACTGAGTTTAAAGAATTTACTTTAATACAAAGTACCGGGGAGAGGAGAGCATATGGAAATTACTAAAATAAAAAGAATTTAAGGCAGCGCTTGAAATGGAAAAGTTTACGAACCGGAGCGCTCGACAGTTTTCTGAAGAAACAATACATAGTTAGAAGACATAGTTATCAAATTTTATGTATATTTCATAAAAATAAGTATGTTCGATTTTCTATTACATGGCCTATCTAGCTCAGACGGTCAATTTTTTTTTCCACGAGACGGAGCGATAATTTTACCGATTTCACGAACAGGAACGGCGCTCCGGTCCATTTCGAGCCCCGATTTAAGGTATATGTAACAAACAAAGCTAATCATATGGACAGCACAACTTATGAAGCCAGTTCCCATTAATTTTGTGTTCCCTGATAACGCGTTACTTTGAGTGGGCGCTTTAATTTAACTAATCACAACTATTGTGTCGCAGCACACTGGTTTGAAAGCTATGTTCTAAAGAAGGTTTTATTCAACGTTGCTGGATTCAACAGTATTTTAATGCAAATTTTCTCTGCGCGGAATGAGCACTGAAGTAGGCAATCCGATTTTTAAATGCAATTTTTATTAAATTGCAATAATCATAAATTGTGTAAACAGTGACATAGGCGCCATATTTTCCACTACTGTGCATGATGCAAATTTTACCTTACGTAATAAACTTCACAATATTGTTTTAAATTGCGATCCGTCATGCGTATAACCGTTGTACAACAAACGAATATTAAAACCAGTTGTATTTTTTTTTATTATTTCATTATCATAGGTTGTTTTTTTTTCATTTATTTATGTAATAATTTGAAAATTCTCTCGTACGCAATGCAATATAATGTAGTTGGTAGACAACTATCTATTGTGTTCTGCTTCGATTGCTATCACTAATTAACTTTTTATCTTACGTTTCCTTTCTCAATTCTGCATGAATTGCATATGTATATGTTATTAAATTAAAAATTTAATATTGTAAAGTGTTAAAAATCAGTCAGCTCAGTGGGTCTATTCTATGCTTATCGACCGCTAAAGTGATAAAGTGAAAAATATTATCAAACTTAGGGTAGGTTTGTATCAAAATATTAGCACTTATTGTAACAATTACACGAAGCCGGTTTTTATTGTTGCAATAAGTGCTATATTTTAACAGCACCTATCTTGCTGCTGTTAAAATATCGCACTTATTGCAACAATAAAAACCGGCTTCGTGTAATTGTTACAATAAGTGCTAATATTTTGATACAAACCTACCCTAAGTTTGATACTATTTATCAATTTAGTGTTCGATAAGTATAGAATAGACACACAGATCCAGATCGATCCATATAATTTCTTATATGGCACTCATGGAACTCTGACACTGACAAGTTTGAATGTGAAAATATGCATGCGCGATAAACTGCCATTGCGTGTTAAAACACACTGGAACACTTTTATTTACAGATATTTAAAAAAATACGATTTTTTAATACTACTATTTTCTAATAATTCTAATAATCTGTGAATGAAGATTTTTCCTAGTTGACACAAATCCTCTTGATCATTAATTTGATTAGCGTTACCACATACATCTGTCCCATTTCGTCGATCCAACTAGAGCTAGGTCTGTCAAGTACCACTGGATGAAAATCTAGCGTTTGTGTGTTCTTAGATATTATCTCTGTCCTGGACATTTCCATAAGTATCTCTTCTTTTTCCTCGCACTACAAATCTATGTAGGTCTTGGCCTTTACCAGCATCTGCCTCCATGCAGATCTGTCCATAGCCACTTCCCTCCTATTTACGACGCCCAAGGTTTCAAATCCAACTCGACACTATCCGCCCATCCGGTATCCAAAATGTCAGCTTCTTTGTCATTTGTGACTCGTCCCTCGACAAGGCGGCCCAATTTGATGGACTGTACGATGTGCGGATCCCTGTACAAAACGTACAACTCATAATAATTGTTTCTTCGTCTCACTAGTTACCACGCACCACGCTCCGCTCAAATGACCCCAACACTCTTTTCATGCTTTTAGACATGCACTAGGTCTTCGAACCATATATAACAACTGGTCTTATTAGTGTTTGGCAGGTACATGCTGCATTTCAAGTGCTGGTTCACTACCTTGGAACGCAGCACTTTGATTAGACATAATATAATATATTTAGCAGACTATATTACATCGCATACTTCTCTTTATTTCCTTACCCAATAATTACGTTTTCGATCCTTACATGTTGCGCCCAACATACACCTTTGCATACCACGTTATGCTAACCGCAAGTTTCTGGATGTCTCACTGAGTGTCTATATTACTACTAATATTTACTATATTATGTCGCTCGGCGAATAGATAGCCGATGGACAAATCGTCGCTGTAAGATTAGTTTGTCGAATAGACCAAATGTCAAATGTTCAGGAGACGAAAAACAAATTTCATTATCCTATATTTAAATGCATGGAGGTATTTAAATTGTTGTTTTTACAGCATATTATGAATGCTGTATTCATTACAAAGTAATTTAAAGAAATGGATGGTTCTGGTCCATTTAGATACAAAAAAAAACATTCTGCATTAAAAGGTCGATTTCGACAAAAACGGATATTCAACAAACCAATCTTATTGCGACGAAATGCCGTCATACAGGTCATACAGTGGTACTCAAGGGGCACTAAACGACCGCAGGGATGCCCTTAAAACCCGCTGGATAGGCGAGCTCATAAAGTTCGGTGGATGTTGGTGGCAGCAAATAACTAGGAACCGAGAAGAATGATGATGATATTATGTGAATAGAACATTTTATAAACTATAATTTATTGTTTGGCTGGGGCTGTCTCGGTATGGAAGTCCCTATCAAGGATCCCGATTTGATAATATCTAGGACCCAAAAGTTCACAAATTTAAGCGAAATCTACTACATAATAATATCACTCTATTCAGTATTTTACGTTATATATTATTTCTTCACAACACTAATGAATTAATCTTGATTTTCATTCACGGACAATAGGTTTGATAAACAAATTTAAACTGTAGCGTAAACAATGAATTCAAAAATACAATAAGTTCCGCCCACCATTCTAAAGAAATTCATTCATCATAGTGTCAGAAAGAAGTTAATAGATAAATGTATTTTGGTCTGGGAGTAAAAAAAAAACCAACGCGATACTGCTGGCTCCGATTTTATTCTTGGTAAATTATAACAATTTGTCGGCGCCAAAAGACCGGAGGAAAGTCAAAATTTTAAAACACAGCCAAGTCTACATTTATAACTTTTTAAATTTATAGGAGCGTGGTTATTTTTCATGCTTTTGATTTAAATCATTTCACAGATGCGAACTATCTGACGAGTGATTTAAATGCGCGATTTGATAATAACTGCTGTAATGGTTATGCAATATGATAAATAAAATTGTTGGCATCGATTTTTTTTTCTCAAAACATCAGCTGATATATTTTTACCCTGATACCACCTAGCTGGTTAGTTTTACACGTGTTGTATTGGTAGTGCTATCGATTATCTATATATACATATAGTCATTACCCAATTAGTTTTTTTATGATTTTACCAAGGCATTGACTGCAACTCGCTGTCATATCGCCTCTATCTTCTAGAAGGGGATCCGCCGATCAGTGGGTCTATTCTATGCTTATCGACCGCTAAAGTGATAAAGTGAAAAATATTATCAAACTTAGGGTAGGTTTGTATCAAAATATTAGCACTTATTGTAACAATTACACGAAGCCGGTTTTTATTGTTGCAATAAGTGCTATATTTTAACAGCACCTATCTTGCTGCTGTTAAAATATCGCACTTATTGCAACAATAAAAACCAGCTTCGTGTAATTGTTACAATAAGTGCTAATATTTTGATACAAACCTACCCTAAGTTTGATACTATTTATCAATTTAGTGTTCGATAAGTATAGAATAGACCCACAGGTCCTCTTTCCAATTCTGTTAAAGAACTTTACAATTTTGCCAAGCTCTTCCGTCTTACCCACCGCCAGGACACCTTTCAATTCGTCGACATTCTCAAATATATCTGTAATTCGCAGCTGTACTCTGTGTCGTTCATATTTAGGGCATTGTACTGCTATATGTACAATGTCCTCCAAAACGTCACATTCATCGCAGAGCTGCGAATCGCTTCTTCCCATGGGGACATCAAATCTTTTGCCCATTGTGTGCCCTGTTCTTAGCCCCAGTATCAACTTAAGCTTAAGGAGACTCTACAAACCAGAATGGACTTACTCCATCTCCCCTTTTCTAGTGATGCCCTACGGTGAAAATCTATCCACATGCTTTGGCACATTTTCTTTATGGCCTCATTCCAGTCCCAATTACTTAATCATCATAAGTGGCCCAACAACCCAGGGCGGGTCTTTGCCTCCTCCAAGAACATCCCCCATCTCCTCATATCCTGGGCCAGTGTACCATCTAGCATCTGCCATTGACACGGCCCACCTATCGGAGTCTGACCCTGCCAATCGACGTCTGACGGTCCGGTCTGGTATCCAGGATTCCCGTCACTGGTTGAGCACTGTCCATTCTTGCTACATGGCCTGCTCATCGGAGCGTGTAAAAATTAACGAATACTGAGAATGGAGATACATTTTTCTTGGAAGAGGTTTTAGAACTCATTACTAATTATACACGTTGGGGCTGTATAAAACGTAATTAGCTCAGATTTTCCATTTTTTTAAATGTGTTATTTTCACATACCGTTCAATAGAAAACTGGAATTTCAGATAATAATGCACAAACGTTGATGGTTGCCTTTTGATCGGTTCTTATTCCTCACACAACTCTCCCTTTTCCCTTCCATTTGTCCCTGGACTCTGTTCTGGAGCTTAACGGAATGCTGATGACACCAAGGACAATCCTGGTGCATTTTTGATGTGATTCTGACGAGTGGGTATTGTTTCATCTTTACCGTTTGCTCTACCGATCATAATCAGTCTCTCCAAGTGCTATTATAAAAAATATAATTCCAAAATCAGTAATGAATTGAGCTCCACGTTATGTATTTTGTATTGGGTACTAACTATCAGTGACGTCCCGTGGGGGTAGGCAGATTGAGCATCGCTTGGGGGCGGCAGTTACTCGAAGGGCGGCAAATCGAGGAAAATCATTTGGAATATATAGAAATAGCTACATGAACTTAGTAATAGCGAAAATATCTTTCCATTAAAAAAATCAGCTCACTGGTTTTATCGGGTTCACGATATCTAGTTTACTTCGGTTGCCCTTCAACGTTACGTCCTTGGTGACCAGAAACCAGAGATCACACTTGCAGATTTGCGATTAGTCTGATATTTTGTTGGGAATGTATCCATACAACACATTTCTTAGGTATTGGACTCATGAAAGGATGATAAAAATAATGTTTTAAAAAAATGAGGCGGCATTTTGGCGCTGCCTAGGGGCGGCATTTTATCTAGGGACGTCACTGCTAACTATAACTAAACTATAATAATATGAAAGTTAAAAATTGAAAATTAATAAAAATTACAAATTTCGCAGTAAATACGTATTGACAATACTTTAAAATTGGGTCGTATTATTGAAATATTCTGGACCCACATTTACTCTTATTGAGCAATTCACAAGGCTCTTCCCATTTTCAAATGACATTTTCACGTGGGAGGTTAATTCGCATCCGTAATAAAAATAAAATCCGTAAAACATAACTTGCAAACATGACTTAAAAGCTCTATGCTTGCATTCGGAAAATGATGCATTTCCATGAATGTTCCAGCACGATAATAATTGAAAAAAGAAATTTCAACAAAATTATTAAGACCAAACCATATCATATCGTGATACGTTTTACCCACGATGACCGAGCGGTAGCGCGATACACCAGTTATAATGTCGTCGGTCCAGGTTTGAATCCCGGGTCTGGAAAATTCTCGTGTTGTTTTTCACTGTTTTGACTCCTGACCACTACACTAGTCAATTCTTCACCGTCCACGGTGGATTCGCTTCTAAGCTCTTTGAGCTTGGATTTGTCACTCGACCAGCATGTCCATGCTTCTGGGAATTTTCGAGAACGTGCCCCAAAAGAGGTTGGATGCTCAAGTCAGTTCAACCGGTTGTTTGGACCATCTAGCCGTCCTAGGTCGCCACAAAGGCCAGTTTTAATAATTTAAAGCGTGAATATTTCGTCACATAGTTTTGTATGTCCGCATTGTGTTTTTGTACTACGTATTTATTATTTATAATCATTTATTTTTGTTAGCTCAGGCCCATATTATGATCCTCTCAGAATCGAACATGGAGGTGTAATGTAATACTTCCAAAGAAACAAATTGAAATCGGCGGTTTCCGCAGTGTCAATAATTTGGCAAGATTTAAAAAAAAAATAATGCGGCAATTTAATTCTAAAACCAGACATGCACAACGTTAACTGCGTGCAGTACAACATACTATAATGCAACACCGATCTTACAATATAATTACATATTAGTAATTATCCTTTTATCGGCTCAATGAATAATTATTTCAATTAGTTAGATACTTTAAAATGTTGTCAGAAAATTCTCAACCGGCGTGTAGGAAATTATCTCGCAGTTTTTTTTATAACAACATTTTTTCAGATAATGAGATTTTCCCACAGTCCATACAGTAATTAGACTGTAATTTCGATCAATTATATTTGTGTTTTTCGTCATAATATATTATGTTTTTTTTTCATATAAGAAATATGTAAAGCAATGTGATTCGTATACTTATTTAATTATTGATATATTTGCAAATCTGTAGTTGAACATACATCATTTGAAAATATTCCATGCATATCGCGACCCGAGAACTACAAGGTTCTAAGTGTCGATTTTTGGCCAAACTAAAGTAATAATGAGGCAGTCTTCCAAGTCACATTATCTACATACTATATCAATATGAGGTTGATATTTCTTATATTTTGTCATTAAACCCCAATACTACCGAGTTCTATGTGCACTTTACAGAATAACTGTGGAACTACAGAGTTCTACCACAATCTAAAAAGATCCATCGTTCTACAAAGTTCTATGTGCTTTGACATTTCGTGGTTGTGAATACATTTAAAGTTGTTAAAATGGTTTTAATTGCAATATGAAGAGTAAAATCTTGTTGTTATGTATTTTAAATTTATTATTAGGACTTCATGCAGTATATTTAACTAGAAACCACGAGTATTACTAGAAGAGTAGAAACTACTATAACTTTGAGATACATAACCTCAAAAAAATGTTTCGTGATATTTGATATCAACAGTAAATAATTGTGAACTCACTAATAGATGAATTATAATATTATGAAACATAATTAAGGTTTAATTATATTATCGTTGTTTAAAAAAAAATATTGAGAGTATTTTAAGGTTATTTCATTCATTGATTTAATGTTTTAGGTTTAAAAGTCTTCCTGGAAGTGATATAAATGTTTGAGATGTTTCAAATCTCAGAGGTGAAAAAATGGTTATGTTGTATTATAAAATCCCTATTCCTGAGACTTCCCACACTATAGAGATTGCTGGCTTGAAGTTTATTCTAAAACTGAGGCGAATAATTTAATAGAAGAATTTTTACACAACATTCCCTCAACCATTAGTAACAACCAAGCCAGTTGAAATTGAACAATAAACATTGGGCTTGTTGCATCAACAATAGTTTTGTATTTTTATTAAATTTTATTTTCAACATAATTTAAAATTACAAATAAATATTTAAGTTTTTCCGAATTTCTCATTTTCCCAACAATTTCCATACATTTTCTCCGGAAAATAATATTATATTAGATAACTTTCGAGAATTTTATTCATTTTAACATGAAAAGTGAAACTGTGTGTTCTGAATCACCAGGATTTCCATACAAATTTCAGTTAGAATCTTGTAGTAAAGGCGATTTGTTTGAGTTTCAGGTGGACAAAGTTCTAACTGAATTTATGATATATAAAATTAACCCTTAAAAACTAGTTTTAACGTAGTTTTATTGATAGTTACAACATAGCAGTACCATCATTGATATATTCAATCAAAAAAATAATTGAAAACATTCACAATTAACAAAATACAAGCGTTCAAAACTTCAACAGCCCATAACTTTTTTGCTGCAGTTGTTCACTTAGAACCCTGTAGTTCTCGGGTCGCGATATACCCAACAGAAAAAATCACTTTTAGAAAAAATACGACACCCTACGGGACTTGATCTGTAGCCGCTTGATTACGACAATTTTAACTAGTAGTTCTTACATGAAATGCTTTTCAAAATGTACATAAATGTCAAACATCTCATGCATATACTATATATGCATGTGGAGTTTTCAAATTATGTATGTTCAATATATAGAATGTTACATTCTCAAATCATGTATCTCATTTGTTGAATAAAAAAATAGTTTGTTAAATCTGTAGTTACCAAAGACTACCAAAACTATAATAACATCCATTACAGTATCATGGCGACTATTAACACCTGTTTATTCATTTTCTAATTATATATGAAGAAGCCTGCGTAACCTCGTAACATCACAGTCTGACGCAGGAGTGAAAGAAAGAAAATGTGTGAATCCTCGTGCTTTAAACTGAGGCGTACTTTCCTCTCACAATCGCACAATGGGCCACCGTAGTATAATAGTTAAAGTAGTATAGTTAATAGTAATAATAGTAAAATGAATGCAATGAGTGCCCAAAAGAACATTAAAACTTATCATCTTTAATACTATTGACCGAGGGTACTTGATGGAATTTGAATTTAAATTCTAATTGAGTTGAGTTTATACTATTTCATTTGAGTCATTTTTGCGAACATTTTTGAGTACACGCAAATGAAATAGTACAAAACTGAAGTCAATTAGAATTTATCATTTTAAATTATTGAGTTTTTCTTTGTGTTGGTGAAAAACAAGTGTTATTGTTTAAGCCAAATATAATACTAGTATGTTTATTTAAATTGAGGTGTGACAATGAAAAATGTGGTAGAGTACCTACTGTTAGTTTTGATATTGGATCACAGTATCAGAGTAGATCGCTTCTTCTTTTTCTTTCTTTCTACAGAGTAGATCACAGCCAATTTAAAGTTGGACATTTTTTTGACACAAGTTGGCTGCTTTATGGGGATTAAAATTCATATTGATTTGAGGTAAATCATACGTACCAGCTGTTACTGACTACTGACTACTGATCATACGTACTAGCTGTTCTGTGCACCCACTGCTAAAAATTATCGTGCACAGATAATTATATGCAGTGACGTCCCTTAATAAAATGCCGCCCTAGGCAGCGCCAAAATGCCGCCTCATTTCTTTATACATTTTTTTTATCATCCTTTCCTGAGTCCAATATCTAAGAAGTGTGTTGTATGGATGCATTACTAACAAAATATCAGACTAATTATTAACAGATCTGCACGTGGCGTTTCTGGTCACCAAGGACGTCGAAGGACAACGGAAGTAAACTAGATATCGCGAACCCGATAAAACCAATGAGCTGATTTTTCAATAGATATTTTCGTTATTACTAAGTTTAGGTAGCTATTTCTATAATGTATGTATTCCAAATGATTCTCCTCGATTTTCCGCCCTCCGAGTAACTGCCGCCAAGCGACGCTCAATCTGCCTAGCCCCACGGGACGTCACTGATTATGTGTAACAGTCTTATCCTCCCCATCCATCTACTCTTAAAAATCTGGAACAGGTAATACCCAAATATATAATATCATGTCATGTGCATCGAAAAATTTCTCAATGGTTTCAGACGATTCCTAGGACTGGCGCGGACAATGACACGTTCAGAAAGTTGATTGATTAGGTATATACCTAAGATTATTTATTTAAACACAGGATGCTAGAATTATCTACTTATGCTATTGACACACGTAAGGTTTCGATGTATTATGTATGCACAATGGACAAGAGTTTTTAGCCTTACACGGAAATATTTAGAAACTGAAGGTTGATTGCATCATTGACGTATGGTGAATATTATATTATTATATCTGCTTATGAACTTTATGATTCTTGCAATCAGCCGTGCACACATGGGGGGATTTCGCTTCCGGACCTCCCCCCCGGAACGAAAAAAATATTTAGGTGAATGTAATAATACTAATTCTTCTACGTTATGACCTCATGGCTGAGGATCGTGACCCGGATGATTTATTGATAACTCGTCACCGCTAGATTCAAAGAGCTAAAGTTTATGGGTATGGGAGGTAACTGTCCGTAAATGTTCGAGGTTTAGCGGAGTTGATGCGGAAGTCAGAGATACTTGCTCGATTTTGTTATCCCCGTTCATTACCGTCGACTTAAAACATCAATAATATTATTTATTTTATGTGGATAGATGGACCCCCCATACCATTTTATGTAATATTAAAGGTATCTAAGCTCGTTTTGATTTGGTAGTGGATCACAATAGTAAACAATTGGAGTGGATTTAAAATCCATTGCCAAATGATTAAAAAGAATCAATTGATGATCGTCATTAAACGTGGGGAATGTCAGTAAAATCTATGTCTCTAAAGAGGTACTAGCAAGTTGTAAGTTTTGGGAAACGCTAGCGACTAGTAAAATGTAATAATGTGAAATGGAAATTCAACATTCAACACTTAATAATGTCCATATAAAACTGACTTAATAATGGTATATTTGAGGGGTAAAGAATATGTTTTACTTTGCACTATTTTGCACTTTTTACTACACTTTGCCTGATTACCTCGCATAAAATTAGATCAAACGATATTCACTTGTATTAATATAATATGTAGCAATAAATAGATAAATGGATAGTAAATATGTAAAAAAATATTTTTATAATACGTATAAGTATTACAATTTACATCATTTTCATCATAGAGCCAGAGTGAAAAGTTCTGAAGCATAATATGTATGTATACTAAATACTCTACTAGTTACAGTGTTATTAGATCTATAAACCTTTGTTTCGAGATATTCTCGATAAAATATATTACATAATATTATGGAATAGTAACCTGACAAAAATAAATAAATAAAAGTGCGTATTCACTGGAATTATTGAACTATAAAATTTCAAACATACCTACCAACATTATTATTTTAATTATTCAAAAATAATATTTGTGGATAAGCCAAATAATATAGATTTGATGTCAATGAACTACATACTGTCGAAAAGTAGATAGGTACCTACCTATGTACTTACATACTCAGAGTAAATTCAATGTATAAAATATTAGTGGAGGTAACTGACATTGGAATAATTACTGCTCTCATTTATTAAAAATGTGTTCAAGTATTACTTGACATTTTAAATATAAATTCTTTGCACGAGGAACACTTCTCATTTTAAATTTCGAATTTTTTTTTGTATATCAGTATGCGTTGGCTTTTATAACTGTAGGTGGTGATTTTATTGCTGGTTTATATTTGTCAAATTACGTTCCCAGTTCAAAATATGATCTGATGAGATAGATCTGATATTATACCGCTCCGCATTCCAAAATTTTCTAGAACATTACGTAGGTACCAACATTACTATTTTTAGATGACCAACTAGCTATTTATGTGTTGTTTTTTTTATTAATTCCAGAAACGATGTGTCCTACAAGAACCTGCAAATTCCACGGCAGTGAAGGGAGACGGATCATCACACAATGATGATATCCATATTTTAACCATAAATATCATCTATCTCATTGTCATCGCCATTGTCAGAAAATCATTCGCCCGCCATGTTGCATTTTCGTCGTGTGTGCATTTTTATACTACGCATTTCCAGATACCAGAATTATAACACAAACAATAAACAAAAATAATTTCAATTATTATAATACACAATACATTATTTTGAAAGAATGGCACATACCTACCCAGTGCAATCTTAAATCTCAATACAAGTTGGCAAAACCATTAAATTACAAAACCTAAAATATCACCATAATGACTAGGTACTATACATTTATTACCAACTCTTGTAAATGAGGTAATATCTGATTCTATACAGACCTACAAACTTATCTGGAGAATGGCCAAAAATGGAACTACGAACTACCATAGGACGCCATATTGAAAAACGTCATTCGAATATCAGATTTTGCTAGTTACGAGTCGTTATTGGGTAGTTTTCGACAGTGGCTCCCCCATCTCATTCTCCAAATAAGTTTGTAGGTCTGTAATTCTGGAATTACTAGCTTTATGTTACGATTAAATCAGTTCTGTGAGTTGGAACCTACCAAAGTAGGTTGAATTTCTCTCTCGACTTCACTGGAGCTGTTCCCAAAAATAGCGAAGCTAAATAAATTAATGTTGCCCTACTTCTGTGCATTAACGTTTAAACCGAGTAACGCCATTCTAGTATTTTTTGTAATCCATTATAAATTTCAACGTTTAAATTAAGAAAATCATTCATTCTACAAGCTACCTTATTCATACAGTATTGTATATAAAGCAATTATAATTTTATCCATCATGTTCCCATTGTCTTTGATAATATGGATTTAGTATTTTTAAATGAAAATGTATTATAATATATTTTTAAATGTCATTTATTTTCTTGTGTAAATATTTTTTTATGTAAATACATACAACGCATTGTTTTTCTAATGACGCTCAATATTGAAATAGATTATAGTATGAAAAAATTATAAATTTTATATTAAAATACAATATTTTATACAAAATGAAATTTCTATCAAAATTCATTGTTTTGTTGTTATGATTCTGGTTGTAAATTGTTATTTAAGAATAAAAAATATATCTTAAAATTAATTTAAGTATTAAGTTATTTCATTACACTCAAATAGATAAGTATTAGTATTATAAATATATATATTTATCTATTAGTGTTCCCAACCGTCATTTACTAAAATCCCCCCCCCCCCATATGACACAAAACATGTAGATTTTCTCACAATTAGAAAATATGTAGAAACTATACATAATATTAAAAAAATATGGCATAATATTATCAGCATTATTTCGCTCGTTATTTAATATTGAAGAATAATAAATTTATTATGTTACAACTACTGAATAATTAATCATCAAGTATTACTTAAAATTAATGCAGAAAATATTAAGGCTATACTTCAGCTGGGTCACGGTCTAAAACGATCGTGACTACGCGACGCGAAGATTGTGCAAACGACGCATGCAGAACAAACCATAATTTGTCATAAAAATTCAACATCCTTCCATTTAATGTTATGTTTATTGTTCTATTATTAATAATAATAATATATTCATTGACATGTTTTCCTTTTCAAATTAATGGGTAACGTTTATTAGTAATCTTTGCAAGATTTAAGAAGTAATTCCCCCGGCGCCATCATAAAACAAATTGACGTGTTCACAGCTCGACTTTCGCTCTCCGATTGACAGCGAGCACGAAATTTCGTCGCACCTATAGTTGACAATTATTTGCCGTTACACTGAAGTATGCTCTTAAATTTCTGCAATCACTTAAGTATTGTATGTATCTATTATTTATTTTAATGGTAAGATATTTAAGCTGTTGCAGTGTTAAAATACGTTAGGTTTAACGCGATACGCCAGATCTGACAAAAAAAAATGTTAAGTTGGCAACACTTACTTACGCTGACTACTGACAATATGGATAATTATTGTAATATACTGTACCTTAAATATAAAAATAAGTATAGAATACATTGAAGATAATAAAATATTATACTGCAATATTGTTTGTAGGTAAATATCACAAACTTAGCAACCAATTCACTTTTGAACTCTTTCTTCGTTCTGGTTAAAATTATGTATATGACACTAGGTGGTGGAATGTAATATATAGCTGCCTACTAATTATATTATATTGATTTTCCATTTTATGTCACATATTTGTAGGGGGAGGAAAGGATAGATTCTGTTACTTACTTCACCCTGTCTTACATCAACATCGGAATATATGGTAAGAAGCACAAGATCGCACCGTTTCTGCCACACGAGACCAATAGAGCGTAGATCACTTTTGCGGCGTTAATGCGGCCTGCAGGTTAATGAAGTGTCAACAAAGACGACGAATCCGTCCAGCATTTTCCGATGCACATGCCCCAACTACGTGAAGAGCCTCTTTATTATCACATCCGTCACACTGACACACTTATAGCATAACGTGGTCAAATCCCCTAAAGTCGAGACCCTTTGCCGTTGGTAAGGTGTCTCAAAAAGCCATTTAGGAGTAATGGTAGCATGCGCGCGTTGAACAAATTTACTGCTATTTAGTGATATCTGACTGATAGGTTTATTATTACAATAGCAGCTATGAGTGAGCTGAACATACACCTGTCATATCCTCGCGAATATTAAGTTCAATCAAAGCACTACTATCGTTAGCAACTGTAACACATAAAGTTCCCTAAAACCTAATTTATATCAATATACTTACATAAGTATGTTGGTAAATTAAACGAGAAAGCATGGTCATGGTTCACAATAAATCTAAAAAACATACAGTGTATAAAAACTATTTACAAACATTTGTATAAATACCGACATTTGAAATGTTTTTTTTTATACATATAGCGATAAATAACTACGCGTGTGGATATTTGGGAGTTTATTTTAGTATCCATCAGAAAAATTCATTGAAGTGTGTTCCTGTAGAATGTTGTTTTTATCAAAGCGTACAAATATGTGCGATGTGGACTGCCCAAATTACATTTAATTTAATAGCATTATGGACGTATATTGAGTTTCAAACAATATTGTGCACGTTCATTTGTGCAGTGACAAAATTGATATAAATCTGTTTATTGGAAGCCAGGCGGGAACAGCTGCAATTTTCATAGCCGATTTCGGCTAAATTCATAAATTGAACAATGATAACCCAACCTAACAAATAATCCAATATATCGGCTATTTTCAAAATTTGTTTACTAAACAGACATGAACCGCAAAATTTTACAAATTTATTTTGTAAGCGGACGTAATAATATATAGATATACCTATGTAAGATATAAAACTTATTTATTTATTAACATTATACTAAACCTTACGCAATACATTATTATTTTAAATTAACCTTTAAAAATACATACAATCCAAAATGTTCTTTCTCAGGCACAGTGCAACAATAATGATATGAAAAATCATCACACTAGTTGAATTCTTACTATTCTTGAAAATGTCCAACTTGGCGAAGGCGACTCATACAGATAGCTGGATCCCTAGATAAACACAATCACATATTAAATACAACAAAGGTACCACAAAATACAAAACTATTTCAATTAATATACATTCTAAAAAAACAATTCGGAAAAATGCTACGACAAACTCAGGCTGGGACTCTAGGCCAATTAAATTTAAAAAAAACAATGCATTTAATGCACTTCGAAGATTAAAAAATACTCATAAACTTGCCCATTTTGTGATGTCAAGTCACGTCAAATAGTTTCTTTAAATTCTCCATATTCCAAGTAATTTAAACTTCATAATATGTATGTGTTTGTTGCCAAAGCCTGTATTTAGATTTTATGTTTATGTAATACCCGTACGATAGATAGTCTAATTTGAATGTAGGTATATCACAGAATGAAATCCATCAGCACAGTAATAGAAAGGTTAATTAGATCATACTCTAATATCTAGACTCAGCGCTTGAAATGGACAATTTTGCGAACCGGAGCGCTCGATAATTTCCCTAAAATTTTAACATATTTATTTAATTTCATGTGTATATAGCCTACACATGACTCAGTTAGTCACATTATTGTCTCCACGAGACGGATCGATAACCTCGGAGATTTCATGAACCAATGCGCTCCGGTGAGTTCCGGTCCATTTCGAGCGCTGTAAAAATCTAGTACTGAGATAATATTATGTGAGAGTGTAATTTATTATTATTCTTGAATATTGTGCATATTTCGCAATTCCGTCAATATACATCTATTGACTGAATAATGGCAACCTTTGGTTGCTCACCAATACAGACGAAAATATATATTGCTCGTAAATAAATTATTAGACAGGCAAACATTTTAAAGCATTTTAGGTACAGTTTGACTCTTAATTTACTATGGTCGTATTGGGCGGTCAATTAGCCGTGAAGAAAAGAATGAGTATGAACTTTTACCATAACGCATTCGCTCTGAACGATAAAATTCGCAGTATGTAGGTAGGAAAAATACAATTGTCAATTTTATTTATGACATTTAAGTGTTAGCCCTAATAATGAGTGCTAAGGGATCCACTATTCATATTATATTTTGAGAAATTACTAATTTTAGGTCGGAGCAATTATTGTAATACCTATCTGTAAACCTTCAGTAGGTACATAATTGGGTAAGATATAAGATATAATGAGAAGTGGGTGGTTTTGATTTGAAATAACCGCGAATCAAAAAAATCCAGGAAATATGTAGATGTTTCCATTTTAGAAATTGAGAGTCAACTGTTAATTGCTGAAATTTTAAATTTGGAAAGCTTTATAAAATATTTATATTATTTTGACATAAATGCATAGCAGTCTTTCATCTCATCATCATAAATCAAGAAAATAACAAATGCCAATAATATAGTTACAGAGAGCAGAAGAACGATGAGGAAAATCTCAGATAATGATTTGGACAACCATCAGAACAGTTTTTTTTCCAATTGGGAGTAAGAGTTGAGTTGATAGTAGAGAGCGAATCACACCGAGAAGCAGAATACATGAAGCTGAGAAATATCTTCGTCCCGTAAGAGGAAGTACACATAAAATTTTGATTAATTATTATTAACATTTTCTAGATTTTTTTTAAAACTTTTGTTAACTGTCAATTATTGGTGGAACGATATTGTATTAATTAAAATAAAACACTATATTATAGTACTTATTCTTTCTATTATAACCTACAATATATTTAAGTATCAATATTTATTTTATATATATTATCCACAATAAATTTATTACTGCAGGTAGTGTATTCTGAAAAACTAGGTAAACATAACTGACTTATTGTTGAACACCGGCATTCTTAAAATGTTGAATTTAATTATTGTTCATACAGAACCTTGTTTTTTTTTTACTTTTGTTGGTATCTACATAATATTATGCATAGCTGCAGTGGCGAAGGGTGGAGTATGCTGTTAATATCTGACATACATATTGCACACTAAACTTTGTCAGTCAAACGTATCAATGAACTAAGACTACGATGTGTAGCTGTAGACAGTCTTTGTTAGTTTTTAAAGTTCCATTAAACACTGTCTAATCCAAGCCGTAGTAGATAATATTAAAAAAAATATTCATTTATCTAATCTAAAATTATGCGATTAAACTATACATAACTTTTTAGATAAAAGAATATTTTTTATCGATTATTAGTTTGGTTTATTCAGGGCTTATGGAATTTGAAAAAACTAACCACACCAAATGTAATTATGTATTCTTAGTTCAAAGAAAACAAATAAGTATGACTGAAAAAGTTTAGTGTGCACTATAATGTCCAATCTTGACAACTTATCTTCACCCCTCGCCACTGCATCGCTATAAGATTGTATATCAGTTTGTATTAGTTAACAATTTCCCATTGAGGCGGAAGAAGCTTTTCCGGATGATTATTGAATAATATGGAATTACTATACAGTGTGTTTTATTTTAATTAATATAATTTTCAATCCAAGAATAATCACCAAAATAGTGTGTTGACTGAGGGTAAGAAACAAAAAAACACCAAAGACATGTTAATATTTATTTAGTAATGAATAAGCACTCAATATAAATATGTTACATTGTATGCTCAGTGATGAGAGTTAAAATTAGGTACAATACTTTCCAATGATTCGATTTATTATACACTTCAATTATGATTGATTGATGCAATAATATGATGTCTTATTTACTTTTGACTTTTTTGAAATATTCTTCGCGAAAGCTTTTATTCATGGATCCTCCGATAAGCGTCCTTATCCACACTGGGGGCAAACATATGAAGAAGCTCTGCAAAAAAATCGACAGATATTAAAATTAGGTATATTCAACCCCGAAAAATTGAACTATTTCGTAAGGTCTAGGATGTTTGGCGCTACCATCTGCACGTCAGGAAAATTGACATCTTGACACCGGAAAAGATAAATAAAATACACGCAGGCCACAAATTAAAACTATAATAAGACCATTTTTATTATGTATGTATTATGTCATAATTTATAGTGCTGTTCACATGTTTAATTTTATTGTTATGAAATTTAAAAAAATCAAATGAAAATTATTTCCATTTAAACTTATTCAATACATTTTTGTTATCCAAACTAGGGTGATAATGATTTATTAATTGGACAGACGATTACATAGTAGAACTCTATTTGTAAGTTTTGAAGAACAAATATCGATTCTTCGACGATTATTATCAGATAATTAAACAAAATATACATAAAAAACCACAATAATGATTATTAATTGCGCAATATCTTGAAATTCCAGTGAAGCAATTGCCCTTTGTTTTTTTTTTATATGAACAAGTGCCTCAAGACACTCAAGAGGTTTGTCTGATTAGATTAAATTGTACCCACACCATGTGATATTTCACAACAGCGTTCATCGTTTTTGTAAGTCAGCTTTTTGGAATAATAATTAGTGTCACAATCAAAAGTTCGTTGATGTTCCTATTGGCACGCGCAATTTGCGACACTAGTCTGTTTGTGAACAGAACTTCGCCATATAGCTGCTGCCAACTATACGCCATCGTCATGAGACTGAATTTTACAGATATCATTGTATTGTCTTTAAGGGTTGATAATAATATTTTATAATGTAACCAAATTTATAATTGACTGCCATGTGTTCTAAAGTACTAAAAACTACGGCAACTTGACAACATTTATCTTTATATTTTCTAATATAGGTAGGTAGGTAATAATATTAGATTTAATTGCCTATTAATTTGATTGGCCAAGTCGCAACATAGGTACGTGAATTATTCCTTCTAGAAATAATTCTATCATCATTAACGGCGTCAAGGTGGCAATATTCTAGTTGTTCTGACAGTTCTAGTCGGCGCCAAATCGTCCCATTCCACTTTATGTTTGAAATCTCCACCGTCTGTGTGTCTATTCGATACACAAGGCGGTTATCGATCGGCAGCTATCGACGGCAGTGTATCATATTTATGAATTGCGGTTAATTGTTACAATAAGATAACAATAAGCCCCTGTCTTGGCTGTGTTAACTTTTAGAGCGAGGTTGACAGTTTAGACAGCTAACTTATTGTAACAATTATAATACCTCAATACATAAATATGATAAGCTACCCTCGATAGCCGTCGATAGCCGCCTTGACCCTTGTGTATAGAATAGGCCCACTGGCGTATATTATGACAAAAGCTACGCAGGTTAAATCGATATGTTAGTGCACAGATGTGTTTCCAGTCTGAAATATTTAAAAAAAACTGAATTTAAAAGATTCGAATCGATTGAAAATCGAAAACGAAATGAACATATTAATACGTATTTGAATGAATCAATATTTTCTCAAATACCATAATTTTTGACCAGACAATATTTAACAGCATAAAGAAAGGTATGTATGTGAATATTGTGTATAATAATAATTCAATTTCGGTAAAAAGTGGACGTAAAATACCTGTGCACAAACGACTGAAATGAAAATCACAAAGTTTTTGCAATGTTTGAATTTCACGATTTTGAATTAAATACTAATTATTTTAACCTAGATAGGCACTGAAAATTTATAGCAAGTATTGCAGCAAATTACGAGTAAGTTAATGTCCCAATATCTTAATAATTATAATTATTACAGAAAAAACGTTTAAGTACACTTAAAATAACAAAACAGATTGCGGCCATAAAACATTCTTGAAAGTTCACCAAAGGATTGTTTTAATTCGCTACTGAGGTCTTGTAATAAAAATTATAAAATGTATCTAAAAACCGTATTTGAACGAAATTGCTTGACGATAAAATGACTGCACTACAGACAATTATTGTATACACAGTTAGAGCATACAAACCGGTTTAAACTATAACCGGTTAACTGGATAACCGCGCGTTTTTAAAAACCGGACGGTTAACCGACTAAATACTCAGTAATTAGGTATTTGTACGAAAAAAAAATATAATTAAGTACGTGAAAAGACATCAAGTTCGGCATGACAAAAAATTAAATGTTACCTACTAAATTTGGTTAGGTACTACCCAACGGTTAACTGATAATCTTAATTACAGATAGATAGTCTAGCGCAGTGGCTACAAATATATATTTTTGGAATACAAATGGAATTTCCTAAAACCCCACAGAAATCCAGAGTATTTTTGAAAATTCTGACAATTTAAACCGGTTAGACGGTTAGTTATTCGTAAAAACTCCGCTAACCTGGTAGAATTTTTCCCTGGTTATTTGCGTGTCCTACATACAGTTAGAGTTGGGTTTCGGGAATTCTCGAGAATTGAAATTTTTAACATTTCGGGAAATCCCGGATCTCGAGAATCTTTTCTCTGGATTCGGGATTTGTTTATTATCAAATATTAATTGAAAAAACGATTTTCTATATGAAAAAAGTGGACAGAAAACACAAAACGTTCAAAGACTGATCGGGGCTTGTAACACAATTAATCTAAAGTCGACTCAAAATGAGCGCAATTTTTGCAACATCGGGGAATTTTGCGTCTCAAAAGCGTACGCGATTGTCATACGCAGCGATTGACAATCTGTGATTATTTTTAATGTTTTGAATTGTTTTTGTTTTCGTACTTCTGTTTTGTTTGGCTTCTTACATATATAAAAAAAGCATATTTTTTTCGGAATTTGTCTGTTTTTACATTGATTTTAAGATTTTTACAGGTTTTTTTAAATTTCCCGACATCACGAGAATTCTCGAGAATTCTTTTCTGAAAATCCCGAATTTCGAGATTGAGATTTTCTCGGGAAATACCCAACTCTACATACAGTGTATAATATCACAAAAATATCGGAAAGAGTCAAAATTCCATAATAATTATCTATAAACCCGTATCTTACAAAATGCACCGTAAATGTTCACATTATTTCTTTTCACAAGAATAGCAATTAATTACAACTAACAAAAAAGATTAATATGGGTATGAAATTTTGTCACTGCATTAATATTGTATATCACATTTATTTTATTGTTAAAATATAAGATTAATTTTCAATCAAATCCCATGTAATATTCCAATTTTTATGAGGAACTTTAAGCTTTGAAAAGTGATTTAATACCACATATATATCCGCGTCCGTCGCATCTGTACTCTGCGTGACGCGGAAACAATATTAGATAATGCATAAATTATTGGCTCTACCTACTAATAAAAAAAGATCATTGCAATATATTATAATATTTAAATTATTTCCTGTACCGGAAAGACAGATTCAGACAAGTACAGATTCGAGCTTTATGGATAATGATACTTTATAAGAGTGGTAAATAAAATAGAATTCCATCGAAAACTATTATATTATAATTATTATGTTTTACATACCAGGAATCTTAAAACAGTTAATGAATAGTACTGACCTGGATCCCATGTGCCCAGTATCCGGTGGTGCAATCGGTTCTGCCTAGTGTGCTGACAGCATGCCGAGCATACGTTTCAGCATCAGGAACGAAGAGGTTGGCGGACATGAGGCGGTCAGAGAAGGCATTCATCTTCGTGATGACAAACAACGGCGCGAGGTGCTGGACAGTCACACCGAACCGTCCGTATTCGTTACGAATGGCTGCCGTAAAAGTCTTCACGTAGGTCTATTCAATTTCAGGTAAACAAAAATATTCATTGCAGTTAGATGTTTCCACACCGTTTTCTGTAGCCACCAATTTAACTATAAGTACTAATTTTTTTCATAAGTTATAACAAGGAAAATTAACGAAACTTTCTTCTATAATTGAATTCCAATCCTTTTGGTTGTCATTAAGATACTTTAAAGAGAAATAAAATTAAATATCAATTTGTCATAGTAGTTAGAACTATTTCTTCTAAGTTATTGCTCTATATTGTAGGATCATGACTAATGAGTGGATTGCTGATACCAATGAAGATTTTAAAGAACTACCCAGGTATTGGTAAAAACACGTATTTTACTTCCAGGTTGACAGACTTTTTACGAGGAATAGTTGTTAATCATTGGAGGCATACTGTGGATCCAAATAATGATTAAATACTGTATCATGTAAATTTGACCCAGATAAGAACATTGAGAAAGAAGCGAACGAAAAACCTCTTAACCACAATTCACGGAAGAAAATCAGCAATATACTATTACAGCTGAAAATGGAACCTGAACATTGGGACACTAAAGGAACCTACAAAGTATTATGAAACAGCGGCCGATAACAGGATTGGAATCATGCAATACGCAAAATGAATATGAACACATTTTTATTGTGTTGATATTAATATAAATTGTCCATAATATATCTATAACCAGGTTTTAATTTGGTAGTTCCATTAGTTAATTAAACACCGGCTTTCGATATCTTCCGTTCGGTTCTGGAACCTTAAAAAAAAGCTCTGCTTGAAATGAGTATTACCTACTACACATTCACAATAATAAATATTATATTCTGTAAAACGTCGACTGTAATAGATAAAATGAATAATTATTATTGCGCTACAAACTATGCATACCTTGGTAGCGCCATAAACGGTCATAAGTGGCAATGGCTGAAGCTCCGATCCAGAGGAGACATTGACAATAGCGCCCTTTCCCCTGGCCTTCATTTGGGGAACTATCATCCTAGTCATCATGGTGACCGCTCCGACATTTATGTTAATTATGTCCCACAGCTCTTTGTCTGGCACTTCGTTCAAGTACATTGGGTATGTGTATTGTTTTCCAACATTATTGACTGCAAAGCAACAAACACAACATTGATATTATATAAACATAGCAACGTCGCCTTTCGTGATCAAAATTGTTGACATTTTTTTTAAATTACGATATTTTTTTCAATCATTATCGAATTTCCTCGGGGGCCCTCGGAAATTCCTCGCGACCCACGGGTTGGGGAGCAGAGGCATGAAATGCATAAATGCAGCGTAAACAATGTAGCTATTAATACGATCCAGTGCTACAAAGATGAGCAGCTCAAAATAACTACCAACAATTACATTATGTAGAATAGATGTACATTGTACAATATCAGTAAGTCTATTCTGTTTCACACAATATGCTATTTGTAGCAACGTTCTCCAGAGCACGTCTACCATTCATTCATACACAAAAAATACTGTGAATAAACAAAAAAATATTTGATATTATACTCGTAGCTAACTAAATAATATAGGTGTATTATACAGAAAATGTTATGTACTCAACGACAATAATAAATAATAAGGAAAATAAATTGTCTAGTGCTTTTTTATATGAAAAGTTGTAGGTACCTACGTTAAAAAAATAATGAAGCAAGTTTCAATTAGTTTTGATATTTTTTTTAAAATCAAACAATCTATTTTTGTCTTCGAATTGAATAATAAATAATTGTCTACGCTTAATTTTCAAATATTTATTGATAATTATCGGAGAAAACTAAGTTTGAATATTATGTCAAAAAACCTTTGTCCCTTGACAATTCCTGGTGATGCTTCGTTTGTATGGGTTAGTCAACAGACTAAGGAACCGAGGTTAAAAGGTAATAATGTACATATATTATAAATTCGATATAACTATTGTACAAATGTAATCAATCAGTAATCCCTAATCAACATTCTGTAAATGAGGTATTGTTCTCCAGTTCCATTATTAATATTATAAAAAAATATATAATATAATATTTTTTATGTTTATTTGTGTTTTCAGGTGTTAGTCAGGCAAAACATTACAAATTAGATACATCGCGCTTAGACAGATTTTATACAGATCCGAATTTAACTAGTCAGGGGCCCTATTTAGGTAGGTTACTACTAAGTACTGATTGTCCCCCCCCCCTGCCAACAGAAGAAAAACTACAAATTTATATATGTATACTTGTATAACAAAATGTAACTACCTAAAAGTGGTAAAGGACACAAGAAATTACATTTCATAATTAAATATTTCTTAAATGTAGATCGTCATCTTAATAACCAATACTTATTTAATATTGTAATAAACGAGTTTTCACCGAGTGTTATTCTTCTTTCGTCGAGGAAAAAAAGAGGAAGAACGCTTAGTGATAACCCAAAAATCTATTAAGAAAATAAACAACTTTCAATATTTCAAAGATGATTTTTTCATGAAAGAATGGGTCTATTCCAAGTTGCTCTAAAGCCCAATCAACAAAATTTCGACGCACCAAATAGTCATTGTGTTATGTTTACTGTATTTTATACGCTTTCCAATCCAAATCTTTCCGTGTAGTGCCATACGAATGTTCATGTTCTCGAGAACGACGTGTATTTGATTGTTCTGAATTTTTATCCACATTTTGATTCACAATATCGATATTTTCCGCAGTACGTTTACGTTTTTGCCGGGTTGGATTCTTAACATATTAACAAACATTTCCATTTGACTGGAATTTTCTAATTCAAATATGAATAGTAAGGTCTTTTTATTTTAACCATAAATTCACGTAATACCTGAAACAGATTCAATATTGTTTTAATAAATTTTAACAATTTATATACGCTGTATTAATAGCTGTGTATCTTTGCATGATGATTTGACAAACAAATAAACAATACTGAACACAAATGTAAATTTTGGTGAGAATCAAAAAAAAAGGCTGATATGACATTTTAAAATTCTATAGTATCTACTAATTTAATAATCGTATGTATATGATTTAATATTTTTAATCTATTGACAGTTTTCGTTCTAATTTTAAATTAACTAAACACATAATTTCGTAATAATTTAAATTCAGTTATATACAGATGATATTATTTTAAATTCTTGATACTACGAGGCTTTATTGTGAAGAGATTGTAAAGAACTGACATATTTTGTCAATAGCTATTAATTGAGTAAAATATGCGTATTTCTATACTTTGTTATAAAATCGAAATAGCCATGAGATCGTGTAAAATATTGATAGGTTACCATTAGATAGATTAATACAGTGTGCGTCTCGTATATTATGGTAATAAATCATTTTTTAACATATAAGTATTATCCTGATATTAGCCTTTTGAAAAAAGTTACCCAAGGAGATCTGCAACATCATGGATCAAAATATAACAAGTCAATATTGACGAAGACACAATAATGAGTTCAAAATCCTTGAAAATGCAGTTCGCTTGTCATATTATAATATATTACAGTAATATAATATAATAAATTATCCTCTTCCCTCCAATTCTAATAATATAAATTTTACGTTATATTAAAATAAATGTAGTTTCCTATATTATTATGCATGGATTCTTTTATATTTTTATATTTTACCATACCTACCACAGAACAGATTAACATAACCAAGGCTTTGAAGCCAGATTTGAGTAATGACTTAATGACGATCAGGCAATAAAACGCAATAAATGCAAATCCGCATGAATATTTTCAAATATTACCAATATTGAATGCGCGTTCCGTTTATGTGTCAAAATCTAATGCATATTATTTATGATACAGACGAAATTATTAAAAATGCTTATGTTCATCACATAATTCTCCACACTCGAGAATTTGTACCTTATTAGTAATTATAATTATAAGTTTCAGGTGGGCCGAGATGGCAACCTTCTTCCCTTATTTCTGTGTTCCTTGTACCACGCTATTAATAGACACTCGCGTAGTATATTTGATGCATCCCCACCAATGTAGTTGCTAGTTCTTAACGATAAACATATGTCAGACGAGGCAAAAGAATGAGCTATTTGACACGAAAAATGGTAGAGTTCCTTTAAAAAATGCCATCAATGTACCTAATGATATTGTAATTAAAAAAATCTTATACTTTCATATAAGTATAAATTTGTTATATCTATTGTAAAAAAGTCGACTGAGGCGTAACACATGTAAAATTATATTACTTTTTAAAGTTTTCAATCGGTAAAGAATATACGTTTCTATAATTATGTTCTTCACGATTTTAAAAATTTGTATTGAGTCTTTTCTGACAAAAAGGTTGCCGATCTCGTAATACGTGCTATCTTTTGTTTGTATCACTGAAATTGGTGTAGACATTGAATTTTTGTAAACTTAACATTATTATTTTTAATATATGTATATAAACAAGACAAAAAACTAAAAATTATGAACAATCGATCAATTTAAAATATTTTTTATGACGAAAACGCGGAAACTATGTCATAACTACTATGCCACTTCTAGGTAAATCCGAGGCTATAATTAAGAAAATGAAAAATTGAAAAATTTTATATTTAAAGTTTAAGGTTGCGTTATTTTTTTTAACAGCAATATCAAATACTGAAGGCAGCCAGCTGTTCAGACTACCATTTCAAAATAAATAAAATAACTTTTTAAAGAAAGTGGAACAAACAATAACCACATAAACTATAAGGCATCAGTGTTGCCATATTTTGAAAGTGGAATTATAGTACAAAGCCTCCAAAATTATAGTATTTGGGGATAAAATATAGTACGCGTTGTCATCTGTTGAAAATGAAAATTTTCCCAATTTTTTACAGTCGACTCGTTTTTATTAGGTGAAATATTTCGTCGCGGGCCGCAGGTTCCCAATTTTTCATAGTCGGCTTGTTTTTTTTAGGAAAAATATTTCGTCGCGGGCCGCAGGTTCCCAATTTTTCATGGTCGGCTTGTTTTTTTTAGGAAAAATATTTCACCGCGGGCCGCAAATTTACAAATTTCCGAAGACCACTCGATTGCGAAATGGCAAGTGCAAAATTATAGTACTTTTATGTAAAATTATAGTACGATTTTCAAAATTATAGTATTTTGGGCGTACTATACCTATTTTATATCGTACATAGTACGCGGACCAAAATTATAGTACAAATACTATAATTATAGTACGGTTGGCAACATTGTAAGGCATTCGCATGCATATACCTACAATTATATTATTATTATTGTGACAGTTATAGCATCGCTAAGGTAATTTTGGATTATTATTAAATATTCTAATAATATAATTGAAATGTCTTTCTGAGATTTCAAAATATTTGCCATTTGATCAGCGTTTCGACTATTTCCATGATACTGTTATGTCTCTCCGGGGAAAAGGCAAAGGAATTAGGTGACTTGTGTTGAAAGGAACCTGGGTTGGTATGATGGTGTTCTCCTTTCTTTGTCTCTTTACCAAAGACTGGACTTCTGTGTAACTCCAGAGTAGTATTCACGGCTGTTACGTTTAAAGACCGTCGTCTTGAAGTTTTGTCAGTGTGATTTACCTTTGAGGATGAGTTTGGACTCGATGGCGAGAAGATGATTGAGAAACAATAAAGCTTTCGCGAAAGTTACAACATTAAAGTTTATTCAACGGAAAAAATGCGGGAAAAAATGCGGGAAAAACATACGCGTTACAAAAAAATTAAGAATAATAGACAAATGCGCGATGTGTGTGTCCTTTTTATAGATTTTGGTGATATCATATTATTTAGTTATTGACGTGTTGTCTGTGATATCCGGGCGAGGGTCCACGGTACTACGGCCGTCTGCTGGCTCATACTTGTGTGGTGTTTATCAAGTTAGAATAATTCTGTAGGTATTGCATCATATTACATGGCTACTGTTTATTAACCCTTATTAACTTGCAAAGTTTGGTAGGTATAACATACTCAGAAACTTGGGACGTCATATGACAATACGATGAATTTGTTTCGTTATATTATAACACAAAAACTACTGGATTAAAATAATTGAAACTTTCACAAGTTATAGATTACATTATTGGTACTTATCTACCAAATTTAGTAGATAAAGTTTTATTTCGTTATCCGAAAAGGTTGCGAAGATACAAGATAAATCTTCCCGACAAAACGCACTTGCAATAATTCATCACGAATAGGTGAACTGGTCAGATTGCATCAGTAAAATATTGTGAGATTAGGTACGAGTCAAGGGGTATGTACGTCTACATCCAACTGATGTCGATCGTGCGGATTTATTTGATGTGATACTGTCGTACGTGTCTAAAATCACTGACTGAATATTCGTAGACATGGGATGGTTAGCAGAGGGACGCGCGTTTAACTCCAACTGTGATATGTCTCATTTATATTTTTAAGCAATCAATCTATTTCACCATTTTGTATAATACTATGTCTACTTTTATACGTCACAGGCGAATGTTTTCACAAATTAATTTAATCAAATATACCTACAGTCGAACTTGGTTATTACGAGGAAGATGGGACCGGCTGAATTTGCTCGTTATAAGCATTACGTCCTAGTTATGTCGTTGTATAACATTTTTCGCACCACCTTCGATTTAAGCATAGAACATAAAAAAATATGAAAACCATCGTAAAATCCCCGAAACAAGAAAAAACGAAACTACAAAAAGAAGTTGTTTATTGTGATGAAGTGCTGAGCCGCCGGCGCTGGTAGGTGCCTACTGACTTCACAAAGCTTGGATTTTTTACATGCAATTTCAACCATGTGCGTGGATACTTTTTCAATGTCGTCGGCGAAAACACCAATTAGGTACCTACTTAGACACTTAACTAGTGTCATAAACGTAATCCGATCCCGGCGGCATCGGTATAGTTAACTGCCCGGTCGGATTTTATTGCTTAGGGTCGGAAATATTGCTTTTAAACGATCGACACATTAACAGTTTTGCTCGGTATACCCGAGAAGTAGCTCGTTATAAAAGTGAATAAATGTATGGAGATAATCATAAACTAAAATTTCAACGAACATTTCCTCATTAAATTCGAGATCTCGCTATGTCCGTGATCGTAATATCCAAGTTCGACTAATAACTGTTGTTTTTACCTAATATTCCAATCTGCATATCCCGCAGTTGTTCTTCAATTTTTTTATAAACCGATTCCCCTTCAGAAAAATCAGCTTGAATGATTTGAGTCTTCACAGAATGCTCCTTTTCTGAAAGAAAAAAAAAACAGTTTTAGAAACATCATATTAATATCCTCAATTATCTACACATCATTTTGTTCATGACATCAATTATTATTAACCGCAGACGCAAAACAATCATAAAATATTTGTGGATGGTGGCAGAGATAGGTTGTAGGTTGCTGGCAAAACAGGTGTGTGCCTCTCGTCCGAGTAGAGTAGTATTTTATTGAATCATTTATCGTCATCATCAGGGGCGGGCACAACCCGGTGTGGGTCTTGGCCTCCTCCAACAGCTCCCTCCACCTGTCCCTATCCAGTGTAGCCGCATTCCAATTCGGTACCCCCAGAATACGGCAATCACTGACAGCTCCATCCAACCAGCGAATCTTTGGCCTGCCTCTTCTTCTACGCCCTATTGGATTGCTGAACATCACTCTCTTTGCCGGTTCATTATCATTCATACGCTGCACATGACCTAGCCATCGCAGTCTCCCAATCGTAATTGATTGAACTGCGCTGCAATCTTCGTACAGCCCGTAGAGCTCAGCATTATATCTTCTCCTCCAATTGGTGCCGTCCCTGATGGGTCTATATACCTATACGGCGAAGAAGTTTTCTTTCAAAAATGTTCAGGGCTCGTTCATTTCGCAGAGTTAATGTCCAGGTTTCCGATACGCAGGTGAGCACTGGCTTTACAAGTGTCTAGTTAAGGGGGGACATGCTCGTCGAAGGTCAAAATTGAGTTTTTATTGTATATTCAAACCATGATCCTGGACACTCCTTAAACGTTGTAGATGATCTATGTATATACTTTTGAAGCCTTATTATCCTTTATAGTTATTTTAAACATTTGATGACTGCATGAAGTATTTTTGTTACATAAAATAGTATTCTTTTAAACCTCTCGCTCTAATGTTTTAGAATATAGTCATATTTCGGTACATAACTGTGCAGTGGTGTTAAGATTTTTTACATTTATTAATTTTTAAACGCATTTATAAAACCATTAGCATAATTTATTACGAGATAATTTTTGTAAAATATTCACGATAAAAAAATATATTGATAATCTCTGTGATCCCAAATTTGACAAGAATTAGGCATTTTATTATTCAAAAAATCGGCAAGATTAACACATTTCAAGATGATTCTAAAGATATTTATTATAAGCTATGTCTTTGACCATTCAAGTGTGATAAACATCTTATGAATAATGATTGCTTTATAATAATTATTGACCTAAGAATAAGGTAGTGTTTTTTTGAAATACGCCATTTCTTTTGTCATTCCCCAGTGGTTAAGCTACAACATACGGCCGTAGCCATAAATTGACAAACTATAATTGAAGTAAAGAGTAAAATGATATTGACGCGCGTGTTTGAACATGTATCGTTTAAAAAAAAATAAAAAAAAATTCAGTTAGGTACATGTTCAAACACGCGAGTTAACATAATTTTACTCCCTACTTTAATTATAGTTTGTCATTTTATGGCTACGGCCGTATGTTGTAGCTTAACTACTAGGGAATGACAAAAGAAATGGCGTATTTCTAAAAAACACTACCTTATTCTTAGGTCAATAATTATTATAAAGCAATCATTATTCATAAGATTTTTATCACACTTGAATGGTCAAAGACATAGCTTATAATAAATATCTTTAGAATCATCTTCAAATGTGTTAATCTTGCCGATTTTTTGAATAATAAAATGCCTAATTCTTGTCAAATTTGGGATCACAGAGATTATCAAAATAATTTTTTATCGTGAATATTTTACAAAAATTATCTCGTAATAAATTATACTAATGGTTTTATAAATGCGTTTAAAAATTAATAAATGTAAAAAATCTTAACACCACTGCACAGTTCTGTACCGAAATATGACTATATTCTAAAACATTAGAGCGAGAGGTTTAAAAGAATACTATTTTATGTAACAAAAATACTTCATGCAGTCATAAAATGTTTAAAATAACTATAAAGGATAGTAAGGCTTCAAAATTATATAAATAGATTATCTACAACGTTTAAGGAGTGTCCAGGATCATGGTTTGAAAATACAATAAAAACTCTATTTTGACCTTCGACGAGCATGTCCCCCCTTAAGAGTGCTTTTAGTTCGGCGAGATAGTGTGCGGCACTTAAAATGTCTTAACAGGCCAAAGTAACATTTATTCGCAGACATGATTCTCTTGTTGATTTCTTCTGTAATATCATGTCGATATTGAATCATTACAATCTATATATAATACGAGGGTGGGTCAATAATTCCTTAGAAAAAAGCATTAAAACAGTTTTTATTTTTGTATTTTTTTTTTATTTCTCAACATAATCTCCTTGGAGCTCAATACACTTGGTTAGACGTTTCTCAATTTTTTTTAAACCGTCAGAAAAATAAGTTTTCGGAAGGTCCTCAAAATAAGCATTTGTCCGATCGATGACTTCTTCATTTGAAAAAAAACGTTGTCCACTTAGCCATTTTTTTAAGTTTGGGAAAAGGAAAAAGTCACTGGGGGCTAAATCTGGCGAATACGGTGGGTGGTCGGCCAATTCGAACTTCAATTCTTCAATTTTAGCCATTGATCGTAAACATGTGTGAACACGGGCATTGTCCTGATGAAAGAGGATTTTTTTCCTGTTTAAATGAGGCCATTTTTCTTCAATTTCGTTTTTTAGCTGGTCCAATAAAGATGCATAATAATCCCCTGTTATTGTTTTTCCTTTTTCCAAATAGTCAACGAAAATAATTTCACGTGCATCCCAAAATACAGTAGCCATAACCTTACCAGCTGATTTTACGGTTTTCGCCTTCTTTGGACATGGTTTGTCTTCGCAATCCACTGCTTTGACTGTTCTTTCGTCTCGGGAGTATAGTGGTGTATCCATGTTTCATCTACAGTCACAAAGCGACGAAAAAATTCATCCGGATTGCGTTGCATGAGCGACAACAGGGCTTTAGAGGCCACCACCCTATTGCGTTTATTGTCGACTGTGAGCAAACGCGGCACCCATCTTGCAGAAATATTTTTCATGCCCAATTTGTCATGTAAAATAGAAATGACGCTACCTTTTGAGATCCCTGTAACCTCAATTATCTCACTCAACTTTAATCTTCGGTCACTTAACACCATATCGTGGATTTTATTGATCATTTCTGGTGTAGTCACCTCTACAGGACGTCCTGAGCGTGGTTCATCCTTTGTTGATGTACGACCACGTTTAAATTCATTTAACCAGTTATAAATAGTTGCAAGTGAAGGAGCAGATATGGCGTGAACTAAATCCAACTCATTTTTTATTTCCTTTGCTGTTAACCCTTTTATATTAAAATGTTTAATAACAGCTCTAAACTCAATTTTCTCCATTTTCCATTTTTCCATTTTCCACAAGCAAATTTTTTTTTTAAATGTACGAGAAACACACAACAACCCGACCAATCTGATTGAAACTTCGCAGCATACTGAATCGGTAGTGCCGCTGCATGAAAACAAACCGCTTACAGTACTAGTCGCGCCACTTGTCGGCTTTTCTAAGGACTTATTGACCCACCCTCGTATTATCTTGATAATAAACATATCAGTTGAGTACTAATTATAGGCAGAATATTTAAAAATATCTAAAAATATATAATCGACAATGCGAAAATATTCAATATGTTCTAGAGGTAAACAAGATAACCATATTTTATAATTCAAGGATATAAACAATACATTCATCCACGTCAGCTTCAAATATTTAGACACAATATTTAATTTGAACATATTATGACCTAGCTATGACCAGTACCCAAGACCTTGCACAGGCCCGGTCCGATCCGGCATTGGCCGATGGACCACGCGCTCTCGAGAGCTCGAGTCCTATGTTGCTCCAGGCGCCGTAAGAAAAGACAAACCTACACGAAAGAGTTTGGTATTTATTTTTAATTACATTTTTAATTGTAAAACATTTAAAACGCGGGAAACCTGTGCAGTAGATTGTGTAATACTATAATCGTAGGTAGACATCTTGGCAAATTAATTCGATAAAATAAATATTACGCCGAGAAAAGGGTAGGATATCGTTGTACTAACTCAGTTAGTACGCGTAGTCCTATTACATAACTCAATACATTTACAGAGCACATTTACAGCCAAAAATGGAATGACGGGCATATTTTCTTCAACGAAAACTGTATTTTACAACGTTTTTCTTAGCTCGTATTCTTATTTGTCCGGTGGTTCTTTGTCCGGTTTGCAATCGATTTTTAACTAACTCTCCGACTAGCTAGACATTTGAAACTTTTAGAATATATCAGAACACGATGCCAATGCATTTTTTAATACCTACTTTTAGCCACCTTTAAGTAGAATTGAATTCATTTTCAGAAGGTGATGTCTCTAGGTAAAGTTGTTATCGAAAAATAGCTAGAAAAGTTTATTAATCGGTAAATATATATTCAAAAGTAATGAGAAAAATAAAATAAAAAATTAAGAAGTATCATGGAGTTCTATATACCAAAAATACGTGTCAAATTCGGTACATTTCTATCGGGTGGTAAGAATGAATGACATAAGATTTATTATCAAAATTACGATAAAAATGTACGTAAATCTATTACCCAGGGAAACGCTAAACGAAAATTGGAATTTATTATATCCTTATATCTTGTTTTTCAAATTTAAAAAACATCGATTTAGAGGTTAGAAAGCACGCAATTAAAATCGAAAAACCTCGGCTTAGACGCAATTTATCGCGAAAAACGCTTAGCGTTTCTATTAAAAATATTATTTATTAATTTTTACGGCAGTAATTTGAATTTAATCTTGTATTTTTGTATATTAACGAATCGATAGAAATCGAAACAATAATAATTGCCCAAATTCAACCGATGTTTAGCTGTCCGGTGCTGCCACCGTGGAACTATTTCGAAACAATACACATATACAAAATACACACACATGCAACAACATGACATTGAAAATGAAACTCACACATAGACAAGACAAAATAACATTTTTCTGCTTCATTTTCGCTAGGATCAGTTTGTGGTAAAACTTCGACGCGAAATTGCCATATGAATAAAAATAACTTAATAATTAAAATTACAATATTTACTTAATATACGTAGGAACCTGCCTATATTCAAAATTTGAAACTGCGAATTATTTGCAATTAGTATTTGCTTAAATTAAAACTGTTTTTTATCATTATTTATGATAAAAATAATCAACAAAATAAACAAATCTCGCATTTTAACATATGGTAGCATTCGTGCTCTCGATCGAATACACAGACATCGAATATCGGGTTTATAACAATTCTTCTTTATTTTTTTGCCATTATTATATTGTTTGAAAACAGGAAGGAATCGACTCATCAGCATAGATAAGATACTTCTCATCAGTAACATTTTTGTCAAGTAAGTAAACTTTTCAGTGAATAATAAATAATATTATTATCGTACATCAAAATGACAAACTATGTCACGCAGTTTTGATTGTCAAACAAACATTCAAAAATTATTTAAAAGAGTTACATATACTGTATTTTCAATCACCATCATGCATTTATCATCAATATATATTATTTTAGGCGTATACTCATCGTTTTCGTAAAATTATAAATACTTTACGTCAGTTTGAGGTTATGTTTATGACAAATGTCATCGAGCCTATCTTGTACGTTTTGTAAATTATCTAATAGATAGTGAATTTCTTTCATTCGCATAATATGATTGTAGAAAATCAAATATTTTATGTGCTTTCAAACACGTGTCCGTGTTTTTAATACAACATAATCGTAAATTGAAAACGTTATCTACAGTGATAAGTTTAACACGAGTATATGAATATAATGAGGATATGTTTTTTTGTTTACATATAGATAAATCTTTAAATACTGATGAACTCGACGAAATATTGGACGACAGTGACTGCGAAGTCGGCGACGGTTACGAGTCCGACAACAGCGACGACATTTACATTCGACATTTACAACCTTCGACATCCACAATCCAGGGTTCTTCCCTGGCTCACAAAATGGTAGGTTTACAATTTTCTTAATAATATATTTATTGGTTTTATATACCATCCAGTCATACATTAGATTCATTCATGCTTTGGCATAAAAACAAGAATTCATTACATCTTGTACACATGATGTAGCGATTGTCTCGAATGAGGAGTTGATGGTTTGAATAGTAAACTTCAATCAAAACATATTATTGCCCATCATTATTTGTATTTTTACTGCTAAATACTTGAATTAATGAGGAAATATGGATTATGTAATAATATTTTTTCCTATTGTTTCAGTATGCCGAATGCTGGTCCGGAATTGGAGGAAGATTTGTTGGCGAGAGGGCATGTTGCTGACAATGTACTCAGCTCCTTTTTCGAATACTTCAACCTCGCTCTCTTCGAAAAAATAGCTGAGCAGACAAATTTATATTCAGCACAAAAAAGGGACTTGTGGTCGGTGAATACGAATTCGAAATTCGTATTCACCGTCATCCAAATTATGATGGGTACATTAAGGTTTCCGCAGACTCGAATGTACTGGTGTTTATGATCTAAGCATTCCAATCATTAATCAAGCAATGCCCAGAGACGGGTACTTCGAACTGCGGAATCACTTTCATTTTGCAGATAACACTGCTGACCGCATGGGCTGCACAGATAAACTTTGGAAGATTAGTCCCTTTTTAAGTGAGGTTCTAAAAAAATGCCATACTTTGCCCAGACCTGCTCATAACTCCATCGACGAGCAAATGATGCCGTTCACTGGCCGCTGTAGACACAGGCAATTTGTGCTTAACAAGCCAAATCCTGTAGGCCTTAAAAATTTTGTTCTCGCGGCCAGAGATGGATTAGTGATAGATTTTCACATATATGTAGGGAAGGGAACGGTATCAGATGGAGATATGAAGCAGTTCGGTCTGGGCGCAAGTGTGGTCAAGTTACTCTGCCGGACTCTCCCCAATCCTCCTGCATTGTCTATACTGATCGTTTTTCACTAGTTTGAAGCTCGCCGATTCGTTACTTCAAGACAAAATATTCTTAACTGGAACTGTCAGAAGTAATAGAATCGGCGATGTGATTAAGAAATTAAAAAAACGATAAGGCAATGCAGAGGGGAGATTGGGATGAGAAGGTTCGGTAGGATGACAAAGTCTGTGTAGTCAAGTGGAAAGATAATAAATCCGTGTTATTATTTTACACTGCTGTCGGCAGTACTCCTGTTGGTACCTGCATGCGATGATCGAAGGAAGTAATGAGGAAGATCAGTGCCACTCAGCCGGCCATTGTAAAGCACTACAATATGTCGATGGGTGGCATTGATCTTTGCGATCGGGTAATTGCTTATTACAGGACTGCGATGAAGACATGCAAATGGCCTGTGAGGGTTTTTAACCACTTTGTGGACTTGGCGGTAGTAAACTGTTGGCTAATGTATATGCGGAATTGTAAACTAGAAAATGTACCCCGAAAGGATATTATGGGACTGTTGTCGTACTGAATCAGATTAGCGAAAGCTATGATTCGGTATGAAGATCGGGTAGCCAACATTTTAACACTGCCAGCACGAGGTCGGCCAAGAAACATGTCGACATCGCAGGTAGACACAGAGCCACCAGCTCGCAGGAGAACGGTTTTCCCCCAACCGATCGCTGAGGTACGTTTGGACAGCGTTGGCCACCATTCAGCATCCGTGTGCAGATACCCTGGATGCAAGTCCCGCACCAGGTATATTTGCATAAAATGCAATATATACGTGTGCACAAAATTTTGCTTTGAGCTGTATCACACAGTATAGGATGCAGTTCAAAGCAATTTTAAAGTAGATATTTAGGGTTTTATTTCATAATTTTAACTAATTTTAAGTGTAAATATATTTAATTATCCTATTTATAATGTTTTTGTATTGTTTTTATTGTGTAATGTTCTATTAAAATTGACCATTCCTATGACAAGTTGTTTTCTTTACCTTCCCTAAGTTTATAGAGTAGGTAATATTCATCTGCAGTGTGACCTGTAGCATATATAGTACATTAGGATCGGACATGGTTGAAACGAAATGAATTGGGATGTCTATATAATATCGACATTGTCATAATTATAACTACAGTCGAACTCGGTTATTACAATCTCGGACATAGCGAGATCTCGGATGTAATGAGGAAACAGTCGTTGACATTTTGTATATGATTTTCTCCATACATTTTTATTCACTGTTATAACGAGATACTTATCGGATATACCGAGCTAAAATACTGGTAATGTGTTGATCGTTTAAAGACATTTCGACCCTAAGCAATAAAATCCGATCGGACAGGATGCCGCCGGGGACAGATTACGTTTATGACACTAGTTAAGTGTCTAATTGTTGTTTTCGCCGACAATAAAAATACCTATTCTCTGATATAACGAGTACCGCTTATAACGAGCAAATTCAGCCGGTCCAACCTTCCTAGTAATAACCAAGTACAACTGTATATTCCTTATTTTGTTTTAATAATTCGAATGGCATTTGTTTTGCTATTCATTTCATATCATTCTTTTATTCCACCTATACTAGAAATTCGATGTAATTGTCAATTGTACAAGATTAAACTCAATCTTATAAACATTTGTACTTAAATGTTCATTTACTACTATAAATGAATTTTACTGTAGAAAAATATTTATATTAATTCGTATTGACAACGTAAAAAAATCTGGTTCATTGGCTGGACAGGATACCTTGTATTGCCACTGTAAAAATAACTACGGTAAACAAAATGTAAAAATCATAAACACTTTAAATCAAATCGACATGTTAGAATTGTAAATATTTTATGGGGAAATATTAATTGTAAATATTTTTACATAGGTAAGTAAATATATAATAAATTTAAATGCATTTTTATCAAACTTATGATTTTTAATATGTGGCGACACACAATATTTTATTTTATATTTTATTGCCATCTGGTTGCGATCGACGAAAGTTTTTAGTAATACATTTTTAGAAATTCATGGTAGATGCCTGTAGATGCCTTTAGATGGCGTTGAAGTCACATTTGATCGTAAATTGAGGCAAAGAATTCGCCTTAATTCTGTTTTGTATGAAAAGTTATTTCGACACCATTATCTGGGGTCCTAGCAACTAAATTATTAATATATACGTGCGTTACTATGGAAATTAATATGACATGTCAAAATGACATTTCAGTATTATTTCTATCAAGTACAAATATTTTTGGTCGTTTAAGCTAGTGAAGCCAAGTTTATATGATTCAACAGAAAATTTAAAAACGTTGTATATAAAAAGTTCTTTTCATCTTGTAATTTTTTTCTGCATAAAATTGTATGTTTTTTGTTTTCAAATTTTTTTATTTTTCTGTATTAAATTGTACTTAAGTATTTTATTATTATTATTATTGTTATCATATATTTTTTTCTTTATTCTCTTCTTCTCTCTTGTGAGGGTAATGTTTGACTTATAATGTAAATTTCATGTTGTGTACGTCTTGAATTTAGATTTGTTACGTCCACAATGTTTTGTATTCTTAAATAAATAAATAACATAGAGAATACTTCATACATAGTTGACAAATAAATATCAGTTATATAGTTTTAGCAAACCTCTTGTCCAATAACCTTGTATTAATGAAGTTTAAAATATTATTTAAGAACATTATTAAATATAAAAAAAATATATTTATGACAATTTAATTAGTGGGATCTTTGGCATTGGATTTATTCAATAGTTTATTCATATTTAAGAATATATGTGGATTATATTCTTAAACAGTGATTTAATTGTATCAGTGAGTTGCGGTTTTATTAGATTTTATTAGATACGTAAATGTACGTTGATGAAAATAATGATTCGCATAAATAAGTTGAACCAATATAAGTATCTTGTACCTATCCCCCACATTTTAGGGAGAGATATTTTTTTAGATACACCGGATTGCTTGTTCAACCATACATCAGATCAACGATAAATTTAATATATCCAATCAACTAAACCAAAAATTCAATTGACATATTTTTTTATTAATCGATTTTAAATATTAATACGGTCATATTTTGGTTTAAAAAAAAACATGTGCAAATGAGTCCATGGGTGCACGCGGGAACATGGTTGGGAATCCCAGCATTCGAGTGTCAATGTTACCCGAGGTCTATACTTATATTTAAGATATATCACAAAGTTTGTATGTTCGTAAAATACGATCATAAAATAATTGCCAGCATAAAGCCAAGATACCTATAATGCATTATAAAATACGCATGGCATCATCGCTTGGCTTTGAACAACCTCTTAATGATCTGAAGAAGTGTTAAGAAATCTCCAAGAGCTCTTTACGTACGGCATACTAAATAATAATCTTTAACGTACCTACTATTCAAAAATATTGCACAAGCAGTCAATAGTAGGGCATCAAATATAATTGACTATTTATTACCCAATAACTATGTTGCAATACAGATATGAGAAAATTAATATGTGTGTTAGAAATAATTTAAGATGTTATTAAATTAATAATATCATTGTAGTGAGTAACTTAACATACTATATTTAAAGCCTGACAACACTGATGGCTTGGATTGAAAACTAGGCTTGTTTATGGTCGGTTATGTGGGTCCATTTAGAAAAAAATATAAGTTATAACTTATAACTGCTATATGCTATAAGATAATAATTGAAATTCGCCGAAGTTGCGTACATTGCCATGGTCGGATACGACTCGCTATGAAGATTGGAAAGTCTATCTACAGCCTGCGGTAGACCCTCGCACTTACCCATTTCCATACGTTCAGCACTTTGATTCAGCACCAGTGGGACGCTAAGACGTAAGTGTGCTAGGTAATTATCAGGACCATTGGGGTCCGTTTGTGTCGTCCGCACCGCTCTGTCTTCTATACACGCTGCATACCAATATTTAAAGCAACACTTTATGTATATCACCGCCATAATTAATTTTCCATTCATATAAATAATTTGTTTTTTTTTGTTCATGGAGGTGGAGTCCGGGCCCGATGATCTCCCTCGTGTACGTGTATGATTATAGTTTATGGGTAGATTCCTACATTTATAAAGCATCTCCATGCCAATCATGGTGATGAATCGAGGGAAGTAGCTCTCCAATGGTGGAGTATAACAGGGTGAAGCAAGTAAATAAGTCATATGCTTGAATATGAAGTTTGTATGGCATGCATCCCTTTTGTATATTGTACTGTTTATTATTCATCAATAAACAGTACAATATTAATTATATCCCACAAATAAGTTGTTTGACGATAGGTATTTCAATTGTCATATCATTAACAGGACTAAAAAAATAAAGGAGTTGTCTCAACTAATAACTTTAATTAAGGAAAGTCTAAGTAATTGAAGAAAACACCAATGAAATGTATGAGTCTATTATTGTGACCGTGCATTGAGATCACCTGAAATGTCCTGCGCTAAAAATTTTCCATAACCTGCGACGCTCCAGTGGGCCACGGAGTGCGATTTGAAAACCTCTGGCGAAATATATATGTAGGTATCATTGATATATTTATATAATTGATACCTATACATATTTATTTATTTACAAGTGATTCAACCGCACAAATTATTATTCTGAATCGTATTATTCACTTCAAATTAAGAGCTATAAAATATGTCACATCAAAATAAATACGAGTATTATAAGGTAATCAAATTTTATTATTTCATGTCAAGGCAGAGATAGCGTAGTTTATTGGGTATCATAAATCGCAATATTCACGATTTAATAATTATTACTGTTTTGTTGAATAAATGAATCGTGTTTCAAAAGTTGTTAACTACACTATATGTAAAAGCACTATATGTAGGCATATTAAAATGAAGATCCTACTGGAAGTATTTGGCTATATAACAAGAATTATGACAATGTAAGGGCCTCATCTCCAGCTGAATCATCAAGAACCATCGTGGAAAGGAGTCAAGATCTTCAACAATGAAAAATGCCTATGATAATAATATGAATACCAATAAGTCTATTGTAACATAACTTTATTGATGGTATAACTTTTTTTATATATATTAATAACCATGCCCTTGCTTTTTCGTACAAGGGTTAGTTGCATTGATGTGGGGCTAATTAGATTCCTCCATTTATATCTTTAATTTTCTTTATGGCCAGGATTAAATATTTTGTGTAGTGTTCTTGTGTTGTTCTATTGCTTAGTACTTCGTGAGGCTTTTGGAGGTCAATTTCATGATTATGCTGTCTACATCGAGTCCTGAGAGTCCATCGCTCCCTTTCTAGTATAGGGCAGTCGTTGATGACATGCCACACAGTTTGAGATATGTTGCCGTCACATGGACAACCGTCATCATCCCTTAATTTAAATCTATTTAGATAAGCTCGCACCGCTCCGTGGCCTGTCTGTGTGAGTTCGTGTGATATTTTTATGTTCCTGGCAAGAGTGATGGCAGAGTTTATGTTTGGAATCAATTTCTGCGTTATTGATCCTGTGGGGGATGTTGTGTATATGTGGTTCCATAGCTCTATTGTGTCGTCATTTAGTTTTTGTTTTGCGTAACTTAGAGGGAAGTGTGCGTAGGTTGAAGGTCTTTTATCTGTTGTGGCTTGTTTAGCGAATTTATCAGCTTCTTCGATTCCAGCTATCCCTGTGTGACTTCTTATCCAGAATAATCTAGGGTTTGTTCCTATCATTCGAAGCTGTGCTGATAGTGTTAAAATGTCCCTTACTAGTGGGTGTGTGGATGATGGGTTTTGGAGAGCTACCAGACTGGATTGGCTATCTGAGAATATGTTAACATAGTTGTATCTGTGGAACTTTAATCTTTTCAGTGTCCACTCGAGAGATTCTCTGATAGTCAATATTTCTGCTTGGAAAGCTTTCGAGCTTAAATTTTCGGGCGGTTATTAATGTTCCATTTTCGTAGGCTACAAATGCTGTCCCTACTTTGTCATCGATTAGACTGCCATCTGTGTAGATCTCCAATCCTGTGATGTGGTATTTTGTTTTTGATGTTATAACTTGGATATACTTCATAATCTTTAAAAAGTCATGAGTATATCCAGGGGCAAATTGGACTGATATAATATGGGGAATATCCCAGTAATTCGACGGAAACCAAATCCAAACCATTCTTTTTAACATGTTTAACAAAAGTGTTGAACGATACCATACGCAATAATTCTGTGGTTTCGAGGTAAAAGTACTTAAGAGAATTTGGTTGCAGTGAGATAATCGCAATTTTCAACATAATGAAGCTTAGAAGTTAAATTATTGATATTACGTTAGTTATGTATGATTAAATTCTTGATATTGTGAAATATTCCAACTTTTGAATAGGTAAGTAATTTTACTGAGATTTAAAACTGATTTTCTCAACTTAAATTATATTTTACGAGTTAAAATATCTTTTCTTTGCTGACATGTAACACAATCCGTGATACATAAAAATGAGTACAATAATTCTTTACACATATGACATAGTGGCATTAAAATCTAATTTTCGTCAAATTGTGACTTAAAAACTTCTATCCCGCAACTACAGAATTCCTAATGGCTTGTCGTGCTGTATCAGTATATTGATGATTTATATAATATATAAAAAAAAACAAGGCTTGTAACACTATTACAAGGCGAGTATATATCTCAATGCGATCCTGGCAATTAAATGTCAGTGCATACTAACATCAGTGAAACATCACATTTATTAAATTCCATTCGCATATGAGTGTGTACCGTTTGACATACTAAACGATTTGTATTAATAGAAATATCTTTTACCTAATTATTAAGCGTCTGACATTATCTGAACATCGATTAGAGCAATGATACTCAACCTTTTTTTTCTTCGGGCCAAATACATATATTTGTAAAGTAACGAGGGCCGCATCACTACTGGTGTGACGAAAAAAATCATGAACCCCCCCCCCCCCTTTTTTTACAAAACATTTTTGAGATTTTAAAAATTATGCGTGTTTTTTTAATTAATCGTGTGCAATAGCAACACTCTTATACCAGACCTGATGTGGACCATAATGACAATCCTCTTCGGGTGTCACTATCTGTGCGTCAAAGTCGAAACGAATCTCAAGATATACGAAATTCCTGAAAATAAATGTGTTTCGGGCCGCACATATAAGCTTAAAGGGCCGCAGGTTGAGTATCGCTGGATTAGAGTATAAGTTGTATAACTTTGCACTTTTTTGCACATTTTACTACAACAATTATAGTATGCCTCTTTCCCTGATTACCTCGCATAAAATTAGATCAAATGATATTCACTTCTATTAATATATGTAGTAATAAGAAAATTAATAGATAATAAATGTAAAAAAATATATTTTTAGAATATATTACAATATCATTACCAAGTTTTTCTTAGCTCGTACTTGTTTGTCTGGTGGTTGTTTCTCCAGTACAAATCTTGCAATCGATTTTTAACTAACTTCCCGAATAAGTAGACATTTGAAACTTTTAGAATATATCAGAACACGATGCCAATAGATTCTTTTAATACTTTTAGCCATCTTTGAGTAGAATTTAATTCATTGTCAATTAATTCTGTTTTGTATGAAAAGTTATTTCGGAAGAAATCCGTAATCCAATCCACTATTATTGGTTGCTAAGGGGTGGTCCTAGCAACTAAATTATTAATATATACGCGCGTTACTATGGAAATCAAAATGGCATTTCAGTATTCTACATATGTTTATTTGTTGCAAAATAGCAAACAAATGATTTGTTGACAATTGCCTTATTTGTTCTAAATTATTAATACATAGAATTGTCAAGTTTATATGATTCAACAGAAAATTTAAAAGCGTGGTAGGTATATAAAAAGTTCTTTTTATCTTGTAATTATTTTTATCCTAGAGCCGGAATGCAAAGTTATGAAGCATATACTCTACCTCTAAATGTGGATCTTGCTACATATGCGATACGAGACGATTTACATTTTTTAAGCCCAACTAATTTGTCTATTGTATGTACAGATCATAAACTCGCCTCAGTAGTAAATTACGTACCTACAACAAAATGTACCTATGTGCATAATATTCACCATTATTTGCGTAGATAAATGAACTCATCAAAGTATTATATCGCGAAAGAGAGTGAGTATCTAAATAACAAGAAAAGAATGGCTGTAGTGAAACGTTGGTCATTGTTTAATTCAATTCAATTCAATTCATTTTCAATTCATTTATTTTTTAACATATTGTGGACATTACAAATTATAAGTTTAAGACGTTCACAACATGACATTTAGAAACAAAGATATATAAATATAACAGTATTACATAAAAAAAGAGATATATCAGTAGATGAATTAGATAGGTACAAGGAAGTACACCGGATGAGCTAAGCAGACCCTATTTTAAGATTTTATAAAACAACATCCACCTAAACTCATTCTCACGTAGGTGGAATATATCAACACCCGAAGCAATTTCGTTGAACATAGTTATCACTCTCCCAATTGGCATTACCAGTGGCAGGTTGGTTCTGCACCTTGGGAGAATAAACAACTGGTGGTCTCTATTTCTAAGATAGTTATCAGGGACACACAGGTCAACACTGCCCAGAATGGCAGAGTTCTCATTTATACCTTGTATAAGTCGAAAAAAATACGTAGCTAAATAAAGATTTCTTCTAAATTGCAGACTGCAGTATGTAAGCATGCCTAAGAGAAAGTCAGTTGGATAAAGCCACGGATAGTATCCATACAACCTCAAGTAAAGGAGTCTCAAGAATTTCTTCTGTACCCTCTCCACCATAAGGCCATACTTCAACTGGTGCGGTGCCCAAACAATAGACCCACTCTCAAGTCTGCTTCGAACTAAAGAATTAAATAAAAGTTTTAATACCGTAACATCTGAAAAGACCCGGGAAGTACGCATGACGAAGCCCAACATTTTAAGCGCTTTGTTACAAATGGTAACTATATGGCTAATAAATGTCAGTTTACTCTCAAACGTAATGCCAAGATCCCTTACAGATGATATTCGTGACAGAACTCTGCCATGCATCGAGTATTGGAAAAACAACACTTTTGAGGCTCTGGTAAACGATAAAAGATTGCATTTATCAATATTGAATTCTAGTTTGTTACGCCTGCCCCAATTTAATACATTATCTATATCAAGTTGGAGCTGACGACAATCGTCCAAGGTGACAACTTCCAAAAAGAGTTTCAAGTCATCAGCGAACAACAAAAACATAGCATTTTTTATTACCAATGCTATGTCATTTATAAAAATCGTGAACAGCAACGGCCCTAAGTTTGAGCCCTGGGGGACACCAGAAAATGTGTAAAAGGTCTGTGACTGATAAAGGCCGTACGATACGTATTGTTGACGGTTCCTAAAATAACTCCCGAATAGTTTCAAAAATCGATCCGACAATCCAATAAGTTGGAGTTTTTCCATCAGGATGTCATGATCGACCTTGTCAAATGCTTTCGAGAAGTCATTGTAAGAACAGTCAACCTGGTGGCCTCTATCCAGAGCCGATGACACATAATCGGTAAATACCATCAGGTTAGTTTCCGTTGATCGGCCTGCTCTAAATCCATGCTGTTCATTTATTATGAATGACTCAATTTTTGGATAAATCATGTTGTGCATAATCATCTCAAGAACTTTTGCTGGTGCAGAGAGAACAGCTACCGGCCTGTAATTCTCCACTGATGACTCTGTACCACTCTTATGGATTGGAGTAACCTTCGACATCTTCCACGTTTCCGGGAAGATACCTGTCTCCATTGCGAGATTAAATATATATGAAAGCGGGCCTTTAACAAAGTCAATACAACCCTTTAAAAAAAATGTAGGAACATAATCAGGTCCCAAAGAGCGAGTATTCTTCAGTTTTTTAATAAACTGAAGTACATAGCCCTCATTAATTGAAAAAATATCGACGGATTGGGCACCACATGACGGTTTTCCTGACGTTGAGGCAACATCCAGATTTGGAATACTACTTGCGTAGACAGACTTGAAATGACCAGCAAATGCTTCTGCCACTCCATGTCCGGTCACCTCTTCGCCTTTCCAACTCATCCTATCAGTAAACCCACCATCTCTTCTTAACGATTTTACGTAATTCCAAAACAATTTAGGATTTTCGCGAATGGAATCTCCTACCGTTTCCATATATGTTCGATAGGCCCGTCGAACAGCTTGTCTCACTTTCGAACGATAGATGCTAAACATGATATAGTCAGTCTGATCATGCCCAGCCTTCCATACTGTATGATATTTATGCTTGACCTTAATGTCCCCAATAATCTCCCGAGAAAACCACCTCGGGTATCGCCTTCCACCACGACATGGCGACTTCCTCGAAAAACATTGATCAAAAATATTATACACAATATTGTAAAAACATTGTACCGCCTCATTCACATCACAAATTTCGAGCAACTCACTCCAGTCCACTTCACTCATCAATGAGTAAAGTAGCTTGAAGTTTCCGCCTTCAAACCTCCACCCGCCGAATTGGTTGGTTTTGTAAGAGGGAATTGGAGTCTGAAGCGGACGAGTCGACCGAAACCTGAGCAGAAAAACTAAAGTTGGATGATACACATCTTCGCGTACAAGAGGAGATATGCATCGTGAAAGCGATAAGTCGATATTGCTAAATACCCTATCCAAAAGTCCATTGCTAGAGTTAGAGACATCATTGTGCTGAGAAAATCCAAAAACAGAAGATAGAAATTCAAGGTCATCGCTGACTCTTTTACCACTACGTGCTGAGTTTAGATTAAAATCTCCCATTACAATAATCTTTCTATCTCCAATTAAGTTGATATTAGATAGCATACTCTCAATAAAACACTTATACACCTCCAAGTCACTTGCTGGTGGAAAATAAATGACGCAAACGTAAATAGTGTCTCCGTCGTAGGTCAGTTTCACCCAAAGGTCCTCATTTTGAGTCTCCAAAGCACGGAAACGTTCGGCCTGTAACCCTTCCATACTTCTAACCCCCAAAAGACAACCCCCACCCTGCCTGTGGCCTGCGCCGGAGTCTCGATCCCTCCTAAAGACTGAGTACTCACTTCCAAAATATTCACGACTAAAAACACTATCATTGAGCCATGTTTCAGTTAACCCTATGATGTCATAGTCATCAGCCAAAACATTGCTCAAAAAATCGACAGATTTTGTTTTCAAGCCCCGAACATTCTGGTAGTAGAATAATAATTGCTTAGGGCAATTCTTATTTTTATTGTTATTATTAAGTCAGCTACTCGGTAGCCGTGGTGTTTCCATCCTGGCAACCCATTCTTTAATAAATGAATGGCGGGGCCAATTTTCCGCCTTCAAAACCAACGTACTTAGCTTAGTAGGGATCCCTACCTTAAATGAAGCGTAATCACCTTTTGACTTCAGTTTAACTACTGTGAAATCAGCAGTACAATTAGTAATTTTTTTAATATAGTCGTTCAAGTTCGCAACTGTGGTGTCGCGATGAAAGGGGTAGAAGTGGTAATTTTTAACCACCTCCGCCCCCCTCACCGCCCCACCAAAGCTACCACGAATCGCAATGGCTGCCCTCTTCCTCTTCACTACCGTTGACCATTCTTCACCGGTAGTGGAGTTTCCAAGAGACACATCATTTGCTGATACCGGTGTCCCATCAGATTTCTGAGACGTCGAGGCCTTGGGAGTGACATCTCGCTTTCCCGCTGAAGTCTCCTTTGCACGAGTTGTGTCCTTCAAATCTCCGGCAATTTTTTTTTAATATTTAAACATATTATATAGGTATTAAAGGGAACGTTCGTAATAAAAATAAGTTTTAATAAGATGGTCGAGCGGCTTAAACGTCGGCCAATAACGTCGCGGGTCCCAGGTGCGAATCCTGGGTCTGGAAATTACACATATTGTTTTTCAATTTGTGTTTGAGTCAGAGTATGGACCTAATAGATTGATCAAGTGGCTAACATCCATTTCTGGTAAAAAACAAAAACCTGTTAAGAGCATACATCAGTGAAACGGCAAATAATTTTCAACAATAGGTGGGACGAAATTTCACGCTCATTGTCAATCGGAGAGCGGTAGTCGAGGCGTGAACACATCAATTTGTTTTGTGATGGCGTCGGAGGAATTAATTCTTAAATCGTGTAAAGATGACTAAAAAACATTACTCATATACTCGGAAAAGAAAACATGTAAATGTATATATTATTATTATTATTATTACTAATATAACAATAAATATAACATTAAATGGAAGCATGTTGAATTTTTATGACAAATTATGTTTTGTTCGGCACGCGTCGTTTGCACAATCTGCGCGTCGCGTAGTCACGATCTTTTTAGTTTTAGACCATGCCTCAGCTGAAGTAGGTATAGCCATATTGTTATGATCTCATTAGGATCGGACATGGTAAAAAAATATTATAATCTATGTTATTATTATTAAAAGAAATGAATGAAGCCGAATAAATGTTTTTAAAATATTTACGAATGAAAATAATGCTAACTAATATTTACATTTCTTTCAATAATAAAATAAATGGGTCGGTTGAGTGGATCAGAAGAAAGTTTATTCAGCATCTCCAACAGTATTATATATTATTTATTTGGTTGTTAGAATACTTACAGTAGAAAATTGTGCCACCGATGAGTACAACTTCATCTTTTGAGCAATAAGTGCTTAAATGAATTGTCGAAGCAAATCGCCATAAAAAACTCATTTATCTTAAATCTTAATGCAATTACCATTATAACCGTATTTACGTCCGTAGACGTTTCATGGCTTCAGATTAAAAAAATCAAGGTAAGAATTTTACAACGATAAATTTTATATTATATTTAATATTTTTAAATTTGGCTGGCATTCTAAATGCTAGGTAGGTTAGTAAGGTTCCATAGACAAAAAGTTACGTTCAAGGTTTTTTTACGCAACCACAAAATGATTATATGGATAACGTTATTACAATACCTAGCACCGTGGATTGCAAAGAGCTTATTTGGGATTATCATAAAAATTCGATTATTTTATAATTACAATACTTACGAGACTATACTTCAATGTTAGGATTTTTTTAAAATAACAGAACAATACAATACGACTAGGTTTCAATATCGCAACGAAAATTGTTGCCCTTTTTTCTATCTTGATTCCAATCTAATCCGGAATTAAAAATGCAGACCTATTATTATAATCAGCGTTGTCAACCTACCACGCGCGCACACAAAGGGGAGATTTCGAGTCAGAGCCCCCACCCCCAGGAACAAAAAAAATATTTAGGTGAATGGAATATTACTTCTTCATCTTCTTCGTGAGGATTTCATGACTGAGGATCGTGACCCGAATGATTTCGCTGTCGAATAGCCGGATTGAGCCCATTGGTCAAATTGGTGCAACTTCAACTATCTGGGGCATATAATGTTTGCTTCAATAACCCGATGCGGTATGCCTAAAATGTCTTAAAGACAAGACTGCGCGGACGACACAAACGGATACTGTTATGTTAGTTATGACAGTTAAACTACGCGCGACAGCTAGGTATATCTCGTAGGTGAACATGCTCAGTTATATCTGCAGGTCAAGTGTTTATCGCCAGGCTCAAAGTTAGGAGTGTCTGGGTGTGGGGAATGTACATGGAAAAGCGTGATATTATGTGATTAAAGTGAGAAGTTATAAATTGTAAGCGGGGTAAATATGGAAGTAAGTGATATTCACAGGATTTTGTTAGTCCCGTCTCCTCAAACCGCTTTAAAAATCAATAATAATTTATTGTGCAATTTTTTCAGAAGTACACCCCCTTTCCCCCAAACCATTATTCTGTATGCGCGCCTGAATATGTATATTCATTATCATAATGATTATTTTTAACCTTTTTGTTATCATGATTCCAATATTATGTTTTCTGGTTAGCATTAATTTAAAAACTAATCTGACTACAATAAAAGTTATTATTTTTTTTGAATGCATATATTTCTATTATTCTAAATTCTCTCATAAAAATTAGAACATTAGACCAAATTTGCTAAAGCATCAACAATGAACCGAACACACTAACATTTATAACGTATATATTATTATAATATTACCAATCAAATATTCGTAGATAAATATAAGTGATTTAGGTGATGACAAAATTTCGTATCTGCATCAATTTTTATTTGTATAACTTATTTATCAATTACGAAATATTAAATTCTCCTTCAATTTTTGTTCTCGTAAGACCAATAGGTATTAATTATAATTACGACTATGAATTTTATATTGTGATAAAATTATTAATATCGCCTGTTTCTTAACTCATTACCATTACACTAAGGTTTTCAATATTATATATGATACAAGATTACAAGGTACTTACACTATTTTTAATATTTATTTTAATTACTTATACCATGTAAGAAATACAAGTTCACTAAATAATCTCTTTTGTAATACCATTCTCAAATTATTCTCCAGTACTTTTACGTAACATATTATGATACCTAAAGTAAAGTAGTAGGTACCCAAACAAACCTTTTCACGGAGTCAACGCTTTTATGCTAGTTATCAGTTAAAATAGTCAAGTTTGTGTTATCTACCAATTTATTTCTCGTTCTGAATTATATTTAAAATTTTTGCATTGTCATTTGATTTGATATTTAAATTGAAATTTTAAGTCATACTGCTACTATCGCTGCGTCAACTGACCTCCCAACATAAAATATGAAATGTATTTATTCCAAATTGGCGCAAATGATATCAAAAACTGCATCTATAAACTCTATTAAAGGCAGTGTATTTTTCTCAATATTCTAAGAAATAGTTAGTTTTTATTTCGATATAAATAATTTAACGGTGATGATAATCATCCGAAATCCATAAAAAATGATTATTTCTCAACCGCAGTCAGTTATTCACTGCATTCAATATTTTCAATGAAAGGTTTTATAATATTGCAAGTTTTTTTTAATATTTTTTTTTATTTGGAGGTCTCACAGCAGGGCAAATGTAATAGCTGCTGTACCGGTAAATACATTTTGTTTGATTAATTATAATAATGTAATATATCCGTACATACCAATTTCTGAAGCAACCTGTTGCAGTTTCTCCTTTGTTCGGCTTATCAATACCAAATTGAGTCCTTGCCTGGCAAGCTCTTTGGCATAATATTTGCCGATTCCATCAGTTGAACCGGTAACAACTGAAATAAAAAAGAATATTAATTAAAATTAGTGGGAAAATGTGACAGATATCTTGCATAATATAAAAGGCATCCGCATAGCAAAAGCTCACCCATATACCAGATCATCACATAAAACTAAAGCTTGTGATTGAGAAATCTCGCCTCGACATATTATCAGAAATGGTCAATCTCGAATATCGAGATTAAATTTTCCGAAATTTTGAAATGCTTTCAATATTATTTATCATACACTATCACTCGGCTTCGAACGAGGTCTCTTCATTGACCGATATACATTATCCTATATTAACATAATTAATAACGACATGCTTCATCTGACAAGCATACAATATGTGAAAATGAAAATAATTCTGACGGCCAAGTCAAACAAAAGAAATTAAAATCGAATCCAAAATATGGAAACATTTTCTGTCATGAAAATTAAAAATTGGAATAGCCAGTGAAGGTAATTTGAACGAACAAACTTTATACTTTTTTAAATGTATATGTCAGTTGAGGGCAAGTAGGAAAAGGGAATCATACAAATATATTTAAACTTATTTAGTATATATAAGTATATATAATTAATGCAGGCGCCAACAAAGAAATTACGATAAATGTTATAAGTCATTTATATTTAATATAGCAAAAAACTGTATAATTTTGGACTTGGGGCCCGGTAGTACTTGATGATGGCGGGGTGATAGTACCTCTTTAGTTTGCCAAGACAGTTATAGGCAAACGTATGAAATATTTTTGAAGTTACGGGTTATTATGAAGTGAAGACTCAATAATTATACGACAGCGTCGTCTAAATTTATTCAAACACATTAAAAGTTACAACAAATAATTCCACCATGAAAATACTAATTTTTGTCAACGTGAAGATCTCTTTATTTAGATTGTTCGACAGTTTTGTATTAGCTTTTGTTATTTACCACATTTTTTTTAAGTTTGCCTCTATATGTGCTCCTTTCTCCCATGGGCACTTTTAAGGGGGGACATGCTCAGCGTAGGTAAAAATGGAGCTTTTGTTCTATTTTCAAAGCATGATCCTTATACATACCTTAAACATTGTAGATAATCTATTTATATAATTTTGAAGCCTTATTATCCTTTATATTTATTTTAAACATTTGATGACTGCATAAAGTATTTTTATTACATAAAATAGTATTCTTTTAAACCTTTCGCTCTAATGTTTTAGAATATAGTCATATTTCAGTACATAAATGTTCAGTGGTGTTTTCATTATCATCGTTGACCTGTGTGTCCCTGATAACTATCTTAGACATAGAGACCATCCGTTGTTTATTCTCCCAAGGTGCAGAACCAATCTGCCGCTGGTAATGCCAATTCGGAGGACGATAACTATGTTCAACGAAATTGCTTCGGGTGTTGATATATTCCACCTACGTGAGGATGAGTATAGGTGGACGTTGTTTTATAAATTCTTAAAATAGGGTCTGCTTAACTCATCCGGTGTACTTCCTTGTACCTATCTAATTTATATTTTTTGTATTTACACATTTCTACTGCTTAATAACTATCTATCTATATCTGTACTGATCTATCTCTTGTTTTATGTAATACTGTTTTATATTTCTTTGTTTCTAAATGTCATGTTGTGAACGTCTCAAACTTATAATTTGTAATGTCCACAATATGTTAAAAATAAATAAATTGAAATTGAAAATAAAAAAATGATGCTTTACATCAAACGTAAGGTCTCGTAATAGACCGATTAAGACCGGATGTGGTTTGGTGGAGCCATTAGCTTCAATGTTTGATAAAATAAATACCACGCAATCATCACAAAATATATACCTACGCAGTGTTTTTGTTAACAGTACCTTACCTACCTAATTGGTACATAGGAATAACGATATTGAAAAGTTTGAGTTGGTTATTATTTTTATTAACTTTACCGATTTAGACATTCGTTTTTTAGTCGAAACTAATGCCGCGTGCACTCGGCTTGGCTGATACTCGCAAGTGTGGATGGACACATTATTATGTGTCAGCCTTCCCCTAGAAAATCCCCCAAAATTTCTCAAGGTCTCCAAAAAACAAAAATGTTTGTAATTACTAGTGCTAGGAAATGTTTTTTTTTATATAAAAAATCATTATACCCAATTTAATATGACTAACTATAACCTCGCTTCTCAATACGGCTACCAAATTTAAACACAACGTAGTTAACCATAATTAATTCTACTAAACTAACTAAAAATAATTACCACTAACTTTATATTTAACACAAAGACAATAAATTTCAGCAATACGTGCACACAGTTTTTGAATGAATGGAGTCATTCTAACCAATATTTACCGGCGACGTGTACAAAAACAATTTAATTCGGCCGTAGAAATGAGATCTTACACTAACGCATATTACGGAAATATAAGCATGCCGAATGCTTTCTCACTCGCACTTGTGGTTCGTTTTTCTTCAGGCCCACTCATTGACTCCAGACCATTACACCAGTCAATTTGTGACTGGTCATGGTGGATTCGCTGGCAAGCGCTTCGAGCTTGGACTTGCAAGCCGTCCGACATGTCCATGCGGAGGGGAAATACAGGATGTCAACCACATCCTATGGGAGTGTCTGAGTATGTGCTCTGAACGGGAGGAAATGCTCAGGTCGGTCCAACCAGCTGTTGGACCCATCGGCCCGTCCGACCTGGTTGCTACTAAGGCCAATTATATCTTGCTTTCAAAAAATTTGCGGCGTCTTACTATGGGCGTGAAGATCTCTTCACATAAATATTGCTGCCTGTATGATTAGCTTCGTTCTTTGATTTAATAAATAAGTAGCTTCACATCACCAATTGGCGGGTCCCGTGATACTCTCGATTAAGACCGAAGGTGGTACGGGGCGGGTTTGGTGGAGTGAATTTAACTTCAATGTTCAGGCCTTGGTTTTTATCGTTTCCAGAGGGCACCAGCGTGAAGGTTCTCTACCTTCAGTCCTACGCGATCTGACGCCCCTCATGCCGTAGATACGGGGAAGAAGATTTCAATACTGAAAAAAAATCCGCAACTTTTAATAGGTAGGTATCTCGTAGGTATATTGTTTTATATTATAAGTTGTAAGTAATTAATACCCATAGTGAATACCTATCATTTTTTCGCGTCCATGCTACAATGTGGACATGTTTACAGTAGGTACTGTTATAATCATAGACTAATATACCAGTGGCGAAGGGTGGAGGCTATTAAGATCCGAGAAAAATAGTGTCTAAAATATAAGTAGAATCTCAAAAGCCCACCTCCACCCCTCGCCACTGTAATATACTATAGAATATAATACTAGTTATAATATTATACTTATTAATTTGTTTGGCATAATTATTATTAATAGTAAACTGTTAAGATACACTTGAAAATCTCAATGAATTTACCATAATGATTTATTAGAATGAAAAACTCAGCCTTGCTTGATGTCAAATCGACCAATGTCACTTACTTACGGCTTATAAAAAGTGTTCCAGTTACCACGAGAAAAAATACTAGCTTTAAGAACAGTAAAATAAATTGCATTCATGTATTTTAAAAAACAGGTAAGTAATAATTTATTACATCAACATAGTAATAATTTCAACACGTAATAGCGTGACAAAATTAACTACTTACATGAGATTTTTTTATATCTTTCCAAATTTAATATTCGTATAACTACCTATAATCATGGTTATAATTAGTCATGTGAAACATGTGAACATGCATAGGCCCCAGGAAGATGGGGGGGGGTCCTGAAATGAACCAGGCAACAAAATTATAATATTTTATAGACCAGGCGCGGATAGACTTCTCGTATATTATTATGCGGAACGCATTCTGACAACCGATATAGGTTCTAGGGGTTACAAAGATGTTATATAATATCGATGTTGCCAGGAAATATCAGTGGTCTTTTTTTTTATTGAGGTAATAAAAAAATAAAAATAAAATCATCCAACAATTGTAAAACTAAGAGCTATATGTTTGTTTGGATTCATAGGTTGAGAAACCTCCACGCTCTGGAGGCCCATATCGACCGTGTTTAGGAAAAAGGGCGTAACCCAGACAGAACAAATTTTACAGGAGAAGCAAAAAACGTTTTTCGAATGATTTTGGTTCAATATTAATAAAAAAAAATAGGCACAGACATTGGGTGCATGATGATTGATGATTTTGTGTAATATATTTTCGATCTACTAATAAGTAAAGAAGTTATTACAAAAAAATCATTAAAATTGAGGGTAAATGCTTTTTTCCTTAAATTAAAACTCAATTAAAACCTGAATTTAGATAATAAATCGGCATTTGTAGCTTACTTCCTTTTTACAGAACGTGTATTTAGTTGTATACATTGTTAATATCTAATAAAAGCCCTTTTAGAAAAATCGAGGGTTACGCCCTTTTCCCTAATCACAGTCGATATTATGATCTTAGGATCGAACATGGTCAAAAAACTTTTATGTAGGTATCTACGCAAGAATAGTAGGTATTGTCAATTTTTTTAAAATACTAATACAAATAAATAAAACCTAGTACAGGGCATATTAAAAAATAATTACGGCACTGCGTATATTATAATATATCCCCAATTTGAACGTGAATGGCGCGCGGTGTGTTATATGAAGAAATTAGCGTTATTTATAAAAATAAACGTCAAGTACCTGTAAAATCATTGAAAATTTGTGAAATGTGGTCAATTCAAACGGTAGATGAATCGGTAGCGCACATTTCGAAGTGAAGATGTAAAAATAACAATAAAATGTCGCTTAAATGAGCTGTTAGTGAATTTTCCAAAATCTCTTAGGATAATAATATATAGGAGATACTACAAAACTAGTTTTGATTATATTATTAATAAAACTGGGTTTGCTTTAGTAAGCGGCAACTTTATAATTTGGCAACATAATTAATTCAGCTATGAATTATTGATGATTACCACAATGTAGTAAGATTCTGATTGAGTAACAATAAAAATGTCTAATATATTCTATAAATATATAAGTAGACAATTATTACATTTCTAAACAAACGAGCATTATGTATATAGTTCATTCATTCATTATCGGTAACAGGGCCGTATTTACACTTGAAGGGGCATATGGCTAATTCATATTGGGGGGCCCCAAAAAGATTGTTTAATTACCTAAGCAAAATCACTTATTAAATCATTAAAACCTATCATTGTCAAAATTTCCGACTCCATTGGCATTAAAGGAAGTAAAATCTGTCGATAAGGTTTCGAAAATATTAGTCCATATTAAATCCAGCCCTGGGCGTGAAAGGTTTCAAAATAATGTTTCTATCTTATTGTCAAGTTGTGAACTCGTATTCTTAGCACCGTGGCTATTAAGATGTTACGTGTCCGGAAATTTGTACGTATGCAGTCCGCCGTATCACACTTCACCGTAAAATATTGTATCGGAAATATATTATGGTCATATATTAAAAACCGTCCAACCTCTTTGGGTGGTATATTACTGACATAAAATTCATGTCTAAATAAAACACGGTTCTTGTCGGTTTACAGGAAGCCAGCGGCAAATAAATTTTGAAAATAGCCGATACACTGGATTATTTGTTAGGTAAGGTGGGTTAGGTTAGGTTTTCATGAATTTTGCCAAAATCTGCTATGAAAATTAGCGTGGTTCCCGCCTGGCTTCCTGTGAACCAACTTGTACCAACACATGTTATCTTTTGTCTTTTTATTTTAAAAGTCTTTCACTGCTAAAGACGCGCTAAGTGCGTGGCCATTAGATACTAATACTTTCACTGCTGACTAGTTGATTACCACATTTATCTATCATCATGTTTATATATATTTATCATCATGTTAATTGTTACACGCCAGGCGTGTCTTAGCAGTGACCGAGTTGTGGTAATTAACTGGCCAGAATGGAACGTGTTAATTATTAATACTTTGGACGCTGAAGACGCACCTGGCGCGTAATGACCAAGCGGCCGATCGATGTAATTAACGTGCATTTTAAAGGTGGTAATTAAAAAAATCATTATCTAGTCAGCAGCGAATGAGTTAATGGGCACCATCACCTTGAGCTCCTATGATAGAGACTAGAGCCGCCACTGAAACTAGTATCTAACATTCAGTATGAAATATGAATAATTAATTTTGTAATGGTATAATTATATCCAACTGCCTAGCTATGAATTTAAAATATTCAACTATCGTAGGTATACTTGCCAAAAACAACATTTTTACATTGGAGATAAACTAGTTTATATTAATTATTTACCATTTTTCAATATCAAGTGTTATATATGTGTTCTGTAAATAACGTAGTTTTATCAATATGTTTTTTTTATTACATTTGGCAACCTTAGCTAGAGTATAAGTTTTATAACTTTGCACCTTTTTGCACTCTTCATTACACTGATTTTCCTCTTTGCCTTATAACCTCGCATAAAATTAGATCAAATGATGTTCATTTGTATTATTATAATATGTAGTAATAAATAAATAGATAAATAATATGTAAAAAAATAAATTTTAGAATATATTACATCATTTTCATTCTAGAGCCGGAGTGCAAAGTTATGAAGGATAATATATTATAGGTACTCTACCTATTCATAGAATATGAACTATCCTACTAGCAAATATTAAAAGGTAACTGAACCACCTATCAATATTCTCGTGCGTCTTCTCCCTGACTACCCCTCTCTTATACGTTTACTTTACGTGTATGCCCTGTCATGCCGTCGTTGTTCTAGTGTTTCAGACTCAATTATTTGCCTCTGAAATGCAGCATCGGCTTGATGGAGTCTTTATAGAGTTTCCTGAATTTTCCAAGCCCACCATCGTTGAACTCGTTCATTTTGTCAAGCAGCGACGCTTAGGTTCTTCCTCGTCCATAATGTTTCTATTTTTTGTTGTGTATGTTGCCCAAGGTTACAGTCGGTTACGGCACCCTGTCCCTATTATAATTACCCTTAAATCTCTTGGAAAACCCAGTAATTTTTCGATAATCAAACAATATACTATTAACGCACTGTAAGCATCTGTCAAACTATTATGAGAGTTTCATATATTTTCTTTCACGACCCGATTAAAATAAACTATTTTTCAAATTTTGAATTTGCGTATGTTTAATACGTCTTCTACCTATCTCGCTCTATATTACGTATTATTACAATATGTACACTGTCATGTGTTACAGTTAATTCAAGACAAATATATCTATTATAGCGTAATCACCACCAGAGCTGGAAATGAAACCGAAATTGAACCTTAAGAAGCCATTTATTACTTTGGAACCGACAAAAGAGTCTAGGACGACTTGGCACCGGACAACTGGACGCCACGGAATTCGAAAATAAATAGACGTTAGGTACTTATAGGTACTTTAAAATATTTAATATTATTATTTGTATTTAAATGATTATATTATTATGATTTAATAGTTGGTGAGAATGTAAATATGCAGACGTAAATAATGATTTAATCGTGCATATGTTTAAGTTCCAACGAAAAAAGAGTTTTTTATTTTATATAAAGCCTTAGGCATGATAATTCTCAATCCGCAATAAAGAATTCATTATGTTGAATTAAAACTACTAAATAGTAGATAGAAACTGATTAAAATACCTCGTCTACGTTCTGTATACGTGTCTACGACAGTGCGGCGTCCAATTGTCCGGAGTCCAGTTGTCCCATTCCCTTTAAACTAAATTGGAAAATTTTGGAGACATCGGAATAAAACGTACCTAGTCACTAGGTCCGGGAGTATGAGGGATGTTGTAAAATTTCCCATTTCAGGTCAATCATTTTTCTTTGTGTGATTGATGGATGAAACATGTGAAAATAACGCCATTCCTGTTTATCAAATACAGTCGTTTTTTAATAATTAATGCCTGGTATAAATTATCCAATTATTTAATACTTCACAGCATTTATCGTCTCATTCGCTTTTAAAAGGTCATAACACACAATGCCCTGAATATCCTACCGCACATACAACATTACTTTTTTGGTGCATTTCGGCTTTAGTGGTAGATAGAGAAGCTGTCATTGCAAAATATTGTCGCTTACGCGTAACATTATTGTAAATGTTAACGATCTACTTTTCATCACCCTTTATAATTCGATCCAAGAATGGATCATGATTTTGTTTGACAACAATAAATAATTCAGCCTGTCGAGCAAATTTTTCGTTAACTTTTATTTGTTCTGGACCATTGCTAATTTTTTTGGGGTTGTTACACGATCGACTGTTGAAAGGAAACTGACCAAATCGGGTAGAGGATGTACTTTTTAATAAAAAATATTAAAACAAAAGACAACCGTTTAAACCTTCTACAAATAAGTACCTTTAAAATGAAATGTGGTTGAATACCTACAAATTAAAGTAAGTATCTATATGATAATAAATATATATGGTAACATCTTTCTGATTCTAGAGCAAAAAACAGATAATAAATATAATTCCGATAGGCTATATACCAACACAGTAGATTTTGACCAGGGTTCTGAATGACGTGTGAGTGTCCTACGAAAATGAATCACACATTATAGACGTGCAATAGTGTGTGTAATACACCAATACTAAATGAGCGTCAATGCATAAACCGAGAGCAGTTGTCAGTATTCGACGTAATAGTATGACGTATTCTTGATACACGTTTAAATTTATCCCGTATTCTTCCTTACTCAAGGTCGCCTACCTGCTTCTTCTTGCCTGTTAGGTATTTCAGCTCTCATCATTTCTGAGTTCCCTGTTCTGGAGGTTCCATTTGGGTAAAATTCAATTTTGTATTATTCTTGTTCTATTATTTTTGATGCCAGTTACATATTTGAAAAATGTTAATAAATACAAATGTAATCTAACATTCTCACGTATTTTCCATAATATATATATATAAGTGTGAACTTATGGGTATATTAGAAGTACGTTTACCGAACTCTATTCGATTTTCTCCACGGGTACCAATTTTTTAAATAAATTTAGGGTTCTGACAGGTCCGGTAAGGTACCATTATAATATATTATGTTATTTGTGTAGTGTAGTCGCGAAAGGACCGTAAGAGAAACGAATGGGTTAGGAAGCAGACAAAAGTACGCGATGTAATAGACGTTGCCAAACAGCTGAAATGGAGATGGGCGGGGCACATAGCTCGCTGAAAGGACGGCCGCTGGACAAATGCCGTCATCCAATGGTACCCAAGGGGTACGAAACGGCCACAGGGTCGCATTGACGAACTGGTAAAGTTCGGCGGAAATACGTGACAGCGAACGACACAGGACTGAGAGAGTTGGAGAAAGCTTGGGGAGGCTTTCATCCAGCAGTGGATTGACCCTGGCTGATGATGATGATTTGTGTAGTCATGTTTCGATAAATCATAATACTAATCACTGAGGCCATGTTGTATGCTAATATGAACCCGATTCTAAATCCAAATCATTTATTGTGATTTAAAGGTGGATGGCTTTTAACCTTGATATTATGTAGGAGGGGTACTGGCCACAGATGATTAATGTTATAATGCATATAATTTTATTCTTTCATACACTATCAAATTAAAATGTACGTACCTACTTACTACATTCTATGGTCGGCGCACAAAAAAATAGTAAGTATACAATTTACACGAGAAAATAAAAATTAAGGTCAGTGTTGAACTCATACAAATGTAATATGGTTTTGATTTACGATTCTATCAAGGCTAGAGTTATATTATAAATAAATATACGTTTAGAAATACATATAGTATACTTATATATATTTAAATAATGAAGACATATATTTCGACAACTTAACTGTGAACGTTATATTGTCATTGATCAACGAAATCTCCGCGTAATGCCGTTCAGCACCTCCGATGTGACAATTATGCCGAAACGTTTCTTTGTAGTTTCGTTATAGTTAAAACCTTTGATGTTTAAACAGTATACATACACTACCAAAACTAAAATATTAATAATAATTATTATAGAAAGTTTCGATGTAATGGTTCCACGACAAAACAACATAACAAAACGAAATAACGGTTTTGTAAAAAAAATGTATATATATCTACCTAATAAACAGTTGATGATTTCACTTAAAATTGAAAAATTTTAAAATATCAAATATTTATATATATTTCGTTTATAAACTTGGGTTTTATAAGTATTTAATTAATAAATAAATTCCACAAAATTGAACGATGTAATAGTAATATGGTCTCATTTTAATAAGATCATAATACCTCATCGCATCGGAGCTATTACAAACACTCTATGATAACGACCCCACCATATGACCATGTTATTTAGATAATTCAAATATTTCATACTTCCTTCATTGTTGCGCCTATAAAGTCAGTGACGTCACTAGGCAAAGTGCCGCCAATGACGTCCCCTTTCATTTTTAGTTATAAATTGTCTGAAAATTTGTTAGGTACCTACTTACATATTTTATTATATATACTGAGCGTTATAAAATTTCCACGAAGCCTACTCTCAAACAGTGGTGGTTATAGGTACGTGGAGGCCTGTGGTACTGACATTTTTGGAGGCTCCTCTGTGAAAATTACGTTTGTGAGACAAACCGCCAGTACAATATGTATTATAATCCAATATTAATAGTTATGTTGTCACGATTTTTTATGCTTCCATTATTTTTTAAACTAAGATGTCTATACCTCTGTACTTTATAATGAAGCAACAGAATCGTTAACTTCATGGAAAGCCGCAACTACTTTCAAAAGTTGTAATATTTGTATTCGTTCCTTCATTGGCCGCCCTTAATAATGTGCCACCCCTATGCAACGAATGGCCTGACTAACCCCGCTGGACGTCACTGTATAAAGTCTATATCTCCTGTAAAATTATAATTTAGTCACATCCGAGGTTTTAACATCTGTGACGATATGCCAAAGAAAGATAATAATATGTTTCACATTATAAAACAATGGTAAGTATAGATCCACCAGTATAAGTTAGCAGCTGAGTGAAGGCACCGCATGTTGACATTTAACATACTATTCAATAGTTTTTATACTGTGATGAGCTTAGTTCTAAATTTGAACACCAGACGATTTATGATTGTATATCCATAGAATATTTTTATTCCAGAGATATTTTTGTTTTTCTTCTTTTTCGGATGATAAGAGATGTTTTCTGATGCTGTATGACTTCTTACGATGCCTTTGGATACTATCGACAAATCGTCATCTCCGGCACAATCATTACTACCTAGGATATAAACCAAAATAGGTTGAAATATCGATCACTGACATTGTATTATTATGGTCGATAATATCTCACGTTAGTGCTATTTATTGGTTTTTTGTCAGTCATGCTTCAGTAATAGAATAATACATATTATTATATGCGATGTTGGTATAAATATAAATATTATATACTTACGGCAGTAAAGAATTCCGGGTAGCCAAGACAAATAGATTGATCAAAAATATGATAATGCCTACCAAGAAGAAACAAAAACTATACAAAAAATACGTTATAATACAACCATGTTCCCTTAATATAGTTAAAAATGGGTTGAAGATATTTTTTGCGATACGCACATCCATAAAATTACGTATATCAACCTAATAGTTTGAATACCTACCGACCTAAATCCAACATTCACTTTTTAAAACTGACAACTTTATTATTCCATTGCATACGTGAATTTATTCAATTTTCACTGTATAGTCAATCCAATGAGGATTTTGTTAGATATTAATAATGAAACAATTAATCTGGTACGCAAACTGTTAAACTACATACCTACGCACGCTAAATTAATTGAAAATATAGACAAATTAATGTAATGTTAAATTCTTATAATATTACTATTAAACAACATTTCAGCATTTAAAAAATGATAATTGAACTCGTGATGGTTTTGGATTAATTTCGTGTTTTCTTTGTATTACCACAGTGATGTTGATGTACCTACCTACCTAATTACTTTTATTTTTTACGTGTATTGAGTGCACGTGGCGATAAAAAGTATGCCATGTTATTACGTAAGTATACTTTTCCGTTTTCAAATATTACATATTTTTTAAATTATTTGTAATTTAGTCTGTCATTGTTTTGCATAAAAATTTATTTCGTAAAATAATTAAATCAAGTTTCTTTTTTAAATACTCTCCATTGCGAATACATAATAATTATATTACAAATACACATCCATTAAAAGATACAAGACGCAATTTGAACAGCGCTCGAAATGGAACAGTTTTCTGAAGAACAATACATAGTTATCATAGTTAGAAGACATAGTTATCAAATTTTATGTGTATTTCATAAAAATAAGTGTGTTAGATTTTCTATTATATGGCCTATCTAGCTCAGATGGTCAAATTATTTTTTCCACGAGACGGAGCGATAATTTTACCGATTTCACGAACAGGAACGGCGCTCCGGTGCGCTCCGGTCCATTTCGAGCCCTGAATTTGAATCTTTTGAGAATATGTTTAGTAAAAATGAGATTTTTTTTACTTCACCAAATCCTGAAATTGATTAGAATTAATAATGTAATTTTGTTTTTTATTAATAAAAATATGAATAAATAATAAATACGTACTTTATTTTAAAATATAGAATGTAATTTATTATATTCATCTACATTTAATTATATAGGTTGGTATTAAATTTAATTATCTTACCTACGGCCTATCTCATTCGTTGAAACATGCATTTTATCCAGAGCGTTGGAGCGGAGCTCGGAGCAGGAGCACGGAGCACTGGAGCAATGCGATTTTACCCTGAGCAGCAGCGGAGCTGGAGCACCGAAAATTTGTAGTGCTCCACTACACCGGATGATTTTTATTATTAAATTGTCGTCCTAAAATCCAATGAAAATAGTATATTTTGACACTTTGCAACACTGGAATTATTTGAAATATGGCAACACCGCCGAGTGATAAATAAGAGACGATTTGCTGGCGGTAATTTTGTTTAATAGAATTAATAATGAAAATGACGATTATTTTAAAACTACTTATTTTTTAATTTGTTTAACATTTGTATACATATAAGTAATACTTATTAAACTTTTTACCCGGAGCGGAGCCGGAGCACGTATTACGTCCCGGAGCGGAGCTGGAGCGGAGCAACTCAAAAAAGGGTCCGCTCCAACGCTCTGATTTTATCAACTGGACAAAACCAATATGCCATCTACTATTTTCGATACATAACTACTTTTAAAGATTAATATGGCAGTATTTGTTTTCTTCTACAAATCCTCCAGTCTTTGGCCTCTCAATCCTATTCTAGTCTTCCATACAGTCAGTTCACCTATTCATGATCCCTGGACTGCTTTCGCTGGGTTACCCACGTGATGGTTAGTGCTTTTTCGACAGATGTCCTGCCCATCATTGCCGTCTTTACTAATTACAGAATCTACCGATGTTACTACATACACAGTTAACCTGTATTAATAAGCCCAATTCTCTAGATTAATTAATGCTGTCATCAAAACGCATTAATGTAATTCATCATGTTACGAATTGAATAAATTAAAATTGATCATAGTTGATTACAAATGTCTTCATTTTGGAACGGCAATATTTTTTACTTACCTCTTGTACAAATCAAAATGACCGAGATAAAGCGAGTGTCAGGGGCAAAATGAATAAGAACGTAATATGTATGCAATGTGGCATAGGTACTTTATTCTGATAAGGTAAACTACTTATGTGATTGACGATACATGATACAGATATTTTATTTATCAATAATTATTTTACTAAGATATTTTGATTTCCAATACACTGGAATTTATTTATTTTAACAATGACGTTGTACAATACAAAACGTAAATATTTACGTAAGTAGGTCAGTCATGAAGACTCCATACTAGGCAATTATTTAAAGGTTGTCTTCACAATAAAATAATTTTTAATTAACTAAAACGTAAAAAAAATATCATCAGAGCCATCTGTGTCAAGTATTGAATTTAGAATTCACATACACATTGATAATATTATGCTGTATTCAAGTCTATCAAATCTTCTACTAACAAATGCAAATAAAGGCATGGGAAAATCCAAAGTTTTTTGTATGTAGTTTGATACAAATTTTCCTTGAGATCTTAGCATTGTCTGCTTCGTTATATGAGACGACCACAGAACAGATTAATAAATATAATTAATGTAAAAGCCATCGCCGTGGACCAATATTTTGAAGCAGGGTATTTTCTGACGGTCATACGGTTACATACTGTAGTTTAAACACTAGGATTTATGTATATTTGGCCACATATTTTTTCCGACCTATACGCGGATGAGAACTCTGCCATTCTTGGTAGTATTGATCCATGTGCCCCTAATAACTATCTTAGAAATCGGGATCATCAGTAAGTTGTTTGTTCTCCCAAGGTGCAGAACTAACTTGCCATTGGTGATGCCCATTGGGAGGGCATTTTCCACTTGGGCGTTGTTTTCTAAATTCTTAAAATAGGGTCTGAATAGCTCATTCGGCGTATTTCCTTGGACTCGTATCTACTTTATATTTTTTGTATTGACTGTTTTTTAATGCTGCATCTATTTATTTGTTTTTTATACTGTGTTCAGTTCACTATAATATGTAAAATAAATGAATTGAATTTGAATACAAAATAAGGTAACGGTACTTTGTTGCCATTCACACATGAGTATGTACCTGTATTGTGAAATATTTCCCATTAAGGGGGAACATGCTCAGCGTAGGTCAAAATGGAGCTCTTATTCTATTTTCAAAACATGATCCTGGACATTCCTTAAACGTTGTAGATAATCTCTATATATATAAAAATCTCGTGTCACGATGTTTGTGGTCGAACTCCTCCGAAATGGCTCGACCGATTTTTATGAATTATTTTATGTATATTTGTTAGGTATGAGAATAGGTCAACAAGTATATTTCATACCGCTAGATGATTAGGGTATCTCTATCCAGAAAAATTTTCTTTTATTTTTTTGACATTTTTTTTTGTATTTTTTTATTATTTGGCATAAAAAATACCTACAACCCCAAATTTTCATTTTCCTACCCCCACCCTCCCATTTTTAATCGCGATTTTATTATTTTTGTATGAACAAATTTAACCGTCATTCGTATTTCAAACAGAACGAAATTATTTATGTTGTTGAATGACAGATGGCGCTACGTCCGAGAAGAATTCAAGAGAAGCGTCACGTCATTTTGACATGGCATATCACAACGCAGTGCGTGCAAAATTTTGTACGATTTATTTTAATTTATCTATTTTTATGTACGTGTATCAAAGTCACAATGCCAGCAAGACGCAAGGGGGGCCATTTGGGCCGTCGGACGAATAAAGCAACAAACATGCGAAATAGTAGAACAGACGAACAAATCCAACAAGATAACAAAAATGTGCGTGTAATCATGTCGCAATTGCGTGCATCTCAATCACAAGAGGTACGAGCTGAACGAAATCAACAACGACAATTGGAATGGAGCCAAGCGCGCCGGTTCGTAGTTAACACACGCAGAGCAAATGACCGACAACGCCAACAAGTACATCGAACATTTACATCCGCTTCGTTCCTTCGTCTCGCATTCGAGTACGAGCCAGATATTGAATAATCCGCTCATCCGAAAGTGCTGATTGGTGCTAAGGAAAAAGAATGTCCCCATTGTCATGCTCTCAAATTCAAACATGAGTCAGCCGAGATGTGTTGCGCATCAGGAAAAGTGCAACTACCAGAAATTGAGATACCACCAGAACCATTGAACGGCTTGCTCATCGGCACGGTTCCAGATTCAAACCTGTTCCTGAAGTCCATTCGCACATTCAATTCATGCTTCCAAATGACTTCGTTCGGTGCAACAGAAATAGTTCACAATACTGCGGCAAATAGTCAACAATTCCATTCTACGTTCAAAATCAAAGGCCAAGTATACCACAAAGTAGGCTCATTGCTGCCAATGCCAAACGAACCACATAAATTTTTACAAATCTACTTCATGGGCGGTGAGGACATCAATCATGTGGATGCACGTTGCGGCTACAATAGCCTCAATTCGCCTAATGCCAGGCGCATCGTCGGCGAACTGGACGCCCTGTTGAATGAGCACAATGAATTATTGAAATTCTTCAAAGCACACATGCACGAATTGCAAAGTGACAATCACGCTATTGTCATCAATACTGATAAAACACCAGCTGGAGAGCACGTGCGTCGATTCAATGTGCCTGTTGTTGACGACATTGCTGGAATCATGGTTGGCAACCGCACATCGACGCGAGAAATCGTGATTCGAGGAAGAAACAATAATCTGGAGTTCATCGCTGACACACACCGTTCATACGACGCTCTCCAATATCCGCTAATTTTCTGGAAGGGACAAGACGGATATTGCATAAACATTAAACAACGAGATCCTGTCACAGGTAATTCATTCATTATGAACATCATTACTCATTTTGAATTGAGAAAATGAATGGTTGATGTTTTTTTGTTTTTATCGGCGGTCATCGTCTACAGCGCTCTATTCATCTTTACGTCATAGATCCCATCCCCACACACTTACGATACATTCGTAATTTTTTATTTAACAACCAAAATATTCACTAGAAATAATATATATGGCAGAACAACGTTTGCCGGGTCAGCTAGTCTATTTATATAATTTTGAAGCCTTGTTATCCTTTATATTTATTTTAAACATTTGATGACTGCATAAAGTATTTTTATTACATAAAATAGTATTCTTTTAAACCTCTCGCGCTAATGTTTTAGAATATAGTCATATTTCAGTACATACATGTGCAGTGGTGTTAAGATTTTTTACATTTATTAATTTTTAAACACATTTATAAAACCATCAGTATAATTTATGTCGACATTAATATAGTGAAATATTTACGATAAAAAATATATTGATAATCTCTGTGATCCCAAATTTGACAAGAATTAGGCATTTTATTATTCAAAAAATGGGCAAGATTAACACATTTGAAGATAATTCTAAAGATACTAATTATAAGCTATGTCTTTGACAGGGCTCGAAATGGAACGGAACACACCGGAGCGCCATTCCAGCTCGTGAAATTTGTAAAATTGTCGCTCCGTCTCGTGGAAAAAATATGTTGACCGTCTGAGCTAGATAGGGTATAGAATAGAAAATCTGACACACTTATTTTCATAAAATACACATACGATTTGATGACTATGTAAATATCTTCAGAAAATTTGTCGAGCGCTCCGGTTCGTAAACTTTTCCATTTCGAGCGCTGGTCTTTGACCATTCAAGTGTAATAAACATCCTACGAATAATGATTGCTTTATAATAATTATTGACCTAAGAATAAGGTAGTATTTTTTTGAAATACACCATTTCTTTTGGCATTCCCCAGTGGTTAAGCTACAACATACGGCCGTAGCCATAAATTGACTAACTAAAACTGAAGTAGGGAGTAAGCACATGTTAACGCGCGTGTTTGAACATGTACCTAACCAAAAAAAAAATCTTTTTTTTAAACAGTATAGGTTCAAACACGCGCGTTAGCATCATTTTACTCCCTACTTCAATTATAGTTAAAAGTAAAAGCTTCATTTTGACCCACGCTGGGCACGTCGCCCTTAATACGATTGATATAATAAGCACCGGAAAAGGTAATTCGGAATATATAAAAAAATCATTACCCCGATTGTATAGGTAAATCATTCTACAGTGACACCATAGGCATTGAGCGTATGTATCGGAATTGCTTGCTGCAATGCCTGGTTTAATGCTAACAATCAATACCACTACAACTGCAAGTCGCTTTTCCGTACCCATGGTGCCACTGTAGAATGATTTACCTATACGTGTGCGTAAATGATTAAATAACTAAAAATTAAAAATATCTATTAGGTATGTAGGTAAAAATTTGTGTACCTATATCCTAAATCTAAATTAACGTTTACTTACATGAATTTATTAGACAATTAATGTTTTAATTGAGTAACATGTTTAATATATACTATCGGGGTAACTACGAAACCAAAGAATACATCTAATTATGTCTCCCACAACTTATCTCTAAGGTTAAGGATGCGACCCGCCCCCCTATTTTAATAAAAATAATTTGAAAATAAAATTCTACAAGCAATCATCCTTATGTTAATACACCAAATTGCTCCGCACAACCACATAGGTAGCAAATTTGTGATATTTGTTTATTTCACTTAATTAGTCGACCCGCCACGCCGGGCCCACCTGAATCCATCCCCCAGACTAGGGCCCTTTAAGCCCCCCCCCTCCCCTTGTGGGGGCCATGCCTACAATTGAATTACGTCCTTTTACAAGAAGAAAAGTAGGTATGCACTTATTTCATTTCACAAAACGCCTACCTAATAATTGTACATACTATTTATTGGCTTACATAGTTACGAGTTACGACATGGTATTAGCATCCTTAAACATATTAATTTGTAGAACGAGCTATTTGTAGAATTAGAGAAAAATTACTTCAAAAAGATTTTGATCAATATAAAACGATCTGTTAAATAAATGATAAGTCACATTTTGTTTCAATAAAAAATGAGGCGAACACAACCGATTCCGGACAACATTTTTTATACGTAGCACTGGAATACTTTCAAATGGTTTTGAAACCCCCATAATCACACTAATGTCGTGTTGTCACGTGACGATTTTCTTCGTTCAACTGTTTGTTGAATGTTGAACAAGAAATCGAAAGGATTCCCACGCATCGATTTAATTTAAATTGATAGTCGTAATCAAGATGGCGTCAAATGAAACAAGCAATTATTTTGACATGCCGATGCGATTTGTTACTTTAGTCCAGTGTTTTCCACCGCCGGTCCGCGGACAATTTCTGCCGGTCCCTACTAATAGTACTGTCACCCATTTTAAAATGCATAGTATGCCAAAAATTCCAAACAAATCGTCATTTAAAAAGTTACATAATAAACAGGTATCATTATTATTCTAATGCCATTGTGGTGTTCAGACATAAAATACAAACATTGCTTTAGTTTTGGATATCACTAAAATCGATTATCCATGTTTTTCCTATTTTCACCGGTCCGCAGGAATAAAAATGTTAGGAAACTCTGCCCTGGGCAAATTGCTTGGCTACCAGTTGACTAGAATGATGGTACACTGTTGAATCGTCAAAAGTGGAAAGGACCTCAAATTCATTCAATTCAACTTACAAGTTGATCAACTTTGTGGAAATATTGTTCCCACTTATCAATTCACTTTCAACATCGGCACGCAAGAACGCAGCATTAGCATTTTGCTACCTCTAGTACTGACAATAACATTAAATTTTATAATGACCAGCGACCAGTATTTTTTTGTTATTTATTCGATTGCTTTGTTTTCTGGCATTGCCTCTGACATGTACCTGCATAGTATAATAAAATAATATAAGAACTATAATAATACATTACATCGTACACGTTTTGAAATAAATGAAATAACACCTACAAATACAAGGTCGATCAATAAACTTTTAAAACAAGTCGATCATAGATGACGTTAAATTTTGATTATAGTATGTACCACCATCGTCAACCTTGACAGCCCTCAGCGTCAAAAAAACGTTCACTTACCTACGTTACTTAGATGACAACTAACATAAAATTTAATAATATATAAATGTGAGTACTTTATGATTAAGGAATCCAATCCCGAGCCAAAATTTTGATCCCAGGATTTTGGCATTACAATTTGACGATCCCGGGATTTGCATTTTTTTCATACTTCATAATATTATTTATTTAAGTATATATACAAATAGCATTGATAAAATCGGTCAAAAATGTCTAGTGTAATTTATACTATTTTAAGACATTTATTGTTAATATTGTGTACGTTCAATCTTTGAAATACATAGATGGATTTAATAATATTGTAGGTAATATACATAATGTGAAATTATACAGTAGTTTTATTTATTTATTTAAGAAAAGATAACAAAATATAAATACCTACAAATTCAATTAAAATAAAAAAAAATACATATTATTGTGTTGACAATAAATACAATAAGTACATTAATAAAATTCACAAACATTCCGAGATTCTAAGAATTTCTATTCATTTGTGGATGTGTCTGCATTAAATTCGATGGGAAAATTAAAACATACATTCATAAAATTCCGCGTATAAACAAGTGCATGCTTGCACGTCCGTGGCACTGGTGGTTAGACGCCGTTCACGTGCCAGCACTTTAGTGGCGTCTAACTGGTTTAATTATTTTTTTTATGATTTTGTTACGATTGCATAATATGTCAGCAAAAATGGTTATTTATTATCCGGCGATTCCTCCTGTAATATCGTAAGTGTAATATATAAATGTTATCGAAGTGATAACTATTGAATTTACCAGTATAATTCGTAGTATAACCATTAAATCATAGATTATCATTGTGAAATTAATTAAACAATAGTTTAATTAGGGTTCTGAGAGGAAAACGAATCCAAGTGGATAATGACAACATTGAGTAAACTAATTTCAAATTTAGTAATCACGTGACTGTAAACTCCATATAAACTTAATATTTCTTTACATTTTCAAATGAGATACTGTTATAAAAATAAACAATAGGTATATCCAAAAAATGAATGATATTTCTTTTGTTTATTAGTGGTTCTTTGTTGGTAAAAATAGCGTCTTTCCCTCTGATAAGATTTTTAGGATTCTAGATACTAGCATTCTAGTTTGGTACGAAATGACAAAATTCGAGTGTATTGAGAACATTTAAATAAATACTATCATCTATTTAGTTGTTATTATTTTATCTTATTCCAAGTCTTCAAATCAGTGACACATTTTTTTCTCGCATATTAATTATTTAGGGTGATAAAAAAACTGCGTATAGGTATATACTTTCATATTTAGGAACCATCTCCCAAAAGAACGATATTAGCCGCGAACTGACCAGCAGATGGGTCAATGGTAAAGTGAGTATCGGTATCAGCGTTCTTCGCACTGAAGAGTCAATTCGAAGAGTCAAAAAATACAAAATTCCTGGTATACAACGTTACCATGACACTAATAGCTCTGTAAAGCAGCGTTGACACGATCCAAGTTGACTTGGACCGAGCTCACTCGTACGAGACATCTTCATGCTAATTACTCCTATCTAGGGATTCCAATCTCGGGATCCCGAGCTATTTTCGATACCTATGAATCCCGGGATTGATAAACATAATCCCGAAACTTTCGGGATTGATTTTTTTTATCAATTTTTATGGAAAATAAAATAAAAACGAAAATATAACAGAAAAAAAAATACTTTTAATAACAAATAACTACATTAGAAATAAACTGAGTTTGAATGAAGTTTGATTTATACCCATGTTATGTTGCCGATTCATTTTATTTTTTCACATAAATTAATAAAAATGATAAAGATTGGAAAGAAACAATGCTTCGCACTATAAACAAAGTAATTCCACCATGATCTCATACGTTTTACGCAGTTTCATATTTGGCTGACTAATTAGATTTATGAAGCGGAAAGGCCATAATAACACCATGATTTGCTTTACTATTTTAAATCTCGCTAACTCATTCATTAAGTCTTTACTATCAGAAACAGCAATCTTATATTAAACTCACATTATTGTTTATATTAAAATATTATTTTCTCCATTAAACTTATGTATTTCCAAGATTGAACGTATACAATATTAACAATAAATGTCTCAAATAGTACAAATTATAATAGATTTATTTTTGACCGATTTTATCAATGTTATTTGTAAATATAAAAAATTTATAATAATAATGGACAAAAATGCCAATCCCGGGACCAGTCCCGGGATCAGAATTTTGGCTCGGGATTGGATTCCCTACTCCTATCCAAGCTAGCTTGGATGAGTAGGACGCGGTCCGAGTAGCTTGGATGGGAGTAATTTGTATGAAACTGTCTCATACGAGTGCGCTTGGATGGCACTCGGTCCGAGTGTACTTGGATCGTGGCAACGCGGCTTAAGGATGTGAAACCTGGAACCTAACTGAGAAACAAGAGAATGCTATTAGATGAGAAAGTATTCGAAAATTAAATTTTCCAAGGAAAACTTAGACGGCTTAAAAAACTGAAGGTGTCACATTTGCACGAATGCCGAGCTCTGTGAACAATTTAAGCGAAACTTCAGATGGACCCCGGTCACAATAATTATAGATGCGATGGATATAGAGCTCTTCATAAGGTATATGGAGTAACCTCCGTATGCAGTTAGGAACTCGGTCCCTAGACCTGAACGGTCGGTAGCGCAAAGTAAATACCTATATATTTTTACTTAGATATCACGTGTACCCCTCGAGTCCTCAGCTTCGCCTCTTTTTGTTTTTTTACCGTAATTAACTAGATACATATTTTACTCATAACATAACACAAAAAAACTTGCTTAATTTCGCAATATCTAATTAAATATGTATGTAACTATTATAGTATGAAAAACTATTACGATATGACGTCACGTCACGTCCTGTCTTTATTTAAACGTTATGGAAGCCTCCTTTCGCGCTTATATTATTTGGACTCGTTGATCGTTAAAATAAACTACAATTAAATAGATGAGCAATAATGTTTTTGAAGTGATAGTACATATTATCATTTATCAGTCATCATCATCAAGCACTGAAGTCTGGGACCCATGAATCCATATGTACATACCTACAGACAGCCATTTGGTTTAGTAGCGATCCCAAACTTTTCTACACATCTTGTGGATTTACGAATCGTAACGCGTATTATGTGAGTATAATAATGTTTTGCAATATCAAAGTGACTTAATTCAAATCGATTTCATGTCAATATTGACGTTTATTTATTCCATATTACAAGAGTTAAGGTCAATAATATACTCATTTATATTCAATGAATGGGTACCGCAACCAGTGACGTCCGTGGGGGTAGGTAGATTGAGCTCGCTTGGGGGCGGCAGTTACACGAAGGGTGGGAAATCGAGGACCACTTAGAGGGGTACGAGGATGGGTACCTAAACTTAGTAATAACGGAAACTTTCCATTAAAAAATTCAACTCACTGATTGGAAACAAGATGTATTAATTACTATAAAAGTTTTAATAAGACTATAATTTTTGTCGGGTTCGCGATGTCTAGTTTACTTCCGTTGTCCTTGGACGTCATGTCCTTGGTGAACAGCAATGACACGTGCAGATTTGCGAATCATATTTGAATTTATAGGTAGATACATACTTACTTAATTTTGTGTCAAGTATTTGCCAGTCACTCGCGAGTCGTCAAATATCGATGGCATATAAATTAAATTTAGTAGTATATAATATATAAGATATTATCTTGTTAGTAATTTTTCCATACAACACATTTCTCAGATATTGGAGTCATGAAAGGATGATAAAAAATACTTTATTAAAAAATGTGACGGCATTTAGTGTAGGGACGTCACTGGCCGCAACAGCTGTCTTATAAAATACACCAATATCATGCATACAGTAGATACACATACATACTCACAAATTCAATTTACTTTCTTGCATACGGATAAAAATATATTATTTTCGTACTTACGTATAAGTAAGAACCTTCATATGACACTGCATTGTGTTGTAATTGTAAAATGGTGTAATATTTTGAAACGGATGGAATTATTTTTTAGTCGCTGAGGTATCTAGATAATCGTTATACTTATATCAAACATGTTTGATATGTACCAGTATTATGTTACGGCTCGCGGCCGTGGACATTAATAATTATAATCATCAGTGATTCCCAGAAGTTACATATTATATTTGTGTGTCTGATGATATTTTTTCTGATCTGTAAGCATGGGATCAGATCAGATGCAGCGACTTCGCTACATTCGTAAACAGGCGCGCACACAGAAGAACAGTTTGCGGGGGGAGGGGGGTACATTTTGTTCACCGAATGATATCTTCATTTATTTTTACGCTGCCTTGTTACACTGGTACATTTTACAATTTTACATGTTCGATGGCTACAGCTCCAAATTGACAAACCAGGAAAATCGCCAACCCAGGGCCAGCATGGCATTCTATGACAACACAACCTACTTACATTCTACTTACAAAATGTTTTACTATATTTTTGGAAGAATGTATGTGAAAGGAAATGCCGACTATAATCAGGGCGTCGCACTGAATTACGAATTGTCATGGTAATGCCAGTTATTGATTATCTTCGAATGAAATGCGGTAACCTGATCGAAATAAATGAAGATTTTCGATTATTTCTCTTATACTGTCCAATAGAATCTTATTTGATTTTTTTTAAAAAATAGTGTTAATTCTTAGAGCTGTACGCTTTACGATCAAATTTTCACAAAAGGAAGCTACCTACTTATTAATCAACACATTCTTAATCTAAGTCATACAGCATACTGAACATAACTACGACATGTGACATTGAATTATTGTGCTGGAAGTATATAAAGACGTAGGTATTGTATTATATTAATATTTTCTCTCAGTTTCACCATAAAAACATATAATCTCTTAAGAATGTATGTTTCAATATTACCATATTATTAATAGTTGTGTTATTTATTTCAAGTTGGCAATAGATTTAATATTCTCTCGTAACATTCGGACTTGTATTAATAAATTCGAGCGATGTTTCAATTCTTCGTCATATTTTCCCAAATCGCTTATGACATTTTTTATACAAGATTGTGCCATAATTCCCTTTTGACTAAGAAAATGATTGGTATGTTAATCAACGAGTTTTGCCATACATGATATTGCCCTGTGGGTGCAGCAAAGATGTAGAATCAGCGTTGCCAACATAGCACATTATTTTTTGTCAGCATTTTTTAATCTGGCGTAATAGGTATATTACATTAAATCTAATATTTTTTGACACCGTTAACAGCTTCAAATTTATCATTTTTTTATATTACATCAGATAATATGCTTGAAAATCAACATGCTGACCTCTTGTACTTACAATACAATATCTTTAACATACGATATTTATTTAAATGAATACCAAATTTCGTACGTGCATTAAATTTTAATTTATTTAATTTAATTTACTTAAAACAGTATTTATTATTAGGAAAATTTGTTTTAAAATGCTGGTTTCTATACTTACTTACATTATATTTATTTTGAAAAAAAATCACGATTTTTCTGCCAACTATAGGGAACAATAATTTAATCTCGAATTTGCGCAGATTGCGATTTGTTCTACATAAGGTGAATTTAATTATAGTTATAATTCCTACCACCATAAATCGTCCGGTGTTCGAATTTATAACTAAGCTCATCACGGTATACAAAGTATTGAATGATATGTCAAATTTCAGCATGTGGCGCCTTCACTCCGCTGATACAAGATCATACTGTCTAGTCAAGCTTAGTGCCAAAAGATTTTTTACATTATTTTAATCGTGCCACCCCATAACGGACGTCGGCTATCATCAAGACCATCGTTTCTTTACACTAGTACTAATCATGGAGGTTTTTACTCAACCACACTGGTGGATCCAGCGCACGAAATGGAAAAGTTTACGAATCGGAGCGCTTGACAATTTTCTGAAGATATTTAAATAAGTAGTTATTAAATTGTATGTGTATTTTATATAAATACATGTTTTAGATTTTCTATTATATGGCCTCAGACGGTCAAAATATTTTTTCCACGAGACGGCACGATAACTTTACCGATTTCACGAACCGGAACGGCGCTCCGGTCCATTTCGAGCCCTGGGTGGATCTATATACTATACCGATAATATTCCCGACTTCTTACGTGAAGCCTGTTGCATCGTTTTCTTTTGCTCGGCTTCGCTTCAACTACGTCATAAAATTTTCTGTAAAAACTATCAAACTTCAAGTGGCATGTTTATAGCCGTATATTTTTTACCGTAACTGTAATATTTATCAACGACAGTTGGTAACACTGCGTAGCAATCAGGTGTGAATAAAAAAAACGGCTATTGGCAATTATTAATCTATTACAAAAACGTAGATTTATTTGAGGGTAAGGTCGACAATAATGCATTTTCTTGGTTCAGTTATTGCAAATCGGTACCAGTTTGCGCAATATTCGAAGCTGCCACATTGGACGTGCGGATGACGACCAGAATGCAATTTCGCTGCAACTGAAATGTAATCACGAATAATAATTATTCTTTACGCCCGGTGTTGCCATGTTTACTGAATGTTTAGTATATTAATATACTGATATTTAAACTGAAAATATGGCTATTCATATCGGTTAAAAGGTCACGTTTAACATAGTCTTATTCAAGCATGTATGATAGTATTATAATAAAACACATGCTTTGAGCGCTGCTTCGTATAGAAATGTGCTGTTGGATATAACGCGGGTAGACGAGACAGACTTAAGTGTATGTACGGGATGTGATACATAATTAAACAGCAATGGGCCGGAATATCGGTCACCGAGTGGATAATACTGCACAAATAATGCAGTCATAAAATGGTGCCCAAGTGACCACAAAGCAGCGCTTGAAATGGAAAATTTTACAAACCGGAGCGTTCGATAATTTTCCTAAGTATTTAAATGTGTTAGTGTTTTAATATAAATCTACCACGCATTTTATGTTAAACTTTAAGAAAAAATATACCTATTATAAAGTAGAAGGATTTAATTATTTTTCTTTATAATTCACGAACTAGAACACGATTTATATTTTTTCCTCATAACGAAGATTTTACGAACCGGAGCTGCATTCCGAGCCCAGTCGCAAATCATATCTAAAGCACCCACGACGAACTCATTAACATCGGCAAAAATACCTACAATATGTTAACCACAAGGAGCGAAGAGAGAGAGGGGAGCTTGGGCAGGCCTTCATCTAGCAGTGGATTGAACCTGGCGCACGATGTATGATATTATCATCATGTGCCTAATATAGTATTTTCAACATTTTTTTTCAGTCTGGGAAGAACTTATTTTTTAGGTAAAAATACAAAAGAACCTTCTTAGTGAATTTTAACACTTTCGTCTAGCAACACTGAATCACGCCTGCATATTGTCTTATGGTGGCTTATATAACCTGCGGACCAACGATCACAATAGGATATAGGAGAGGAGATTCCTCATAAGGAGATATAATGTTAATTGTATCATAATAATAATTACCTACTCTGTATCGTAGATCAATGCGCAGAACACTGACTTTTCATTGGGGGGCTACGGGTTCGAACCGGTGGAGCTTGTGATTTTCATTTCATTTCTCGAAATTCGAGAATTCACGAGGTTTGTCTACCTGTATCGGGTATTGCTGATTTATTCAGCCAGGGTCTATGGTGCAAAACCCCCTGGCAATTCTGGTGAATATTTTTTCGTATTCATTGGGAAATGAAAACTGTTTTTTTTAACTGTGGCAATATATTATATTATATTATAATACTAATATAACCGTTTTGTTTGATCTACCGAGTATATTAATCAGTCAATAAAATTAGTCAAAACGTCGTTCAGTAAGATTAGCGGCATTTATCGGCATATTATTCAGATGGCGATGGGTGATAAATCCATAAGTAATCAATTACCTTATAAAATATTATATGTGTCTAGAATTATCTGTAACGCATGAGAGAAAACATATGAAAAGGTGTAAAAGGGGCGAGACAGGGAGAAAACGTATTAAACATAAACTTATAAACACACATTATAATCAGGGCACAAAATGGAACGGAACGCACCGGAGCGCCGTTCTGGCTCTTGAAATTTGTAAAATTATCGCTCCGCTTCGTGTAAAAAATATGTTGACCGTCTGAGGCAGATAGGCCATAGAATAGAAAATCTGATACACTTATTTTTATAAAATACACATACGATTTGATAACTATGTAAATATCTTCAGAAAATTTGTCGAGCGCTCCGGTTCATAAACTTTTCCATTTCGAGCGCTGATTATAATTAAATCGAAGGAATCGTTTATTTTAAATGTGTCGTGGAAGTAAACAAATGATATTCTCATAAAAACTTGACAGAATGATGCTTAACAGTACGGTAATAGCGTATCGAGTCATAAGAGTGTTGAGAAAATGGTATGTAATCCAAGAGATGTAAGGGTTATTATAATAGTGATAGTATACTGTAACCTATTGTAACCATAGGCAACATACACAATCAATAAAAAAAATATAGAAACATTATGGGTGAGGAAGAGCGGTGTTTGCGTCGCCGTTTGACAAATTAACGAGTCCAGCGATGGCTTGCTCGGCAAATTCAAGATACTCTACTTACATTCTACAAAGACTCCGCCAAGCTGGTGCACCAGCTCACATACAAATAATTGAGTCTGAAACCCCAGAACAAAGACAGTAAGATAGATAGAACATACCTACACGTAAACGTATGGGAGAGAGAGAGACATACTGCCACCTGGTAATATTTGCTAGTATGTAATAATGAGTAATCACTTTCAAACTAAATTAACTAGGGTTATCTTCTTTTGCGAGCTGTAGGGCCAATAGTGTAAGATCACTGCTTTAGTGGGTCAAAATAAGAGAAAGCAAAACAGAGTCGGTCGCCGGCACGGTGCTGTACCTTGCAATTATGCAACCATCTGCAATCGTTCACATCGTACTAAGTGAATATAATATAACGTATAATATGAAGAATGAACAGTAACCCAGCGAAACGGCGAACTTGGAACAATTTTACTCAACGAACCTATGCATAATCAAGTTAAGCATGGTGTATTTTATGTAACACAAAATGAACTAGAACTTAAAATTACTCACGTGATAGTGAAAATTACTGAATTAACAATATGGACACTATTAAACATTAAACCATCGTTCCCGAATAATTGGCCGCGCGGACAATTGCACGCGCAAATAGATTTTATTATTACTAACTGACTGCAATACTGAAGAAAATTAATTACTTCCCTGACATTATAGAACCATAACATTAAATAGTGGGATTGAAGCACATAGCTTCTTTGGAATTTTAAATATCCTTTTCTTACAACCAATTAAATAAGTTACATACAATAGTGAATAGAGCAGACGTCGGCAAATGCGGCTCTTCGTTAGGCTAAGTGCGGCTCCCAATATCTCTTGATAAAAATGTAGGTATTTTCTTTCCCCATTATACTCGTATGTTCGCGAGTTTTACTTTCTAAATGATTTAAGTGACAAGATACGCGTACTCGTATATGAATGCAACTGTCAAAGACACACGTATTCGTGTATGCGTGTGTGATGTGCTTTCAATGTGTAGGTTGGGTAATTTAAAGAAACCTGCTTGCCGATTATTTTCCATTTTCGGTACAACTTATAGTAAAATTGTGAATCGTTATACCTACTCCTCTATGAAGTTTGTCAAATCAAAACATCGTTCACAGCTAACAAATGAGCATTTGACAGATTTGCTTCGAATGGCTGTAACCTTAGACTATAGATACATATAGACGCCACCCGTTGCATTGCTAAATGAAGCCGCGTGCCTTGCGTTTGGTTTGTGAGCGATCGAACGCATTCGTCTACAAATGTTCGAGACCATAGACCATTTCGCTAGTGCTCGCCCAAAGTGCTCGCACTAGACGCTCAGAATTAAAATATAATTTTCTATTTTTTTACGTTATATAGTATTTTTAAGCGGTCAAAATGCAACCATTAGATAAAGATATCCATAATTTAAGTTATTTTAAAGAAACACTAGGTCACTGATATTAAAATATATAATAAAATACAAATAAATTATCACGAACATGTATCAACTTACTTATGAAACGTAATACCATATTCTGGCTTATCAGTACGGCTACCACATTTTAAGACAACATACAGAACCATCTTTTCTACTTAATTAACCAAAAATATTTACCACTGACTTTATGTTTAACACAGAAAATATCAATTTTAGCAACACGAGCTCGTAAGTTATCGACGCCATGTGAAGCGTTTCGCCCCGATTTGATGGCGATACTTTTGGAAACTGGCTTGTAGCTAGTAGACCTTTTATCTTACTCTAGCGCGTGTCGCAGAAATTGTAAGGGTGCCGAATACTTTCTCACTCGCACTCATGCATCGTTTTTGTTCAGGCCTTGGCTGTAACAAATTTTAGAGATTTAGCTAAAAATGATAAATATTTATGAAGTTATACTTCTTTAGGCGCGTTTGTAAAATCAGATCAGAGTGTATTTTTGGCGTGTGACATGTAACATATAATTTATTTTTTCACACAAAAATAAACGCACTCGATTGGATTCGAACCACCGATTGTTCGGTTATCAGCCGAACGCACTGCCTTTACGCCACATTATGATACTGCAATCGTGACGATTATTCAGTATAATATTATAGTTTAGAATTGTTCCGTTGCCTAGGCAGCGAATTTATTATTGTCGGTCATTTGCAATTCCTTACGTAAACAATATATTAAACGTCATAGTGGCAGTTCTTACTTTAAAAATAAAAACAACGATAAATAATTATATAATTTAGTAATATAAAGTTAAAGTGTGTAGAAATAAACCAACGGCGTTCCAATAAGCGGTCCTTCTTCTTGAGTGTGTCGAGAGCTAGTCGAAGAATCTAGGTTATCACAAGTTGTGTTTTTGTTTTGTTACGCCAAAGAAGTATAACTTCTAACGCGCGCACATAAGTACACACACCGATTTTTTTTATTATATTTTATTATAAATTTTGGACTTATTATTTTGTGTTTTCTTTCTCATTTTTTTATTTTATTATATTATAAGTAGGTATGTATTTTTTATACTTTATATAGCAATAAGTAGCTAATTAAGATGTGTGTAGAAATGTAATTAAATTAATTGAATTTGTGTACTTGATACTAGGTACATAAGAACATGACTATGGTGTGGCTAATTATATTATGAAAATCCAAAATATGGCTCTCGTTAACCTCATATATGCCCATCCCTGCAATAGAAGATTCTTCCTTTTATTCATTCCTGAATAACGCTGCAACCGTAAATTAAAATAAATAAATAACATAATGGTAACCAAATTTTAGAATTAAATAATACAATTAATAATAATAAAATAAATAATAAGCACCTGAACATATTTTGGTACTGTGGCTACCAGTGGTGTGCGGTGACATTGGATTGACGTAATGCTTTTGAAAAAAAATGTAAGTATCTAAGGCATTTACATAAAAGTAGCAATATATAAGTACTGCCAACTAATGATTTTGGAAATATTGTGTTATCTGTGGTAACAAGGAAATGAAAGCATTGGGCATTCTCGCGTCGGACCTTAAGAACTTCCTCATTAGTCAAGGGAATATCACAAATATATTAAGTGAAGCCGGAATGTATAATTTACGATGCATAACGCAAATCTATGGAAAATTCATGTCTACGAATAAACAAAGCATGTTTATGCCATGTTGATTGGTATTAGCCTTCTGCTGAAGAGTTAAGACATCATCTGGACCTTTCACAATAAGAATACGTGTGTTAACACAGTGGTTAGCATTTATAAAACATTTTTATCAACGCGCTGTCATAAACTAATGCCATTATTTATTATAATATTTATATTATTGTTCTGTGTTCATCCGAATAAAATCAGCTCCATGTAAAAATATTTCTTCCCTCAACCCCAGTATTGGTGGCGGTTTGTTACTACATACTATAAAAAATAGTTTAAATACAATACGTGTTTTAGAATTACCTCACGGTTTGGCTGTAGTTTACTGATATCGTATTTCACCCAAGTTTAATCAATAATAATTAATCTGTATGTAGGCACTTATCCGGTAGGTAATTGCAAAACCATATGTATTTCCTGAAGTGATGACATAACCGACATACCTTCTTAGAGTAGTGTAGAATAGTGTAGATGTAGATAGTTTACCTTTTAATTTGACGAAGATTAATAATTATCAAAATAAAGCATAATAATATGAATTATTTGATAGTCTGTCCTGAATTAATAATATCTTCAAAATTGATAGTAGTAATAACATTGTAGTTTATTAATTTGTCTAATTGTCCGTCAATTATTATTGTTCAGTCACCTGTTATATGAGTATGTACGTTTAATATCAATGAATTGGAAATTAAAACTTATCGACTCAGCATCGATGGAAATTTAATTTGGAAACGTTAACATGAATAAAGTGCAGGAGGCGCTCGCAGCGTAGATGAATATTTTTCATCTTTACATGTAAATATTTCGTATACTTAACACAAATTTATTGCTATATTTTTGACATTCAGTAGTCTATCGCACAGGCTAAATTATTCAAAGAAAACTCGAAATCTGTCATACAAAATGAATCTATTCGTCATAATAATGCATGAAACAAATACGTTTGGACATAGGTACGTCAAATTGGTTACGCAAGTAAATTAAATACGACAGAATTTAGATTGTAAATCTCAATATTATGTACAATATAAATAGTATTTGAAAAAAAATCGAAATCAACTCGGCGCCTGCGCATAACTTAAGCAAACCATCGAAAACGTATTATTTTATGGTTCGGTAGCTTCTCTTATACATTTAAGACGTTTAGAGATAATATAGAGCAGTGTTTCCCAACCGATGGTCCGCAAATAGTTTTAAGAATTTTTAATCGACGCCAACGTTAACCGGAAAGTTATTTTAAATATAATGAGTGAACATTTAAAGGCGTCAGTTCAAAAATTTAATCACTATTACCTATCCCGAAAAATGCAATCTAAGGATTAAGTAAGACATCAATTCATATTATGCACTTACTAACCTAAACCTAATCGAGGACGCACCAAGGGAGTGTTTTTTTTTAAATTATTAATAACCATGTCCTTGCTTTTTCGTACAAGGTGGTTGTTAGTAATTTTGAACAATCACAAACACCCAGGCTTTGAGAAAAACACATTAATGTTTTTGTCACGACCGGGAGTCGAACCCAGAACTCTCGGGTGGAAGGCCAGCGCCTTACCCACTGCACCAAGGGAGTCAAAGAAAAATTGAAAAAATATTTTATTGTCATCAAAATATTCATAACAAAAATTATGACATTTTATCTAAGGTATTAAATTAATACTGCATTCTGAATTATAATGCAAAGCGACTTGAAACGATCGATATGTGTCGATTGATCACGGAAACCTAAATTTATAAAATAATCTTTAACTGAAATTTGAATGAAAATTGTGCCGCATGCGACTTTTTACTATCAGTGAAACAAAATTATCAGACAAATTATTTTTTCTTGAAATATTGTATTTTTGTGACTCAGTTCATTTTCATGTGACGGGTTTTTGAGACTTTTGCCACCCGGGTGTTTCGCATCTTTAACACCCCAGCTTGCCACGCCTCAGTGTCCTGTCATAAAGAAGAAATATTGTCGCAGTCTTGGATACCAATTGAAGAAGAATATGCATTATTTACTAGTTACAAAGTCATTCAATAATTGTCACCATTTTTGCCAATTAATGTGAGAAGACTTTTTTAGCCATTTCAATAAAAAAACGAAACAGAGAAACCAAATGGATGTCAATGCAGGACTTGTCTCTCCTAAACAACACTGAAGCCAAGGTTGCCAACAATTTAAGCAAAAATGCAGCAGCAGATTTCGCATATTTTTAAGTAAATATTTCTTTCTCAAAATTCCAGAAGTTCTTTTATGAACAATATTTATCGATAAAATTTTCATGATAAATATTTTTGTAGGTATTCTCAATCATATTATTTTAAATCAGTTAGGTATAACATAAGTTCTCATGAAAACAAATTTACAATCACTGAATACAAATTATGTATTGTAAATAAGCAGGTTAATTTAGTTGGTATACTTTCATCCGTGTATGACAACTTTTCGCAGCTCTAAATACTTACCGAAGAGTAAAGGTTGTGATTTGCGAGAATTCTCCAGAAATGATCTGAAAAGGCCAATCTCAAATCTCGGGAAATTAATTTTTCGAATTTTTTGCCGGAAAAATTATAAAGCAAATCAGCAAGAATATGTAATTTCGTAATAATGTCAATTTCTCGAGAAATCTATATAATGTTGTAATAATGATTAATGAATCTCAAGAATTCTTGAGAAATCAACCAAAAAACTATCAAATTCTCACGAACGCAAATACTTTTAATTTCGAGAAGTTATAACGAATTAGTATCATAATGACGAAAACAGGTTACTTATAAACTTATAATATAAATAATGCATAAAGATAATTACTACTTATTACTAAATTTTAAATATTATTTACATTTTTTTCTGTATATTACACTAATGACTATTTGTAAATAAGCCGTGTGTAAAAAAATGTAGATAAGTAACAGGTCGCATTATCATGAAATAATATTTTTATTGTAGCTTTGAATTACTCGTTATTTATTACTATTACCTACGTAGATAATAATATTTTTTTTATTTTCATATGATTTGACCGCACTATTATTAAGAGTGATTAAATTAATTGTTCCTATGTACGTATATACTTATATAAGCAGATTCTTGTGAACTTATTAACAAAATTCCATGATCATTCGATGGCAGGTAATAATAATTATATTATATTATAATATAGATTATAAAGATTCCGGACACTGAGATTGTGCCCAAATATACTCATAGGTACCTATAGTGAACACAACTGGTTTGGGAATTGGATAACACAAGGTCCATAATCCAAATACGATAGAACAAAAATAATTACTTATATAATTTTTGACCATATCCGATCTTAATAAGATCATAATATGTAACATATTTTTGTTTTTATGAGAAATCGCTGTTAGCCACTTGCTCAACCTATTAGGTACATACTCGGACTCATACACTTTATTTTTACTGTATTATTTTATTGTGTAATACTTTATTTATTTAATATTTACTTTGTTATTTTTATATAATACTGATAAAACAAATATTCCATTAAAATTATAAATATCTGATTTGATATTCAACTTTTAAGTTAAAAATAATTCTCCTGCAAAATAACACTTTTGTGACAAATACCACGGATATTCCTATTATTATATAACCAGAAAAATCAGCCTTCGAAATGGAAAATTTTACGAACCTGAGCGTTTGATAATTTTGCGAAAATATTAACATAGGTAATTATTTAATTTTATATGTATTTTATAAAAATAAATGTGTTGGATTTTTTTTTATATGACCTATCTAGCTCAGACGGTCAAATAATTTGTTCTACGAGACGGAGCGATAGTTTTGTAAATTTTATGAACCGGAACGGCGCTCCGTCCATTTTGAGCCCTGAATAAAATAAAAATTATATAACTGTTGATATACTAGATTTCCCAGGTAAGTATATAAAATACCTCCCCAGTCCCCTGCATACCTCAAGAGTACATACAACAGCGACTGCATTACCTATGCTTATTAGCTGTCTCAGATACTCAGTTGAACGGCACTTAGAGGTGAATTTAATTTGTAAGACGGTCAATCGGTAGATTTTTGGGTTTTCCACCGTGTGTCCTTCTTTACTCGACGTTTCGGGCTCGTTGCAGAGGCCATTATCAAGAGATGATATGTTTTATGATGAAAATGTAACACTACATTTTCATCATAAAACATATCATCTCTTGAGAATGGCCTCTGCAACGAGCCTGAAACGTCGAGTAAAGAAGGAAGGACACACGGTGGAAACCCAAAAATCTACTACGATAAAAAAACAACCGTGAAAGCCTCAAACATTATATAATATTTGTTATCCGATAGAATTTGCTGTATATGGCTACCCATTGGCCGATATAAATAGTCAGTATCATCAGTTATTTTAATTAAATTTTATTGTATTTAATCTTTTAGTTTAAACTATTATTTTTGAGCACAAAAAGCTACACAAAACCGTCTTATAATAATATGTACTGAGTCTACCTGTTACATCAGTCAAGCGACAACCGATCTCAGCCACCGTCTTCAAAGAAGACGGACCCCACGGTCCAAATATCTCGAAACCTAGGTGACAGACAGTCGTATTTTTTGCTTTATTAGACTCAGCCAAAAGAGATGCTGAACCTAGCGATTGAAGTGATTTATACAGGTGTGATGCCGCGAGTGTATCCACCACAGAGACAAATGCTAGTACATACATATACATAATATAATGAATCCCGTTGGTTTCTGCAAGTATGACGTCATTACCCCCTGCAGTTCTGATTCTTGTTTTCATCTCGAGCTTTCTTTGACAGGTAAAATTAAATTGAACGCTTTCCCTTGACTTAATAATACGTATTTGCTTTTAAATTGTTTCCGTATTGATAGTATTGAATATTATATGGTATGCATTTAATAATAGTCATTTATATTTAACAATCCGTTGTCCAATAAAATTAGTAAGTACTATAAACTTGTAATATTATATGTAGACATGAGTGTTGAGAAAACGAGTATTGAGAAATAAATGCTTCTTTCATAATATTATTATTATTGTTTATGTAGGTACTTTGTGGACATCACTGTTCAGTCAGTCCAGAGCTTCCCAAATGGTTCGGCACAGTGTGCTGAGAGTGGAATGGGGCAAGATATTATTACCCACGACGCACGAGTAGGTACAGGGGTTCTATACGTTTATAATGCATACAGCGGCAAACACATTTTGAAAATAGCCGATATACTGTATTACAGGGCTCGAAATGAACCAGAGCGCACCGGAGCGCCGTTCCGGTTCATAACCCCAAATTATCGTTCCGTCTCGTGGAAAAAATAATTTGACCGTTTGAGATAGATATGCCATATTAAAACAAAAAATCTAGCACTTTTTTTTTTGAAAATACACATAAAATTAGATACTTAACTATGTTAATATTTTCGTAATATTATCGAGCGCTCCGGTTCATAAAATTTTCCATTTCGAGCGCTGCTGGATTATTTGTTAGTTTAGGTTAGTTTCGATTAGGTTAAGCTAGGTTACCTAACAAATAATTCAGTATATCGACTATTTTCAAAATGTGTTAGCCGCTGTATCCAGGATAACCGACTTGTACCGGTACATGTATTCCTCGACTAACGAACTCTTTCAAGCATGAAGATCTTTAACGTGGGGGGCCCAGCGTGGCGAGTCGACGAGATCTACATATATCACAAATTTGCTCTAATAGTAAAAAAAGTCGCCTGTGGCGCTATTTTCTTTCAATAATAGTTATATTTTAAAATATGCGGTTGTGCGATGCAATTTTTACTTATGTGTCATTACTCGATAAACCCATAATTCAAGTGGATGTAAGTATTAAACATACACTATATACCCTTAATTTTACCGTGAACATCATTTAAAAAATGCCAGTGTGGAGCGTCACACTGCCTTTAACCCTTAGCGATAGGTAGGGGGAGTCAAATATCCTAGCATTGGGGCCCGCTTCAGGATGTGGGGGCCATGATTCTTTTAAATTTTAAAAGAGCGCAAGTAAAATCATTGAATGAATTGATTATCTAAATTAAGCATGGTATGTAATTATTTTTATTGTGGTCCAATAAAAAAAATCTCCTTTGTAAATAAGGTATGGACCTGAATAATTATTTCTTTACGTCTAAAATAAACTGTTTATAAGCACTATTACCCATCCACCACAGATTTATCGCTTGTTATTTGCCGTCAATATGGAATCAGAAATATGTACATATTATATAAATAAATTGTTTTTTTAAATATTTTGAAAATTGTGTAGGTAGGTACTTCCGTAAGTATTAGTCAGTGAGACGTTTTTAAAATCGTTTCACTATACTAAAAAGGTTTCGAAGCCCTAGATTAATATACTAAAATACATAACGCATCGTCTCTAGTCTTAACTATATACATGTAGATATACATACTTTTTAACTTGTTCCTTGCAGTCATGTAATTGTTTACACATTTTTTTCTCAGTGAGAATGTTTCCGGCAAAATAATTCCACATTGATTTTTCGATAATGATAAATTAAAATAATATGGGTTCCATGACAAAACAGAACATGACAAAACAGAAAATGACAAAACAGAATAGTGACAAAATAGAACAACGATAAATATAACAGTGGCCTTTTCAGGAAAAATATAAATTTAATATTGAAATTGTCCTATCTCTATTATGTTGATAGATTTTTAACAGCACAGATTTTCAATACGCCATAATAAATCAAAGTATATACTTACCTAATTTTTGCATACCTAATCGCTAGAAAGCCTCAAATAAACGGGACTTTGCCGGCAAGCTTAGGATATTATCTCATCTTAATCAATATAATATAATGATTGGGTGACTAGTTACAACGAAATAATGACCTAACCTAACCTAAATAGATTTCGCAAAAATTAATGTTTCATTTTTCCTCTGGCTGTTCTGTTTTGTCATTTTCTGTTTTGCCGTGTTCTGTTTTTCCGTTTACCAATAATATGATACTACCTAGCCGACAAATCCTTTTTATGCCCTTTTACAGTTTGTTATACAACTATATTTTTGAAAAGGGCGCCGGTCATGTCTACATGTTTGATCTCTTTATAACGATCTGGATTTGTTTATTCACATTAGGGTAGGTACCGAGGATTAAACATACAAAAAGAAAAAAAAATAAGAGCAGATTTCAATTCATTACGCACCTATACTTATTTATGCGTGAAACAGGATTTATACGTATAACTGCTTTGTATCAAAAGATATGCGAATTTTATTCTCAACATTGAATTAGATAGTATATTATCCCATGTACATGGGGTAATATATTATTTTCAAAGCAACCGTAAATAATTGGAATGTTTCAGCTTGACTTGCCAACCTTCAAACACTAAAAACATTATTAAACATTAAGACAATATCAATATGTTTTCGGAGAAGATGAATAAAGAATGATTTGAAAACGAAACCTAATTTATAGAATGTTTTAACATTCCATATAGAATTTATAATCGAATATTTTATTTTTGAAATCGATTTACTCAGCATAGTCACTGGTGCACCTACATAAATTAATTCAATTTCCAATCCTCAGTATCTCAATAGAAATTTCATAAAATATTTAGGTACCTACCTATAGAAAATACGTGATCGTGGTAGGTTTTTGGGTTGTAACTGTGTGTCATACCTTCTTCTTTCTTCGACAGTTTGGTTCGTTTCAAAGCCATTCGGAAGTGATAATGTATTGAAAGTATCTATAGTCTAATAGCGCCTGTACACGTGCATGGGATTTACTAGCAGCAATAGTGTGTATTTTAAAATATCGTGACAATAACTGTTTACACGTAAAAGTGCTGACTGTCTCTCCAATCTCATTCTTCAAGAGTAAGCGAGACGCGATGTTGTCATTTTACGGTACTATTTGATACGTCGTAAAAATCGGTTAAAGCCGCGTTGACACGGTCCAAGTACGATCCAAGTACACCTGGACCGAGTGCCATCCAAGCGCACTCGCATGGGACAGCTTCATACAAATTACTCCTATCCAAGCTAACTAGGATGAGTAGGACGCGGTCCGAGTAGCTTGGATAGGAATAATTTTTATGAAGCTGTCAGTTGGATGGCACTCGGTCCAAGTGTACTTGGACCGTGTCAACGCGGCTTAACCGGATTAATCGGGTATAATACCCCGTTTACACGTGCATGGATTCACTGGTGACAGTACGTATTATCTCGCGGCCGTAACAAGAAAATATACGTGTAAACATGTATTATCCTGCAGTTGCAAGATTGCATGCATGAATAAAAAAAGTTCGGTAGCTTCTGAATGTTCATGCGACAGTTGGGATTTTTTCGACCTGCGCCTGTGCAGTAGAACGATAGTGGCGAACCTGCCGGAAAAAAAAACGAACTATACCGCGGCCGATTTTTACGACCTGATAAATAGTACCATAAATTGACAACATCACGACTTGCTTTCTCTTGAAGAATGATATTGGAGAGACAGTCAGCACTTTTACTTGTAAACAGTTAAGTATTGTTATGATAGTTTAAAATACACACTATTGCTGCCAGTAAATCCACGCACTTGTACAGGCGCTATAAGATTGAAATTCACTGTAAGGTGATGCGAATTATTTCTTGATAATAATTGCCTCTGCAAAGAGCCCGAAATGTCGGGGAGAGTAAAGGAAGAACACACTGTGACAATCTATACACTGTAGGTGAGCCGTCTAAATCTCAATTTTCTTTTGGCTCTACTGAAAAGCAGCGATTTTAGACATGTTCTCTTTCACTTTCGAATCAGGATAATAATTACTAATGAGTTCACATTGCCTACGAGTAATCAACAAAACCAGGCATTGTGTTTAATTTTAAAAAAATGCTAACGTAGTAATAATAACACACAATGCTTCCGAGTTTTCAATTCTGAAACAAAACTATTATTTTTGAGAGGTAAATTAAATTGCGAGTGAAATTTTAGAGAACGTTCTTTGCCAACAGACAATTCTATCGTCACGCGAAATGTGTGTTCTATTTTCAAAACTTTTGATGCCAACATCAAACTTTTAGTTTTTTAATGTAACGAATCATTTTAACCGGTGCGTGTGTAAAATTTATTAATCAATACATTGCGATTTGAGTCTAGCTGTAAAAGTTTAAAAATAATCAACTGTTAAAACAATACGTTTTAGAATTTTAAAACTGATGTCCAGTGATGTGTATGAATGATTGTAAGAATAAACTGGATATTATATTTCACGAATGCCTCATTATAAACGGCTTCTCGTTTTATGAAAATTGAGAGTTAAAGAAAATCGAGTACAAATGTACAGTACTATGTCGCAACTGTAATACGATTCGCCCCTTCAGTTTATAATAATATGTAGCTACTAGGTCTTTTCTCCGTACGTGCATACAATATCCAGGATATTCTGCCCTTCTTAGGAAGAAGGCAATAACTGAGTCTCACACACTTTCGAGATAAATGACATAATGTGGTTTTTTTCTAACTTTAGTACTGTGAATTAATAAAAAAACGGTGATAATTTTTATAAGTAGGATGTTAAAATACAAATAATGTAATAATAAACAAGCAGTAACTGCAATAAATAGGTGCAATTACTGGCTTTTAGCTAAGAAATTTGTATTATTTTAGCAGATGTCCATTTTTTCACTAAGGATTTTAATGTTATTTTAGTGACAATTCTGATTTTAAAGTGAGCAGAATATATAGCTTTTAAAATTACCTAACGGATGGCATTCATAACTCAATTTCACAAATTTTGTGAGTTACTGCCTTCTTCCTTGGAAGGGCAGTATTGTAGCGTTGTAAAAATGAGTAGACATTATCAGGGGCGGAGTAGGTATACCCAAAAAATATTAAAACGTGTATAATTAAGAAAATAATAATATACGCTTTTAAAATAATACTATTGACCTCAGAGTCAGACTGTATTATTGACATTTAGGATTTAGACTTTCGAGAATGTGAACAGTAACCTTGTTTCGTGTTTTTAATTAGTTGTAATATTAGAGTTATTTCTTAGGACCGCCGTTTGGTAACACTGGGCTGCACATTGACGTCATATGAGAGCAGGCAGTCCATGCGTTGCATAGGGGCGGCAAAATAAGGAACGAAAGCATCATTACAACGTTTGAAAGCAGTGATAGACGATACGGACACTTTGTTAGAAAGTACCGAATCTTGCTTTTAAGAAAATCACAAGGGGGCCTCCAAACGTGTAAGCGTCGCAAACCTCCATTTACCTCAAACTACTGCTGTTTGAGAGTAGATTTCTTAGAAATGTTCCAATCCCCAGTAATTGGTATGTACTTATGTGATTTTCCAAGATTTCTGTTGCATTTATCTATTTAAGATTAAGTATAAAATAAGTAGATAGGTACAACTTCGTATACAATTTTAGATTAAAAATAAAAGGGGATGACTTTTTACGTTTGCCTAGGGGCGACACTTTGGCAACGTGCGTTATTAAGGAAATAACCTTATATAATTATTAAAATTAAATCCAGGACCGATTAGTAGGTATAATATTATTATTGTGACATTGACACATTTTTTAACTAGTGTTATCTTACATGACGTTATACCTTCGTTATAAAATAAAAAAATGTATTTATTACATGTGAATAAAGTACCAAACTCACGATAATTGAATCGTAAATATTTATTCAAAGAATCATTTTCAAACTTTGTACCCATCTTGAATTAGTAAGATTATGTTGTTTTTTTTTTGATAAACGTACCAATACGCTCACAATTATATTATTCTCTAATAAACAACGAATTGGCAGTTACTCAAAATAATATAAATAATTAGTATTACATGGTTATATTAAAAACATGTATTGTAACCATAAATAGGGGACTATAATAGGTAATAAAGTTGCATTGATAACTCATGTCACCCCTTATACTTCGCCCCATTCGTACCCTACTCTGTATGTATAGTAGGCTTAGTAAGAATTGAATCGATATTTTACCTGCCCATGAGCCGAATTTATTCTGCAAGGATTGCTCTTCTCCCGGCTGGAAAAACGGCCTCAGATAAGAGACCGCCAATTGGCTAATCGACCAAATTGAATCTCCCAATTTCCACAAAATTCCCAAAACTCCAAACACAGCTAACACCACAACGATAAACCAAAACATTTTGTTTGTTTTTCCACTAACCGATTGTACTATCGGCTTTTTTTAGACATTCTATTGAACGTATTCACAATAATTATTTAAAAAATAATGTAAATGTTTTGTTTTTATTTTTTCATTTAAAACAGTCGCTGCGATGAAATTGTTCGTGATAACGATAATAATGTGCTGTCTGCTCAGCAGTAAAACACAAACTATTGACCAAATAAGACGTACGGCTGTCGGCTATATTGCTTACCGCATTCATTGAATAAAAATTTTACTTTCACTATGTAGTTGTAGTTGATAAAAAACAACTTAGGTACCGGACGAAAATGCGCTCTCGGTTTATAAAAAAATGTGGATTATAATCATTAAAAATCAATTACGCGCTTATTACGTTTGTATGTAGCTGTCTTATTATGAAAATGGATTTTTTTTAATACATTTATTTATTCAGTGCCAGATGTAGTAATAGTTATGCCAAAGTAGCTTATTTAATGCTTTCAGGTAATCGATACAGTCCCAAAACAACATCTCATGAAAACTCTATCTAAAAAAAAATTTTTTTTCGCAATCCACATTAGGTACCTACTTATCTGATCAAAACATAGATATATTTTTTTTACATTTTAGACTACCTATTTCATTAGTACAAGTAAACCTAATCGATATTGGCCAATACTGATATTATGTTTTATGTCGTGATAATGTGAAAAATGAATAAATTATATCCATTGGCAATAATCTCAAATCCCGGCTATAACCATTTTACTCATATAGTAAATGCAAACCAGCATTTATTCCAGGCTGTGCCTTATTCACTCTCATCACAATAAATTAAATAATATGTATTACATATCATGTCGTTTGCTTTTAAGTGCTTAAACCAGGGGTCAATATTTTTTTTAAATTATGATATTATCATCAAGGGGGGCGTATTACGTTTGGAAAACGCCGACGTTGTATACCAGGGAATGTCAACAACGTGTCCACGAACGCATTTACGTGCGCTCATTACAAAAAAATTATACGACTTAAAATATATATCAAAATAAATATCTACGAAATTTATTGACGGTCAATGGCCAGAAGTCTGTGGAAGTGAAGTAAATTAATAGCATTAGTTTAGTAGCACTTTTATTTTTAATTCTATTCTAATATTTGTATTTGTTCCTTCATTCAACGTCCTTTATAATGTGTAGCCTCTAATCAACACGTGACCTACCCCCGCGGGACGCCACTGTATACAAATGTCTGTCATAAATTAGACAGGTACCTACTACATTTAAAAAAATACTTTAGGACCATTATGACAATACAGAATCCAACCAATCAAAATAATATTAAAGTATTGACACTCATTCGCCATATTACATTACTTTTATCTACGGTTCGCGAACCCATAATCCTTTTGATTAGTTGAAAATTGTAAAATCACAGGATTAACTTTCGCATGATTTTCTTCCAAAATTGCCTATTTTGTGAAATATTTAAATATATCCAACTAAATTGCTATTTCAATACGCAGGTACCTATAGATAATATTATATAAGTACTGTATGGCAGTGATGGCGAACCTATGGCTATGATTTAGCATGGCACGCGAATGTTTTAATTTGAAGACAAAAACATTTAAATTACTTAAATAAGAATTTTAAAAAAATACAAATGGATAATATACTAATTTAATATGCATATTAAAAAATAATGAGACATAGCAATTCGTATTTTTTTAGGTTTTATTAATAAAAATGTTCAAAAATCAATAAATCTAATGAAATTTATCCGCAGTTATTCAAATATAACAGCTGCTTTATTCCCTCTAACATAATCGCTAAAAATGGAAAACCGTTCAGTGAATGGGAATATTATAATTTATTTCATATAATGAAAGAAGCTTTGTTAAAATGCTCCCACGATCTCTTCAAATCAAATATTGAAAACAAGGAAAAATTATTCAAAGAAAAAAAGATATGCATTCGGCTAGAAACATGGTGAAAGATAGAATCTCAAGAACTAAATTGTAATTTTTAAACTTATTTATAGAATTCTTAAAACTATTTTCATTTTTCTCAATGAAAAACTGTTCGGCACGTCAGACAGTTGAAAAATAATATTTGAGAAATGTTGACACGCGTACGTAAAAAGGTTCACCAACCCTGCTGTATGGTGATATCTGACTACCCACTTATTATTCAACATTCATTTTCTCAACATTAAATTTATGGAAAATTACTTTATTTTTCAAAATTTTTACTTGTCGGTAAGTTATTTAGTAAACAACATTATATTTTTATTTATTAAATATTATAGATTTTATTCTAAGGTGTTTCTAGTTTCACATAAAGCAGACGGATTGGTTGCTTCGCATAAAGTATGAACATCTTATAAATTCGCATTTTCCACAACCGTGTTATTAAAATGTAAAATATCAATGAAAGATTAATATAAACCTTGGCGACATGACTAATGTCGGTTTATCGTACAAGCAAGATTTTCCTAAGTGGGGCTCCAAACCTGTCAGCGCCTCGGACCAACGCGTTCCTTCAACCGCACCGAATTCATTCCATTTCGCCATCATAGTGACAATATTTTAAATGAGGCGGCAAGGCCTTTTCGTTTTATTACTGAAGGAACGAAAGGAGGGAGAGATAATAATATTATATTAGATCTTTTCTTGATTGCAGGATTCCGGGATAGGAAAAAATACTTACATCACTATTGATCTTTTACCTGATTAACTGTAATGTAGGTATAGTTATCCCAATCCGTATTACAACGTACAACCATGATATATGAAAAATAAACGCTGGGGTCCAAGCTGTACCTACTGCAATTTTACGTAAAAATCATGCTGACAAGTTGAATAGAATGCTGGTGAACTTTTTAACTGATTGAAGGGTAAAAAAATAAAGATAGTCAATTTTGAGATGGCCACCATTTTGGCAGTTTTCAAGATTTTTCGATTATTCTTTTTTTAACATTAAATTCTTACCGTCCAACGATATCATCACTACTTTTTCAAATTTGGTCCCCGTACTATGTACGATATTAAAAAGGTACAGTTCGTCCAAAATACTATAAGTAATTTAGAAAATCGTTAAAAATATTATAGTATTATATATTATAGTATTATTTATCTTAGAAAATTAATTTCGACATTAAAAATACGCTGAAAGTACTTATTAAAATATCAATATCTCCCTACTAAAAATTGGTGCTAAGTACCTACTATGATTTTGTAATAGAATAAAATTTGGTAAGCCAATAAAAAAAAGTTGTTCGAAAGATGTACCTAAAAAAAGCCCATGACTTTGATTTCTTATCTATGCTTTGATTTAAATGAAATTTATTGAATTTGCCGGAAAGCATTTTTAGGCAGAAGAGGTACCTACCTGAATAAAGAAAGGTCTTGGAATTTCTCAAAATCTACGTTATTTGTTTTGTGAGAAACAAAAACCTAAACATTTTCAACAGATGACAACATGTACTGTAATTTCTTGGACTGCGTGGCACCACTGATCCAATATTAAGTTATTTCATCAAAAAAATATATAGTTATACCTAAGACATTTACCCCTCACGTATCTGTTGCCAAATACAATTTCTAATTTCCTTCTCAACGCCTAAAATTTCCCATTTCACAGACACATTCCCATAATTCACTTGTGAATTTTCAAATTAAAAAATGATTATATGAAAAATACTGCTGAAACATCCATAAACTAAATTTAAAATTCAAATCAACCTGTCAGCAGGATGTAAAAAAACTGTGCCAAAAACGACTTTTTAATGAATTGCATACCTACTCATATTTTATATAAAACGTTAAAAGAAATCATAATTTATTTAAATTTACACAATTACACTAGATAATAAGATGAAACTTACGAGTTAATAGTTATCTAGATTGTAGAGACGAGTCGATTAAAGCAGTGAAGTCCCTAGGCAAACTTAAAATGCTGGCTCTTTTTATTTTTAGTTTCAAGTATGTAGTCTGAAAATTCACTATTTATTTTTGGCTATCTACACATCTTCAAATTTATCATCAAATATCATCATATACATAATTAGAGCATTTCCACGAAACCTACTCTCAAAAAATGATAATTTAATCACTATTTTGAAACTTTTGTCTGGGCAATAAACTGTTATTACAATATGTGTTGTAACAAGCATTGCATTGGATTTTAAATCCATTAGAATAGTCATGTCAGGCTTTTTTATGCTTATATTATTTTTGAAACTTAGACGTCGATATCTACTTTTTAATGAAGCGATCAACATTGTCTTCTTCATTGAAAGCCGCTGCTTTCAAAAGTTGTGATATTTACATTCGTTCCTTCATTCGCCACCCTCTATGCAATGAATTACCCGCCTACGCCCACAGGACGTCACTGGATTAAGAGCACAATGAGGATCCTTTCATTACCAGTTCTTGATTTAAGCCGTATCTACACAATTCCAATTAGCAAAATAAATATTAACTATAACTCTCTCTGCTTCATTTGTCCCCCCTATCATGAATACTAAAAGGACATCCTAGAGGTAGCCAAGAACTGCACCGGATTGTAGAATCAATGATGTTCATTAATATTACACTCCCGTTATTATCAGCCATCACCAGTCTACAAGTTCTCTTTGTACCACATGGGTTTGCAGGCTTTACGCAAAAATAAATTATTACAAATAATTGTCAGTAAAGGTTTATATTATAGTAATATATTTGTTACATAGATAATATAATAAACAATTTATGTTACAAAATTAACATTACAACTATATCTAAAAAAATATAATATTTACCTTTTTGAGTTACGTAATATGTCAGAAGACCATTATTATGTTAGATAAAAAATAATAATCAAATCTTTGCATTTATTTATTCTACATTTGTAGTTATTATATAATATGTTCTACATTCATGGGATACTGTAACCTGCTTTTCTATTTACATTTTTTTTAAATACCATATCGCTTCGATTATGAGACATCTTATTTTTCAATACCTACCAACAATAAAATTAAAATAAATCATCAAAACAAATCAAAAACTTCATAACAAAGATAAAATCCATAAAATGACAATGGATTCACTCACTCGGCTGTCGTGCCCCCATTATATGGCACAGCATCATTATCACGCGAGAGGCAAAGAAGGGTTTGCCTGTTCACCTATATAAAGAAGTATTTGACTTTCAGTTATCATTAAGTTCAACTCAATCTAGTATCTAGCTTGCCTAGTTCATTATATTAGCCTTGCTTGATCAATAAAAATGGATATGCTGTTTTTTTTTACGACCATGTCCGATCCTAATAGGATCATATGGGCCTCCACAGAGTAGAGGTTTGTATTAACAGATTTTTGTTTTTATGAGAAATGGATGTCAGCCACTTGCTCAACCTATTAGGTCCATACCCTGACTCACACTCACTGTATTGTCATAGTAAACTTTAATAAACCATACTAACTTCAAAAACGTCTTATGACTTTTTAATATAAATAAGGGACAGACGAGTAAATCTACTCCTTGTAATGTCTTATAATTGATGCAATAATATGGTAGTTGCTATTTTCTATCTAGTTAGTTTGATTTTCAGGTAAAACAATTCCACAACCAACACAATTAGCCAAGCTTATAAAATAATTTAGTACAGTTGGTGAACACTTTAATAATTGATAAATATATGCTCCAGGATTATCACGTGACCTTAAATTAACATAAAAATTATAAATAAATGTGCCATTATAGGCGTTACTTATACTACAAGGAGTCAGCGGCTTGGATGTTATAATATTCAAATAACCAAACTGTTGAAGGCAACTTTGAAATTGTGCAAAGAAATGTAAATATTGATGTTTAAACATCCTTGGACTATTTAATAGTTTTTTATCGACATCAAAGTACTTCAGCAATTTACTGGCTGCCAACATACAATCATGATACAAAACTTTCTTTTCGAGAAGCCCTTGGGTTTCAATCACAGTACATTCCTTACTTAATTCGCTCCATTCTTTTAATTTTTCAGAATATTTGGAATTAAAACGAAAATAGGTTTCATTGAGACCAATTTTCGCTCTGATTATAGACATCATGATAAAACACATAAGAAGTGAATAGATATGAGCATCAGATGGATTGGTTTCGTTGACAGTGGATTTTTTCAACCATATAACAGTCAACGCAAATAATTGACATTTATTCGGAACGTTAGAAATTTCTCTTATTGTGGTTTTGTCAAGTGTTTGTTGTAAAAAACTAAAAAATAATGACTGACGTGGAGATGACTCATTGATATCAAACCCTTCAGGAATATAGCCAGAAAAGTTGACTGTACTTCGTTTAGTAGAAGAGTTTTTACGGCCCTCAAAAAACATTTTTCGTTTATCGAAACCAAACATTATGTCAAACGAAAATCTTATTATAGGCCATGCACATACGTCGGCATCAACTTTAGAAATGTCTTGAATTTGTGAAGATCCAATATAAAGTGACATGTGTAATAAATCAAAATATCTGGCTGATATTTCTCCTCTCTTCAATATTTCCATAAGCCATGGTGGCTTGTTTTCATTTATTACTACTTCATTTTCAGGATTTTCACTGTCTTCCGATCTTATACTTGAATCTGATATGCTATCATCAACTGAAGCTTCGATATCTTCTTCCGTATCGAGTACTTCAGACAATTGATGTAAATCATCCAAAGGTGATATAGGAGTTTTTGCTAATCCTAAATCATTCAAAGCCATACAATTTGTTCTTGTGTAGCTAGTACACGATATGGATAAAAGTTTCTTTATTCGATTCCTTTCAGTTATTTTAAATCGGCTTAGAATTTTCTCATTTGCTGTTTCAAATGTTTCATTTTTTAACCATTCGATGACACCAGTGATTCTGCATTGACCTTCGTTTCTCGACTTTAATTTTGGTAATCTTAGGTTATGATAGAACTTCGAGAAAACACTGCGTTGAACATAATCATTGCCCAATAAAGTTCCAATTAATGGCACAAGATCTTCATTTAAGCCAAATCTTTTCAGAAAATTATCGAATCTGAAAACTTTGCATTTTAGACCAAATGCTTTTTTATCTCTATTTTCCAATGGCACCGGTTTTAAGCTTAACGATGGAAAGGGTATATATATAACATTATAGATGAAAAAATCTGAATCGTAACTGAGAACAGGACATTTAAGGTACCTGGCAACTGCGGCAATTTCATGATCGGCTTCATATTCGCACACAGTATACTTGACACCCAAGGAAACGAGGACTTCGATAAACACATCCTTCATCATAAGCGGCATGACTAAATATTGCGACTGATTCTTTGGGTTCAGACGAGAAGCATCAACTATTCTGCAACGTAGACGTTTAAGAACAGTCTTCATTCTTCTGTCTTCATAACCACCATCCATAACAACGTATGTATTTATTTTGCATTTCGACATGTATTTAAAAAAAGATTTGATTGTTTTAGCATATTCATCATAGTCGCCGCCGAATGCAGAATTACACTGTGATACGGACTGATAAAGTTGGACAGCCAAACTATTCCCATCAATGACAAGTGAACTGTCACACAACAGATGATCATCAAGCAATCGTTTGCTATTGTTGTTAATAAATGTGGTTAACCCTAGAACTCCCATTTTGAACTTGAATCAAATTTTTGGAAATTATATGTATGCATCTATTTATTGTTCTAATAAACTATGACACATAAACAATATTTTAATTTGACAGCTTATTATGATTTGGAATTGAGGTTATATTATTGATGACAGCGTGTGTGAATTTGGTCATAGATACTTTAAAAAAAATGTTGTGAAGTTTACCAAAAACAATCATATTTGGTAATAGACTATTCATAGGCACGGAAGGAGCAAATATATTTTTTCAGCATGGTAGAAGAACTTTTATTCGATTGGTTTTTGTACGCACAAATTTAATAACATTCTATAAAATATACGTGCTTCGAATAAAAAGTGTAGCTTATTAAAACGCTCGGCCATCACTCGTGAACACAGATGGCACAAGACAAATAAATTAGGTATTCAAAAATAGGAAAAACAAACTGGCTCATTGATTCATCTCACAATGTGATAAGTCAATGATAAAAATATTCCTACAGTATTATCACAATATTAGGTGAAGGTTTATTGACCACACTTTTATTCCAAATCACCTCGTTTTATATTTTTTTTTAAAAATGCGCTCTAGATTTTTTGTACTTCAACAAAACATTGATATATCTATGCATTGATCAAAGACAATTTAACCATAGATTAAGATTAAACTAGTTTAACATAAACAATATATTTGTCACGACCGTTCTCGCCGCCCGAAACACGTGTTTAATAATTTTGTCGAGGTAATTTTAATATTTTTAACGGTTAATAAGAAATTATACCATTATAGACCTGTAGAATGTATGTACAAATAAATCGTCAGTTAATGCTGTAAAATACTTTTACCAAATCCTATACTGCCGGTGTCATGTCGATCTGTCATTTTGCAATCCTAATAAATTTACTTTGCCGAAAGGATATCCTATGATTATTGATATTTTAAGTTGATTGCGTCTCTACAATGTTGTAAGCGCATTTTGCAATTTGGCGTGACCCCCCGTTCTTATTTATTACCCAAAATCAACCGGCGTTTGCTACTTCAATCATGCACACGCTGTTTTTTTTTATACACCATTGATGGACTTTTTGGTTAAATGCATTAACCGCCTTCTCCGAGAGTGATAACACTGATGACATATTAGCATACAGCTAAATCGTTTAACAACATTTTACGTCTTGTTTCGATTATACCCATTACATGGCCGTCACATACAGAACACAATGTTCAATTCGCCCACACACGTCTTCTACCAATTTAAATTAACAATTATCGGAATGAAAAGCCTATGCGCTGACAGAAAGGGGCATTTATTATAATTGTCTACTTACATGGAATAAAATGTTTTCTTAAAAAAAAATTATAAAACTCATGACAACATCTCCGGCATAATTACCAAAATAAGGCAATTGTGGTGCAGATGCCATCATAAGCTTTTATAATTATTTTTTTACGAAAACAGTTTATTCCATGCAGACAATTATAATAATTACCTCTTTCTGTCGGCGCATAGGCTTTTCAATCCAATCCTAATTGTTAATTTAAAATTTTCATACATTTTGATGCATCATTATGACAAACTAAGATTATATTAGGTTGGGGTAGGTTAGGTTTGGTTTGGTCTCAAAAGAAAGTTATGAAATCTCATGACGGCATCTGCGGCACATTTACCAAAAATAAAAACTATGTATTTTCAAAAAATCATGACAAAATCCATATTTTTTTGTTTACTTTTCTTTCAGACTAATTTATATCATTCAATATGAGTGGGGAAACTGCTACTGAAGAGCCTCCAGCGAAAGTTGAGGAGTCAAAAAACGGCAAGGAAGTTGAGCCCAAAGATGTGTCATCCCTGGAAGAAAGCATCATTCGCCAGATTGAATACTATTTTGGTAAGGTTAACATTACTTATTCTTACTTTGTTGTGTCCGGGAGATGTGCCTAAACCTTTTCCGGTCCATCCGTTGGCCAATGTTATGACCGTGCCATTGGCTTTCAACAACTCATCAATGGTATAACTGGACGCAGCAAGCGGATAGACCATTGTGTGTTGTTCGATTACATAGTAACCGCGCTTCCTCTATCTTTGGTGCTAGTTACTCCGATCCATAATTGATTTGCTCATGCTCATGCTCAAGTCCTGCAAATTCCCGGGTGATAGCTCCTCTGGCATTGGAAAAGCTGTGTAGTCACATCCCTCATGCTGTCCCGTTATTCTTTCCACTGCAGATTATTTTATTACCTCCATCATACTATCTCATAATCCTATTTAATTTGACAGAAAACCCATAATGAAGAATGTATCTTCGTGAGCTGAGTGAATAATATGTAGAAAAGATCTATAATACACATTATGATTTCCTGTAAATTAGAGAGAATTATACTATTTTGTGTTTTGTATTTCCCATGATTCATAGTTTTAATCAGGGCTTCTTGCAAAGCAATTTTTTCACACATTTAGTGGCAATTGTAATAATTATAAAATTATGTCATCATCTCTGTTATTGCAGAACACACTAACTGGAGAATACTAGTTATGAGTAATTTGACTTTGAAGTTGTTAAAATGTTTGAAATGGTCTATCATGTGAGTTTATTAAGTAATCGTAAAAAAGATGACTTTAAAATAAAGACTGTTTATTTATTAAGGTTTCCAGACGGTAAAGTTTGAAATAAGGAGCATTTTGGTATAACTAACTCGATATGTCATTTTTTCGACTTATTTTATTCTGCCAGAACAGTGACGAGTCATGTCTAAAAAAAGTATAGCAATGAGTGCTTTTTCCAGCATGAAAATAATGGAAAAAAATCTCATTGAATTTACTACGCAAAAATTAAGATTGAAGAAACCATACTGTCATATATTTGATGGTAGTGAATTTGACTGCCGCAGAGGAATTAGGATGTTTTTATGACTTCTATTGAAATTGTATGGAATATTTTTGCTTTGTTACTGTTTTTTTTAATTTTGATTTAAAGGTTGGATTTTTAATTATTGTTTGGCGCTATTGTCCGGTATAAATACCTTTTGACTGCCTTATCACCGGAACAAATTATATTTTATTGCAGGTGATATGAATCTTCCGAGAGATAAGTTTTTGAATGAGCAGATTCTGTTGGATGAAGGATGGGTTCCATTCACCACTATGCTCAAATTCAAGAGGCTTTCGAATCTTTCCACAGATGTGGACGTCATCATTGCAGCCCTTGCTAAGTCAGAAAACCAATTGGTCGAGGTAAGGCATTAATTAATACATTCAATTAAAACTTATTAATTTTAAAATACAAATTTGTGTGTATATTCCAATGTAGAATTACATTACATTATATGAGCATGTTCAATCGCAAGAGAATCCATGATCATCCACAGAGTGGAGGTTTTTGGTCTGTTTTTTAAGAGAAATGGATGTTGGTCACTTGCTCAACCAATGTAAACTTTAACTATGGGAAAATAATTTGGGTAGAGTCTTCAATCTCCATTCACCTCAATTTTTGTTCAAATTTGTAATCATATGATATTTCATGAAATTTATGCATATCATGTTATTTATTCTTTTATCTTACACCAATGCTTTTGATTGGTTTTCAGATCAGTGAGGATAAAAACAAAATTCGGAGGTCACCAGAAATTCCTCTTCCAGAGCTGAACGAGGAAAGGCGGAAGGAACTCCAGTCACGCACCATATATGCCAAAGGTTTTCCGCTCGAAAATACCACAGTCGACACATGCTTGGACTTTTTCAAAAACTATAACAATCCGGAAAATGTTATTTTACGGCGTTATCAAGATAAAATTAAGAAAAAGTGGCTTTTCAAAGGATCAGTATTTGTGACGTTCAAGACGAAAGAGAACGCAGAGAGTTTTATGAATCAGGAATCAGTTAAATTCGGCGAAACCGAACTGCGGAGGGAGTGGCAGTCAAAGTATTTGGAGGAGAAGAAAGCATCATATGAAGAGTCTCAGAGCAAAAATGCCAAAAAGCAGAAACAAAAGCAAGAGGTAAATGTTTTTTTATAAACTAACACACACATTATATTTCTAACCACACATGGCATATTAGCACTACTACTACGATGACAAATGATGCAGTTAAAAGTTGAATATCTTCTTCAAAGTGAGGTGTTAAGTAAAGGGCCGTATTTGAGTTTTCGCTGTTTTGTTCTTTCTCTTACGACATTTTGGACCAGGTGCAGAAGCTTTCCAAGAGATAATTATTATGTTTGAATATACTGTTGGGCGTATGAATGCGAACCCTAAACAAAGAAGAGTATGTCAAAATAATGTTTGGCTTAGGTGACATTGAATGTTACTCGGAAACGTTGTGCAAGAACACACGGTGATGATAATACGAATTTTCACTTTACTCCTAGCTTACTGATCACAAACAAACATTATGAAATAATATATTATAAAATTTGTAATGAATAAACTTTTGAGTTCGATAAAAGTCCACATTTGTTCAAAATCGAGAAAAAAATAGGCATGTATTCTTTGTGTAATTTTACACAATATGTATTGATCTATAAATTCCAAAACACGACATAACCCTACGAAAAAAAATAGTTTCAAGTCTCGATTTATTACAAAAAGCGCCAAGTCCGTGTTTCATAATATTTAAAAAGCTTCGTTGATTTCGCGCTCAAGTCAACCAATAAGGGAACGTTCAATATTGAAAAGGGCGTCTCCCATGCTATAGCATCTGGTAAACTCATGACAGTGCCACGGAAATATGTGCCTTATGCGGAATAAATTTAAAAGTGAGGTACAAGTAGCGCTACGTCCAATTTTATTTTGCCTATATTTATTACATTTAAGAGTTTATCGGCTGAAACAAATTGCCATTTGGTTCTAATTTCGACATAGAATACAACGGGAAAAAATAATCTCACGTTAATACAAATAATTGAAGCTTGAAACATAAAAACGTTGTTTCCCGAAAATATTGAACTGTGGACTTGTCGCTTTTTGTAATTAGACACCTCATATATGAAATCTCACAACTCGCTATATTATGCTATTTAACTGGACACTAGTAACATAAGGACAAGCTGACATCTGATATTTTTAACAAAAAATTAAAAAACTTATTAATTTATGAGTCATTTTTACTCTTGACTTTTACCATTTATTACAATAATTAAAAAATATTTGAATAATTATTGGGAAATTTAAATTTGACTCATTTAGTGCTAACAACGCAACTGGCGCGTTTGGAGCAATTGCCCATTAGATATAATTAACATGTTATTTAAATGTGGTAATTAAAAGGTCAGCAGTGATTGTGTTAAAGGATGGTAATAATTCTGACTGCGGATGCTATGTTTCCCTCTTGATACTTTCATAGCTGTCGTTTGTGTATGTAATTTTGATTTAACGTAACTACTTGATTAGACTATAAAGAAATTGATGCCTACCGTTTGCTGCTGTGTAATGATTTATGTGTACTGATTTTTTCTATTTTTTTTTCATTAGGACAAGAAACCTGCATTCACTTTACCCACAGGAACTGTACTAGTTCTGTCTGAAGTACCTGAAAGTATGACCCGCGATCACATTAAGGAGACGTTCACTGGTTTAGGTATGCAGGACTTATTATCAGTCACACTTGAAACACTTGTTCATATATCTACTATTGATGATTGTTAACTCATTGACCGCTGACGGTTAAAAATGAATCCTTTGAAGTCGGTAATTTTTATGTACTCATTTTCAATGTAAAGTACATGCCACTTTCTAAGGATCCCTTTAAAATGATAACATTTATGAATGATGTATCTAATAACAAAACCCGATATCGGCAAACCTAACAAAAAATATATACCTACATATTTTTTGTGTAATTTCACATTTAATAATCTATAACTTCTAAAATGACCCAAAAGCTTACAAAAAATTGTTAAAAAATGATTATTTAAAGCGATTTGCCTAAATAAATTATGTAATGTATAATTGAGTAAAACTGCACATAGAATATCTACGTAAGTTTTGTTAGATTTTGACCATATGTCTGACTAATCAGTTTTTAAATAAGACCTCCCAATACACTGTCGACCAGTCTCTGACAACCAGATTGACAGCAACCGATAGACAGAAGAAAGAAAATCAGCATGTGATAACTAGCCACATTTTCCTGTTACCAGAGACCAGTCGACAGTGAGTGAGAGGTCTTGGATGCATCGTGAAATGTTAATGGAAGAAACAAAGTTGTTTCATATAACTCACTTATTTCAACTAGCATGATCTGTATGTGATGTTGGTATAATTATAACTATGGTTGCAGGAGGCGAAGTGGCGTTTGTCAAAATGGAAGATGGAAAAGCTTGGATTCGACTGCAGAAGGAGAACACTGCCAAAGGAGTCTTTGAAAAGTGCACCGATGGAAAAGTGAAAATTGAAGAGTCAGAACTGACCTGCGTGGTGTTGGAGGGCGATGAAGAGAAGCAGTTCCTGGACGAGATGGCCAGCGAATTGGTGAAGAGACGACAGAAGCAGCAGCACCACCACAAAGGCAACCACAAGCAACACTACAACAGAAAGCGAAAGGCGGGCGGCGGGGGGGACGGACCGGCGGCCAAACACAAATAATTTTAAGAATCTTGTTAAATATGAGTGCTTGTTCATTATAAAAGATAAGAATGTTTGTTATTCATTTGAAATAAATGACGTATCACGTGTAAATGATTTTTTCAATATTGAATACTAATAAATAACAGTGTTATGATTAAGAGTTAGTTTTTTTTATGCGCTTCCTGACAATGTGTTGATGATTTCTGAATCCATGAAGCCGTCTTGCCATCTTTTTCAATGGTGACTGGTGATTATAGTAAGAAGGTCTAAAGCCCAAATTACATTGGGAGATTCTCAGGCCGACAGTCTGCCACAATAAAATTGCCCCTCGATCGTGTCACTTTTCTTTTGAGTCATTCCTGGAGTCACGACCGACAATTCCTATTTTTGAGAAGATTCACCCAAAATCGTGTTGAGGTACATATCGTCGCTATAGGATTTGTTTCCCGAATAGACCAAATGTCAATTTTACAGGAGACGAAAAACAAATTTCATTGTCGTATATTTAAATATCAGTAGATGTATCAATCATTCTTTCTACACTGTATGATTGCAACATTATCTAAGAATAGATTCCAAGAATAATATACTGGTATAAATCATTAAATGCACAGAAAATACGTTTTATTTACAAGTACTTACTGTGGATATTCGGGAAATTTTTAGCGTTCTCTCAGAATAATGGATATTCGGGACTAAACAAGGACGTTCGGGATTTATGACCGTAGCGTATTCCTGCAGGGCCTACAGATTACTGAGTGGTCAAAAAGTACGCGCCTCAAATGTTATATTTATTTACACGATAATTGTTAATAATTACTTCTACTATTTAAATACTTAATGATCGTAATCACCGAAGAATCGCTTTTTCGGATTAAGTACCTAATAAAATAGTTTTTAAGTAATTAACTATTTTTTTATTGAACGAATAATTCACAAGATTTAAGAATGTACCATTCTAATAATTGAACATACATCATTTTTAAAATCACTTCTGAGAAAATATATTATAACCAATAGAAAAAATCTTTTTGGAAAAAAGTAAGACACCCAGCAGGAATCGTCCCTGCATCTCCTGGGTTTACGACCCAGTCCACGAATTATCCACTATGCTACGAGGTGACATACTTATGACGACAAACTTTAACTATTGGCCTTTTAATACCTGCCCATCAGTATTCTTCAAAATCAAGCGACTATCGGCGATCGTTTTTTGTTTATTAAATAAAAGTAGGTATTTACTACTTCAATTACTAACCGACGTCACGGATTTCTCCAATATTTTATGATGGTACTTACTCGTACTCGCTAACAATTTTATATTAATACTTTTTCCAAAAAAAAAATCTATGTATATATTATATCTATATATTTCTATAATTAACAATTAAACTTATTACAAACCACCAAATAAATATTATATATTTACTATTGGAATGACAACACAAAATAATAGCATCTATAAATTAATTACCATTGGCTGCTAATATTAGGTAGGTACCAATATCCTAAGTATATAATATTCACCAAATAAATAGTTACTAACATACATATAAAATTAAATTAACTATCAGCGCATTCAAAAATAAATAATAGCATCGCCTTTATTTTCATAGAAATACCTAGATTAAAAGTAAAATAAAGACAAACAATGTTTGATTAATAATAATTTGAAATAATAATTATTTTTAACGTCATAGTAGTTGCCGGGTCATACTGTAGAATTCATATAACCGTTGGGATTCTGTGTCATTTATCAAAACAAAATGCAGTTATTTAGGTTAAAATACTCACTTCCATAACTTTACTATAAGTTCAGGGCGAACTGGTGATGTATCAGCTATTAATGATCTCTTCAAATTTGATGAATTCACTATTAAAACAATAGTAACTTTAAAAACAATATCAATAAGACGAAATTTGAAAGAGGCCTCCGGACGGCCGAAAAATATGAAAGTGGGCGTGATTGTTTTAGAGCTAGACAGCGTGAATGTGGGAGCGAGATGCACGGCGTCAGCGCGGTTTGATTGGCTAAAAGTCATATTCGGGAAATAAAAACTGAGCCAGAGATTTATTTCGACCGAAATTAACTTGGATATTCAGGTACGAATAGTTTGACATTCGGGAGAACACCACCGAGTAATTGTAACTTAACATGGCGTATTCGGGTTTTTTAAAAAAATATCTGTTCGTAGATAAAAATATATTGTTTTTATAAATGATTTCGGTAGAGTTCGATAAAAGAAATTGAACTGCATTAAAATGTCGATTTCGACAAAAATGGATATTCGGGAAACAAATCCTATAGCGACAATATGTATATGAAATTATATTCAAATTAACCTTGCATCCGCGTATGACTACACGTGGTGTGTCCTGTTTTCCGTTTGATAACATAAATTTGATAAGTACATGATGAAGATGAAGGCTGTCTGACTTAATTATAATAATACAAAACAAAAATAATACCCTATTACATACAATCAGCAACTTGTCTAAAAAATGTCATCTCCAGTAGTTTCCATTGGCCTTTAATTAAAGTAACATTATATAAGTACACGAGTATCAAAGTGGGACATGAGCCATCTACGAAAATTTATAGAAGAGGTAGTTCTGCATTTCATATAGTATATGAGAAAAAACGTGAATAATGTTTGGAGGTACAGAATCAAATTAAATATGTATATACAAGATATCAATTTTGTAAATATCAAAAATACTTACCTGCTTTTGATAGAGATTATGGCGTTCGTCCGTTTGTGATACGGACAAGCATGTAAGTTTTTTATTTATTAAAATTTCAGGGTAGTTCAAAAATTCTTTTTATGAACAAATAAGAAAACATAGAATGTTTAAAAATGAATAATTATGTTTATGGAGACTTTAATGTCTTTTCTACTCGCTGGGATTAGCTACACGCTTTCGAACATTACTAGTCCATTTCAGTCAATTAAAATTAATAATTGGAAAATACTTTTTTGAAAAAAACTGACAAACCCTCTATTTTAGAATGACAGTAGCACACTGCCATAAGGCCGGCAGCCATATTTTAAATAGATTCTAGCTCAATCCGCTATCTTCGCTAACATGTTTTGTTTTTAATATTATATACAAACTTCAACCTCAAAAATCTATATGAAATTTAGTGGGACGTGGCATTTGTCCGGCTGATACCAAGCTACTCCTCATGAGGGAAGACTGTATAGATATTTTTTGGTTTGTTTATAATTATTGTTACATAACACTAGCAACAAAGCGTTTATAATGAACCGATCGAATCAAGCGTCAACAGTCAACACGATCAAGTTACAAACACGAAATTAATGTTATTGAGTATGCAATACTATATGGCCATCTCTTTCCGGTATGACGGCTGACAGTGAACTGTGATCGGCGAATTACAATAATGTATGTACAATTAAAGTTGAGTTGAGACAGTCATTTTAAAGTAAGTTTTGGCAACTTTGTGACAGCTGAAAATGAGCAATTATTCGCGGCATGCAACCATAATATGTGAGGATCTTGTTCGGTGATGTCATATATCATGAATTGTATTATGGGTCACAACCTCACTGTAGGTTGGAATATAACACATTGCCGCAATCAAAGACCCGGCACAATGAAGAAGAGCTAATTAATACACTATTGGGGTGACAGATATAATAAAGTAAAACTGTTTTGTTTATAGCTTAATATATTATTCAGAAGTAAAATTGAAACATACATAAAACTTTTTAAGTGATAAACCATTCAGAAGAAATAACATTTAAATTACGTACAGATAATAATAGTTGAAGAGTTTTTAGATATTTTCATTCTCTGATCATCTTGCTTACAAAAAATACAATAATTTTTATTTTTTTAATCTACCTATTTAATGCGGCAACTATATGAATTTTAAAGAGAAATAATGCTAATATACCATGGACTAAAAATAAACTGGAGAAGTTGAATTTAATAAAACAATGGCAAGAATGACAGGGAAAAAGACTTTTTAATATTTTTTATTCTCAAGAGTGCAATTAAATATAAGAAATATGAGATACAAGACTAGGTTAGTACAGTAAAAAAGGTCAGAAAAATAATATTAGAAATAATAATACACAATTCAAATAATAGCCATTAAAAATAATACATAAGAATTATAAAAATTCCAATCTTCCCAACAATACATAATTGTAAAATAATATCATGAAGATGACTCAGTTATTTGTTATTAAAATATACTTAAAAGCATAAAAAAGAGGGTTTAATAAAATGTATCTTTAGTGAAACTATATATTGGCCTAGTTCCTTAGGTTATGAGTTGGAATAAATCAATAAATTGTCATTCACCAATTATTATTGAACGTGAAATTGTAGTACATCAAGGATGCTAACCCATATCAACAATATGAAACTTTACATGAGAGCAAATTGAAATAATGAATAGATACCTATTAATTGGTTTCATGGTAATATTTTTGACCAACGCTTTACCAAAAAAATAGTCATAACTTTATCACAGAATAATTTGCTAACTTCTTCCGACTTCAAGATGCTAAAAATTAAATTCTAACTAATTTTCGCCAAAATTTCTCGGAGGGAGCCTTTGGCATAATTTCCGAATATTATCATTAACTTTGAATATGTAACATCAGTCAATATTAATTAAAATAAAACCCATTCCAAATGATTTAATAATGATTAAGGCCGGGTTTCATGGCCCCCACATCCTGAAATGGGCACCCAGGCCAGTAACAAATAATCCAGTATATCAGCTATTTTCAAAATGTGTTTGCCGCTGTGTCCAGGATAACAGACTTGTACCTAAATTTCTACACTTGAAATATCATTTAAGTATATCAATCATCATATCGCATTGAATTGCAACATTTTTTTAAGTATAATAGTTTTACTAATCAGAAAATTTCTAGTGTGTCTCACTTAACTGGCCAACTTGCCACACCGGGACCCCTCTATGCACAGGCCCCGGGCTATAGCCCTTGTCAGCCCCCCTTGTGGGGCCGTACAAGACTAAACAATACACATCTAATTGAAAAAATTGGTCCTCCATTCATTGATGCAGTTATAACGTAAAATAGCTCAATTCATCCACATGAAACCAACCCACACATCTATGTTTGATTGAGTATTTCAGTACAGAAGTTCAACTAGTTCATCTCTCTTACATGTGCTTTTAGAATATCAATGATTTTCAACCACATTGTGATTGACGTAGCTACAAATTAGTAGATTATCTCCGTTTGGTAACAGATAAACACGGTGAGCATGTTCGATTTATAGGGCTAATATTAATGCCCCATAGTGTTTGATATTTAAATATAATGTTTTAATTTTAAAGACTTAACATTTTAAAAAGATTTCCATTAATAGAATTACATAATTTGGTTGTGCCGACACTTTCATCGTGGTTTTTTAAAAAATAAACAATATGTAATATTGTAAATGTGTTATACAAAAATACTTAAGTATATGACGTAATACAATATCAATAATATAATGTTGGGCAACACCGACATTCATAATATTGAATCATCTTGTACATTGGTTATTTACTCTTTCCTCTATCAATAATTTATTTATATTGTTTTCAAATAGTGACTAAATGGCAAAACCAATAGTTACGTTAATCATGAAATGGCAAGTATTAAATAATAATTGGTATGTATGAATCTAATACACAAGCAACCAATATAATTCAAATTCAACACAACACAGCAGTTACAAGAATTTTAGAATCATGCATACCTATTGTACACTTACTAATATAATAAAATAATGTTTTTTATAACAATTAGTTGCCAATTAAAATATCGTGTCACATCAACAAAAATATTATTGTCACTTTTGCATGAACCCTTCTGCTACCAAGTTTCATGTTGGGTTGGTGACAATACAAGCAATATAAATTATGATTAAAATGTTTTTTCAATACCAGAATAAATATATATTACATGGATAATTTTAATACTAAACTGTGTTTAGCTGTATGGGCAATCTATACATACCACTTTTGCTATTGGTGTCATCTTATATAAAAGGTTAGAAACCAACTTATAGAACACCTCCCTATCTGGGCCAGTCATACATACCATTCAGTATTAATACTTGTCTTTATATTACTTGCCAAATTTATACACAATTTTAACAAAAACCCATACGTTTTTTTAAACTGAATAAATTTCAATTTATTTTCATAGTTGCATAATTAAATTGATTTTCTATAAATTTTCTTTTTCATAATGAAAATGCGATACACTGACTCAAATGTGTCTGTGTATACCCAACATAGCTGTCTATATTCATGTAAACACTAGCTCTATATAAAAATCAGTGATGATAATATCTTTAAAGATAACATAATACAATAGTGATACATATATAGGGATCCCAGATGTCCAATACATTTATTCCACAAAAATGAGGTGACATTTAAAGATACATTGAAACCGTTCCATAGACAGTAAAAGTTTGAATCTAATTGAAGGTACCTCTCCTTCCTTTGAATATTTTAATAGACTTTCCTAATTCCAATGTCTAGGACTTTTTAAGAACATAATAATAATTTTTGTCTGATATTATGAAAGTATTTTAACAGATGATGATAATAATAAGTACCTATCTTAAAATAAGTTTTATTCAGGCAAATTTTAAAATAACAATTGAATTGATATGTCCTTCAGGTTATACTAAAGTAAACCCCCAACCCTGTCACAGATTTTATTCTGAAAGGGATCCCTATACATACAGTAATATAATATAACGCATAAAAGTGTAATGAAATCAGTGCTTGCAGTGAGATTAGTATGCAATCTACTAAAAATGCATTTATTAATAAACAGTTAAGTCTTGATTGGACGGTAGCATTTAAAGATTCTCATGCACCTTCTAAATACTGTTAAGTATATAATATATATTTGCTGCACACTTTGTACAGTAATTTGTCGAAAACATAATCAATTCATTCAAAATTCCATAAAAAATCAAAATTTAAAATTCATAATCAAGTGAGAAAATATTATTTCTATACAATTTAATAATAAATGATTAAAATAAGCAAATAATACAATAATATAAAATGCATTAACTGTATTATGCAAATGATTATATTTTCTCCAACAACACAATTTGTCACAAGAACAAGGCGTAAGGGTAGATTCAGTAATGATTATAATAAGATATAAATGGTGTTATTGATTGTCCACAAGTCATATCTTTAAGAATCAAAAATTGATCAAGATATATACGAATTTACTTAGGCTGAGATGCATAGTATGTCACAAATCGCTATATGCTATATTACCATTTATCGGCTAATTAACATTCACTATGACTGATGCTACGACGTAACATACGTAAAAAAACCTGCGCATTGATACTAATGACGTATGCGCCCAACATTTAATCTGATAATCTAAAATTTTTAACCAGAAATTAGATAAAAAAAATTGAATGTTGTGAAAGACTAGCCTGTAACATCTTAACGTAAACAGGCGCCATATTATTAAAATTGCCATGTTAATAAAAACTACTGTCTTATGAAGTTTACTATACCCGCAATAGGTAAATTAAATCGGCCACGTGCATGGAGGATATATACCGGCGAGGCAGGATATGTACACAACCTTCGATGGCAAGAGAACACCTGGACAGCCGAAATTGAGATGGCTGGACTGTGCCATGGGAGACTTAAAAATGCTCGGTCAAAGCAATTGGAGAGATTCGGCGCTGGATCATCCAGGATGGAGGAAGTTTTTGAAGGAGACCAAAACCCACCAAGGGTTGTTAGTGCCATAAATGATGATGTAAATTAATTCAGTTAACCATTGATTAAGCAACAATTCAATTGTTATAGTTTATATTAACCCAATGCTTACGGGCCGTACAAAATTGTGTTTTTGCTAATTGCTTTTCAAATGCAAATTAACACGTTAATTAAAAAATTAATTGAAAGGGCCCGTAAGCATTGGGTTAATTATTAATTTATGTTCTAATGAATTGAATCTAGAATTTAAATTCAAATTCCATCAAGTACCTTCGGTCAATAGTATTAATATTATTAATTTATGATTATTGAATTTATATTGAGAAATGTTTCTACATTGCATTTTATAGCAATTAAAAAATAATGATTTACCTAATAGTTAATAGGGAAAGGTATAATCAGACTGGCAACAATGATTATTGCAAAAAGCGATATTGCATCATTAGTTTAAGAGTTTCGAAGCTGTCATTCTATTTTAGTCTATGCATCTCGGGCTTGGTAGATTCTAGTTTAAAATTAATTAGTTTATTTATACAATGATTGATATTTCGATTTTTACATATTATTATATTGTAATGAAAGAAAAGTCAAATATATCACTTGTTACGATTTTGTTAATGATGTTAATGCATTGATGTGATCAAATCAATGACAAATTTGTCAAAATTAATAAAAATTACTAAGCCTGTGGATAAACTTTGTGGAATAGTTAGAATGAATATAACATTTGTATAATAAAGCGTACGGAGTATTTTTTTACAGTGCAATAATCCTAAATTAAAAATAAGACAAAAATTGTTTAAGGCTTAACATGTAAATCAGTAAAATATTATGTAACAATTATTTGATATTTAACTTACAATAAAAATACTTAACGTTTATCATTGCAGGTATAAAAGATAGTGTTACTTAATAGTGATTTCTGAAAATTAAATAAAATTGAGACTCAAATATAATTCTGTTGTATACTTTGACATTATCGAAAATATGTAATTTCAAATTGTTATAATTAGGTACTGGCTCTTTACAATTTAGGTAATTAAATAATATTATGGATTACATGGTAATAGTAAGTATAACAAATAAGCTTGAAAAATGCAAACAAATACAATTGTTTGATTTATTATAAAGTGAGAATTTTCATTAAGCAAGCTCATGTTTTTAATGGGAGTGATATTCCAGTAACCTCACACAAATATCTCCTAAAATGATTCGACTAAGCAATTAAAATTGGAAACTAGTGAAAAAAAAATGTTCCAACTAGAAATATGTCAACTAGTTATATTATAGTTTATTTTTTCAGTCATCAATTTAAAAATGGTATTTCAAAACTATGAATAATTTTAGGATATGAATTGTAACAGCAAGATATAACAATATAATGATTTAGAATGGATTCTTCAGACTACACATACTGCAACTTGTGTAAGAAATAACTTGTACATTATGTATAGAAGTACAATACGTGATAACTTGTACATAAAGGTAAAATATTTACAAACACCATTCAGCTTCAACAACAATATTAGATTATTACCATTTCATCAGCAGGGGAGGGGTATTCTAAATAGGTAACACGTTTCTGTTATTTTTATCGGTCCAAAATAACACGGATATCACTCAGAGCAATTTCATAAATAAGGCTATTATCTACAATAATTTGTTAACACACGTCACTGCGTCTTACTTAATTCCAAATGCCTCAATTGGAGATTCTAATGGGATGCATTTGGAATCAAATAAGACGTGTTAACTGAACCCAACAACATTTGACAGTGTGCGGTTAATGTAGTCGTGTTAAAAAATATCATGCCTGACAGTCTACTTCCTGGGATAATTAACTGCCTAAATACGACATTTTTATCACTTTCTTTTATTGATTTTGGAGTGATATGTTAGAATAACCATGCTGGCTTTGTTTATACTTCAGGTTTCATTTATACTTTGGTCAGTTTAATTATTATAAAACAGAAATGCGATTATTATTCATCTGAAATATTAAAATGAATCATTGCTAGACTAACATTTTTCATATATACAGTAAGGCATAATCACTTAACGTAAAACACCATGTACGTACAGCAACTTTTCAGAAGAGAATGTGTTATGTATACTAAAAGACATGTCATAACTTGTCTGAAAATTCCATTTTTGCAAGAAGAGCATTAACACTACATAACATGTTTTTCAATCTACTGTAGGTCTATTCCAACTACATTACTCTATAACACCCAATAGCAGTGTTTTGTTATATTTCCGACATCCATGATAACTCAACATAATATGTTACGGATGTATTTTCTACAAAACGGTTATCTGCGATTATTTAAAAGGTGTATCTTTGCGCTGGTACCCGTGGTTCAACCTTCATTCGAACTAGTGGTGCTGTTTAACACCACTACTTAATACATCAACTCTCAAGGAGGTCCCTAATTAACTTATCCAGCTGAATCGCCTTTATAAGTGTTATTTTCGATAGCATTTATTTCGCAATTTTGCATGATTTTGGAGTTATATGTTATGTTGGAATAGACTTACTGAAAAGTTTCTGAAATTGAGATATAATATTATAGATGGAGATACTCAAAGATGTGAATAAATTACCAATCAGTAGCTTGCGTGCACGACTTATATTATCTCAATGGGGGTTCGGTCACGGCGTGACTAGTTTCTTAACAGTTCGCAACGCATCTGTGATTCATCACTAGAGACATGCTAGTTGCCAGGGTTACTAGTTATAAACTGGAAACCACTCAAACTCGAAATATAACTGAAAATATGTGAACAATTTTTAGGAAATTGTTAGGATAAGTTAGGGGGGTATTTTTCTGCCTGTATAAAATCCGAATATTCGGGCAGAATACTCGAGTTTGTGATTTCAATCAATCTAGAGAATCGCCGTGTGCAAAACATCAGTTACTATCCAGTTTGGAACTTAATTACCAACCAACCGTGTCTTCTTTGAGTATCTCAGAGGGCGGAAGGCAGTATAATATTTTTTTTAATACTTGTAAAAAATAAATAATGAAAATGAATTTTATACTTTTTGAAGCAATCGCTAAAATGCTACTTTTACATCTTATAATAATGATAAAATTTTCAATAGAGATAAGTAGTTCTGTAAAAAATATATTCATCGGTGTAAAAGATTTTCATATATTTTCTTAAATTAAAAGTCAATTATTTAAATATATTTTGTATAATAATAATATAATAAGGTCATTGTAAAAAATGTAAGCATTATTAAAAAACGACACGCATTAAAATCATTGTTTTAGAAGGCAAGTGTTACCGATGACTGTTTATGTAACTTCCTTCGAAGAGTGATAGTGCTTTAATAATAATTATTAATACCATATGTCGGTGATAATTGTTAATAATTACTAAGTTTCTAAAAGAGATTTTAAACAATTAATAGGTCTGCACGTCTGCAGGGCTGGTGGTCTCTCGGCTGACCACCTTCACTCCCTGTTCCAGTCTTCCCATTCGGATGCCACCAAATTTCAAAAACGCGTCAAAGCCGTAGGCGATCATGGCACAAAATCCAAAGAACTGAAAAATTAACAAACCATTCAATAATTAATACTTATAAAATCTATTTATAGTTGGGGCAATAAAAATAACTTATACTTAGAATTGTCAGAATATTGTATTTGATTAGTTTTCACGACTAGTTTAATGAAAAATTATTATCTAATGCAGTGCTCCGCAACCTTTTCTCACCCACGGCACACCAAAGGTCTTCCCAGAATTCCGCGGCACACAACACGTAAAACAATCCATACACTAAAACATGGACCCCACATCCTGAAGGGGGACCCCAGGCCAGGATCTTTGGCAGGCCCCTCTACCTATCGATAAGGTCAGACAGTGTGATATCCTAAAATAGCATTTTTCAAATGGTGTTCGAGGTAAAATTAATGGTTTTGATTGTATGTTTAGAGATTTTTTGTGTTATTTCATCCACTTGAATTATGGTTAGTTGTCGAGTTAAGAATAACTATTTGTCAAGTATTGACATAATAATAAGAAATTGTATCCTACAACAGCATGTTTTAAAATATTATTACCAGGGTAGTAAAATAGCGCCGCAGGCGATTTTTTTTACTATTAGAACAAATTTGTAATTTGTATTTATCTCACTTATCTGGTTGACCTGACACGCCGCCCCCCCCTTGAGCCTGGGCCCTCAGGCTACAGCCCTGTCAGCTCCCTCATTGTGGGGACCATAAACCAAAATTACAATAATAATTTATGTTTTTTTATTTGATAATTATTTGATTTTTATTCAATAATAACTAATTAATGTGATAACTGAGCTTGTTCCAATCAACGTAAAACTTTTATATATTTTGACTTGATATTTGAAAGAGCAACCCGAAGTTCTCGATGAAGACCCTTCAAACAAGACTGCTTATTATTTTTAATGATAACTTGAGTTGAAAAACTTTGCTCATCTAGGTCCTAGATGATATGTCGTAGAAAATGGGAGCTCAACTGCAGCCTTGTCGGAAATCCGAAGATATTCTTTATTGACCGAAATCCAGAAAATAGCTAATGGAACATCTGCGAAGTTCAGTTTTAACCAATTCCTATCGAATTTATAAAGGGAAAGCGCTTCTATAGAATTTTCGGTATTGGTTGCAAAAGGGTTTCGAATCCAGTGGAATTGATTGTATAAAAGTAATGATAAAATTTCTTTTGCAGCAAAGTAAAATGTTTTTCAGACGGATTCAAAATTAATTGTTTACTTTCAATGGTGGTCTGGCAGGTCCTTTGGTACATTTGTAGAGATCCTTGTCTTAACTTCTTCTAATTTATCAGAGCACGTCAATATATTTTCATTCTGAACTTGCATTGCTTTATTAAGTTCATGCAGGTGCTCAAATATATTACCAGCCATGTACGCAAATTTGGCTTTTATGTAAGTATTGTATAATTTACAAAATTGTTTGTGTTTTTTTTGGGAGCAATGCACCGCAGCACACCTAGCATCGTCTCACGGCACACCGGTTGTGGAGCACTGATCTAATGCAAAGACATCAATTTAAAATTTGAATTACTCCTGATGCCTTCCATAATTCAAGTTAGCAAATGCCATTTTTTTTGACCATGTCCGATCCTAATCAGATCATATGGGCCTCCACAGAGTGGAGGTTTGTATTAACACAACCTGGGACCCACAACGCTATAGGCCGACGCTTAAGCCGTGCGGCTACCGTGGGTGTCAAATGGCATTATGTACCCCCTGTTAAAATTACTAATTAGGTACATGGATATTAATTAACTAATGGTAGCAATATTATAATGGAATTTGAAACTCCTCTTCGTATAGTTATTAGGACACTAGGATTGGTAGCTCAACTAGTTTAAGAGCACTTTGTTCGAAATCTGCTTGATCCAAAATATTTTCTAGAACTTATATTGCAGTTTATGAGGCTTTTCAAATTTATTTATTATGTTGTTTATGTGGATGAATTTAATTAATATAAACAGCATCTTTCCACCAAGAATTGACAGCGTTCACAGGATTAGTGATTATATAATTTATTTAGTTGACATTTTACTTTATTATAGTGGAACATTTCAACGCCTTAGGACCAAAGCTTTTCGCAATTTTGAATTATTTATGGTACTGGACAAAAATTAATATATTACATTAACTGATAAAGAAATTTATCAAAAAATTCAACAGATTGCTTCTTATGCACAGGAATCGGGCAAGGTTAACGTGATTATTGTTACAGTGGTTATAGTCGATTGTACTTATATCAATCCTATTGCATAGTTTTCTCTCATTCAGTGCCTCACCAATTGTGTCATGTTTCGTGTCAAAAAATGGTTATGGGGTATGTTTATCAAGTAATACTCACAGCAGCTGCTGAATAGGCCTCAACTCCGTAGGATGCCGCCAATGACGAAGCGATCAAGTAGAACAGAGTCAAAATTACATAGAACACGAATTCTATTTTGAGCCAAGGAATCTTGTAAAACTTCTCCACGGCATGGAACAAATACAGCGCCAGCATGATGCCGGAGAACCAAAATCCAGTCATGGCGGCCGTGTTGAAGAATTGGCCGCGGCTCATGAAACTTAAGCCGGACACTTCAATACAGATAAAACCCAAAAGGTTCAAAACCTAAAAAGTAACAAAGATTCATATTACAACTTTATTACAAAAGACCAAATGAAACTAATACATAAAAAAGATTATCATTGAAAAATGAACCATAATTCCCCAGCAACACCAATCTATGAATGCACAATATCACGTCATGGTGTTAAATTATTTTTCATGTACTAAATCCAAACCAACAGTTTCTTATTGTTATTTTCGTGCTGGGACAAAATAATATTCATTGAAAAGCTTTCTTTTTCAAGTGAATAGAGTTTGTTAAGTAATGTTTTTGTAATTTTACTATTTTATTTATAGATGCGTGAAAAATTTCACCACAGAGTCTAAGGCTAAGCTGAATACGGTATAATTGAGATATGTATCTGACAAAATTCATAAAAAAGAAATATTCTAATTGAACTTAATTATTAATGCTTCGACTAATTAATTCCTAGGTAAATCAAAAAACCTAATTGTTTCATAAATAATTCAATAGTATTATTATATAGTAGGTATAAGAAACTATATAATTTAAACTGTCCGCTGATAAAAACCACCGGTCATTGTGTCGTACCCCGCTGTACACTTGTCGACCCTTCCACTGTCGGAAATATAGAAGCCAATTGACAGGGTACGTCTGCGCGGGGGGCATACAGGAAAAAAACGCAACCGCCAATTGTTATGTCGGCAGCAAGTTTTACAGGTATCTATTTTTCATGTTTCAAAATGGCCCTGTTTTCGATGAACGACATTTTTCGAAAACAAGGTATGCCCAGATTAGGTCCTGACCTATGGATTGGCAAAAAAATCATCAAAATGAGATAGTGGAAATTACTAAAAAAAAATAGTGAAACCTGTTCAAAGCGATACATTAAATTTCCTCTTAAGAATTTTCAAAATAATACCATTCGACTTTACTTTGGTATATTATGTAACTAATTCAACGTATTATATGTACTTTTTTTACTTATGTATATAAAAAAAGCCATCATAAGCCCAAGTCGCACATCGGAAATCGTCTCGACTGGGATATAGTCATAAATCAAAACTGAGTGCAACATGCAACTTTCTCATGTGCGTATAGGCAAGGCCGTGCAAGGACAGTGATGTGACACAGGAAACCAAAATGAATGACGAAGTGTGACATTTCAGGACTATACCTGCGCGCTGCATGTCGGATGAAAATAGCTGCATGTGACTCCAGCTCTTTTTTTTTTCAAACTAAAAGGTTGCAATCATGCGGTATGCAGCTGGAGACTTAGTTACATGTGTTTTGTGAATACCAACAAAATCACATTGACATATTCGACGCATTGCAGTCGAGACGAGTTTAGATCTGCGAGCTTTTTTTTCATGTGTGATACTACAGAAACGTGCCTCAAATAACGTCTGCCATTGTCCACGGCCGCCATCAACAAAGAAAAATGCATGTTCAGAAGTCATTATACATACAATGAAACAATGACACCAAAAATTTACTCACAATCTCGACTATTTTCAATATTCCAGGGCGAGTTCTAATGTAACTCGGATCGAAGCGTATAGTGGTCGCCATTGAAGCACTCGTCGATGTGGTGGTGGTGTGTTGAGCTGGGAATCCCTGATCTGCCATCTTGAACCTATGATTATAAAGTTTGGGTAAATGTGCCGCAGAAGTCCGCATGAGTTTTTTTAACTTTTTTTTTAGACCAAACCAAACCCAACCCAACCTATCCTAATCTACCCCAACCTAATATAATCTTAGTGTGTGATAATGATGCATCAAAATGCATGAAAATTTCAAGTGAAATAAGTACTAAAAAAATTTGCGTTTTATTAAATTAATCAACAATACAATGCAGTTCCACCATGAATTGAAGAGTGACATTCCAAACCGGCCTTAGTCCAAAATTACAAATTTTCATGTTTTGATGGAATCCGATAAAGTGTGCTGAGATCTATATTCTCACTTAAACTTATATTTTACAAAAAATCCTAAGTCTCTTCAATTTGATGTCGAAATGTGGCTTTTTATTTCAAAACAGCACTAAGGTAAAGATTGATTGATTGATGATTGATAGTTTTTTGCTACATTTACGCTCCAAGCGGTCATAATATCGTCACCGTTCAGGCAAAAGTCACCAACCCTAAAAACATAGTTTTGAGATATCGCAATTTGAAAGTTTGAAAATGCAGGAAAAATCAGATTTTAATGTTTTTAAGGTTTTATCTACATTAAATTATTTTCTCATGTCTTCTTAATAATTTCTTTAAGGTAATTTTACTTTTTGATGCTAATTAAAACATCTGCAAGGTTTTAAAGGAGGCAAGGTAGCTCAATTATGGTTTAGTGACTTTTGCTTGTTAATAATCTGAACAATGTTAACCAAAAGAAGCATCAGTAAAACTCACCATCCATAGTATAGTGACTTTTGCTTGTATATTTATAACGAAGGATTTATTTTTTTTATATAGTGAATAATGTCTATTCACCTATAATGACTTTTGCTTGTTAAGATTTTATCGAAAGTCATTTAGTGAAAAACAAATAATTCGGATTTAAGCAAAATTTTACTAACTAATGTACCGTGGTGAGTTTTGCATCTTAAAGAACATAATTTTACGCTTCGGGTGACATACTCAACTCAAAACTGCCATTTTCAGGGTTGGTGACTTTTGCCTGAACGGTGACGATATAATATTGTAACACGTCAGATTAGAAATGTCAGACGAAATATTAGAGAATTTGTGTTTTATAAGTTCATGTGCACATCAGTAAACTATTTTTTTTATTGAAAATGATCCAACATTATAGTATTATTATAATATATTATTATGCTGTAAAAGTTACAATGTTTACCTTTTTATCAAAAAATGGGTTGGAATGTCACTCTTCAATTGACAGTTAACACAATAAAAGAATTATTACAATACACACTTATGACATTGACATGTGTCAATATACCTGCAGTATTTAATAACATCAAGTAGTACGCGGTAATTTATTTTACCATATTCGACATATGCTTATTAGTGGTACGTAAGCACGTTTAAAGGCTCATTTTTGAAAAGCATCATCATTGACCATCTGATGAGGATCTTAGCCACCTCTAGGATGTATCTATATTCACAGTTACCTATCTCAATTTTGGCAGAGATACAGTACTTCACATCATTTTGTGATTGAGGTTCTTTGAGACTAGTGATGCCAACCGTACTATAATTATAGTACAATACTATAATTATAGTACAATACTATAATTTTAATTCCGCGAAAAATGTAAAATACTATAATATACGCCAAATATACCAAAATCATTGACTATAGATACATCTAGACGCCACCCGTTGCATTGCTAAATGAAGCAGCGTGCCGTGCGTTTGGTTTGTGGGCGAGCGAACGCATCCGTCTACAAATGTTCGAGACCATAGGCCATTTAGCTAGAGCTCGCCCAAAGTACTCGCACTAGACGCTCAGAATTAAAATATAATTTTCTATTTTTTATGTTATATAGTATTTTTAAGCGGTCAAAATGCAACCACTAGGTAAAGATATCCATAATTTAAGTTATTTTAAAGAAACACTAGGTCACTGAGATCCCCGGGGTTCCAGCGGCTAGCTCAGGTGTCCATCGAACCCCGGATTCACAAAAAAAAAGAGTATATAAACGTTTGGAGTGTAAATAAAACACAGTCCTTCGTGCTCGTAACGTGATATTGTTTATATTTTACATTTTTTTAATTTTTAGTTTTACAAATTATATTTGGGATTTTTACAGTTGTAGTCGTCAGGTCCGTACCTATCGGAAAGGGGACGCTTACTCCTATCCTTTTTTCTTTCTTTCAAATTCCTCGTACCGACGCCATCCAGCAAAAAAAAGGACTCTCGTGATTGGCCAAATTTTATCGCGTGATCTTTGATTCGGCGAATCACGAGCCTGACCCTGGCGCCGGCGCGCGAGGATTTCACGCACAATGCGCGGCAAAATTTATTATATTTAAATCCTTATATTTAGTCTTAAAATTATCTCTTTCATCCATCATCATTTTTACTTTTTAAATTAAAAGAAATACTTACGTGGTTGAGCAAGGAATCAGATTAGATGTTTTATGAAGCCGTTTCTAGAGGTCAGGGTTACGTTTCGACTTAAGCTACTAAATGATTATTTTACACCGGGAGAAGCCCGCCTGTAACAGGGGTGTATCAATTCGCCCCATCTGGATTAAAGTCGAAAGGTACGCCCTGATCTCATCGGCCACCCATCCAATTCCTTGTTCATCCGTTAAGTACATGGCATGATAAACAGTTTATAAAAGAATTCAACTACAATCTAACTATTCTAACATAAAACTCTATACTTTAGCTCTATTTTTATTATTTTCTAAATTTATTTTGGATTATTATTTTCAGCTCAAAGCAATGCTTTCGCGATACTTTTGAATAGGTCAGAGTTTGATTTAATTTCAGTGTAGTACATTTATTTTGTGTTACTTTGTTTTAATTAGGTTTTCTTGTTATTTTATTCGTTTTTATTAGTCAGCGGAGGGGTCGCGAAGCTGCAGTCTTTGACTCTCGCGCTTTCCAATCTTTCTTTTGCATTCCTAGGGGCTACATTTGTAGACGTTTGGCCCTCGTTCGGAATTATTATTTCGTGTTACGTTTTACTTCTTCTGGTGCAATAGGAGCGTACCTCGTTTGGCGTCGTCTGCCTTTGCAACCAGGGCGTGGTAGTGGCGTTACTATTGAGCCAGGCTCGTTCCGAGCAGCGGATATCTTCCTGTGGAAAGTTTTCCACTGATCTGCTGGTCTCTGGAGTATCACCTCATAGATGGACAGGTACTGTGTCTCCATCTGTTCCTATTACTGCGGGCCAGGCATCGTATAGCGGTACAACGGCCAGGCTCGTTGACGGCGGCACGGCTCTCCCACAGGTAATAGGATGGATGTTTACAATAAGTATCCTTTTCCCTTTCTTTTTTTTTTATAGATGGTTACACTTCGGAAGTACCTCTTGTTGTTTCACGATATCTTTCAGGCGTCACGTCCCTAGTCTCTCCATGAACCTGCGCGAGAAAGGAGAGTGCGCACTCTCCACACCATCAAGCTTTGGTATCATGAATTTTCGGCTACGCTGCCTTTGGATGCGCTTACTTCGAGAGGTGGCTCCCTTTGTGCTTCCAAATTGTCTTCATCTGTATTTATTCTTTCTCTTTCTTTAGTAATTTATTCGTTCATTAGACTTCCTGTACTTTAAATTTATTCGAGTTTACTTTATTAATTGCTCCTACCCCATACATTAAATAGCTACTAATTTTATATAAAATCTTCCCATTGTACTTATGGTACTTACTATCACATTTAATATTTTACCCTAATACCCATAATTATTTTGCAACATTGTATTGACTGTATAAATCACATTGATATTAAAAATTGAAATATTCCACCCTCTCATTATATTTATTTCTGAATCAGTACACTTAAAACTGTGTAGTTAACTTTATTTTTAGTGAAACCCATTTTATTTTAAAAAAAATTGTTGTTTCGTTTTACGCGCCCGACATCCTATTCCAAAGGCGCGCCGCGCCGATTTACGGTGCCTCTCACGTTTTATTATTATTATTTTTTTTTTTTATTATTGAAACCCCGTTGAGAAATTTACGGCTTATTGACTCATTTTTTTTTTTTTTTTATCACAAGCATACAATCTCTACTTTCATCCTTTTATACCTAATTTTAACTTATTATTAAAATTTAACATAACAACTAACACTTTGTCGAGTGACGCCTTATTATTCCCGTTCCGTTTTCGCTGTGTTAAATTTACGATTGGTAATTTGTAAAGAAATAATAGGGACGGTAGTGTACTATTTTCCTCGTTTCTCTTTGGATTCAAATTATTAACACGGCGTAACTTTGAAACAGGTTTCGCGCTACTGTAGAATATCCTCTTTCCCGTTTATAAAATTGTTTGCGATTTTCAATGTTAATGTTTTCGAATTCATTCATATTTACTTTATTTGAACGGAAAGAATTGGCGTCACTTTGCGAAGCGTTATTTTTAAAACTAGAATGTACATTTTTCGTACTAACGAACTTAAGATTATAGGGCTCAGAAAGTGGGTCCTTAATTAACTTTTTATCCGTAATTAGAAGAATTTCCGGATATTTACGATTATTATCTTCACTTTTAACTACACTGTTTACACTGAAACTTCCAACAGCAACTCGGCGTTCACCCTTGACTAGAGGGTTGGCGACTGGTCCTGCTTCATCTCCTCGTGGTCGAGCCTGCGCCCGTACAGCTTCTTCGATTCATCTCAGCTTGCGCGCCTTCTCAGCCCTCTTGTGAGGCTCCCTAGCCTCGCGTTTCCTTTTTCTCTCCTCACCGAACATCCCGTGGTCGAATAGGGTACACAACATGTTAGTGATACCCTAGGAAAATCGGCATTTTGCTCGCCGTTTTTCGTCGCGAGTGGGCCGTGGCCTCTACGAACCCTCCTCGCTGGATACCGTCGATGATGTGTCTGGTCTCCATAGGTGGGATTTGTGCAGCCATTCGTCGTACTGGAGACGCGCTGGTGCTACGGTCTCCAGCACGACGCTAGGCGCGGTCAGCTCCGTATGTGGACTGTCTTCGAACACCAGAGGGCCCTCCCGGTTTGATGTTGGAGACAGCACTTCTTCTTCGATAAGGGTTACGTCGGAGTCCGCTTTTTAGTTAACCATTTCTTGGTTGTTCCGGCTCCTGGATCGTAAACTTTTATTTAGCGTTCGCGGGCGTAAATTTTATTTCGCGGTTTCGGAAGAATCCATGCGATTCTTCGAGCTTCACGTTGCCAAGGGCGCCATTGAGATCCCCGGGGTTCCAGCGGCTAGCTCAGGTGTCCATCGAACCCCGGATTCACAAAAAAAAAGAGTATATAAACGTTTGGAGTGTAAATAAAACACAGTCCTTCGTGCTCGTAACGTGATATTGTTTATATTTTACATTTTTTTAATTTTTAGTTTTACAAATTATATTTGGGATTTTTACAGTTGTAGTCGTCAGGTCCGTACCTATCGGAAAGGGGACGCTTACTCCTATCCTTTTTTCTTTCTTTCAAATTCCTCGTACCGACGCCATCCAGCAAAAAAAAGGACTCTCGTGATTGGCCAAATTTTATCGCGTGATCTTTGATTCGGCGAATCACGAGCCTGACCCTGGCGCCGGCGCGCGAGGATTTCACGCACAATGCGCGGCAAAATTTATTATATTTAAATCCTTATATTTAGTCTTAAAATTATCTCTTTCATCCATCATCATTTTTACTTTTTAAATTAAAAGAAATACTTACGTGGTTGAGCAAGGAATCAGATTAGATGTTTTATGAAGCCGTTTCTAGAGGTCAGGGTTACGTTTCGACTTAAGCTACTAAATGATTATTTTACACCGGGAGAAGCCCGCCTGTAACAGGGGTGTATCATCACTGATATTAAAATATATAATAATATACAAATAAATTATCACGAGCATGTATCAACTTACCTATGAAACGTAATACCATCTTCTTGCTTATCAGTACGGCTACCATATTTTAATACAACACACAGAACCATCTTTTCTACTTAATTAACTAAAAATATTTACCACTGACTTTATGTTTAACGGTTATCGACGCTTAGTTATGCAATAAGCGTAGATTTGCCGGTTACACCGTAGCAAACCATCTCCCAGATCTGTAAACCTTTTATCTTACTCTAGCGCGTGTCGCAGAGATTATAAGGGTACCGAATACTTTCTCACTCGCACTTATGCATCGTTTTTGTTCAGGCCTTGACCAAAATACTATAATTTTAAAGGATTCAAGACGAAAAATGTTCCTGTACTATACATTTATCAGAAATACTATATTTTTTATGCCTTTATACTATAATCAGCATAGAAAAAGATGGCAACACTGTTTGCGACCAAAAACTAAACCAAAACCTATAACAACATACTGTAACCCAAAAATAAGTAGGATGTGTTAGGTTATTATTAACTAGATGCATTTATTTTGCACTGTAATACTATATAAATTACGACAACATCACATTTGAGTTATCAACGTATAGTTACCGTGTATTGAGATATGATTCCAATTTATTTTAATGATACAATTTCCAAATAATGCGAAACTGGTTGTTGAAATAATATAAATTGACAAATTAATAAATTTTTGGTGTGCCTTGCATTTTATATATTATAACCACCTACATAAAAATGAGTATCAAATATAATAGGAATTGAAATGTTCAAGTGATTCTACCTAATATTTGTAATCAAGCAAAATCGAAAATGCAATATTATGATCGGAAAATATTAATATACTCTATATAATTCGTCGGACATCAATATTGCGGCATATTTATCGCTTTCACGACGATAATATTACGATAACATTATCATCGCTGAAAATAGTTCAATGAAAGGGGAGTGGTTTGAATGTATTGTGAATATTCTAATTCTCGGTATAACATGAATAGATATATGAACTTGTTAAAGCTAATTACAAGAGGAATTTAATAAGTACACATACCTTTGCAGAATACGTAGATAAATACACAATAATTAGCGCGAGAATCCACTGAAGTCTGACAGTCTGACGTTTCCACCTGACCATAGATTATTCTGGACTATCTTAGCTCATCCTGTTGCATTACGCATAGATATTACTCAAATAATGAGATCATAATCATAGATAATAATCATTATGATACTGATAGGTAGATATTGAAAAAATTGAGCCTCCTCACCAATTTTATTATGTTTTGATACGGCATTAAAAAAAATAAAAACCTTTAAAATAATGTAATTTTCCAAGTACCTAGGGTGAATGCTATAGTAATGGGACATTTAAGGAAATGACTTTCTTAAAAAGTATATACGTCAAAGAATATTACCCTCTACGGAAGATAATATCTTATATTATTCGAATTTGACTTTGAAGTCCTTAAGTCCTTGAGATAGGGTTTGCTCTTTCTTCTTCGCGTGAGGTTATATTCTACTAATTTATTTTCCTTTTTCTTGTCGTTGGTCATTCCTGCCTTTTTATTTACTGGTCATACCCGCGCGTCTATTTTTTATGTAGGGAGTTTGGGACCCCTTTGTCTTCATTCTGGATTTGACTTTCTTATTGTTTACATGTTGCGTCTGACAGTTCATTATAACTATCAAAAAAATTATCTTGGACGAACATTAAGTGATAGTTAAGTGAACGTTAAGTGATCAGTGATAATGGTGCAACATCTGAATGACCGTGAGGAGGATATTCTAAAAGCAATGGACACCAGACGGTAAAGCAGAACTGCTACAGGAGGAAAAGTTCAACGTACGAGCGTCGATTAAGATGCTGATGTTTGAGGTATCCTCGTCACGTACCTTATTTCAGCAGGGGGGACCGGCAAAGAGTGGCACAACGCCCAAAAAACAATTCTTGGCCGCCCCTACGATCGTAGAGTTAGGTCTAAATGACAAGTTGCGTCGGTGCGACCACTCGTCATCAGCTAAACATCTGACGGAGAGGACCATCGCGGCCCTCCAGAATGCTATGTTTTCCCAACGGGACAGCTTCTGGAAGGGTATGCAAGGGTTAGTGGATTGGGCAACCAATCCTCAAAACATAACAGTGATGGGCCTGTACCAAAAAATCGAAAAGGGTTTTGGGGACAACGCATAATAAAATTTTCGAGGACATGACTCAGATCCTTACCGGAAGGATAACTTCACTCGGGAGGCACTATCAAGGATTCCTCCGAGCTCAGAGTCCCGGAAAGCCCTCGAACTCACATATGGCTGGGGTACTCCCAAGGGGCGACGTCCTGTGGGAAGGGAGTTTTCCATCGGAGGTACGGGCTCCACCAGGGATCCGTACTCTAAGCGGAGGTGACCCCATCTGGACGACCAACAACATTGGGGGCCGCCTAAGAGACTTTCGGGGAGTCTGGATGGCGTAGTGTACCCCCCCAACATTGGTTAAAACAATAGCCGTAGCCCGCATACCTTTTGTGCGGACACCACCATTGGTAAGTCCTTCTTTACTTTTACGGAAAGAATTTCAAACGCAACAATCAGCAGAGGTCACTCTCGAGATCGAGGAGTTAAAGAACTCAGGGGTTCTAGAATAAGCGGGTCCAACCCCCAGTTTTTCTCTCAACCCTGTTTCTAATCAAGAAACAAGACGGGACCCTATGCCCTGTTTTCAACCGAAAGCGTTTGAATGCGTTCCTACAGCCAAAGCCATTTAAACTAATTCACCATTACGAGGTTCCAGCCGTCTTACAAACAGAAGACTGGCTAGTAATGAGAGATCTAAGCCAGGCGTACCTCCAGGTACCCATGGCTTCTCAACATCGTCGACTCGTTCGACTAGCCTACCAAGGGGAGCTCCTACAATTCACGTGTCTCCCGTTCGTGCTGTCAGCCGCTCCGATTATGTTTGCATCCCTGACCAATTGGGTCGCCGAACGCCTTCGAAAGAATGGCTGAGAATATTCACTTACCTAGACGACTTCTTAGTAGCCAACCAATCCGAGAAACAGTCTCGGTTCAGGTGGAATACAGGATAACCTTCCTACAGTCTTTAGGGTGGTTAATAAATATTAAAAGATCCTATCTGAACCCAAGCCAACAATGAGGGTTCCTGGACATCATGTGGGATACACACAACAAGCGGAGGTTTCTGTCGCCGGAGAAGTGTGTAGCACTCCGTCACCATCTCGTCGCTGTAGGATTGGTTTCCCGAATAGACCAAATGTTCAGGGGACGAAAAACAAATTTCATAATCCTATATTTAAATACATGGAGATATTTAAATTGTTATTTTTACAGCACGTGAATGATGTATGCATTACCATTACAAAGTAATTTAAAGAAAGGGATGGTTCTAGTCAATCTAGTCCAATTAGATACAAAAAAACATTCTGCTTTAAGAGGTCGATTTCGACAAAAACGGATATTCGGGAAACCAATCTATAGCGACGATCTGCTAATGCAGGTACAAAAAGGCAGTTGGTCCCTCAGACAGGCACATATCCAATCCCTTCTGGGGCGACTCAACTTCACATCCTACCTCCACGAGAAAGGTTGCATTGCCGACGGCTACAACGCTCCAGTCATCAATATGGCCGAGGTCCCATCCTCGCCAATTGATGACAATCCCACCATAGGCCCAACAGGACATCATGTGGTGGCTCTAGGTGATAGGATCCTCAGAATTGACACAACGCAGGTACAAAAAGGCAATTGGTTCCTCAGACAGGCACATATCCAATCCCTTCTGGGGCGACTCAACTTCGCATCCTATCTCCACGAGGAAGGTTGCATTGCCGACGGCTATAAAGCTCCAGTCATCAATATTGTCGAGGTCCCATTCTCGCCAATAGGCAACAATCTCACCACAGGCCTAACAGGACATCGTGTGGTGGCTCCAGGTGATAGGCTCCTCAGAGTTGACACACAGAACGACATTCAATCACTTCCTAACGACAGACGCAGCCGACACAGGCTAGGGAGCCCAACTGAATGAACACCACCTATCAGGTACGTGGGAACAAGACCAGTTAGCATGGCATGGCATTCCAACAGGAAGGAAATGTTTGCAATTCAATCTCGGGTACAATCAATTATAGGATCAGATCTGCTTCTGCAGACAGACAACAAAACAGTGGTGGCATACATCAACAACGAGGGCGGCACAAAATCTGTCACCCTCCTAAACCTATGCCGACAGATACTAGTATTTGCCAGTCGAGCCAACATCACGTTTACTGCACAATACTTCCGCAGAAATTACAACTGCGTGGCAGATCATCTCTCCCGCAGACAACTCATTCCCGAATGGCACCTCATCAACACCGCAACCACCCCCCTATTTCAAAGATGGGGTGTTCCCGAGGTGGATTTATTCGCAAGCGAAACAGCACATGTCGTTGCAACGTATGTGTCACGAGACGTTACAGACAGTGGCGCGCTGTTTCATGACGCCTTCAGCCGAGTATAGGACTTCAGACTGGCGTGGATATTTCCCCCACCAAACTTACTTTCACGAGTCCTAGCGCACCTGAACTCAGCAAAAGAGAAGTATTTACTAGACAGTGGCACCGAGCTGGAAACAATGCTTTTGGGGAGTGGACTTACGAAAAAGGGCTATAGTACCTCCTTATACAATGCCTCACCTACATACGACACTATTAGGTATGGAGACCAACCGTCCACCTCCAAGGACCCAGAACATGTCCCTTTAACTATGGATAATTTCGGGTGGAGTGAAATAACATCAAATTGAATGGTGGAAGAAAGGACACTCCTTACTTCCAGATGGCGGCCTTCGGCTTTAAAAACTTACAAACCAGCTTGGAACAAATGTAAGACAATGACATGGTGTAACATGAACATAATGGATTATAATAGCCCTCAACCAATGGAATTGGCCAGATACCTAGGCTACTTGTACAACATGGAGGGTTTGTCGTACAACACCATCCTGGTGGATAAGTCAGCTATAGCCACATTTTGCAAACCGACTATCATTGTAGATATCAGCATCAACGTGGTAGTACAACACAATATGTTACAGGCAATTTCGGTACATAAAACGAAACCCGTCAAACCACCGGTTTGGGATCCAGGACGAGTGGTAGATCATCTTAGGAAAACAACACCGGTGGAGTACAACCTATTCGAAACGTCTCGCAGGACAGCTACCTACTTGGCTGCTTCTCGCGTCGGGACGAAGGGTTCATGACCTCACACTACTCAGTAATAGTTAAGTAGACAATGGATTAGTGGATAAAGGTGACCACATAATTGTATGGCCAATGTTTGGCGCAAAGACAGATACCGCCAAGCATCGTCAATCGGAATGGAAGCTAAGCGCTTCCACGTATCAAAACATCGACCCAGTATTCTGGTTACGGAAACTCGTCTGCATGTCAAACCCAAGGAGAGAGGAAGGTGGGGATATTTCGGAATTATTTATATCTTCAAGAGGACCACCAAAACCAGCCACCAGGATAGTTATAGGGAATTGGATAAGGTCAGTACTGTTGGAAGCAGGGGTACAAGAACCACCAGGCAGTGTCCGCTCAGTGGTGGCTTCCTTAAACTGTAAATATACCCAATAGATGATATCTTAAAGAGAGACAACTGGCGTAGTGAGTCGACATTTCACGACAACTACCAGAGATCGATGGACACACCACCATCAGAAGGCGAAAAGAACCCATTAACTTCTCTATTCAACCATATACATTGAAAGCCACGATGGTCTATACCTCGTCAATGAATCATTGTCACATACAGGAATTTGGCATACCCAACATCAGGTGATAACAAACAGATAGGACTTCAAAGTCAAATTCGAATAATGAAAGGAGTTTTACCTACCAATAAAACTCTTATTATTCATGTTGACTTTGAAGTCCAGGTAACTTCTACCTGGTTCCTTGAGCCATATCATAATGAAGACAAAGGGGTCCCAAACTTCCTACATAAAAAATAGACGCGCGGGTATGACCAGTAAATAAAAAGGGAGGAATGACCAACGACAAGAAAAAGGAAAATAAATTAGTAGAATATAACCTCACGCGAAGAAGAAAGAGCAAACCCTATCTCATGGACTTAAGAGTGAGCTGAACAGCACAAGGTCATTCATAGTTCATTCAGAGAGTAATCTCAGCGTTGAAAGGACGTCATTTTAATTCAGTCTAACCGCAAAAACCTCTAACCATCGGGGATTTATTTTAAGAAACGCAATAATTATTAATTACAATTCTCGGTCGAATGAATAATCATTATTATTATTATTATTATTACCTTCAAACATAACATGTACGCGACGTAACCTGATGCCAGCCGAAGAATACAGGGCTGTCAAAATAATATCAATCTAATGGTACGTTTTAAAGAGTTACAAATTTAAAGTTAAAAATAGCTTACTGTACAGATGGAACAATTACATACTTCCAAGCGTCAAACGGCATACAACATTCATCTAAAATAATTATGAAAAGACTAGCTGATTATGTTATGCTATTTTTGTATTGTTCTTATTTTTTTGCTTATCAAAATATTTCACATATTATCTGATGATGTGTATTTTGGATATATCGTAATATGTATCTTGTCTCATTAAAATTGCTATTAAGTTGATATAACATAGGAAAATCTGTAAATCATTAAAATGTTAATTTCGTTATAGTTTTTAATTAAACCGGTGCAATTACATATTAGATTTAAACACTGTTGTACTGTGTGACTTTTATAATATCAGATAGCCTTACGCGAGATGGGCAAGATAAAAAAATAAAACTATAGGATATCGGCAGAAGAGTAAACAAAACCCAGCTCATTTGGATAACCGAATGGTAAGCAACTATATATATTATATTTTTCCGCCAAATTGCACACAATTAAAAACAATTTATCATAAAAACAAGTAAGACGTCTTCGACAGCCCTGTGTGATTCGATACTGTCGGCACCTTTGTCTTGTTCTCAGCGATCCGCTAGCTTTGAATAAAAAAATAATCTGTGGGTGACCACGTTAATTACTTACCAACAAAATACAATAATTATTGTACCTACCAACTAAAAGTAAAGTTGCGTTACTTGTTTGTAAAAGTGTCAGACTAAATTTAAACCAATCGGGTAAGTAATAAAAAGTCACTTTCTCTTTATAATAAACTATATTCCAGGTTTTTTTTTAAATATGCATTAGAATTAAACAATATGTACCTATTTTTTTAATAATTATGTAATAGGTCTTACACTAACGTAATGTAGGTCTTACATTAATAATGTTTCTTGGATAGCACATGAAATAAAAATGTAGGTAGATATGTATTACAACATCCTTCGTATGTTTAGTTCTCGGACAATTTCAGGTTAAAACATTATTAATAATTTATAAGTTTATATCGTGGCTATCCATCATATTGGTTGCAATTACTTGCCACCAAACAGCTGATTAACATATTGAATTTAGTAACATTTACGTTTATTAGAAGATATCATTTTTTGGTCACCCCATTCTTTATTCACTTCGACAGTGTTTATGATTTAAATTTAATTAAGATAACATTATTTACTTTAGACCAAACCATTGTCGGCGACCTTTAAATATTACCGGTAGAGCAACAATTCCGGACCACATGTAAAAAAATCATATTTTCAATTCTCAAGGGCAATTCTGTAGAGCGTCCCCTTAAGGACTTCAAAGTCAAAATGAATAATAAGAGTTTCATTGGTAGGTAAAACTCCTTTCATTATGTAAAGATGCGGAATTGAATTAATTTCAAGAAAATTCATGTTAAAATAATATAACCAAAAGCATTTATTAGAATTTTTTATTCTTCGGAAACAATGAGAAAACATAGTAATGGGACACCTTTGACATAGTAATGGGACGCCAGTGGTACAGTTAAGGGACGCGGCATTTAAATCAAACTACATTTATTAGTTTAGATACTTACCTAAAGTCTTAGCCTAAAATAAATCTTGAAGGCTATACCTAAATACATAATTAAATTTTTCACACTTACACATTTGATGACAAGAATTATAAATAACCCATGTCTCTGTTAAACTTCTCCAAATCTTTTAAATTCTCTGTTATGCTTTCAATGGAAGAGTCAGATTCTCTGGATACATCATAGCATATATGGCATAAAAATGCATCATCGTCCTCCCTTATTGGCAGATGTATAGCATGGCCTTCGGGGATACAAAATACAAGGAAAATTCGATCACATTCTGAGCATTGAGCTTTTACATCTTCTATAACCACTCTCTTTGCATTTGCTACATCGATCTATCAATTAAACTTCCGTGAATATACCAGTCGCTAATATACCAACTTGAGTTTTGGTTGTGCTAGCTTCTTTGATCTTTCTTTTTTTCTATTTCCGAATTTGTTTTTTGCGTTTCTTTTCATCTTCAATGATTAACTTTTCTTGAGTCTTCGTTTGAAGGGCCCGATGGTACTCTATTGAAGATATGTTTAAAAGACAGGCGTGCCACTTTCCTCTCACCTTTCTTATTAGGCTCTGCAGGTCTGGTTAGAAAATCCAATATATCCTCCCTGGATCCCGAAAATCTTTTCTTTCCCAATTCACAAACCCAATCTTTCAATTCTTGCTCTTCTTTCATTGTGAGATACGGATTGGGTCCAAAAGCTGATTTGCTTTTCGCATTTTTCATCTTATTTTGTATGGAACTATTTGGAATTCCATATTTTTTCGAAGTAGCCTTAAGCCCATGCCTACGCCGATATCCTCAATGGCCTTGTCTAGAAGTTATTTGTTATATTGAGATATTTTGGGCATGTTGTGGAATATGAAACACAATAAAAAAATTGTTTTAGTAATGGGACAGTACAGTGTTATAGTAATTGGACGCCCGGTCAAAAACTGAACCAAAGAGCTGATCAACTGAAATTTGGTAAATAAGTTCTTATACACGAACCTTTAAAGTTCACTAAATTTCATTAATATTAAATAAATTTAAGCAAACACAGTAATTGGTCAGGCTGTCCAATTACTAAAAAATATTAAAATCTGTTCTAGTAATTGGACACACTTACGTTATTTTTCGAGTTGATAGGTAAATCTCAATGTACCTACATATATATTTCGTAGTCCCTTGCACTTCCCTGAGAAGTTTCTTCTCGAAATTCACAAAACTTGTATTAAAAAAATGCCACCGAAAGATCATTGTTCCTTAAAGGAAGTGATAGTACAAACACGTTTTTTTTTTGCGATTCTGAGGTGAATTCAACAAACAATTATATTTTGTAAGTAGAGCCAACTAGCGACGAAAAAATACAAATGCAGTCATATAAAGAATAAATGACAGAATAGATCTGTCTCCTTCACACTTACAGAAATGCGTCGCTTATCTTATTTTGGGTGTTTAAAGTTGAGGTGTCCCATAGCTAATCCTGTCCCATTACTATAGCAGTCACCCTACCTACTTATATCATCGAAGACTGAAAAAAGGCACTAAAGATGTTGGGCTTTGTCTTGCGTACTTCCCGGGTCTTTTCGGATGTTACGGTACTAAAAATTCTCTATAACTCCTTAGTTAGAAGCAAACTTGAGAGTGGGTCTATCGTTTGGGCCCCGCATCAGTTGAAGTACGGCCTTATGGTGGAGAGAGTCCAAAAGAAATTTTTAAGACTCCTTTACTTTAGGCTGTATGGATATTATCCGTGGCTCTATCCGACTGATTTTCTCTTATGGATGCTTACATACTGTAGCTTAAAATTTACAAGGGATCTTCATTTAGCTACATATTTTTTCAGACTTATACGCGGCGTAAATGTGAACTCTGCCATTCTTGGTGGTGTTGGCTTGTGTGTCTCTGATAATTACCTTAGGAATCGAGGGCATCCGTTGTTTGTTCTCCCACGGTGCAGAACTAACCTGCCATTAGTAATGCCAATTGGGAGGGCAGTAACCATGTTTAATAAAATCGCTTCGGATATTGATATATTCCACTTACGTGAGGGTGAATTTAGGTGGACGTTGTTTTATAAGTTTTTAAGATAGGGTTTATCAAAGTTCACTCTGTGTGCTTCCATCTACTTTTATTTTGTTAGGTACTTATTTTATTTATTTTCTTATTTTCTTACTAAACTTATTCTCTGTATTTTTATTTTTAAAAAATATTAACACTTATTTTATGTCATGTCGTGAACGCTTTGAATTTATAATTTGTTATGTTCATTATATGTAAAATAAATAAATTTGATTTGAAGTCAATTTCATTTTTTTTCAGAAGAGGCGAAAGTTTGACTACCTACCTACATTTGTATTCTTTTTTCTCTATCTTAAAGTTCCATATTTATTAGGCATTTTGTAAATAAAACTATTGAAAAAATTAAATTCTACCAAAGCCTACGCAGTTTCATCAGAATAAGACTATGTAAACGGACATACAAACTTAACTGGAGAATGGCCAAAAATGGAACTAATAACTATCATAGGACGCCATATTGAAAAACGTTATCAGAATGTCAGATTTTGTCCAGTTACGAGTCGTGATTGGGTAGTTTTCGACAGTGGCTCCCCATCTCATTCTCCAGATAAGTTTTAAACATATTTCAAGACAATAAACTTCAGCCCAGTGTTGCCAACCGTACAATAATTTTCAATACGTGAAGAATGTAAAATACCCACTATAATTTTTTAACATCGAACAATATATAAAAACTACTATAACTTTGAAGTATTCAAGATTAAAAATGTTCCTGTTTTGTAGCTTTTTCAGAAAGACTATATTTTTTACACTTTTGTACTAATCTTCCTAGAAAAGGATGGCAACACTGCTTCAGTCAGTTGGACGTCAAATGTGACGGAACAATACCTGATCTAACGTCGGAATGATTTGGAGAATAGAAGTGTTTTTTCAAAATAGTGGAGTGAATATTTTACAAAAAACTAAAATCACATCAAGATTTCATCCTTTAAACTTTTCATTAGAATCCCACCTTCGGACATTAGCTAGATTTTGTAATAAATAATTTTCATCTCAACCCGTCCATCTATTTATCAATGAATTTTCCATAATAGTAAGAAAGTGTTTAAGTTTTTTGATTTCTTATTTATTATATCACAATCTTAACTACATTATGGTGTGACAGTAAGAATGGGTCAGTCCCCAAGTCGTTCTGGCGGTATAAAGAATGGGCGAAGGAGATCTATTAGGTCACCCTTTCCCAGAAGGTCAAAACTCAGTTCTTCTAATCTCAGTCACACGTTCAGTATAACCACCATAAACGAGAATGTAGAACTCGTGAATATAAACACCGCCAGTGAAGAACAACTCATGACCTTACCTGGCATCACACGACAGATATCCCAAGCGATTGTGGACCATCGGCAAGCAATTGGCCGCTTTAAACGATTGGATGATTTGGCTCTCGTATCTGGTAATTGTATTTTTAATATACCTATGTAATGTTTCTGTTCTATGAAACTGTTTTTGGTAACTTGTAACCAACTATGATGATGTCTGCGGTTTTCAAGTTTGTTTAATCTGATACCGGTACTTTATGCTTGAATCTTATACAAGCAAATTCAACAATTAACTTTGCGAATTACGGATTACACAGTCAAACTTACCTCATGCATAGTCATTCTTCCTACCCATATTATCAGACTTCCTCTACATGATTCCAAAAACCGACAATGTCTTCTAATTATTATTATCAGTTACTTTATTTATTATTTACTTTAAGTACTTAATCCAATGTTCCAACTGAGATCCCCGGGGTTCCAGCGGCTAGCTCAGGTGTCCATCGAACCCCGGATTCACAAAAAAAAGTACGATATATTTGAGCGTGGAATTAAATAAAACCACGTCTGTCTCGTGTAACTTGGTATTCCTTATATTTTACACTTTCTTTACATGTTTAGGTTTTTTTACAATTAGTTACGCAGGTCCGTATATGTCGGAAAGTGGACGCTTACTTACTTTTTTTTTTTTTTTAAACTTCGCGTACCCACGCCATTAGTAAAAGGGACTAGTGATTGGCCAAATCTGATCGCATGATCTTTGATTCGGCGAATCACGAGCCTGACCCTGGCGCCGGCGCGCGAGGATTTCACGCACAATGCGCGGCAAAATTTATTATATTTGAATACTTATATTTAGTCTTAAAATTATCGCTTTCATCCATCATCATTTATACTTATTAAATCAAATTAAATTTATCTTAATTACACCTCCGCCCAATATGCGATTTTCACACACCGGACGAAGGCCTTTACTTATGATTAAAAAATACTTACGTGGTTGAGCAAGGAATCAGATTAGATGTTTTATGAAGCCGTTTCTAGAGGTCAGGGTTACGTTTCGACTTATAGCTACTAAATGATTATTTTACACCGGGAGAAGCCCGCCTGTAACAGGGGTGTATCACAACTCTGATTTAAATTTAATTACGCTTTTAAAAACCACATATTGTTATGAACAAAATACCTAATGATTATGCTACCTATAAAAATAGTTTCCGATATTTAGCTGATCCTTCAAATCTTAGAAAAATATGGTAAATATGCCGCAGATGGCCGCATGAGATTTTATAACTTTCTCTTTAGACCAAACCAAACCTAACTTAACATAACCTAAGCTAACCTAACCTATCCCAACCTAATATAATCTTAGTTTGTGATAATGATGCATCAAAATGTATGAAAATTTTAAATTTTAAATTAACAATTATTGGATCGAAAAGCATCTGCGCCGACAGAAAAAGGTATTTAATATAATTGTCTACATGGAATAAACTGTTTTCGTTAAAAAAAATATATAAAAGCTCATGCGGGCATCTGCGGCACAATTACCAAAAATATTATTTAAGACTTAGGTAAGTTCAATCACAAAGTAAAACACTGAATTTTGATAGTATTGGTTAAACTGTAAAACACCTAATTATTCTTTCTCGAATGACCTTTTAGTCCAAATTGAGCTTTGATATTCTCAATCATTCATCCATCACTCTTTAGGATATACTCTGTAGCACACTGTGTAAGGCGCTGACCTTCCATCCGGGAGCTCCATGTTTGATTCAACGTGAGGACACAGTATATTTATGTGAATTTCTCAAAGCCTGGGTGTTTATGATTGTTCAAGTTACTAACAACCACCTTGTACAAAGCAAAGACATGGTTAATAAAAAAAAAAATTCAGATTTCACTTTTACACAATATTCATATATTGAATCGTAATAAATCATTATTGACACTTTGCTGACCTAGGCTTATGCCTGATTTATGGTATTATGTCAACTTTATAACTACAGAGACAAATAAACAAGTTATTACAATTGAAAGTCATGGACCTCACACAATCTTTCAAAAGTCTGGCAATACCAAACACGAGTCACCATAATCACAACTGTCTTGTCTTTTAAATGTTTCGTTTTCTGACACAATATTGCCATTTCAGGAATGGGAGCAGAGAGACTAAATGAAATACGATCAGAAATAACTGTTAATCGTAAAGTACTGTCCAATGCCAGTTCAAGAACTCAATCGCTGGACAGTATTCGGAGCTCGGACTCCGGAAGGACGCCTCTCGACATAAATTCAGTTAACACGTTTCAACTTCAATGCATTCCCGGACTGAACCAAGAGCTTGCAGCCAACATTATAGATTACAGAAATAAAAAAGGGCCTTTCAAATCACTTGATGATCTTATTAAAGTTAAAGGAATAGACGCCATGCGACTAGGATCAATTAAATCGCAAATAGTATTGACAATCCCCAAACAGGAAAGTCTCGACGCATTTACCAGAATAGATAGTTTAAAAAATGGTACCAATGGACACGTCAACATACATTTGGCTAAAGCAGCTCTAATGAATGGCAATGCCGTTCCTAAAGGTACGGGACACAGAAAGTCTCTTTCGATGCCTGTCAAATATAACCCGCAGTTTTTAAACGGATTCTCTTTGGCCCCTGTCAATGATATCTTCGATCTGCTCTCTGCATACTCCCATCGACCTATAATAGAAGAAGAATTCAACTATGTCAAAGATGGCAAACCGGCGTTTAGAATAGCCACGTGGAATTTACACGCCCTCAGTGTTGAAAAAGCTAACAACCCTGGCATTAGAGAAGTGGTTTGCCGGACTCTTTTGGAAAACAGGTATATTAATTCTAAAGGCTAATATTTTTATATTTTAATAGTAGGTAAGTAATATCCTTTATTGTGTTAACTGTCAATTCATGATGGAAATGCATGTATTATTAAATTAGTTTAATTAAATTAATTATAAGGTAAGTAATAGATGAAACTGTCTTACAATGTAAGGAAGGAATTTGTCCATAGCATGCTTTACAAGAACAATAAATGATTGGACTTTGATCTGACCAATTGACTTTTTATGATAATATCTTGCCAATATGTGTGTGAACACTGAATCATTATTATCGTCTTATCATTTTATCTATTTTCAAATAGATGAGAAGTGGATTCATAAATTTATTGTCAATTCTACAATGACGGCGTGCCCAATCAATCAAGGAATTTCTGATATAGACAATTGTTTGCTTAAATGATTCACACCTATTTGCCTTGTTGCTTTTTAAAAACTAATCCGCTCGTTTTTGATTGGTCAATAATATGGGCAATGATTATTTTTACAAACATTGTATATTATTATTTTTTTTAAATAAGTCAGGATGCCACAAGAAAAAAATAAATACCTACTTATGAATGTCTTATAGCCATTTACACATGTGTGAATTAACTGCTGGCAGTACTTATTGTCGTGATCATAAAAATAAATGGCAAATGTAAACACTTATTGTGTGTGGTGCAAACTGCAACATTGCTTGCATGGATGAAAAATTTTTAGAAGCTTCTAAATTTTCACGTGATATTTGCAACTCGTACGACATGTGCGCATTTGCGGTGGAATGATAGTGGCGACCCTTGCGAGAAAATATATGAACTACACCACGCATCATACAAGAGATTGGCACAACAATTAGCATTTTTGTGTCTAAAGTTATTGTCGTGAATTTTTTTTTGCACGCTATTGTTGACGCTGTTAAATGTTGTTTAATTTTTCTTCAGGTGTTGTTTTTAATCAACCGTGAATAACAATTGTATTGTAATTGGAAGTAACAATTAACTATGTTTAGTTATATTTTATTTATCGTATTTGTTTCCACAGTAATGAAAAAAATTAATAATCCAATAATTGTGAAATTAGATAACGGAACGTAAAGACTGACTGTGCATGATGCTAATTGATCATAATATAAACTTATTTATTTCTGAGAATAAAATGTTCCGTAAGAACATTAGGTATACTGAAATCCATCATTTTCTACAAATTTGTTTTTAATTAATGGTAAGAAAACTTTGAAAGAAGGATGGGTGTCATTTATAGACGTCTTTTTGAAAAACCTGTCGAAAAAGTCGTGACACATGCTGATTACTATCGCGTCCAACGTAAATACGTCAAGGTCGAGCATTCATCATTTGTGTTTAATTGCAAAGCATATAAGTATATATTTAGAATTATTTTTACAGATTTGTTAATCGCAATCGTAAAAGCGAAAATTAGTGAAAATATTAGTTAAAATTTTCTTAAAACTGTTAATGTGTCGATTGTTTAAAAACATTGTCGACCCTAAGCAATTAAATTCAACTGTAGACCGATGCCGCCGGGATCGGAGTACGTTTATGACACTAGCTGTCTAGGCTAAGTGTCTAAGTACCTAATTGGTGTTTTCGCCGACAATATTGAAAATGTATCCACACATATGGTTGAAATTTCAGTCAGTAGGTACCTACCAGCGTTCAACATAATAAACAACTTCTTTTGTAGTTTATGAATGCCATGCTTGTTTCGGGGAAAAATTCTAATTGTGTATTTTTGTTTGAATTGCGACTTTTTGGATTATGTGACCGCTCATTTAAAAATACCTATTCTCTGATATAACGAGCAAAATCAGTCGGTCCTATCTTCCTCGTAATAACCAAGTTCGACTGTATAGATTATTTGAAAACACCAAGAAAAAATCTTTTTTGACAAAATATGACACTCGACGAGATTTGAACCTGTAACCACTGGATTCGCGCCAATGTGCTTTACCAATTAAGTTACGGGTGACCTACTTAATTATGACGAAGTTAACTAGTAGTTCTTACACGAAATGCTTATCAATCAGTTTTTGTGTTTTTAAATCAAGTGCCCTAATAATTACTAACCAACACCTGGATCGGTCCAAATTTTAGTTATAACATACTTGCACTTGCTAATAATTTAATAAACTATTTATTTTTTTCGACGAATAATTCATAGGATTTGAGAAAGTAACATTCTTTATATTGAATATACCTACATAATTTGAAAATACGTATATATACTTGCCAAAAAAATCTTTTTTTGAAAAAATACGACATCCGTCGGGATGTTTACAAGTTTTAAATGGATGCACATAATTGTGAAATTAGATATTTTATTTTACTCCAACATTGCTATGCTATGAAAATATGAATTAAGTTTTATTCTTACTGTTAAATTGATGATTAAAAGCCAATACAATAAATTAACAGAACAAGTTTACACTCGTTTATGATTGAACCTGTTCTTTTGTTTCGTCAAAACATTAATCATTTATTTCGTGTTGATTGTTGTTAATTAGGTTTTCAATATTGGCCATACAAGATGTGCTGGAGGAGGAAGCCTTACAGGTGCTTTGTAATGAATTGAACACGCCGACACTTCGCCGAGTCAACGAATGGAAAGAAAACAGCAGACAATGGAGGTTCTACGTGACTGAAGGATACATTGAGAAAACGTAAGTATATTAATCGAGATACCATTTATGTGACAGAATTCCGTTTTACAATATTGATGGTCACAAATTAATAACTGTCAAGATATGAAGACTGTAAATATAAACGATTGATAGAAAAAACTGCTATTTTATTAAATATTTTTTTTATAAACTAGTGTTTTTGTTAGTCCTTGGTCCCATTTAAACAAAATTTATTTGTATTTATATGAAAAGTTGTACCCCGACTTACGCGAATCCGAGTGATTTTCGTCAGACCCACCTATCGTGTAACTTCGGGGTATTACAGTATAACAAAACATGCTGACTGCCCTCAATATTGAATGCACGTCACATTTACGTGACAAACTTTAATGCATATTATTATCATACAGACGTTACTATTGAAAATAACATGTTTAAGTATATCCCATATTTTACCACACTCGATATCCTTAGCCTGTCATATCACACCCAGTAGGGTAATAATAACTCCCCCTTCAGCGATACGCCACTGCGTAGCTCGTTGAATTGTTTAGCTCAGTCGGTGAGGGGTTATCAATAATAAGAAGATGTTTCCTTTTGAATGAGAGTACGGTTATGACTCTGTTTATTGTTTTCTCTGCCAATATACAACGTTCAGTTTTCAGCGTACAATATTCGGGCAATGTAGGTGAAGGCGGCAGACATGTAGACGTAGCGACCGATTTGATACGAAGCGAATGCGCGAGAAATTATCTTACCCGTAAGTAAACGGGATAAGATTTTTCACCGGGTAGTACTTCGGCGTACAAGATGATTCGAAAGTTCCAGAAGCGACGAGAAGAGATGAGTGGCGAGATACTGATGGAACGGGTCCAAAGTTGAAGAGAGGCTGCTAGTCGGCGAGAGACTGTTTCCGAGGGCTGATCCGTGAGACTGATAATTTATTACCCGGATGTATCTCTATTTATAGCAGCATCCCTGTTTCTAATTGGTCCAAAGAGATAATAAGAAGGGGTGACCAAAGATTCTAATGTATTCGTTAATTCGTACTACGTGTCATCTCTTGTTTATTTAATAGGAATTTACTGAGTTGTCAAAATGACCAAGTACCAAGAGATAATATGTTATATGCATGTGGATGGATGTTTTGACGTTATAAAATATCGTCTATCTAATTCGATTGATTTTATATGAATTTATCTAGGGCATTAATATAGCTGTCTCCGGCATAAACTCGCGGTTTTTGTCTTATGCCAAGAGTAAACACACGATTTGATTAGCGTTTAAATTATATGCATTTACAACTACTTACTAGGTACCTATTGACATAATAATAGGCCCTGTAATTGTCATCCACCGATCTTCACATAAATATTTGTGATTTTACAACAGACAGGTGCCTTTACCTTTTACAAATACATATTAATCATAATAACAACTTTATCTTTAAATTACGTCTCGGCGATGTAACTCCCGCATTGCCTTATTTTTAGCCGCTGTTTCTAAACCGCACAGCTGGATAAAGGTCGGGATTTTAATTCATTTGATCAGAAATCGGCGAAGCCCGCCCCGCGCTGGTCGTATCAAAATTTCATTATGTTATTAAATATGCGAATTTCCTTATGCTTTATATTACAGACGACAGATACAATTATTATGAACACAAAAATCGAATAATATTTCATAAAAGTTGAATTTAAGGGACTCTATGATGCTATTCCATTCGTTTTCCCCGCGCGCCTAATTTTTTTCTAGCGGGAAACATTTTTGCATACGCACACCGATGCACACACATACCAATGCATTGGTCGGCCGTTGGGTATTGTTATGCCCTCAATTTGGCTGTTGCTACGCGCTCAGTTCCTACGCGGTTTATAAATATTACTTCGTTGGATTATTTATTCTATATTTATCAATTTATGTTTAAGAAGTTTATGGATTGAAATATCATTCGATTAGTGTGTTCCACATAACATTTTAATTATTTATATACACTTTATTATTAATCTCTCGCTACTGCGTTCGTCTCTTTATATTAGCAATTACTCTTCTTCTTTTATACTAATATATGGATACATAATATTAATTAAACTTATACCTAACATTTTATAATAACATTATCACAGGTTTTATGTACAGAACAAGGCAATTTTAGCATACATCATTCTTTCATTCCGTATTACCTTGTTCGTAGCAATTTGTGTCCCGTCCGATATGTTTACATACTGAACGGGGAACGTAAAAACCTGTGAGCAAACAAACAATTTACATATGGCTAGACAAGGAAAGCGTTTAGGCGTTTTACTAAGCCGTATATTTAGAGACCAGGTTTATATGTCGGCTTATTGCTAATTAATTTACTATGCGTATTGCCTGCCTGCCTGCAGGTGGTGACAGTAAGCTAGTTCCTATTAATTTTGTGTTCCCTGCACGACATTCATACATAATAGTTATTGACTAAAAAACTATCCGTGATAGACGAGTGAACATTGCTGAAGCCATGGGTTGCATATTCAACTTCTATGTCTTGTAGATTCGCATCTTCTTTAGTTTATATTTGTATGCGCATGAGCATCTTGGATTGTTCGATGAAGAATGGCCAATATCGGATCGTAGAGCCAATGAAAAAAATATGTTAATATACATATATTATATTTTACACATAATTTATTCTTAAATTCCTTCAAGCTATTCCAAACCTTAGTACCAAAATGTGTTTTGTTTTAAAAACATGCAATGGTATAATTATCTGTGATGTAATTTTCTTATAATATTAGTATGTAATCATATATTTGTTACATTTTTATTGGCGGAATTTAGTTGTACATTGCAGGAAAAATATACTACATTATTATATTAAATTAAGATGACTGTCAGTGATCACTTTTACAAGTATGGCATGATAATACGTCTATGCAAAATGCGTGGGACTGAAGTGATAAAAATATCAGCTGCATATAGACATTTTTCATTTGTTTTTGTTGTCCGAATATCGAGAGTATGTTTGCAATTTATAATGTAACAAATTAATTTGAAAATAAACTAGGTAACAGCAAAATTAATATAACTGTGTTGATGATTGATTAACTTATATGTATTTATATGCAAAGTTATACCCTGCCTTGTGCGAATTCGACTTAACACATTGACGGCTGACTATATAATTAGTTTTTAATTAACACATTTAAATTGCATGTTAATTATATCGAATGGCCACCTAATCGTAATCGACGTCTTTAGCGTCCAATGTTTTAAGCAATTTTCGTCAGACCCGTCTGTCATTTAACCATATTGTAATTTTGAGTCTGTGAATAATGCAAAATAGTTACAGACCTACAAACCTATCTAAAGAATGGCCAAAAATGGAACTACGAACTACCATAGGATGCCATTTTGAAAATGTCATTTGAATGTCAGATTTTGTCCAGTTACGAGTCTTGATTGGATAGTTTTCGACAGTGGTTCCCCCATCCCATTCTTCAGATAATTTTGTAGGTCTGTATGCTATATTTCACTTCAAATATGACAAAATGAAGAATGTTCCATGTACTATTGTTTTATCAGAAATTTTATAATTTTTTGACACCCGCGTACTATAATCAGCATAATAAAAGATGCCAACACTGGCTTAGTCAACATCATAGAGGTATTAAATAAAAAGAGGGGCAGATAATCGGCTTTATCATACAACTGAATGAAGCAGGCCAACAATGGCCAACAACTTACGAGAAATAGCGACATGATAAAAAAAATGCAGGGCATCACATAGGATTTACTTTGGTCATTATAACGTACCCATATAATTAATAATGTTAACGTTAATTTTGCCGTAAATTGATTATCAGCCTGCCAGACCATACTTTTTTATATAACCTGCCTGCTTCACCATACTTTCATATAACCTGCCGCCCCTACGTCAACATGTATGGCCTGGATTTCCTTTCACAATGATAAATTAATATAATATTTTGCGATTGTTTCAGGCAAAAGTTTGGATTCCTGTACGATGCGTTTAGTGGAAATATTCCAATAGAAATTAATGTCCGTAGTGAATTAGAAGACAATTTAAAAAATACAAGAACATCTGAAGAAGACAGTGAAGTTACAAATAATATTGATTCCATTCTGTGCCCTAACATCAACTACACCATTATAGGTAATTACGATATTGTTTGACCAATTATTTTGTGTATATTTATTTATCTTCGAACCAACATTGACCTGCGCATCTATTCTATACACAAACAGCTATCGGCAGCTATCGAGGTTAGTTTTTCATACTTTTGTATTAAGTATTGGCACTTATTGTAACAATTACAATAAGTTGTTGGAATTGTTACAATAAGTGCTATTTTCAACAGCACCTCTCTTGGCTGTGCTACATTAAAGAGTGAGGTAGATAGTTTTGACTGTTTAGATGGCTAACTTATTTTAACAATTATAATACTTCGATACAAACATTTGAAAAACTACCCTCGATAGCTGCCGATAGAAGTTTTGTGTATAGAATAGATACGCTGAAAACTGTTCATTAGCACCCTCCATCTTGTGGAACAGTCATTATGTGGTAGGTTCCATCACGAAATTTACTCTTTAAAGTTTTGTGGCCTAATGCAGACGTTTTCAAACTTTATCGGTTCATGGCACCCCCATGTTTAAAATTTTTTTCACTATGCTCCAATTTTTTTTCAGCTTTAATTCGCAAATTTATTTTACTCTCAACGAGTGAAGTACTTTAAAATTCTTGTTAAATTTCTATGAGATGGTGCCAGAATTCATAAAGTTAAATTACTGCTGAAAAGTATCATTCTTGCAATGACGTTCATCAGAATATCAGTTAAATCCGACGCGTAGTTAATATTTGACAGTCATCTGAATTATAGACTTTCGCATTTGTGGCAGCGACGGATAAAATGAGTTCTGTACTGTTATAAAACATTTATATTTGAAGGAGTTAACCATCGTGCAGTTCAATGCCGACTTTGGTGAAGTTCACAGTGACTGTACTAGTGTTGAAGACTGTTTATTTTTGTATAAATGAGTTTCACTCTAAATGTTCAATTTAGGAGGAAATCATTGAAAAAATTCATAGGATTGTAATTGAAGAATTCAAGGGCTTTTTTTAGTGCTTCAAATTTTAGTTTAGTTAATTAGATTGAATATCTGTGGCGTGATACGTTATATCTTCTGCAGATTCAAATTGTTTTTTAAATTACTATTTTCTGTAAATTATTAAAATATTTTTTTATTAACATACAATATTAAAAGGGAGAAAACTGCAGAATAGAAATAGAATTCCTAAATAGTTAATCCTCAAATACAGTATCATTTTGCAAGACTAAAATTGACAAACTAGTGTCAATAGGTTGATTAATATAATAAGATATTGCTGCTAATCTTTCGTGTTTGCGTAGATAATCAATAATATTTTGTTCTGTCAGAGACTAGTAAATGGCATTAAAAAAATTATTTACTTGATTTCTGTTTACATTTACAATATGTAATTATGACAACTGTCACTTTCCTTTAAATTTCACTGTTAGGGATACCACTCATTTGATTTGTTATCCGTCCAAAAATCGGCTGACTAATGCAATAAGCTTACTTATCTACAAAGTATTAGATCATAATACGAGGGTGGGTCAATAATTCCTTAGAAAAAAGCATTAAAACAGTTTTTATTTTTGTATTTTTTTTTTATTTCTCAACATAATCTCCTTGGAGCTCAATACACTTGGTTAGACGTTTCTCAATTTTTTTTAAACCGTCAGAAAAATAAGTTTTCGGAAGGTCCTCAAAATAAGCATTTGTCCGATCGATGACTTCTTCATTTGAAAAAAAACGTTGTCCACTTAGCCATTTTTTTAAGTTTGGGAAAAGGAAAAAGTCACTGGGGGCTAAATCTGGGGAATACGGTGGGTGGTCGACCAATTCGAACTTCAATTCTTCAATTTTAGCCATTGATCGTAAACATGTGTGAACACGGGCATTGTCCTGATGAAAGAGGATTTTTTTCCTGTTTAAATGAGGCCGTTTTTCTTCAATTTTGTTTTTTAGCTGGTCCAATAAAGATGCATAATAATGCCCTGTTATTGTTTTTCCTTTTTCCAAATAGTCAACGAAAATAATTTCACGTGCATCCCAAAATACAGTAGCCATAACCTTACCAGCTGATTTTACGGTTTTCGCCTTCTTTGGACATGGTTTGCCTTCGCAATCCACTGCTTTGACTGTTCTTTCGTCTCGGGAGTATAGTGGTGTATCCATGTTTCATCTACAGTCACAAAGCGACGAAAAAATTCATCCGGATTGCGTTACATGAGCGACAACAGGGCTTTAGAGGCCACCACCCTATTGCGTTTATTGTCGACTGTGAGCAAACGCGGCACCCATCTTGCAGAAATATTTTTCATGCCCAATTTGTCATGTAAAATAGAAATGACGCTACCTTTTGAGATCCCTGTAACCTCAATTATCTCACTCAACTTTAATCTTCGGTCACTTAACACCATATCGTGGATTTTATTGATCATTTCTGGTGTAGTCACCTCTACAGGACGTCCTGAGCGTGGTTCATCCTTTGTTGATGTACGACCACGTTTAAATTCCTTTAACCAGTTATAAATAGTTGCAAGTGAAGGAGCAGATATGCCGTGAACTAAATCCAACTCATTTTTTATTTCGTTTGCTGTTAACCCTTTTATATTAAAATGTTTAATAACAGCTCTAAACTCAATTTTCTCCATTTTCCATTTTTCCATTTTCCACAAGCAAATTTTTTTTTTAAATGTACGAGAAACACACAACAACCCGACCAATCTGATTGAAACTTCGCAGCATACTGAATCGGTAGTGCCGCTGCATGAAAACAAACCGCTTACAGTACTAGTCGCGCCACCTGTCGGCTTTTCTAAGGACTTATTGACCCACCCTCGTAATTGAATTCAAGATAACATCAACATTTCATTAAAATGTACAATGTATTTTATCTTTCTATGTACATACTAATATAATATTTGGATCTGACAGGTAAACTGGGTTAATAATGGGTAATTGCAACTTTTCAGCCGCATCAAAAGTTATTTCATATAAAACGATTGCGATTTTAATTTAAATGCATATCATTTTATGTCCAAACTAGTGAAATGCAAATATTTATTGGTAAGTAAACAAATGACAGAGAATAAGAGAATTTTATTTTCGTCTCAATTGAAAAAAGTAGACTTTTATTATAATCCACTTAACCTACCTCATTTGGCAAAAATTACATGTTGTGTTGTCAATATGTGTTTGATCCAGAGCGAGGACTCAATAAGTTAGGCGAACAACTAACAACCGTTCATGATAAAAAGTCTGTTAATATAACCTCCACTCGATTGAGTACCTTAGGCTCAGAAAGAGGTACAGTAAAAACAATACAATGATTCGGTTGGTTGATGGTGTGCGTGCGGATGTTTAGCCCCACTAGTTCTATTAATTACCTGGCAGTCGATGTGCTCAAAACGCTGGCAACGATATACGTATTCGTACCCATACAATCCACGAACCAAATCATTGTTTTGTTTTTACTGTAAATTACAATGAGTTTATACTATATATAAAAGGATTCTATTACACTCTTTTTGTTATGATATTTTAACGCAATTATCAAATGAATGAAACACGGTTAAAATAGTTAACTGCACAGATATTAACATCACCAAGTTGACGTTTACGATTTCCTAACTCAAACAATGACTGCCACTTTTGATATTCATTGTGTTTATGCTTTTTACTACAGGATTTTACAACTAAATAATAATGTTGAAGTGTTGTATTATTGGCTGCTTATCTTCTCATCATGATAGATTGTCTTTTCATAAAGCCTGAAAATTGGCAAATAAATCTTATAGTAGAATCGTGAAGTTCTCTTCAAATGAACCTGCAATACGAAGATACTTGTCAGTAAACCAGAGGTCATTTTTTTGCTTCACTCTCACATTATGTTCAGGCTCCGTATAAATAGAAGAATTTTTCCTTCGACATCTCTGGTAATTTACTACATACTTTTTATCTCTCATTTCTGGATACATATTTATATGGTTTTTATGTATTGGCATCCCCCTGAAGATCCCTCGAAATTATTTTATTGAATGTTGTTTTTTTATCAACAGATTTTAGGATAGCAGGGAAGAAATTCTTCATTTTGAACCTTCACTTTGTGCAGGGGAACTCGGATTATAACAATACACTATTATGCGAGACAATTGATAAACTTCTGAATATGAGTCCCAATGTAGTGGTCCTTGGAGACGTTCATTCGTCAAAAAATGTTGAAGGTATTACTTAATGTTATTTTTGGTACACTCTTTAGTTTGACATGTTGATTTTTTTTTAATTCAACATTTAAATACCCCCCATAATGATGCCGGCAACACTAACATTAATACTCATGACCAGGAATCAGTACAAAGCGGCATTGATGATAACGAAGAACCACCGACATTAAATGAGGTAAAAGGTGCCATGTCAAGGTTAAAAACAAACAAATCGCCTGGAATAGATAACCTACAGAGTGAATTAATAAAATGTGGGGGAAAGCCTGCTCAAAAATTTGCATAGCCTAATCCACCAAGTATGGACTTCAGAAAAAATGCCAAAGGAGTGGAAGGATGGGCTGATTTGTCCCCTGCACAAGAAATGAGATCAACTACAATGTAGTAACTACAGAGAGGTGACACTCCTTAACTCTGCATATAAACTGTTGTCGATTCTGATATTCCAGCGGCTGGAACCCATTGTAGAAGGAATACTCGGGCACTACCAAGGAGGCTTTCGACAAGGGAAATTTTGTGTTACTCAAATATTCACTCTAAGGCAGATTCTAGAAAAGACCACTGAATTCAATATTAACACGTATCACCTGTTCATCGATTTTAAGGCAGCTTATGATAGCATTAATCGAAACCGGTTATACGAAGCAATGCGAGAATTTGAAATTCCGACGAAAATAATTAAACTTGTAGAGATGACAATGACACCAGTACAATGCCGGGTGAAGCTTCAAGCGGAAATATCCGAGCCATTTATATCACTGATTGGCCTCAGGCAAGGTGACGCTCTGGCATGCCTTCTTTTCAATATTGCGCTAGAAAAGGCGATACGGGATGCAATAATTGATGCCCGTGGCAGCGACACGATATTTACTAAGCCTGTGCAGCTGCTGGCGTATGCCGATGATATTGCCATATCAGAATTGGCGCTGAAAAAGGCATTCACAACACTAGAAGCCTCTGCCAAAAAAATGGGCTTACAAATAAACGAGGCAAAAACATGCCTGTCTATGTCACACCACGGGAAGGCTCACCAAAGTTAGATATTGGTGCATACAAGTTTGATGACAGTTTCATATACCTTGGTTCTCTTGTAACTCGACATAATGATATTACAGAAGAAATCAACACGAGAATCATGTCTGCGAATAAATGCTACTTTGGTCTACTAAGACATTTTAAGTCCCGCATACTATCTCGCCGAACTAAAAGCACTCTTTACAAGACACTTGTAAAGCCAGTGCTCACCTACGCATCGGAAACCTGGACATTAACTCTGCGAAATGAATGAGCCCTGAACATTTTTGAAAGAAAAATTCTCCGCCGTATATATGGACCGATCAGGGACGGCACCAATTGGAGGAGAAGATAAAATGCTGAGCTCTACGGGCTGTACGAAGATTGCAGCGCAGTTCAATCAATCAAGATTGGGAGACTGCGATCGCTAGGTCATGTGCACCGTATGAATGACAATGAACCGGCAAAGAGAGTGATGTCCAGCAATCCAATAGGGCGTAGAAGTAGAGGCAGGCCAAAGATTCGCTGGTTGGATGGAGCTGCCAGTGACTGCCGTATTCTGGGGGTACCAAATTGGAAAGCGGCCACACTGGATATTATTTATTTATTTATTATTTATCGAATGTTTGTGGAGAAAACTTGAACAGTGCAATTGATAACTAGGAACGGTTTCTAGTCAGTAGAATTACAAATTAATATGGTTGATTTAATTATGATATCCATATTGCAGTTTTGGCGTCTTGCTACAAATCTGTGATAAACCCGGAAAGCAGCACCTTGGTGGAGTGGACGGGAGGAGCTAGCAACTTGAGCGGAATGGCCGCCATCTTGGTCCCTGGCGAAGAGCTGGCCTCATACTCGGGTGAATGCGGGGTGGTGCGGTCGGGCCTCTGCCACCTCGCTATCCCGCGCGGCTGGACGTGGGGCGGGCCCGCCTCCCCCCACTGCCCCGCATGGGCTTCTTTTTACACTTGCTAGCATTTACTTATTACTTCAGATTTCTTCCTATTTGAGGACATTTTGCCTTTTAAACTGTTAAGTTTATCAATATATTATGAATTATAATGTAAGGATATAGCAAATATAAGATCGGTGAAATATTATACTGTATTAAACAACGGACTGTGCGGATCGTGGCGTCAGCCGCGCGCGTGAGGTGAAGAGCGGAAGCGTTCTTGAAATTTTCGGGACCATGTTAAACGACGTTAAATTATTTTATTTTTTATTTACAATACTCTCACTATCTTACACGTTGTTAATATTGTACCTATTTTGGTGCGCGCTACCTCAGATGTTTTGACAACTTTTTCTGGCTTCGGATTATTTGTATTTTCATTCTCTCTATACATACAATGTGAATATTTATTTTTACACATTTCATGAATATGTAATTGGATTGCTTATCACAAATTTTGAAATGTAATTGGGTAACGAGCATTATAATTAATTGCCTATTATGTAATAGGTTTAAAATATTTACAGGGTGGTAGTTGCAATAGAAAACTATTATTTCCATTGCATTTTATTTATAATTTAAAATATTTCTTTATATATATATATATATATAGTATAACTCCATAGGGTTGCCATGTTTTGAAAAAATATACCATATCGGGATACTCAATTGTCAGTATTGCAATCTTTGTTAAACTTGGGGGTAATTTTTACATGCCTTATTTTGATTGTTTCTGGTACTTACTGGTTTTAGTTATAGGGCCTATGCATACAATGACCTCCTAAAGCAGAATGCTGTGTCTTCCATTTTTAATTACAATAGTTGTCAGCAAATCCGTTATGTACCTACTCGCCTATTGTGTGATTTCTTTTCGGCTATCTTAAACAGACAAATACACTAAGAATCTTTAAATTGACATTTACATTTACACTAAACATAGGTATTCTTAAATACTGATGGTTTTAGGTCTGTCAGGTTTGGAAGCACCCTTGTGAAAATGTGCGATAAACCACCATTATGATATATATTACAATGGGTAGGTATTACAATAAAACAATAATGAAGTGTGCAGTCAGGATTTTTATGTTTAAATTATTTTTTAAAGTGAGATATCACTGCTCACAAAAGTTATAATATTTGTAATGGCTCCCTCATTCGCCGCAAGTACCTAAGTTTTGAATGTTCTTAACTTGTTTCCGATAAAGTAAAATTGTTCTAAGTATCGATTATCTACACAAGCACGGAAGATTAGCAGTATTTAACACGTCTTCACGATTAAACTGTTTGTCTGCGTTAACTTACCAGTGTTGTAATACTTGCAATTCAGAAAATATTGTCCCTATACTAGGGACACTTGTATTTGCGGTGATGAAGCCCCATTAAGTTACTTAAAATTTACCTTAATATTCAATTTATATTGTTCAGTTTTCATACATTTACGACCAAAGCAGAATTTTAAAAAAAGGCAACAATTTTGATTGAGGGAAGCGGCGTTGCTATATTAGTTTTGCTATCTTTCATTCCATTTTCATCTATGTATAGTGTTTGATATCAGTTAGTTTTACATAACATCGACATTCTATGCATCAGGCCCTTAGAAAAATACCCGCTTAAAAGTAAGCTAGATGGTAGATTTCAAAGCCAATTGTACCTCATTTGTTTGTAATTATCATCAACCTGAGCCATCAAGCGTTGATGGCAACAACCTCAGATTACGGAGACATGCTTTAAAACTAAACAAATCCATCATGACGAATTTGAACAGATTTGTGGTCTTTGTTTTTTAAGAGGATGGATTAAGGGAGACAAGGGAGAGATGCATAATACAGGTAACCCCCCGTTCATCGCGACCCTGGCAAGTGCGGATTCGTTATATCGCGATCTTTTTTTAAAACTGGAATTTGTGGAAAGGGGAAATTATCCACAAAATTTAATTTTTAATGTAACAGAGACAGGACTATTAGAGACGAATGCCAACACGTATGTTTATTTCCATAGAGGAGAAGACTGCTTCTGGATTTAAAGCATCCAAGGATCGTCTAACTCTTCTTCTCTTAACTCATTGAAGAAACTGATGGAGGTGATAGAGATGCCATGGAGGTTTGGTGGAAACAATTTAATATTATGAAAGCTATCAGAAACATCGACGAAGCGTGGAATGAAGTCACCCAGTCGTTTATGAAGGGTGTTTGGAAAAGGCTTGTTCAGTGAAATTGTTAAAGTTCACTGCAATTATGAAAATGATATTCAAAATATCATCGATGAGATTAGTCTTATAGCCATATCCGGAGGCATCGAAGCTGTTGATGTAGATAATATTCAGACTTTGTTAAAATCACACGGCGAACCCTTAACTAATGAAGAGCTGCAGAAAATGCAGAAAAGGGCTGCCATACGTCCCTAGAAAACGATGTCTCCGAACCTGTTCCCGTGCGAAAGTTAACTGTTAAAACCATTGAAAAGGCCCTTTCTCTTCACAATCAATGCATGAAGTTGTTAGGAGAGAACGACGAAGATGACGAGCGAGTGAGTGCTGTAAAACGTGGCTGTAATGCATTACTTGACAGTATGTAATCACAAATTTTGCACAATAAACGTAGAGAGGCCAAACTAGGGAATCTCCCCGTTGATTGCGAAATTTCGCTTATCGCGACCATGTCCAGAACGTATCCCTTGCGATGAACGGGGGGTTACCTGTATAATATTGTTTATACTATACTCAAGAAATCCCAAACACATGGTAACCCTATACCTCCCATTATTCTTATAAATGTTAATTAGTTAATTAATTTAGTGTAAATAATATAATTATTAAAATGACAGTTATTATTGGCTCATTACTTTGTGGAGATTGTGATTTTTTATGAAAAAATCAATATTGTTGAAAACTGAGTTTTTATTATTGACTAGTGATACATTAGGGTACTTATTTGTTGTGACGTAATTCTTGTGATAAATTTTATAAACATGTGACGAGATGTTTTGTGGAGCGCACAGAGTATTCTTGTAGAGATAGTTTCATGAAGTGATAATTGACATAAGATTTTTCCTATTATTTCCAAACGTCACACTAATAATTAATTAAAATGTCCCTTTCTTCGAGTATGTATTCCATATGCTTTCCTTCAACCGTAAAAATACCTTTATTTATAGCAGTGGTCGGGGAGTTTTATTGGGAATTTCCTTTTCGACGCTACATTCCCGCAGATCTGCAGTGAATCCTATCTCTTGCCAATCCTTTCCAGTTTACTGGCCTTCCCGCCGCATTTCTCCTCCATATATCTCTCTTTATTGGGTAGTAGCGAAAGATGTTGAAGAAAACCTTTTTTGTACAGAGATGTAGCCTAAACATATGAAAGTGATGGCAAAGAGAGAGTGCATTTATAAATTATGTTTTTGCATAAAAATGTCAAATTGAAATTGCTTTCAGCGATTTTTATAGAGAAATTACATAAGGCTCGATCTGGAAAATGATTCAACAACTTTGCTATTACGCCAATATGTAGGTATTTATTTTGTTAAATGTTTTTAACCCCCCTCCCTCCTTCCCCATGCAAGACTTCAAAATTAGTAAAAATAAACTATCGGTCTTAAAATAAAGAGTAAACTTCTCTTATAACATACGGCAATCCTACTCAAACTGTAAATTGTTCGAAAAAATTTTAAAAATAGTTTTTTTAAGTTTAGAATGAAAAGAAAATCTTTAGTGAATTTGCTAAACTAAACTGCAAGATTTTTTTGGCAAAAAAATTAAAAACCATTATAGCAAAGATTTAAAAAACAATAAAAAAAATAGTTTTGTTTTATTTTTGATACAACAGCGTTAATATCAGGATTCTGATGGCCTTTGTGGTCCAACTAACTCATTATAGTATTAAGAAGATTAAATAATTCTTGTTCACGAAAGGTGAGTTATTACAGGAAATAAATTTTTTCCTCAACCATATGTGCAATTTAAAAGCTTTCGGTATCCAAAAAGATGAGAGTTTTATATTGTTTTAAAATTCCACGCACCCTTCATAATTGAAGTGAAATCCAATAACTTTGCCAATCCTTCAACCCCCCTAAGTATTTTTTATTTTTATTAAACATTAATTATTTACCCAAAAAAAATCATTCATGGTAATGTAGCCCTGTTCCCTGACCCCTGATTTATATTATACTTAATTCTAATGAAATCAAAGCGTAGTATTTATATACTGCAGCCTTTAATTTTATTCAAAACGGGTGCCATCAAGTAAAGTAGCCTTTCTATTGTGGCCAATAATGAGTTTGTGGTGCAATATTAAATTTTGTATAAGTGATTTTATCAATTTCGAAAGAAATACATTGTCCCATCGAGTAGAGAAAAATATTTGGCGATTTCGAATTTAGTTTTTGTACTTCGAATTATTAGATTGTGAGCCGTATACAAAAAATGGCGAGAAGCAAAATTTAGAACATACAACCAGAGCATAATAATTTTATTTCAATAAAATAAACTAGGATTTAGTGCTAGATTAATTTTTAATACTGTAACCAAGTATTTTTTACCAATCGGTATTATTTATTTGTGACGCAATGTTCCATGAATTGCATTTTTCTATTTATTTATTAATTTTACTTATTATTTTATAATATTTTTATTTATTAGCAAATTAATTAGTCATGTATTTATTCACTTGTATTTTATTACAGTATTGATGACTATTCTTTACCTCGTTAATTAAATAACAAAATGTAAATATGTAATTGACAGTAAAATAAGTTTGTTGATATATTTGAAACAATCTGTATAATGATGAATTACATAAATACCTAGTTAGTTTATAACAATTTATTACACATAAATGTGGTTGCCAGTGAAGAAGACTCAATTATAAAGATGATTATTGAACCTTGACATGAAAAATTATTTTTAATTTAATGTGATTATGATCGTTGGCTCTATACAATCCGATATAAATCTTGGCTGCCTCCCAAAGACGTATCTGAACAGATTTTTTAATGAAATTATTTGGTCTGTAATCGCAACTTATGTTTATTTAAAAATAGCTAATACTGCACTTTAGAGAACTAAGATATATAAAAGTGTTGCTACTTATACGAAAGTAATATTTAAAATTAACATTCAGTTTATTCTAGAATTTTCATGTTAAGTTGAATACGCCAGAACAAAATTTCCATGCGTTACTGGGCATTGCTATCTACTGCAGGTAAATTATAACAAATTGATCACTGTTCCAGTGTATATTGTTATTTTTTCATTTGTTATAATCGTTTCCCAGCCAGTCTTTGCCACTGGTGTTCGCACAATATGAGAAAATAATTTTGACTATAAAGTGTTTTGTCTAATTTATTATTTTGTTAAATATTATTCCTCGACATGGAAGTGGTTTAGAAAGAATTTACTATTGAATAAAACTGCATTGTTGCTCAGTTAATTGGAACTAAAAATTGTATTATTTCACGAAAGCCTCTTCATATTTTCTAAATCAAAATAAATATTTTTAGCTGCCATAAATTAAATAAATCTCTACCTATTTTATTAGATTTCAGCCTTCATAATTTTGATAATGTATTGAAGTTACACTTGTCAAATATGAATGGGTGTGGTTTTAAAACAGTGATGCACAACATTTTTATCAGTACAGTATATTTATCCATTTTCTAATTGTTTGGAACCCGCAATAAGGAATGGGTGTTGAGGTAATGATGTATTCTCCCTTGAGTGTAGAAATATTGATATTTTAAATTAAACATGTTCTGGTCACTCTCCACTATGTAGATAATATGTAGAAGATGGATCTAAGTAACAGTGAGATCGCTGACATTGCATCCATAAAAATGAGAAGTCAGATATATTCCAATCAGGTTTGAGCAATTATTAGGATGTATTAAGATTTTTCATTTAGTTGGCTGAATAAATGGCCGCAGATTGTGCACCACTGTTTTAAACATATTGGCAGAGTGATTATAATAATTTGTTTATATTTCAAATCGCATCTTATTTCTGATTCCAAGGTAAGGTAAGGCAGGTTTGAAATTTGCAATATATTCATAATAAATTATGAATTAATCTGTAAAATTTAGCTGACAGTTTTATTTGAATAAAAATTTCTTCAATTTAACAGAAGAAATTTAAATGTCAATGAATGCCTTATAACCTGCAAATAAATGCAGCGATTATCTTCTATAGTGGCCCCTTGTATTGTTAAGACACTTGTGAGGAAAGGAATTATTTTTACCATACATAAAACCAAACATTGTGTAAATAATTATTAAATGTTAAAATAATGCCGTCTCATTATGATTAAAACTACCGTCACAAACAGATTGTGTTTATTTTGTATTATTTTTGAAATTTAGTATTCAATTAAATTGAAGTGTATGTATCCCTAATTAAATACCTACTTACTGTGACCTGTTTAATAAAATTGATTTTTTTATAGTAATCGAATACGTTAAAATATATGTATTGTTAAAATTTTTGATTGAGTATTTTTTGTAACATTTTATCTACCATGAAATTTAAATATTATTTTACATTATTACATAATGTATGTATTTTTAACTGTGAAATATATAAATGGATTTTTTATTTTCACATCATGATTTTTGATCTTTCATTTAGTGAACTTTCCCAATATTATTTTTACATGTGGAAATCATATCTGCTTTGAATCTTGACATTACAAACGGACCCACTGTCATTTTATCCGGCCATTTCATGAAGGTGGTATTATTTTCTTATTTATCGCCTTGGTTACCAAGTACCTATAAACGATCATCTTTCTTCTTCTCCAGTCGTCCCTGGATTGCTGATACCAATGTCGCATTCCAATTTGATTAGTCCAGCATGTGGGTGCACTTCCTCTTTTACAATTTACTCTACCAACATGACCAGTTTCTACATGCTGTCATGTTCCCTGTGCGCGCGCACACCTACCAAAATGTGTCCGCACACACTACATGTGTGTTCAGTGTACGTAACAAACAATTTAACTGAACAATACGGTTGCTTGCACAGTTAAATATATAGTACAATTATTATACTTATGAATTAGAAAACTTATCCCCTAAAAATGTCAAAAAGAAGTGGATGTGATATTTCCAATGCGATCATTAAGAAGAAATCCTGCGATAAATTTAAATTGGAATGGCTCTCTGAAATCATCGAAACACACGTTTTGTGCGCTCTCAGCATTTTTTTTAAGAATATTATCATTTGTTGGTGTTTAAAAATCAGTCAATAATGCCAACTGATGACAAATATGTCCAATGTGAGGATGTGTCGGTTCCTGAGAGAACATTGCTTTTGGTGGAGTTATTAATGAAAAAAGTGGAACAGCTGGAAGAAAAAATTAATAAGTGTTTGTGTCAGTGCGTACGTCTTCCCCCGCTACCGCCTGCCGCTCCGCAGTTCAAGCCAAACCCACTAATTGCACCAACGTTAATTAGCGTAATCGGCGTTAATGCAGCTGTTAATGAGCCCAAACCACTAACAACTCAACACTCGAAGACCCGTGCAACAACTATAATAACAAGATCCCAAAAAATTACCGGAGATTTAAAAGACGCAACTCGTGCAAAGGAGGCTTCAGCGGGAAAGCGAGATGTCACTCCCAAAGCCTCGACGTCTCAGAAATCTGAGGGGACACCGGTAGGGTATTTAGCAATATCGACTTATCGCTTTCATAATGCATGTCTCCTCTTGTACGCGAAGATGTGTATCATCCAAGGCCTGAACAAAAACGATGCATGAGTGCGAGTGAGAAAGTATTCGGCACCCTTATAATCTCTGCGACACGCGCTAGAGTAAGATAAAAGGTCTACATATTTTTAAGTTGGTTTCCAAAAATATCGCCGGCAAATCGTGCTGAATCGCTTCACGTAGCGTGTTGTTCGTGATGCTAAATTTGCTATTTTTTGTGTTAAACATAAAGTCAGTGGTAAATATTTTTAGTTAATTATGTAGGAAAGGTGGTTCTGCATGTTGTATTAAAATAGGTAGCCGTACTGATTAGCAAGAAGATGGTATTACGTTTCATAGGTAAGTTGATACATGTTCGTGACAATTTATTTGTATATTGTTATTTATATTAATATCAGTGACCTAGTGTTTCTTTAAAATAACTTAAATTATGGATATATTTACCTAATTGGTTGCATTTTGACCGCTTAAAAATACTATATAACGTAAAAAAACAGAAAATTATATTTTAATTCTGAGCGTCTAGTGCGAGCACTTTGGGCGAGCACTAGCGAAATGGTCTATGGTCTCGAACATTTATAGGCGAATGCGTTCGCCTGCCCACAAACCAAACGCACGGCACGTAGCTTCATTTAGCAATGCAACGGGTGGCGTCTATATGTATCTATAGTCTATGGTATCATCCAACTTTAGTTTTTCTGCTCAGGTTTCGGTTGACTCGTCCGCTTCAGACTCCAATTCCCTCTTACAAAACCAACCAATTCGGCAGGTGGAGGTTTGAAGGTGGAAACTTCAGGCTACTTTACTCATTGATGAGTGAAGTGGACTGGAGTGAGTTGCTCGAGATTTGTGATGTGAATGAGGCGGTACAATGTTTTTACAATATTGTGTATAATATTTTTGATCAATGTTTTTCGAGGAAGTCGCCATGTCGTGGTGGAAGGCGATACCCGAGGTGGTTTTCTCGGGAGATTATTGGGGACAATAAGGTCAAGCATAACTATCATACAGCATGGAAGGCTGGGCATGATCAGACTGACTATCATGTTTAGCATCTATCGTTCGAAAGTGAGACAAGCTGTTCGACGGGCCTATCGAACATATATGGAAACGGTAGGAGATTCCATTCGCGAAAATCCTAAATTGTTTTGGAGTCACGTAAAATCGTTAAGAAAGTGGAAGATGAGTTGGAAGGGCGAAGAGGTGACCGGACATGGAGTGGCAGAAGCATTTGCTGGTCATTTCAAGTCTGTCTACGCAAGTAGTATTCCAAATCTGGATGTTGCCTCAACGTCAGGAAAACCGTCATGTGGTGCCCAATCCGTCGATATTTTTTCAATTAATGAGGGCGATGTACTTAAGTTTATTAAAAAACTAAAGAATACTCGCTTTTTGGGACCTGATTATGTTCCTACATTTTTTTTTAAGGGTTGTATTGACTTCGTCAAAGGCCCGCTTTCATATATATTTAATCTCGCAATGGAGACAGGTATCTACCCGGAAACGTGGAAGATGTCGAAGGTTACTCCAATCCATAAGAGTGGTACAGAGTCATCAGTGGAGAATTACAGGCCGATAGCTGTTCTCTCTGCACCAGCAAAAGTTTTTGAGATGATCATGCACAACATGATTTCTCCAAAAATTGAGTCATTTATAATAAATGAACAGCATGGATTTAGAGCAGGCCGATCAACGGAAACTAACCTGATGGTATTTACCGATTATGTGTCATCGGCACTGGATAGAGGCCACCAGGTTGACTGTTCTTACAATGACTTCTCGAAAGCATTTGACAAGGTCGATCATGACATCCCGATGGAAAAACTCCAACTTATTGGATTGTCGGATCGATTTTTGAAGCTATTCGGGAGTTATTTTAGGAACCGTCAACAATACGTATCGTACGGCCTTTATCAGTCACAGACCTTTTACACATTTTCTGGTGTCCCCCAGGGCTCAAACTTAGGGCCGTTGCTGTTCACGATTTTTATAAATGACATAGCATTGGTAATAAAAAATGCTATGTTTTTGTTGTTCGCTGATGACTTGAAACTCTTTTTGGAAGTTGTCACCTTGGACGATTGTCGTCAGCTCCAACTTGATATAGATAATATATTAAATTGGGGCAGGCGTAACAAACTAGAATTCAATATTGATAAATGCAATCTTTTATCGTTTACCAGAGCCTCAAAAGTGTTGTTTTTCCAATACTCGATGCATGGCAGAGTTCTGTCACAAATAGCATCTGTAAGGGATCTTGGCATTACGTTTGAAAGTAAACTGACATTTATTAGCCATATAGTTACCATGTGTAACAAAGCGCTTAAAATGTTGGGCTTCGTCATGCGTACTTCCCGGGTCTTTTCAGATGTTACAGTATTAAAACTTTTATTTAATTCTTTAGTTCGAAGCAGGCACCGCACCAGTTGAAGTATGGCCTTATGGTGGAGAGGGTACAGTAGAAATTCTTGAGACTCCTTTACTTGAGGTTGTATGGATACTATCCGTGGCTTTATCCAACTGACTTTCTCTTAGGCATGCTTACATACTGCAGTCTGCAATTTAGAAGAAATCTTTATTTAGCTACGTATTTTTTTCGACTTATACAAGCTATAAATGAGAACTCTGCCATTCTGGGCAGTGTTGACCTGTGTGTCCCTGATAACTATCTTAGAAATAGAGACCATCAGTTGTTTATTCTCCCAAGGTGCAGAACCAACCTGCCACTGGTAATGCCAATTGGGAGAGTGATAACTATGTTCAACGAAATTGCTTCGGGTGTTGATATATTCCACCTACGTGAGAATGAGTTTAGGTGGATGTTGTTTTATAAATTCTTAAAATAGGGTCTGCTTAACTCATCCGGTGTACTTCCTTGTACCTATCTAATTCATCTACTGATATATCTCTTTTTTTTTGTAATACTGTTATATTTATATATCTTTGTTTCTAAATGTCATGTTGTGAACGTCTTAAACTTATAATTTGTAATGTCCACAATATGTTAAAAAAATAAATAAATTTAAATAAATTGAAATAACTTTTCCAGCTTTGACTTCGACATTGCACTCATAACCATCACGTTCTATTATTGTCAAAGGGAGATCCCCATATAGACAAAGTAATCAACTGTAATTAAATATCTCCCTTAGTATATTACATTGAATGCGTACAGTCATCTGTATCATATTTCCGTCTTTATCTCGATTATATGAAGTTCAGTTCTTAATTTCTTTTTGTCTGTATCAACACATGTTTAAAAATTTATAAAGGTGAAATATTTACACATACCTACATAAACAAATCAACTGTTTATTTGAGAAGGTGACGGGGAGCGACTGCATGGAAGCATACAGTTTTTAGTTTCATTACTGACAAGAATCTAAATTTTAAGAAATGCATGAAAGTCGAGGACAGCCTTTTAAATCTAATCTTCAATTAAAAGTACGAGTATAAATGAAAAGTAAAATAAGTCATAACATTGTTTCTCTTTATTTGCCAATTATATTAACAAATTTTAACATTGTGTTAAATTATTTCAACACAAAAAACTACTACATAGTAAAAATAATGACCATCACATCACACATTTTAATATTCTAAGTGCTTTTTTCATTAAATTGGTAAGTATGTCTTTTTAATTATTTTATACAATATAACATTATATTAATTAATACATATTCATTTGGCTCATACCAAAATTATTTGTTTGGTAGTGACATTAATACAAAAGCAAGCTGACACATTATAATGAATGAAAGTTTCGTTTTACAGCAAGCACATATACATACATATTTAATAATATGCATGGAAAACAATATTATGCACATATATCGACACCTCCTAGGTCGGAACTGCAAAATGGTAACTTTTCAGTAGTTTTTTTATAATATGTTCATATGGTCAATATGATCTAATGCCATATGGCCTAATATGATCATATGGGCCTCCACAGAGTGGAGGTTGTATTAACAAATTTTATTTTTACAAGAAATGGATGTCAGCCACTTGCTCAACTTATTAGGTCTATACTCTGACTCCAAACACAAATTGAAAAACAATATGTGTAAAAAGTATAGTAAATAGTATGATCTCAATAAATTTTTATGACACCACAGTTAATTTAAATGTTGGAATCGTATTTTTTTAGTTATGCCTATAACATATTGAAGAATTTTTGTTTTTTATTCGATATCACTGTTTTATTATCTGTAAAATTATTATTTAATAAAGTCAAAATAGACAAAAATGCAATTCCGACCGGTTACGTAAGAGGTGTCGATATATTGCCATGAGCCATACAGATATGCTGCTACAAAACATACTAATACAGTAAAACCTCGTTAATAAGAACACGGATAATTGTGTCGCTGAGTTTCAAAACCCGCTATAACACTTTTTCATTATGTTGAGAAAATCAACAAAAACTTTTTGAACTAAAAAGGTTTTTGAATGTTTCAGTAGTGTTACAGCAGGATTTGATAGACACATTGATTTTGTTTCATAAATGACAGTTATTCGTAGCGGCTTTTGAAAGAGGCGATAAAATTTTCATGTAGAGATTTTAATAACGAATCCAACGATATATATATCTTAATTATTTCAAAAAAGTGTTATAGCGGGTTTTGAAACTCAGCGACTCAATTCGAAATTCGCTGTAAATATATAGTACGGCCTATAGTTAGGCAGTGGCACGAATTTTAGAGTTCCAATAGATAGATAGATTTTTGCACGTATATTTTGTTCATACTAATAATTAAAGTGTTCTTTTCAATATGATAACATAATCATTTCCTGCAGTTTACTGTATTCGAAGTATAAGCAATGATTGGCACTACGATCGAAATTTATAGTTTTGTGCCAAAATCTAATTACATAAATTATCAAAGGTCATGGTTTATTTCAATAGTCTATTGATTTCCAGCTGAACTAAATAAAGCTTAGACTAGAGAAATAATCATAAAATATAAAATATATTTCTACTAACTTGTGAAATAAATTTTTGCTTCCACCTCTAAAAGCCTTTCGGAATATTCAATTTCAAAAGATGTAGGTATCCAAAATTGATAAAACATCAAAATTCATGCATTATTGTACCTACAGTAAAACTTACAACATTTTTAAAAGTATGTTACTTATAGTTAAAGATAACTAAAGGTGGAGGATCTGTACTAATGCTGAGTTCTTCGAGCAATTTAAACTCGATATAGTTTAATATCTTGGTGGCATTAAGACTCAGATGGGTCGGTCACATTAGCTATCCAGAAATTTTATGAAGGAATCCCAGTAGGGAGTGACCTAAAGATGGGTGGACAACTTAAAAAGGGATACAGAGGGGCTGTAGTGTGACTGGATAGAGAGAGAGCTCAGAATAGAGATTCCTAAAGCAGCGTTTCCCAACCGCGAGACAACAGAAATTTTTTACCTGTCAATAAATAATTGTAGCACATTAAAAAAAAACTATGTCCATCTCTAAGTTACAAAGCTGTTGAATTATTGTCCACATTTACAACTACTTACCTATTTATGTAATGAGACTTTTTGGCTAAAAACAACAAATAAGCCACTTTTCCAACTATTCTAGCAATGTTAGCAGTAGATTTCGCACTATTTTTTAAAAATTAAATAATGCTTTCTCAAAAATCCAGAAGTTCTATTATTAACATTAATTTATTTACTGTAATTTACGGTAATACGGAACTATTTATAATCGAAAATATTTTCAATTTGTGTATAAGTCAGAGTATGGACCTAATAGGTTGAGCAAGTGGCTGACATCCATTTCTCGTAAAAACAAAAATCTGTCAATACAAACCTCCACTCTGTGGGGGCCCATATGATCCTATTAGGATCGGACATGGTCGAAAAAAAATATGGAACAATAAAATTTTCATGGTGAATATATATATTTTTTCCTATTGTTAATATTGCTATTATGTTTATCGGTTATAATATAAAATTTAAAAACTAATAAACAAAATAAAATATTATAAATAATATTTTTTATTTTGCGTTAGTGGTCTGCGAAATATTTATATTATTTTAAACGGTCGGCAGGTATCAAAAAGTTGGGGAACACTGACCTAGAGGATGGTTATGGAGTTTGCCATGAACCTAAATGTCCTGTTACGTAGGCCTTGTAAGAAAATATAAAACTATAATCGTAATAAAAATAATCAGTCTAATGATGACGGTTTTAATAAAAAATATCTTTTAAATCAGAAAATTATGCATGGGTAATCAATGCATTATGTAATATGAAATATAGAAATATATATATAGTATATAGAAATCTAACAAAAATTATATAATACATTATAAAACAATTAATGATTATTTTACATAAATATATTTATATAATATATACTGGCCCTAATTGATTATTTGAAGCCATTTCTAAAATATATTGTAACAATTCTTTACATATTATTTAATAAATATAAAGTCTTCTGGTTTACACTTACATTATTATTGTACAAAGCGACTTAAATGAGCAACTGCGTTTTTTAATACATTCACTAATTTTAATTATTCACATGAGGCTATTTACAAATGAAAAATTCATTTTGTTATCTTGCCTCTATAGTTGAATATATCATGCAAAAAATGTCTATAGGTTACCCCAATCATCATTATCGAGGTGTAGATGAGCACAGGCTTTACAAGTGTTACCATACAAATTTATAAGAGAAATCCATTTTATTATCTTGCCTTGATAATCGAGTACATATACCATAGTAGCATTTGTTCACTGACATTATTCTTTTATTAACTGTCAGTTTTTTTATCTGTAATCTCATTCTTTTGGCTGAGGCTTCCAGTGTTGTGAATGCCTTTTTCAGTGCTGATTCTGACATGAGGTTAGTCTAATACCATGCATTTATATAAATTATTCAGTAGATTGGAAAAGTTAAGAAACTGTCCACCTTTTACTGAAAGGAAATTTGAAACCAAGCGTTCTTTTTAATCATCTCAACTAGTTACTTTCACTAAAATTAGCGTAAAGGATAAGTTCAACTATTTTTTAGGCAACAATAGTAGATGATCACTGAAAAATTTTCAGTGTTGCATTATAATTATAAAAATTTTAATATTGTTTTCTTCATAGTATACAAATGCAATGTTTTCTCATAATAGGAGAACCTAATTTGAATACCACCATTTCAGTTCAAGAGATACTCAAAAGTATCTCATTCATACAATATGGAAAAATGTTGAATAGAAATATTAATTTTTGATAGCGCAATGTTGATACAAACTGCTTATCGCAGTTGCAGTGCAGGCCCTAACTCTAGGATTCGGATCCTTCAATAGCTGCAACAGACGAGCTGTCAGATGTTTCCGATTCTTTTCGTGATCTTCGTCAGCCTTGTCGTAATTCACAAACAGTATTCCTAAAAAAGAGACGGATTGATTTATTTCAGGAAAAAATTGTGCCTAAAAACAGCTGCTCATTTTAAAACATAAATGAGATGAACTAACCAAATCGAATGCATGTAGTAGGAAACATAGCAATATTTTGAGTGTGTTAAACCAATGGCGGAAGAATATATTTACTTGCAACTTGACAGGAGAACAAAATTAAGTAACAGTTTTATTGGTTTCGCTTATATATTTTTTGCTAATGCCTTATAATAAACAACTTAACCAATAAATAAGTAATTTTCGCCAGAATGTGACTTAACAACCTCAATATTAGAGTATTATATAAGAGTACATATAACACAGCAGAGCTATGAAACAGAAGATTCACAATGTCCGCCACAGGATTAATAACACAGAAATAATATATTCTAAACATAATCACCGACAGTAGTCTTTCCAGCACATTACACGGCTGCTATTGGTGGCTATCGAGGGTAGTTTATCATATTTACGTATTGAGGCAGTTAATTGTTGGAATAAGTTAACCGTCTAAAATGTCAAAAGTGCTATGTTTCAACAGCACCTCTCTTGGTTGTGTGAACTTTTAGAGCGAGATAGATACTTTTGACAGTTTAGATGGCTAACTTATTGTAACAGTTATAATACCACAATACATGAATATGATAAACTACCCTTGATAGCCACCGATACCAACCGTATGTATAGAATAAATGCGCAGGAACATAAAAACATTATACATATCGACCGTGTTTAGGAAAAAAGGCGTAACCCTCACAGAACAAATTTTACAGGAGGCAAAAAAGGTTTTTTTGAATGATTTTGGTTCAATATTAAATAAAAAATAGGCACAGATATTGGGTGCAAGATGATTGATGATTTGGTGTAATATTTTTTTCGATCTGATGATAATTAAATAAATTATTACAAAAAAATCATTAAAATTGAGGGTAAATGCTTTTTACCCTAAATCAAAACATGATTAAAGCTCAATTAAAACCTGAATTTAGATAATAATTTGGCATTTGCGGCTTACTTTCTTTTTACAGAACATGTATTTAGTTGCATACATTGTAAATATCTAATAAAAACACTTTTCGAAAATTGAGGGTTATGCCCTTTTTCCTAAACAGAGTCGAATTATATTAATATACCATGGAGAACTGAGAACTATCTAAAGAGATTGAAACTGAGGGCGGATGACTGTTGTCCATATGATGGCAACGCCTCTCAAACAGAGTGGCATCCATTGAGCATCTTCTCATTATCTTTTGAGCATCCCTATGATTACAATATTTATGGGAAAAACCTATGAATTCATACAAGAAATAACTTATTACATACCTATAATAATGGCTGCATTAGCTCTGATGTTATCCCACGGGCTATTTAAATAGTTTGAAGTGTTTTCAATGAATTGTGGAATAAACTTGGGTAATTCTGTGGTGATATTTTTTATCAAGTCGACTGTGAAATCCACAAGGTGCAGTCGTGCAGAGTCGATGAGATGGGTTTGAATCATCGTATTTGTTTTCTGAGCATCGAAGCATGGTGCTATTTTCCTCAGTGTTTGCTTGCATGCCTGCAAATATATATAGATGTACAACATTGATCAGCAAAATTCTCTGATAGCCCTTCAAGTTGATATGACAGGTTGTCTACCGGGTATAATCAAGTATTATTTTAACATATCCGTGGTGGGAACACTTGTGTCAGTGACCAATCATCAATATCACAGTGAAGATTCACTCGAGTATCATTCAAATATGAAGCTATAAGTTTCAAAATCGATTACCTCCATATTCCACCATTTTTGCAATCAACCTTTGGATTAATAATTTTTTAGCAGCAACACAAGAGAAATATTTAAAAAAAAAAAAAAAAATGTTGCTAGGTGACAATAATAATACATTATTAGGTATATGTATCGATTAAATTCTATCTTCTCATATAAGATTTGATTTTTTTGATTCCGTTTTTTGACAGTTTAAGACATTTAAGAAGAGAATGAACATATTTTTTTAACGAACCTTCCTTCTTCAGTTATGTAAATACAATTTAAAATCTCATATTAAACTTTGAAGTAAATTTACTCAACTTGGTTACCTATGCACTTTTACAATTTTTATCCTCAACTCCTCAATTAGTGAAAAAAAAAATGTTTTTGTAAATATTTACCCTTATAACATTAGCGTCATCGTCTGCAAGATGCAGTAGAAAGCAGGGAAGTAATGTGAGGGCCTGCTCAGTCAGCGCGTCGGATTTTTGCCTTGAGACTAGTTCACCAAATAATCGCACGGACGATTCTCTCAGAGCCGGGTTCTCGGTGTTGAAAAATGACTTGATGCGCTGAGAAATCGGAGGGAATGCAGCAATTGACTGCTGACCAAGACTGCCGACTGTCAATAACTCGATCAGCCCCACAATAGCAACGAGCGGCACATTCGTTCTCGGTGTACTAGAAGATGAAGACAAAATTATATAATATTACACTCGGTTCAATGCTCAATAATAATATATTATATGAGGCATCTAATTACAAAAAGCTACATGTCCACAATTCGATATTTGCGGGAAACAACGTTTTTATGTTTCAAGCTTGAATTATTTGTTTTAACGTGAGATTATTTTTTCTGTTGTATTCTATGTCAAAATTAGAACCAACTGGCAATTTGTTTCAGCCGATAAACTCTAAAATGTAATAAATATAGGCAAAATAAAATTGGACATAGCGCTACTTGTACCTCACTTTTTAATATTTTCCGCATAAGGTACATATTTCCGTGGCACTGTCATGAATTCACCAGATTCTACAGCATGGGAGACGCCATTTGCAATATTGAACGTTCCCTTATTGGTTGACTAACACACGCACGAAATCAACTAAGCTTCAAATAATATGAAACACGGAAGTGGCGCTTTTTGTAATAAATCGAGTTTTAAAATAATTTTTTTCACACGTTTTGGAATTTTTCGTTCAATACATATTGTGTAAAATTACACAAAGAATACATGCATATTTTTTTCTCGGTTTTGACCAAATGTAGACTTATCGCTTTTTGGAATTAGACACCTCATATATTCATGATTTCTAAGCACAAAACATAGTTTGTTTTTTTTTTAATTTTTCATCTATTCGTTTCATTATAATACAAAAACTACTGGACCAATATTGATGAAACTTGCAGAGTTTATAGAGCGTGATGCAGAACTAAACTTAGGTGTGTAAGTCCTAAAGATACACGCCTAACTTTAAGGGGCCAATTTCGACAACCTGAGTTCAGTGAGAAAAACATATATAATTCTTATTAGAATGCCTAAGTGGAAGAGAAAAAGAATATGTAAGGTGTTTTTCTTTTTAGAATGGCTGCTTAACATCAACGGTTCTGCATCGCGCTCATAGACTACATTGCTGATGCCAGTTTAGATGAGTTTCAACTCAATATCTCAAAAAGTTCTGAGGTCAACAATAAAATTATTCGAAAGTAGTGCACCAGGTTCAATTCATCACGAGTATGTACAGTAGTCATATAGTAGCGGTGGAGTAGTGAGGTGAAAGACAGGTGAAGGGGAGCATACCTACATCCAACTATTGTCGATCCTGCGGACTCATTCACTTTATATAATGAACCATCGTTATTCAGATGAAAAATCCGCAATAAAAGTTTGCAAGTAAATAACTAAAGCAACAATGTCAAGAGCAAACTGCCATGTTCAGTTTATTTACAAATATCGCATCCGATGCTGCCAAAATAAAGAATATAAAATTTTCTGTAGCTATCAATTCAACCATACTAAAAACATTCTAAAATCAGGTTCAAATGTTAACACCTGGAATAATACAAAAAGTTAATATAATTAACTCTAATAACAATCTCTTTGTGTCTAATTAAATATCTATGTGATTCCTACCTTCCTTGATAATCATCCAGGCCATCGTATAGTGCCGCTACAACACTGGTCAAATGCTGTTCCTGCTGCTCTTCCTTGAGGTATTTGATATTGCTCAAGCCGGCGAGGCTGATGGCTCTTACTTCTAAAGCAGTGTCTCTCCAACCAGTGCTCAGAGCACCAAGAACACTTTCCAACAATATGGCATTTTCATTGCATCTGGAATATCAATATAATATGTAATTGACACTCAATATTTTTTATACTATTGAATTTTAAAGTATGATATGAATTGATTATGAAATTTTATAGTATGATATGAATAAGTAATTTATTATTGACTTGTTTGTACTGTTTCGTAAATGATAAGCAGTTACTAAAATTTTTAGTAATCTATTCTAAAGCTATCCATACAGTTTTCAGCAGAAAAAAAAACAGAAATGAAAATATTTTATATCTCGATTATATCCGAGAATTTTAATTATTCAGACTGTTATTTTGAATGTTTAGTACAGTAAGTCCTCGACTTGCGCGAATTCGACTTACGTGAATTCATACTTACATCTTTACATACAATATTATGTAATATATCAAGGAAAAAATTAGTAGTAATGCAATATATGATAATTACCAAGAAAAGAGAATTAATAATAGAAGAAATAGAAAAAATATTGGTTATATTATTATGGATGAAAGATATGCAGAAACAACAAATTCCAATAAGCCTAATACTCATACAAGATAAAGACATAAAGTGTAAAAATGATGATAGTGTTGATACTAATACATTTAATGAAAACCACGGACGGTTCCAAAAATTTAAAAGCCGTAATAAACTACACAACATCAAAGTTAACAGGTGAGGCTGCCGAGTTGTGCAGATACAAAGGAAGGTATGAACTTCATCAAGAGTCTAGAAGAAATCATAAAAATGAGGATTACCTGCCACAACAAATTTTTGATGTGGACGAAACTGGCCTATTTAAAAAAAATGCCAAATCTGACATATACCTAATATATCCCAACTAGAAAAATCAATGCCAGATTTTAATGTGTCTAAAGATAGGCTAACCCTTTTACTTGGTGGAAATGCTGCTGGGGATTGCAAAATCAAACCATTTCATCAATTAATAATGTTTTCTTAAATGTATGTATGTACGTCCATTTTATTTTCACTTATCCTTTGAAACTAACACTTATTATTTAAAAAATTGCATGATTTTAAGTTTTATTCGACTTACGCGATTTTTCGACTTACACGAAAACCTTCGGGACGATTTTAGAGTATCAGTAGGAGAGATACCTAGATCATAATAAGCACGGATAATCCATACTTGGATACTCAACAATTTACCATAGTGTAATATAGTTGTTTTAAAAAAACTTCAATAAACATCTCCATATAACATGTACCTTAAAGTGACCAAATGGCTGAAAAATGCAGCGACCGCAATCCTTTGTGACATTACCGCCACTCTGGCATATTGGTTCAGCGACAAGATGATCTTCGACAAGTGGTGAGGATACTCCTCGCATAGTACACATACCAACGACGGCACCATATTCAGAAACGAATTGAGATGCTCTCCGGAGTCCAACTGCGTGCATAACGAACAAGCCTCGGCAGCCTGAAAATATATATAACTTTGAAAAAAAAAGAGAAAAAATTCGGATTGGTCAACTCCAACTAAGGGGCGGACATGGTCAAAGAAGAAGAAGACTTACAAGTGATATTTGAAGATGGTCTGTTCTTTCCCTAGTTATGTTCTTCACATTACAATAGATAACATAGCAATAATAATGTGAATACTTTGATTCCATTATAAGTCAAACATGTATCGAAGTATGTCAGTTTATGTTTATTTCCATTGGCTTTACAATCGGAGACAACCTCATTCAAGTGTCCATATTTTGAAATGATTCTGGTTTTTAACAAACAATGATTATTTTACTTAGCAAATCGTTTTAACTCCACTTTCATTCGGTGGTGTTTGGGCATAACCCGTTAACTGCAAAATGTTGAATTTACAGGAGAGCCATTTTAAGCTTTGAATTGCCCACATAAATATCAGTTCATTTTTTTGTTTAAAATTGAAAAAAACATTTAAAAATAAATAACTGAAGAAGAATATGACAATACTTAGATTGTCAATTATTTCACTAATTAGGAAAATAAGGTCACTTATCAGTGATCTAACTATGATAAGGTCTTTGGTCATGTTTTCACCAAACTAACCACAGTGTTTGTTCACATATCATCATATTATTACAATAGCGTTTTGAGCATTTTAAGTGAAATATAGATATCGGGTTATTACCAAATGGAAGATAATACTATAGTGACCCAATTTTTACTCTTAACATAAAATGACCAAAAAAGCAGTTATCAGGTTATGCCCAAACAACACCGATATATTTATCTACATAAAATTAATATAAGGAATGTGTCTTTCCTGTCCTTTGTGAAATTCTTTGTATTAATGATTATTTAATAGAGAGGTATGCTAGGTACCACCACCAATGCTGGCAATGCACTGTATGAAAAATAAATGTTTATATAAAAAGGTTTCTTCAAAGAAGTGTGACTTTAATTAAAATGTTAAATATAATGCATGCATGAGCTGAAATATTTTACCATTTCAAATGAGATTGCAGTCAAATAAATACCTTTTCACATTTGGTCGTGATCAAAAACTCTTTGAGAGCGTCCATAGATATTTTGGCAGGCGACATTTTTGTTGCTTGAATATTGGGCACAAATCCATACTTCTCACTCCGTTGGCCGGTGGATGTAGAATGTGCGGGAGGAGACGCCCCGATAAAACATGCCAGCATTGTGTACAACATCGCAAAGAGATCGGAAAACTTCTCGAGGCATATCTTTTGGACGTTTGGCTGTGCAAACATATTGCATAGCGCACTGATAGCCTGGAAATGAATAATTTTAATGAAAAGTATTTTCATTAATTTATTTGAATGTAGTAAAAAATGTATATTGAACAAAATTATAAAAATATGTACCTACATAATATCAAAATGTGGGAATGAAATTATTTTATTCACAAACCATACAAAATAAACATTATAGATATAAAACTAATATAACTTTGTAATAAACAGAAAATAATTACAAGATAAAAAGAACTTTTTATATCTTCTTTTTAAATTTTCTGTTGAATCATAATATAAACTTGACAATTCTTTGTATTAATAAATACTTTTTTTGTACTTGATAGAAATACTGAATAAATATAGAATACTGAAATGTCATTTTGACATTTCATATTGATTTCCATAGTAATGCACGTATATATTAACCTTTTCCACTCGAAATTTTTTTTATAGGTACATACCACCCACTCGAGACTTTTTTCCGTAAAAAGCATAATTTCAATATAAAACATTTAATTGGTGAAAAAAATGTAAAATTTTTTTTTTTTTTATTTCTATAAAATAGATTTATAATGAATATACTGTACTTATTTTTAGTTTATTTATAATTCTTCATTGTGTGGTATTTCACAAAGCAATCTCCAATATGTAATCCTGGCTTATCACAGAATCGAAATGAAATAGCGGTATGTAGAGAAGTGGCTATAAAGTGTAAATCGTCCATACATATAGTTATGACTGTAAATATGGTCCAAATGATTTGCCTTCAAATACACTTGTAATATAAGCATCCGTCTCGTAAATTTTCTAAATTAGTTTCGGGCTCATAACAACTCATCCCCAGTGCGGTACACATTATCAAAAGATTTCTCAAAAAATAATAAATCGATACGTAATAATTTTCATTTGACTCATTAGAGTATTTCACATTATATTTGTAAGGTTCTGAATCGGCATAATATAATAGTAAGTATTGTCATCAAAAACAGTCTATTCAAATATAAAACTGTAAACTATACGAGACGCCCCTGCGCAAGCGAGAACCAATAAAAAAAAATAAACACACTTTAAAATCATGCGTGACAAACAACTTCAGTTCACTCTAGTCTGGGAACGTTCAATAAATAAAATTTATGTGACAAAAAAACATTGCTTGCAAGCAAGCGACCTACGAATAAAAAAAGAGAAGATTCAGATAAAAATACTATGTAGAAATTACGCACGCAGTATTCTTTTGCCGACTTCTTTCTCAGATAAATGTAATAACCTATTATTATTCATTCTAACTGGATTGAAATCGCATTATAAAAATTGCTGAAAATATTACAAAAAATGACTTTATTGGCGTGCCGCCGCTACGGAGGCACTCGGGTAATTCGGGAAACTACGGGATACGCCGATATGGCGGCACTCGAGTGTTAAGGGTTAATAATTTAGTTACTAGGACTGGACACACAAGAAAAAATGTATACTGGACAAACATGAATACGAGCTAATAAAAACGTGGTAAAATAACATTAATTTTATTTAACATAGATTAACCTGCTATTATGTAAAATGTGTCGATGACTGTCAAATAATCTATTGATATGTGCATGGATTCTACTCATTATGATGATTCCTGGCACTTGGCTCATATAAAGATAAGTTGGACAAAAAAGATATTATTAAAAATCAATCACGATATAACGAATTCGCACTCGCCGGAGTCGCGGTGATTTGCCAGATGCATGATCGAATCCACGGCCATGACTTCGGAGATCGGAGCCCTGGGATCAATTTTTGAAATTAGCCCTGTCATAAAACGAATAACCTTGTGTTTACAAAACAAACATTTTTTTAAAAAGTGTGTAAAATTCTCCAATGTTTGTTAATGTTACATAAAATTAATGATCTTATGCGAAAGATATGTCCTGGACAGGGTTATTTGAAATCAGCTTTGATTGGCTAAACTGTCAGCATTTAACGCCGCTTTAAGTCTATGAGACATCGACATATGAAAATTCCTGAAATCTGTCTCAAAAAGAGCGTGGTTAGCCAATGTCTCACTTCAATGGTGTGTTGTTATTATTAGATTTCAATCTTGTACGTACAAGTACTCAATAGTATATTTGAGCATGCAGAGAAGTAATTCTAGTTTATTCTATTGATGGTGTACAATATGCATATATTTGTATATACTAACAGCCAATGATTGGACAGCAACAACTTTCCCGCTGTCATACTTCAAAGATTCTTCAAACAACGGTTCTGTGGTCAACAATTGCATCAGTTGTTCAATTGTTATTTTGGCTATTGACGAGTCGTGTGCCAGAGCACACCAACAATCCTCAACGGACCTAAAAAATAAAATTTATACATAACCCTTGATATAATATGTTGTCATATTTTCAAAAAAGTCCTCAATTCAACATTAATTGTGTGCAAAGCAGTGATGCCAACCGTACTATAATTATAGTACAATACTATAATTTTGATTTCGCGAAAAATGTAAAATACTATAATTTTACGCCAAATATACCAAAATACTAATATTTTAAAGGATTCAAGACGAAAAATGTACTATATATTTTTCAGAAATACTATAATTTTTACGCCTTTGTACTATAATCAGCATAGAAAAATATGGCAATACTGGTGCACAGCTTGGTTTTAATGTTAATTTTTTTTTTCCCATCATATTGTATTTTCATATTAGAACAATATGCCCATTTTACTAGCTGATAAACCCTTTTCTGTAATACAAATAAAATAAAATTGGACATACCAACATTTATTCCTATCATTTAAAAATAATTAGTTTGCAAAGTTGTTGGGTTAGGTAAAAAAAAAACGTATTATTTTGGTGTTTTAAAAGTTACAGATCATTATATATTATGTGAAATTAGATGTAGAATATGTACGTATTTTTTTCTATTAAAAAATCACTCGAACAATATGCAAAAATACCATTTTTTCTTGTGTGCTGCAATTAGGCAGGAATAATGTGATTGTTGTCTCAGTTGCCATCTTTCGTTGGTGTCCAACCTTTAATTTTCAAACAACAAATCTAGTTCTTTTTATCAAAACACACGCTAATGTAGTATGTTTATAGTTTAAAGTAAGTGCCATTTTTTGTATCCAAAAATTTTTTAAATTCGTTTTTAGAGTTTCTATGAAAATTAGAGGTCTTTTTTTGGCCTCATTTTCATATTATGTTACGGCTCCAACACTAAAAAAAGGGTATTCTTCAACATTTTTGAATTTTGAGCATATTACGTGTGACTTATATATAAACTTGTAGAAAATAGGTCAATATTACAATTATTATTCTACGTTCAAATAATGAAAACCACTAACCTTTCAAATGGCAGCGGTTGGACGAGTAGAAACGTAACAACAGCTTTTGGATGATGATTCGCGAGGGTCAACAATGTATCCAGTATTCCATCATGCACACTTCCTTGCACTACTCTTAGAGAATTCAAAATGTACGCCATCACATCATTAATATTCTGATACAAATCTTGCCCCTTGGTTTGCATCAAAACTTTTAGTACAGTATTACAACCGTTGGCTGAAACCTCATCACCTTGCATTCCACCCAGCAGGCTTTCGATCAGCTGAATTGTTTGTTGATAAGGCACTTTGTCACTAATTATGTCAGCCAAACGCGTAACCAGACCCATAAACTTCTCCTGATTATCAGTTGTGATGTCGACTTGAATTTCAGTCAACCGCCGCATGATATCACAGTCTGCATCAATCGTGCGACCTTCATATAATTCAACAATCTGAATCATTATCTTCAAACAGTCGACAGCGATATATCTCACTAGGGTGCTTTTATCAGAACATCTGGGAACCATTTTACCCATGATTAATCCAGTTTGACCGAATCTACTCGGATTCTCGTACGTGAGCTTGATATTTTGGATGAAACAAATCAAAGTAACTTGGACTGATCTCATCGCGGCTGTGCGGATTTCTTGATTCTCATTAGAGATCCATTCATCGAGGATACTTAAAATATCATCGAGGGTGCTCGGGCAAGTCGACTGGATCATGAACTCTTTTATGAGAGCATTAAGCGAGCACAGACTGTCATTCATCGCTTTGGCAAAAATGTCGTTTTCCTTTTCTTCTTCCGCTGTTTCAAATGTCGTCTTCAAATATCGAACAGAGTTAAAAACTTTGCCGCAAAGCGTTCGAAGAACGACGTTTCTCTCTTCCGGTCCTAACTGTTTTGGTAATTGAATGAGAGACATTATGGCTTTGATAACGGGAGAATATAATTCAATATTTGAATTACCGGGAGAGTGATCATACATTTGATCTAAGACTAAATTCAGTAAATTCCATCTGTCTTGCAGTACAATGTTTCCAGTAGTCACATTGGCGACAGCTTTTGCAAGAAAATGAACAGTGTTTAATGCGCTGATGATGAGAATAGGCGTATGTGAGCTCATACGAAGTTGGGTAGCCGCCCAACGGATGGACCCTCCGCTTCTTTCGGTATCCGTCACAACAAGTCGTGATAGAACTTTCTCATCTAAAACCTCCTTAGCTACTTCTCCGTAACATAATGTAATCGAATATCTTATATTGTTAATATCGTTTTCATGTTTGGAACTTTTTATAAAGTTGAAATTCAAAAACTTGTTGGACTTTCTAGAATCTGTATCTTTTGATAGAGCATCCAACTTTTCAACTATCACCATGCCATGCTCAATAGAAGCGATTCCTAACGCTCTCCCTATATGCTTGCTCTCTTCGGGTGAACTATTATGAAGCGCATTGAACAAAACGTCCAGTTTGAAACCGATACTTTTCGCATCCTTAACGTGACATAGCAGTATCGCCAAAAACTTATACAGAATTCCCTTCTGCGGAATATTTTTTTCGCTGTGCGGTATCTGATCTAGTATTTTATGCAGCACGTCTTCAATCCATGCCGTCTCATTCACGAGATATATAGCAGACCGAAACAGATCCAATATCATAGACTCCCAAGCCTTCTCGCAGAATTCTTTCGAGTCTAAAAATGACATGAGTCGTTGTAAATCGAGTTCCCAAGACACTTTCAGATCTTTATGAATTTTTTCACAGTACATTTGTAGGAATACTAAAACATTATGCACCATTTTGTTGTCTGCATGATTTATAAGCAGCGATAGACATCGAACATAAATTGATTCATCGGATGTTGCCATCGTATCTTTTGTGTCAGAAACTGTATTTTGTTTATTGACATCACCTTTCATAAGATGCGTTAGACATTTGCATATTATAGAAATCGTTTTATTGTTATCAGAGGTCAAAAGAGCTTTCAATAACATTGGCCATAAGTATGGCTTGATATTGGTCACGGTGGAAGATAACAAATACAGAGAATTTTCACAATCATTTATGAGATCACTAATATCTCTCTTTTCAATTTGGTTGGAATGGTTATTCGAGTGATTGCATTGTTTTATGATGAAATCAAGCATAATTGCATCATCTTTATTTTTTAAATGTTGGCTATAAGATAAAGCGACGACAGCCTTGAGAAGTATTTTTTTCATTTTGATACTGTGCTCCACGACAATCATACTTTTAAGAACAACAATAAATCTGTCAGCAATTTTATTCGTAGAGGCTTCCGATGAAGTTATCAAGTGCGTTAAAATAATAATAGCTTTAATTCTATCCTCTTCGTTGTTATTTTTTGTCTGTTGGAAAATGTATTCTAACGGACCATCGGGGAAGTTTTTAACAATAATATCGAAACACCTGAGTAACTCAAAATGATTTTTGATTTTCTGCGGCTTGTCATAATCTGGCGACGTTAAAATCAATTGAAACATGGCTTGTATGATCATTTCTATAAGAGGAACTGTCAATAAATTTTCCTGCTTTATAGATTCTCTCAAAATCAACGTAAGCGATTGCGTAACAAAATATGATTCCATGGATGACTTTCGGTAGAGGGCAAGAATCGTCGGTATCAATTTCGGTATCAGTTCTTTGATTTTTTCGATGGGAAGTAAATTAAACATGTGACCCATCGCTTCGAGAACGTTCTCAGCAACTTTCGGTTCGCTCGAATGAACCCAGTGTATGTACAGGACGTCAAATGCGATGGCTATTTCTGTGGAAAAGTTTTCTTTCTCCAAAGAAGATTCCATTTTATCATTATTTTCAAAATAATCGAACAACGCCGTGGAGAAATGGCCGAGTGCTGCAATAAAAAATCATAAAAATCAATTAGTTATTTAGTCATAAACATTGCAACCCAAAATGACAGCAGAGGTTCAAATCATGACTTTATCTTGGTGGAGAGATGTGGTAATTTGACAACTATTTTATTTACAGTTGGGATTCCACCAAACACATTCATTTTTCTACCAATTAAACCATTCGACAAAGCACATTTATATGGTGATTGTACACAGTTAAGCAATCAATTTTTTTAACATATTGGAAGGGGTTTGGGAGTACAACATGTCCTCATTCATCCCAAAAAAGAAAGAATAGCATCAGTTATATTTTTAATATAAAATTTTTCTTACAGTTCTACATGACAGCTATGGTCCAACTAATCAGGTAGTGAAAAAGGGGACACGGACACAAATTGTCATATGTTCGAGCGCTTTATTTCGCACTGCCTGATCAAACGTGAGGCAACAGAGAAGGTGCGTAGTTTCAAATATATAAAAATCAGATGAGCATATTTATGTAAGTTAAGTAATCCCCTTCATAATAATACATTGGTTTACAAACCTCACCAATGCGTTATCATGACAGTAACAACATATAAAAAAAAATGTTACCATATCATTGTAACTCACCATAAGAAAATGCCTGCTTCAACGGATCAGCCTTCAACATTCCGAGAGTGGGAAGCATTTTTGCAAGAATCGGCTTGATGTATGGAACAGTTCCATTTATATTAGTCGCTGACAGAGATCCTAATGTATGCGGAATAGTAAAATGGGGAATCACTCCAGGTTTCAGTAATAATAGCAAGGGTTCTATTACCTAAGAAAAAAGATAACAGAATAAGTTAAAATAGAGTTATGATATTCTGGTCATTACAAAAGACAACACCTAACATGGCATTAGGTTTTTGGGCTAAAACAAATATACTTTCCAAATTTAATAATAGTAATATATCTTCGTGTGGACAAATAAAATATAAAATACGCATTTTTAACAATCAGGAAACACACTAAAAAGCCACATATTTTTAAATGTTAATAACCTTTAAGTAAAATAGCGCCGCAGACGACTTTTTTACTATAACTTCGCCGAGCCCCCCCTCTAAGCCTGGGCCCCAGGCTAGAAACATGTCAGCCCTCCACTTATAGTGGCCATTGTTATAACCTATGGTGGGAAATCTAGATCCTACCATAATAATCTTTCTGAAAATATCAGAAATACTGACTTGTAAGATTTTCCATTTTTTTCATGCATAAGAAGAATTACCTCAACAGGATAAAAGTTTCCTATGGCAACAAGAATTGCAGACGCTGTCATTTGCACAGACGGGATGTAATCAGCATTTGAGATCATATCATTTATAATTATGTCAGTTGTACTCTTCACAGTATCCTTGGATAGACTTTCACCCTGTTGCATGCAGACTTGTTCCATAACACTAAAAATAGAAGAATAGCAATACAATAAATATCTTCATATATAAATTTCAACATAGAATGGTATTCGAAATACAGTAAAACCTCGTTAGTAAGAACACTGATAATTCGAAATTCGCCGTAATTCGAAATTTTCCCGAAAAAAAAGTCCCTTGAACATTATTTTCATATAAAACCATACCTTTAATTCGAATTTCGTAATTTGAAATGATTTCAGAGTTCCTGGCATACAAAAATATTCAATAAATCGTAATAAAGTACACTATTTCATGAGCCAATCATTGAAAATTGTGACCGACTTTTCTTAAAAAATCAAAAATTACTTATTTTAAGAAGGTAATAATCCTGACATTTTATGAGCCAATTCGGTAGGCACATCTATGATCGAAAACAAAACTAATGAAAATCAAAATTTTTTTTTTCAAAATTTTAATATTTTTACCTCATACATATTTTCATAATTCGTAAATCGAATTTTTTTTCGATTTTCGGTCCCATGGAATTCGTATTAACGAGGTTTTACTGTAGTTAAATGTTTGAAAATTGATAATTTTTGTTTATCAGTGTCTGCACAACTTCTTCTGTTGTATGAGTCGTGGAAGAAATGCATGTAAGTACATTTTTCCAATCCACACCCTGGTCACTGTTATGGTTGTGTAATTGGCTTTCAACATGCTAATGTTAAAAGGATGAAATTCATTAAATACATTATTTTTATTAGTTGATTTATTTCATGAGCTCAATATTGTCGATCTTAGTTTTACTATTTTTATATGATTACCTGCTGATGTTTAATGGTGTCGTGCGTGTGTGATGTGCACGGTCCGAATCGGGTGGGGACCCAATCTGATTCCCAATCTGTGCCCACCATTAGAGTATATCGTCTCTGTTCTGGCAGAACACACTAATTGGAGAATACTAGTTTTAAGTAATTTGACTTTGAAGTTGTTAAAATGTTTGAAATGGTCTATCATGTCAGTTTATTAAGGCCATGCATTAGTTGAGGCACGGTCTAAAAAGATCGTTGCTAGGCGATGTGCGGATTGCGGGTCGCGGGTGCAAAAGACGCCTGTCAAACGAAATATTATTTCTCATATAAATCCAACATACGTCCATTTTATGTTCTGTTTATTATTCTATTAGTAACAATAATAATATATTCATTGACATGTTTTCTTTTTTAAAGTAAATGGGTAACGTTTTTAGTCATCTTTACACGATTTTAGAATTAATTGGCCCGTCGCCATCACGCAGCAAAGTGACGTATGTCTAACTCGACGTTCTCTCAATGAATGCGAAGCGAGTACAAAATTTCATCGCGCGTACAGTTGAAAATTATTTGGCGTTTCACTGATGCGTCACCTTAAGTAATCTTAAAAAGAATGACTTTAAAATAAAGACTGTTTATTTATTAAGAAGGTTTCCAGACGGTAAAGTTTGAAATAAGGAACATTTTGGTATAACTAAATCAATATATCATTTTTTCGAATTAGTGTCTTCTGCCAGAACAGTGACGATATTTAAACAATTAAACAAAATTCGCAAACTCACTGGAAAATATTCGCAAGGTGTTCATTGTCAAATTTCTTCCTTGACTTCCGGAAGCTGCAGCATGTTGTTAGAACTTCATTAGCTTTACCTCCGGATCCAATCTTGCACAATGATTTGTAGACAGCATCATTCACCGTGTCATCTTTATCATTGATTGTCTCAAGAAGTGCTATGATACAAACTGAAAATCATTCCTTAATAAGAAGTCTATATCCAAAAACTTATATATCCACATATTATCAGTGGCATGTGGTCCATAGATGCTGTGGATACGGAGCATGCCCAGAAATATTCGATAACTTAGTATGCAATAATATTGATGTGTATTTACCAACTGTACAATCGGATGGTATATTTTATTAAACTGCATTTTTTTCAACAGCATTTTATTCAATAGTAGGTAATTATTTATTGTACATTGTGATTGTGTTACGTTGTATATTTTGTGTTACTAAAGTTCATTTTGACTTTCTGTCTCCTAAATAATATTATAATATGTAACGAATATAGTTTTATTTAATAAAATTCAACCCACGAAGCTCAGGAATGCTGATAATTTCTAGATTCGTAAATATTCGGTATATATGGATTTTTCAAATAGCATGCCCACAAGCAAACCTCATCGGATACCACTGGTATATATTCAATGTATAATTTCACACAATATGTAATATAATATAGCTTCCGAGACCCTTCACAAGAGTATAAAAATATCTAATAACTTTATCGGTACTTCAACTAATAAAAATGGCCATGTTATTCTAATTTGAAAATACAATAAGATGATAAAAAAACTAACGTTAAAGATAAAAATGTTATTTGCACAATAAAATATTACTTAATATACAGGTTTTTGAAAATAAAAAGCACCTCATATACTTGTTCGCTCAGGTATTTCATGTGATTTATTTCAATAGTATAATAAACATAAAACAAATTATTGTTCAAAACATTGCACTCTCGGTGGCACCCGGAGTACATGCCCCAGACATGTAATGAGTATTTATGACGTGGTTAATCAATGTACCCTTAACATGGATGCTGTCTTTCCTCCTTTACCCTGCAGCGATACTATAGGAACGATCTAAATAGTACAAGTCTGACTTACTTACTCTCTTACTCTGTGTCCAGAAGTAGTACATGGATCGAACAACATGGGAGTCTACGTTAACTTAGGTTAGGGTAATATTATAATACAGTCGAACTTGGTTATTACGAGGAAGACGGGACCAACTGAATTTGCTTGTTATAAGCATTACTCATATTGTTACATAACATTTTTTGCGCCACGTTCTATTTAAGCATAGAACATAAAAAATCTGAAAACCATCGTAAAAATCACCGAAACAAGCATGGCATTCATAAACTACAAAAGAAGTTGTTTATTGTAATGAAGTGCTGAGCCACCGGTGCTGGTAGGTACCTACTGACTTCACAAAGCTTGGATTTTTTACATGCAATTTCAACTATATGCGTGGATACTTTTTCAATATTGTCGGCAAAAACACCAACTAGGTACTTACGACACTTAACTAGTGTCATAAACGTAATCCGATCCCGGTGGCATCGGTCTAGTTAACTGCTCGGTCGGATTTTATTGCTTAGGGTCGAAAATGTTGTTTTTAAACGATCGACACATTAACAGTTTTGCTCGGTATACCCGAGAAGTAGTTCATTATAGAAGTGAATAAATGTATGGGGAAAATCATAAACTAAAATGCCTACGAATGTTTCCTCATTAAATCCGAGATCTCGCTATCTCCGTGATCGTAATAACCGAGTTCGACTGTACTACATATCGTCATTCTGGTTACGCTGTTTTGAGAAAAAACCAAACCAAAACCTAACACAACCTACTTATTTTTGGGTTAAAGTAGGTTGTATTAGGTTTCGGTTTGGCTTTTCATCTCAAAAGACCTCAATCACAAAAACGATATGGAGTGTTACAAAATTACCTATATTAGTATTTCCAACTTTCTTCGGGAAGGTGGAACGATCCTCCCTAACCCTACAATGCTGCTATGGATACAATCTATATAAGTCAGAGATTACATAGTAAGAAGTGCAGGAGATTGGCCGATATAAGCGTGAAAGAGGGGGTGAGTGAGCGTTTTTCACATTTGTATTGATATATGAAAGAGGATAGCGAATTAATATTAGTATACAAAATTACAACAGTCTTGTGTGTGATACTCAGCTAGCTGGCTTACTGATAAAAAAATAATTGGAGTAACCGAATCTGATGTGAAGCGTGATGTCAAGGTATTCAATATAGATAATTTTAGCTCCGAATATAATTTCTGAATCAATTATGAAGTGTGTTATTATCTCTCAATTCTGGCGATTGCCTTTAACTGCGCCATAAAGGCAGAGGTAGGTATAGATTGATAACAAAATACTGAAACATATTATAACAAAAAGATAGTAAAAGTTTAGACCTCTTAACTCAGCATCGATGTCGTTATTTGCCATTTTAGCTACGAACTAGGCTAGTATGATTTTAATCAATTTATTTTGTTTTATATTTATTTGGCTTCCATAAAGCCGATAATATTTTACGACTGAGGCGAACTGTCAAAGTCAAAACAATATTCTGTCACGGTTTTCGATCACGGTTGTCAGTGTCATCGATAATAATATGTAAGTGCTAAATGGCAACATTTAAATGTCAACTCGTAAAAATGTATAAATTTTCAATACAATCACGAATCTTCAATACAAAGTAGATGAAATTTTATTACGAAACTAGAATTAGATTTTTTTATTACAATTTTTATTTACCAACCTACTTTCACGGATGGTTTCGAGTGATTTTAACAACCATATAGAATGAGAATCTTAGTACCTTAGTGATGCCAACCGTACTATAATTATAGTACAATACTATAAATTTGAATCCGCGAAAAATGTAAAATACTATAATTTTACACAAATATGCCAAAAAATACTATAATTTTAAAAGATTCGAGAAAAAAAATGTTCTTGTACTATAGTTTTTCAGAAATACTATATTTTTACCGATTTGTACTATAATCAATACAGAAAAAGATGGCAGCACCGGTACATAGCAACATATCAGTGTGGTCCATAGGCAATATACGGAAGTGCTGTCTCATTATCTATGGTGCTTCGATTCGTAAGTTCCATACAAGAAGATTCCCCCTTATAATAATTTTATCAATTATGTCAATTATTGACACCATCTATTGGTGTGACTAGAAGTTTTGACTATGACAGAGCCATAGATCCGAACCCAAAAAAGTATTTATAATTATAAAAACGAAATTGTGAGAAAAATAAATAAAAGTCGATATTTTAATTCAGATACACTTTATTGCAATGATAAGTATATTGACAAATTATGAACACTTCCTGTCAGATTGATGACGTCATTTATTATTTCATATTATTGTGTTCCATTATAAATTTTCATCGCTTGCTGTTATTCTCGCAGTCAAAACCTCAACGATCGACAACACATTGATGTAGATTCTGAAACAATAATTTTGAAATGTACCTACTTTATGTCAAAATATAAAATGACAATGGTCACCATTTACACTTTTGTAAGAATGCGCAAATATAATTTTATATAGGTAGGTACGTAATTTACTCAAACATAATCTTCTTTATATACCTACATATTTTTTAAGTTTGCGTTGGTAGATTTTCAAACGTGAAAATTACAATAGGTAGGTACTATCATTATTTATAGCTAAACCAAGAGATGTCACGGAGACTTGAAGATTTTGAGATGTGGCTGTATAGATGCATCCTCAAAATTCCTTGGACTGACCGGGTGACAAATCTTGAAGTTCTCAATCGAATAGGGACCGAGATATTCTACGTAGTATCAAAACCAGGAAACTACAATACCTTGGCCACATTATGAGAGGACAAAAATAAAGCATTCCCCAACTTGTCATTCAAGGAAAGATCAATAGGAAGCATAGCAGAGGACGGCGCCGCATTTCGTGGCTTAAGAACCTCCGTGATTGGTACAAGTGCAGCTCCACCGAACTGTTCCGGGTAGCAGACGACAAAGATAAGATCGCCTTGATGGTGGCCGACCTCCGCTAGGGGATGGCACAATAAGAAGAAGAATTAATATTTCGATGCCACGACTGCAAAGGGGCATACAAGCGTATAATTCCTATAAACATAATAATATAATAAAAGTAGACTTACCCATTAACTTATTTTATCAGCTATTGGATTGCAAAACCCATTTTATCAATATGGTTTAAAAACGCCGAACAGCAATATTATTCTGACACTATTACATAATATTATTATACCTAATTTATTGACACGCATATTATGTCAACTCGAAAAATATTGCACGACTGCTTTTGTTTTGAAAATATCATGTAGAATTGACATGAAATTTGAAAGACTGATCGAAAGCTCGAATGTTGATTGGCTGGACCATGGGTGAGTTCTGATTGGTTATTGAAATGGCTATGTGTCATGCGACTTCGTGTGTGACCGTGCTGCCATCTATTCTGATAACGGAGTATTTCTGATGTATTCACGTTCGCTGTATGGAAGTTTTACCCCCCTGTCTAGTACTGTCAAATCGTGAGGAAAGAAGTGTCAGAATTTTCACCTGTGCATAAATAATAATTCTGTAGAAATTGGAGAAGACTGAAATTAATTCGTAATACTTTCCAGATTGTAGGATTGTGACAAACCTAAAATGTCGGCGACATCACTTCATAAATTAGCTCTGATCGTGGGATTTACACTATTATTCCACTCAGCTTACTCAGCTGCCCAACGTAAATATTAAAATGGTTCCATTTATTGTGTATTTCTTATTCCAATTCAGTTAAAACTACTGTCGAACACTCTACCATTTCTATCCTTAGAATTAAAACTTACCTGATGAATTGACACACACATAAAATAATTTATAATCTGCTCTATTATGTACCATTTTATTTTATTTCCAGATCGATCATATTTAAGAATCACAGATCAGGAATTCACAAGGCTACCTTTAGATGTAAGTCAAAAATATTTAACTTGGAACAAAATATATATTTCAGGAAAATATTAAATTTATTGTGGTTTAAACCCACATCCATCACATTTAAAATGATGAAAGATGGTTGAAATACACGATTGTTAATAAATTTCCGCACACTTGCACAATATGACTCGATTGTTAATGAATTGCAAAAAGCCAGCTTCACCCCATACTGCAATTAAAGTTCATGACGGTCATCTAAAATCATCAATATTTACTATCAAAACGTTTGTGGGCTCAGGACAAAGTCAGTTGAGATGCGTAATACTCCCACGGCGAGTGATTTTTCAGTCATATGCCTTACTGAAACCTGGCTCAATGATTCGATTTGTGACAGTGAACTTTTCGAAAGTGGATATATTGTATTTCGATGTGATCATGCATTTGGTCATAGGGATGAAGCATGCGTAAAAAGGTTCGCCAACCCTGTTCTAGACTATACCGTAAATCCTCAGTAGGTCCAGATGGTATTCCTCCATGGGTATTGAAAGGATGCAAAAAAGTTTTTTAAGTGACCGGTTCATAAAAATGGTTCGGTCTCTGAAACAACCAATTTTCGCTCATTGGCTGTTCTATCTGCACCGGTCAAACTATTTGACTCTTTTACACAAATACGTATATAAACATGTGGATGGTCAGCTGACTGATGCTCAACATGGTTTTTGTTTAACTCGGTAAACAGTTACCAACCTTATTACATACACATCTCATTCACTTGAAAAACATAGTCAAGTGGACGCAATTTATACGGATATGTCAAAGGCTTTTGATCAAGTTGATCATGATATTCTTCTAACTATACTAAGTGCAGGCAGTTCTATTAATTTTGTAAATTTTTTCACATCATTGTCAATATGTCGAGTAAGCTGGGTATCTGATGTCTTTCAGGTGTTTAATTTCATCAAATTTTGGACCAATTATGTTCCTCATATTTTATCAATGATATTGTGAATGCCATGGATGAAATTGAGTTTTTACTTTTTGCAGATTTAAAATTATATGCACCAATTCGCAAAAAGTTGCAACAAAATCTCTGTTCACTTGAAAGTTGGTCAATAAAGAATAAACTAGAATTTAATACCGACAAGTGTTACTTTTTCTAGGTAAAGAACTCCGATTAAATATAATTATATGTCAAAAAGTTCATTAAAGCACCAATCTGAGGCGAAAGATCTTGGCATAATTGTTGAATCTTCGCTATCTTTTCACTCGCATAATATAACTTCTACAGCTCTATGTGCAAGTAAACTTCTAGGATTCATCATGCAACCAGCCAAACCATTCAAGAATCCAAATGTCATACTTACACTCTGTCTTGTTAGTGTGTAGTATTCTTGAATATGGGTCTATTATCTGGAGTTCCTATGAAGTTTCTTCCAAGCTTATTTTAGAGCGTGTCCAGAAGAAATTTCTTCGAAGGCTTTATTTTAAGACGCGTAATTATTTTACTTTCAATAATTCGTCAAACGATTACTTTCCAACTGCCTTTCTACAAGGCATGCTCACTTTTCACTCTCTTGAATCTCGTAGCTCACTTCTGCTCTTGAGACATTTTTGCCTGCTATCGCGATTGATGGTTTCCAATCCTAGCGTCCTAAAGAATTTAATTTTTTTTTGTTCAAGTAAATTACCTATGTGGTTGCAGCCATGACCCTATTCTGGGTCAGAACTGTTTACTCGAGTCAAGCCTATCAGGCACCATTGGCGAGGGGTGCAAAACTAGTCAATGCGCTCCCTACAGACAGACATTTTCAGTGATGTACTGTGCATTTTGTTTTTTGGAACTTTATTGTACTAAATAAAATTGTTATTTATTTTTTCTTCTCTATTGTGAGGGTAATATCTGTTATAATGTAAATACCATCTTGTAAACGTCCTACTAAACATTGTTAAATCAAAAATAACCCCGCATTGAGACACAGATATAATATTCAATTAACTTAGTGTAACACACAGATCTGTGGCTCCTTTGTAAATTCAATAACTCTTTAAAAATCATTTTTCAGATTATCACCCAGGGAATCGTCAGTCTGTTCATGGTGATGTACGGTGTACTCCAAATTGCTGGCAACTTCTCAGAGATACATGCGACATTGGGGCTCGAGAAGAAAACTTGGGAGGATCAGCGCAACATTCCTTCCTTCTACACTTTCAACCATAGAGGTCGCGTTTTCAACCCTGGATATTCACCACTGCCTGTGAAAGCAGACTTGGAGGATTTAGAATAGTATACAATATTTTATTTTAATAATCAAATGTATTGTAATTAAAGACATAATTTAATATTAAAAGTATTTTTATTTATCAAACAGTTTTGTCAATATATCCCTTACACGAACAACATATAAGAATAAATTTAAATTTTTAATAATGCTTGAAGTTTTTTACTACCCGCAAAGAAAATCTTCGATCTAATCATTTATATCAGTAACTGTACAATTGGATGAAGTGCTGGAATTTATGTTTTTCGAACACAGAAAAGTATTCAATTATAATAAAACAATCTGAACAAGATACTTTATTTGTTAAATAAAATAGGCACAGATTATAATACATATTAATTCGGAATAATAATTTCAAGACCTGGTGGTAAACTTTAAGACCTGAGATATTTACCCAATCATTGGGTAAGGCACAGAATCAAATACGCAATGAAAAAACAACATGCATTTTTTAACCAGCTGCAGGTTCAAATGCGTCCTACGGCCACTCTACCAATTAGGCGAATGTATATCCAATCTGTACTCAACTCTTGTGGGAATAGTAGAGTTGGCGAATTATGTGAGTTCTTATTTACAGTCATTGTAAATAGCTTTTAAGGTTTAGTCATTAGTGCAACGTTTCAATGCCTTTGGTTAAACCTATGATTGAAGTGTATGGTATTATACAACAAATTATCGGGACCAATAACATATAAAATAATAAATCAAACTTCAGTCATTCACATTCATAACAAAAACATATGCAGATGCATCCAATGTGGAAACTTTAATGCAGACGAATAGAATAATTCTCACCGCTATTATTTCTGTTATAATATACTTATTATTTAATGATGCCCGTTGGCATGAGTGTTTTTTATAGTCACAATATAGGAAAATTCAATTCTATTGCCGTCCTCTGCCGCCACCCCAACTACCTCCGCCGCCTCCCCTGCCTCTTCCGCCACCGCCGCCGCGTCCACCAAATCCTCCTCCCCCGCCTCGTCCTCCGAAACCTCCGCCGCCACCTCGTCCTCTGAATCCTCCACCGCCTCCTCTGCCCCCGAAACCGCCACCACCCCTACCGCGGCCTCCGCCCCTACCGCCTCCCCCGCCGCGCTTACCCACTCCCGGCGGCTGCGGGAGGAATCTCTTCAAGGGCAATAATTTCGCGGGATCGATATATAGATCCTGTTTAACTTTGAAACTTTTACCGTTAAGATTTTCACTCAGTTTGATGGAGACGTAATAATCCCTGACGGTGCCGAAGATCTCGTCTATCTTTCCAATTTGCTCCTTGTTTTCTAGGTAAATTGGGGCGTTGAAGTAAGGTACGTCCTCTATGTTCACTTTGCAGACCAGGTCGTCTTGCACGGTGTATTCGTAGTGGCCAAGTGGGACGACTTGTTCGGGGGGGCCCTGGTCGTAACTCCGACCGCCGAAGCCTCCTCCGCCACCGCGGCCTCCCCTGAAACCACCTCCCCCTCTGCCGCCGCCACCGCGACCACCGCCGCCGTAGCCTCCACCGCCGCCCCCGTAACCACCGGAGCCACCGCCGCCGCCATAACTTCCTCCTCCTCCTCTGCCGCCGCCGTAACTTCCTCCGCCACCACCGTATCCTCCGCCGCCGCCACCACGCCCGCGGTACGACATGATGAGAAAAAAGTTAAATAGTAAACTGATCTGAAATAATCAAAAGCGTTTGCCGATTTGTAAACTGAACCCTACTTTTTGTTGACATGTGTCAAAGCACGTGTATGCTTATTTCATAGACAAAATTAGTAGAAATAATACATAGACAAAAATGAAGCATCTCATATTCACTGGAACCAACGTCAGTATACCTACTTTATAAAATATTATTCACGAAATTTTCCACGTCCTATGTTTTTAGAGTGCGTCGAAACAATTTACCAATATTCTTAATACGAATAGGTATTTAATAGTTATTTTCAAGGCATGCTCGCATTTCATTTTTTAAAGCTAAAGGATATATGCTAAGAGCGTTTTAGTGTCTATGATCAAATCTATGCCATTCCGACATAATATACATACACATTGTATGAGAGCTATGACATCCTATTTACACTCTGTGACACCCTGTGACACAGGACGCCAACATAAGAAACGGGTTTTTCGACATATATATGACCGATCGTCATAGAGTGTATTTGAAACATTAGTCACGTTTGATAGTAAAGCGCCTGTACGTACTAAAATAAACGTACCAGTAGTTGACAACTTAAGAAAAAAAATCAACAAAAATAACGATTAACGTTAAGCATTAGACCGCATGTTGTCAAAGCAAGTCTACTCATAATGGATCAAATGTCTGAATTAATATCATAAGATAAAAATTAAGAAAGGGTCTGTTAAAAAAATGTGTTCAATTTTTCAAAACCATGTTGCTGATTCAGTAGTTGGCCATCCAAAAAATTGAAAGTTCCAGTAGTTGACCAATTTTTCAGTAGTTGGCCATGTCTTATCAGGAGGCTTCATGGCGAATCTGTCATCAGAGTTGCCTCAGGGCTTCCTGTCAGACCACTCTAGCCCATAGCTACTTGAATCAACTTGGTAGCAATGGGCGGTTCAGGAACAAGTTACATAGGAGAGGATTTTGTTTGACAGCCAATCATCAGCTTTTTTCGGGTAACAAGCAAAATTAGTTACTTCATCAAAGTAAAAATAAGTACAAAAATATATTTATTTTAGCAAATAAGTACATACTTACTACATAGTAACGCATAGGCTCAGTACTTACCAAAATAAAACTTAACATAAATATCCTTAGATATTCCAAATATAAAGTCCAATTTCGGAACTGAATAAACATTACGAGTTTTGCTTACTTATGTCGGGTCATTTATGTGGGATACTACCGCCATCCATTCTTAGCTAAATACATCTGGCCGCTCTGGCCATTTCCATAGTCTCCCGCACTTTTGCATTGACGAAATAGTAGCTTCTACTTTAGAAATATGGACGATTTTCCCCGGGAAGTATTATAATAATATAATGTTCATTAATGACTTTCATAACGGGCAGCCACCGAGTATTTTAATTTGGGCTAAAGCTTTCATCACTAGACTCATGCCATTCAGAGTCTGAAATGTCAACACTTGGGTTAGAAGAAACAGAAGAAAACGCATTTTCTTCTTGACTGTTTTCAATTTTCCCATTTTTTTCTTCCTTTGCTTGCTCATTCAGTTCTTTCTTTCTTTGCCTCTCTGCAGCTCGTTCTTTTTTCAACCGTTCCATTTCTTCTTTCTTCCTCTTTTTGTTTAGGAAATACTCCTGGCACAGTTTACCGGAAACAATAGTGGGGATTTTTTCCTTTTCACCTTCTTCTTGAAATTTTCTTCCCCATTACCGGGGAAGAAAAAATGTCTCTTGAATGGACTAGGTACGAACATTTGATGGACCAGCCACGGGTTCACTGGCGATTGGAGACGAATCACCATCACAAGTCGTTAGACCAGCCACAGGTGGCCTAGGAGATGAAACATCATAATAACTCAAAGTATTCCAGGCGGCCAAAGACAAATATCATCGGATTCCTCTTCTTGCAATGTCTCATCGATGAGTCTGACCGGCTCAGGAGGAGTGATATATTCCAACTCATTTTTTACTTTTCGCCACAGTGCGAACAGTGACTTGTCATCTTGATGAGGTTCTTTGTTTTTGCGGAATGATTCAAGATTTTCCTCATCAATGTTTTTCCTCAAGAACTGCAGTCCTCTCTCTAAATACCGCTTGCGTTCCTCTGATGTAACCATTGAAGGCACGCTTTCAGATTCTCCTGGTACTGTTACAGCTTGAGGGGTCTATTTACAAAGTCCACATTTGACCCCTAGGTCATCTACTGCAGTGCTCCGCAACCTTTTCTCACCCACGGCACACAAAAGGTCTTCCCAGAATTCCGCGGCACACCACACGTAAAACAAATAATACACCAAAACATGGACCCCACATCCTGAAGGGGGACCCAGGCCAGGATCTTTGGCGGGCACCCTACCTATCGCTAAGGTTAAAAACAGTGTGATACTCTAATATAGCGTTTTTCAAATAGTGTATGAGGTTAAATTAATGGAATTCATTGTATGTTCAGCGATTTTTTGTGTGGTTATATTATAATAATCTAATTATGGTTAGTTGTCGGGTTAGGAATAATTAATTGTCGAGCATTGACACAATAATAATTAAATGTATCCTACAATAACATGTTTTAAAATATTAATATCAGTGTAGTAAAATAGCGCCGCAGGCGATTTTTTTTATTTGAAAATGGGAGCTGAACTGCGATTGCCTGCGATCCGAGGATATTTTTTATTAACCGAAATCCAGAAAATAGACAATGGAACATCGGCGAAGTTCAGTTTTAGCGTCCCATCGTATATCAATTAAACAAACTCCTCTCGAATTTATAAGAAAAGCGCTTCTATAGAATTTTCAGCACTGGTTGCAAAAGTATGCGTATCCAGTCGCATTGATTGTGTGAAAGTAATGATGAAATTTCTTTTGCAGCAGAGTTAAATGTTTTTGAGACGGATCCAAAATTAATTGCTTGTTTTCAATGGTGGTCTGGTAGGTCCTTTGGTATATTTGTAGAGACCTTTGTGTTAACTCCTTCTGCCAAAATTCGAGTTTATTTTTGAACCCTTCTAATTTATCAAAACACGTCAATATATTTTCATTCTGACCATGCATTGTTTTATTAAGTTCATGAAGGTGCTCAACTATATTACCAGCCATGTAAGCAAATTTGGCTATTGCACCGCGGCACACCTAGCATCGTCTCGCGACACACTAGTGTGCCGCGGCACACCGGTTGCGGAGCACTGATCTACTGGGTAGAACCATCATGGACACTTTTAATTAATAAATAATCATCGTTCCACACGAATGTAAAAATTGTTCAAAACTAAGTGATATAATTTTAATTAATTTATTGAGTAGTCGACCGTCCCCGGTCAACCACTGAAAAAGTATTTAAATTTTTTTGAGTAGTTTACCCCCCCACAAACTTGCTTCCTTGTAAATATAACTTGAAAATTAAAAATGATCTCGATACTTCAATATTATGACTGTCCGTGACATTAACTTGATATTATGAAGCCAAAAACATTAAATTGCCGTATGCTTACATCCACTGATATCCTTAACAATTTACTTAAGAAATTAAAAATAAAATGCTTACGGCGTGATGTGTTGTTTTGAAATAGCTTATATGACGCTCCTATGACAATATATGGTGAAGTATTAGTTCCTCAATCCGACCACAGATGGCTTCACTTGTCTAAACTTTACAATTTAGAGCAATACCGCGTCTACGTTTCTTATTTTCGGCATTTTTATTGAAAAAAGGTCAACTATAACTGGTACATGGTCAACTACCGGTACATTACCTTACTGTATGGAAAAATTCTTAATAATGTGAATATTAAATTAATTGTGCGTGTACACTGTACACTATTATAAATAATAGCAATCTTTTTGTTCTTCACATCCTCGTATCATTCTGACATCTCAGCGCCAAATTGAATAGAGAGGGCGATCAATGCACACGGTACTCCAAAAATGTTCTGTTTTATATTATTTATTTTTTCTACCTAGGTAGTACCTACCTACCTACTTATTTATTGCATTGCATTTTAATTCTTGTGTTTTTTCAATCTAAATTTTAACTGTTGAATGTCTTAAATGAGTAATTTGTATTATTCAAACTATTACGTTTTAAATAAATAAATCCTAATCATCTATAATTTAAAAACTTATTTATTATCATAATAATAAAATAACATAAATGAAAATAGTCTATGCCAAACTGCATTCTGCACAGCATTCAGTGTTAACAACCGTACTATAATTATAGTATTTGTACTATATGTTTGGTCAGCGTACTATGTACGATATTCATAAAGTACCTATTATAGTACGCCTAAAATACAATAATTTTGGATATTGTATTTTTGACTTTAAGATTTAATTTCGACATTACAAAATACGCAGAAAGTACTAAAATTTCGATATTTCTGTACCTACTACATTAAATTCGTGAAAAGTACTATAATATCGTAATAGAAGAAACTTTGACGATCTGAGAAAAAGTTGATTGAAAGAGGTAAAAAAACCTTTGACTTTGATTTAAAATGAAATATCTTGAATTCGCCGGTAAGCATTTTGGTCGGAAGAGACATACTTAAATAAAAAGAGCCTCGGTATTTTATAAATTCTCCGTCATTTTTTTTGTAAGAAATCATAAGCCTATACATTTCAATTGATGTCAACCTGTACTATAATTTTTGCCGAAATACTATAATTTCTTGGACCGCGTACTATAACTCCATGACAAAAAGATGGCAACACTGACATGCATTCAGCATTGCGATTTTCCATTGTCAATAAATAAAATCAACTGTGAACTGACGTTCGTTGGTTCGCGAATGACGGTTGACTGTTTTTGAATGATATTGTGACTGATGATGTCCTATAAGTTCGAAACACTATCAGAAGTGATATTGTAATAATTAAATGCATTAAAAACCCAACCTATTTACCGTAACGCAATCGAGTGAATTACGTGTGAGGTACGTAGATAAGGCGACTGAAAGTTTGTGAAAGCGTTCATATTATTTATCTGACCTGTCATTTTTAATTTTAGTATTTATTTTATCATTGATTAAAACACATATTATACTAGAAACACTGATATCAAATCAGTGAAATGTTGTTGTAAAATATGGGTTAGTATTTTTTTTAATTTAGGAAAATTTATTATCCATGCACTTTATTTATCATTTTTCCTTTCGTTCGCGCGTAGTGTAGCGTACGAAACAAAGATACCTATATCGCAATCCTTGAAGTTGTTTTACTGTCGTCACTATAATAATATGTATTTTTGTGTAATAATTGTAGAATATGGCAGATATCTCAGCACTAGAGGAAGAAATCCAACAACTCAAAGTTCAAAACCTTGAATTGGCGCAGTCACTAAACCACTGGAAGGTGCAATGTAAACTTTTAGAACAGGAAAAGATAGAAACAATGAAGGAAAATAATTATTTACTCGCAGAGAGAAATGTAAGCATAGATAGTGTACTAACTCTTTTTATTGTTATTATTGCATTGAATGGCCATTTACATATTTACATAAAAGTGGAATAAGTACCTACTACAAAAAAAAAATGCGTTTTATTAAATTAAACAACAATACATATTGTTCATTTTATATGTTGCTGTTAACTGCTTAACACTAGATATTTCTTAAAACTAATCCATCATCGGATAATCCAAATCTAAATTAAGTTTTATATTTTCAAAGCTCTGAGTTGTTTTGGGCAAATGGTAAAATTTATTATCAACTACAGGGGAACCCCGATTTTACATGCCCAGAATTCACGTTTTCTCACTATTTGCGTGTAGTTACTGCAGTACTGTTTCATTTTAGTACGTTTAAGTTACGTCTGAAATATTAAAAATCCAATGTATTCGAACACATTCAATTCAATGAATGCATGGCAATCATCGGAATGGCTTGTCTGTAGTGTCAGTTTTTTCTGTTTACACTTGTTTAAATAAAGGAACAAGGGACATTCTCGAAAAGTTGAAAGAACACTTTGACACAATATGCTCCAAACCGCCATATTGGTATTTCATGGGCTTACAATTACAAAATATCAAGTTTAACACCGAATTAGTATTCAACATCAACATACAAGTCGAAACTAAAAATCAATCAAATCTGACAGTAATTATGGAAAATTGATTTAGAATATGGGGGCTCCTGGGTAAATTTTATAGCGGCTCAATATCATAAAAATTACTCTTGGAATATGGCTATTCATCATGCCAAATTTTATGCTATAATACAAATGTGCACAATTATTTAGGTACACCTCCGGACTATAGGCACCTAACTATTATATGGTAATTTTACTTATGCGATCATCGCATGTGACATCTTAAGATATGAAGCTTGAGCATATCTTTTTGCACAAGCAAATTTCTCAAATGAGTGGTCCCACTGTTCAGCTGTCAAAATTAGATCCCAGATTACCTGACATAATGATTTGCAAAACCACATAATTATAAGCTCTTTCTCGTTTCGAATTTCGAAAATTAAATAATAATACTTAACTTTCAACATATTTTATTTAAACAACGTGTTTTGTTTAAGGTGAATTGAGTGATAGTTACCAAATGCTTTATTATAAACATAACCGTAAACTCACATAAACAGCATTTATAATTTTACGAGAACTTCAATGTCCTTGTCTAAAATAATATTTATTGCTAATTATAATAATGACTGAAAATACGGTATATTTAACACATTCATTGCTGACCAGTTAATTACCACAACTCGGTCACTGCTAAAGACACGCCAATAATTGCATGAATGTTTATTTGACAATCATAATATCTGCGTGACTAGGTTTGTCATTTTGAAAAGCAATATGATAAAATAATATTATTTTTTGTAATAAAGTACTAACATGAAAATAATATCATCTATTCTGTTTATCATGCTATTTGTAACATACTTACAAGCGCAGTTTGATATTCTATAATTGAGTATAAATAAGTTATTGTCGTTTTGAACTGACTGTCAATTTATTATGATATTATACACAGAAGAAGTTAGGTCACCCATAGATGGCAGCGGGAGGGGCAGAAAGGTAGGACCACTCGTTGTCGCCATGTTTCCGAATGCTTTGACTTGTACTTGAGTCGGCTTTGATTGCATCCATGTATTTACTATGCGGTTATCGCACAAGTAATGTCACTGCAAATTGATTTGACCGATCTAATTAGATATCTGTATTTTGTATCTGTATTAAATGGTGCCAAAAACAAAAATGTGTTTTCCATGAGGATTTTTGAGGAAGAATTTCTTCTCCATTAAGAAATCAACAAGTCGAATTGTAAATAATGACGGCTGCTATTACGAAACATTTTGGTGCAAACATCCAATAAAAGTCTGCCCCATGGTAGAAGGTTCACATGCCGCGCTTGCAATTAGTGGTTCACGGGTTCTACATTCATATCACATGTTTTTTTTAATCAATACGACATGCATTTAGATCCAGGCTATGGGTTCAAAATGTTGACCAAATGGTTAAGGCTATACCTCAGTTGAGGCACGGTCTAAAAAGATCGTGGCTAGGCGATGCGTGAAAATGATGCATGCCGAACGAAATATAATTTGTCATATAAATTCAACATGCATCCATTTAATGTTCTATTTATTGTTCTATTAGTAACAATAATAATTTATTCATTGTCATGTTTTCTTTTTCAAGTAAATCGTTAACGATTTTAGTCATCTTTACACGATTTAAGAATTAATACCTCCGTCGCCATCACGATACAAATTGACGTGTTCCCAGCTCGACGTTGTCTCTCCGAATGCCAGCGAGTCCAAAATTTCGTCGCGTCTATAGTTGAAAATTATTTGCCGTTTCACTGATGTATCGTCTTAACAATGAGTACTTCTAAAGGCCATTATGGTACTTCTTCATCCAGCCATATAATCTGATGGAGCAGAAATGGTGATTTCCCTAATAATGGCCAGTAGTGTATAAAAATGAGTTTTTGATTTGATTGATAAATTTTCCTTTTTCTTTCAGAGGTACAGAGAATGCGCTCAGAAAAATAAACAAATGAAACTGTCGGTCGAAAAGTCGGCAAAACAACTTTTGGAAACAGTGGTGGATGCGTCGAATCACATTGTTAAAATTGTAAATCTTGTCCAAGACCGACATCAGGACACGATCGATGAGAAGAAGATCCTGGGTTCGCCTCTCCGCCATACTTCTGCACCAACCACACCCATCAGCAATGTGCATCATGTCCGGCCAATGATACGCGGAGTGACATTGAAAAATCCTATAATTAGAGTGTCTCGGGCAATTTTAGACCCCTCACCGAGATCTGTCACGTTGACAGACGATGTGGCTCCCGTGGACCGGTCAAGTCCTCCTCCGCAAGACACTATCTCGCCGGCTCGCACAAAAATGCTTGGTAGGAATAATATGTTAAACCTTATTAATTTAAAATAAGAGAACTAAGTTTGAGTTGCATAGGTAAAGACTATCTACTGGGCCTATGCTGTGGGTCCAAATAGATAATTAAAAAACAACATAACATTTGAATTGACTTAATAAATCGACACGTTACAACCAATGGCGGCCTTAAGCCCGAAAACGGGTAGGTCAATTTTGAATATATTATTTTAATTTGCCTTTTCGTTGTCTACTTAAAAGACGTATTGCAAATTGGCTTTTTATACATTATAGAAGAAGTGCTAGAAATTGTTATAGGTAGGTTACTTATCCTTAAAAAAATGTCCATTTTTCACGTTGTCAACCCATTGTTAACCGAAATTGCACCCAACACGTTATAATTTTTTGTAAATTAGGTCAAAAACCAAACTTTGTGTGTCTATTTATACACCTAATAACTGTTGTACTTAATACTATTTAAGTACATAAGATTAAAACAATTAAACACACTTAATAAAAACTCCGTTATTATACCTAGTGTAACACTTTTTATATTTCCACTGATCTTATTAGAAGGTGACTTTTATGATTAATATAGCAGATTACATTTTAATCGGTAACTTGTATACAATGGTTTAATACAGAGAATGCAGTCGATGGGTTTTACTCAAAGGTTGGATTGAAACTGAACTACAATTAATAACATATGAAACTTTCAGACAACAATGGTCAGTTTGAAATAATAAGCGATAACAAATAAGAATAAAAAGGTTTGCCGCTCAAATGAGACCTTGAAACCACAGAACAAAACTCTTGAAACATTTAAGGAAAAAGTGTTAAGTAGTATGACGTTTTATATCATTCTGTTTCATTTTACATATTGAAAATAGTATAGCTATCTCGTTTTCAGCAATGACCAAAATTTAGTGTAAGCAAGCGATAAAACAATATGAAAAAAAAGGCGTGTTTTGTGCTTTCTTTCCGTCTCACATATGAAAAATGAGAGAGAAAGAAATATTATTAAGAAATATGAATCTTGGCATTCATAAAATTGACCGAGCAGCGAACGACTGTGAGAGTTGAGATACGTGTGTGTATGGTGGTTAGATACATATAAATTAGTTTGCGTCACATTACAATCGCTCACCAAAACGGAAAAAGGCGTAGGATAATAATATATAGGAGATAATTGACATTGTATAATGTATATAGATTGTAAGATATTTATTTTTGGGGAGTCATTGACCATTTGACCAAAGGGGCCAGCCGCCACTGGTTACAACCAATGTTCCCCTAAGGTATGAGCGTGTGCGCCCTGCCAAAATGTGTCTGCACACATGTTTTCATCCCCCGCACAGTCGTCACACAAAAATATTATAAAATAAAGCAAACAATTCAAGTGAACAATACGATTGCTTGCACAGTTACATATAGTACAATAATTATCCTTATTAATTAGGTATAGAAAACTTATCCCTTAAAAATGTCAAAAAGGAGTGGATGTGATATTCCAAACGTGATCATCAAGAAGAAATCCTGCGATAAATTTAAATTGGAATGACTCTCTGGAATCGTCAAAACAGAAATGCCATCTTCAATGCATTCGCAAACAGTAAGAATTGGTGATATATTTGTTTATTCGGAAACAGATAATTGTGTCAAATGCATCATAATATGCTTGGCAGCAAATATGCAAGAAGAATAATTCACGTCTTCAAAGAAGTGTATTGAATGGAGATTGTATCTTTTAAAAAGGCATTTAAGTCAAAATGTACACAGGGATGCTGTTACGAAATTGAAAAATTTGAAAAGAGGTGGACTTTTCAAAATAATGAGGTGAAACACCCGAAGAACGAAAGAATAGGATTGAGATCGCTGGGCGCAAAAAATTTGATTGTGATCTAGTCAAAGTGTTAATTGATGATGTACTATTGGCTATAAAAATAAATGCTTCTATGCTTTTTGTACAAGATATTCACAATCACGTATCTAAATACACAGATATTCCCGAAAGCTGGCGAAGTAAAAATAATTATGCGTTCGAATTTGTCGCATATATTAATGCAGTAAAAGTTTTTTTTTCGATGAATTACAGAATTCTGCAAGTTGAGATTTAATATATTTTATCAACAAATACTATCGGTTTTTTTTCTTTGTTTTTCCTATTTTTTTTATTTAATTCAAAAATTATCGTTGTTAGTGTTATTATTATATAAAATCACTGAAAAAATATAAGTTTTAATGAAAAATTGTATATGTATTTGTGAGGGGGGGGGGTTGTAAATTTACCGCACTGGGTACGCACGCCACTGCTCAGATGCGTTGATGATCCGCACACACAATAGAAAAATTAGAGGGAATGTTGGTTACAACTCTTCCATTGTGGGCAAAATATTCTATGTCGTTTTGAAAATCGCTCGTCGGGTTGCTGATCCACACGTATTATAGAAATGGTTTAAGAATTTACGTCCACTGTAGATAATTGATGTTGACTGACCGAATAAAAATTTGTACGTTGTACTGTCCATGAACTTGACATATAATTGACTTTTTGTTGTAGTTATATTCGCGCACTGTCAATGGTAACCAAGCTGCGCAGTGAATTGTCTCACGTAGTGTTTATTGTTCTAGACCTTTGTGTGACACTTCGGCGTGCTGATCTTATCACTCAAAGACTTCAAGGAAATTTTTCCACTGAAGCTAATGATGGAAGTGAGCCCTCGACGTCAAGCTTCAACAGTGGTTCCAGACCTACTGCCTTCTCCCGAACTATGCAGCAAAGCAGAAGTCCAATTCTTCAAGAATCTCAAGGTAATACTGAAAATATACCTACTAAATATGAAGGACTCAGCAGTAAAATGCTAAGAGACAAAAGCTTGAACAGAGATATGAAATGAGTCATTTAGTTGCCAAACCCGCAAACTTTGAAAATCAAAAAATCAAAATGAATATTGATTTGAGTCGCCAAACCGCTAATAACCTAAGGATAAATAACAGGTTACTAAATCTGCTCTACATAGCCTACCAATCAGACGTCACGATTCAAACCATGATGTTTAGCATACGTTTAAATCACTATACAAACATCACCACTACTAGCCTATGACGTCACCCACGCGTGGTGATAAATGCTCAATTTTGGTCAGACTATTTGACTGCTTTTACAAGTTAATAGCCGCGTTCTGACTGAGCGAGCTGCCTCGGGCATTTGCATCGCAAAAATCACTGCGCGAGGCAGCTCGCAGGCTGGCTCGCATTAAAATTAACGTTACGCGAGGCAGCTGCGCGCAGCACCTTTGAGCATCGACAAACCGACATTGATTGGATCGGCCCCGGCAACGCTCGGGCGAGGCGGCGTGTTTGTTTGCCTCGTGCGAGTCACGTACTGACTGACTGAGCATTTGCCTCGCAAAGCTTTTACGTATATTATCTATGGTGAGGCTACTCGCTCAGCCAGTACGCGGCTAATAATGAATATTTATTGAGTTAGTGTAATAAAATCTCAAGGAGTAGATTCAAGGAAGCTTTTGATGAATCCAGATTTGCAGATATGTATCTGGTTACACCAAGAGAGATGTTTAAAAATTACTATTCCAAACCATCGTAATTGCTGAATTTTTTTGAATAATCTAGTGGTGCCTCATATTAATATTATTTTCGTGTGTCTTTTATGCTGTTAATATTAATTTTAACGTTTATCTGTAAGGGACAAAGGTAATAGTTCATTTGACAACAATATGTCATTTACAGAATGTTCAAATGAATTTTGTAGAATTTACCATTGCATATTTAACTATGAAGTCGATAAACTCAACTTCGTCATCGGTTCGTTTGTATTCGTTCAATCCAATTCTTCAATTATTTGAAATTAGTTTTAATGCTACGTTTTTTTTAAATATCATAACCTACTGGCCCTATACATTGTTAAATGTTGTTTTTTTCTTTCAGATACAGTTAATTTTAATGGCAGTAATAGATTTTTGGAAGATAATCTGTCAGGGGGAGATAGCAGGTCTATCTATGAGAATACGTGAGTTGATTAAATTATTTTTGAACATAATATACATAATTTGGTATAATCTCAGAAGCATACATTCATTGCCTTATAATACATAATAAAATTGTACCGAATTGAAGTTGAACTCACATCCATCGTGGTGAGGTTTACTGATTTAAACTACCAATGCAGTTCCTAATCATGCTGAAATTTCCTAACTATTGTTGAACAGGAACTTCTTGACCACGTGTTTTAAAACTGTGAACTAACAATCCATTCCAGTGCAGCTAATCACACTTCCATTTTCAAATGAGGAACGCCCCCAAATGTATCATTTAATTTTACTCTCCCGTGGTGTACGGATCTATCAATTTACCTAATTTGAAGCTTTTTATAATAAAAATATGTCTAAAACGATCAGGAGTGATGTTAGAATTATTATTAGTAAACTTTTGGTTTATTGCGAAGAAAAAAAAGAGTCATATCTAAAAGGAGAGCTGATATATTATTTAAACATGCCTTTAACACGCGTTACCGCCATGACAGGTACGTCACTGAGAAGTCTTCTATGTGCGACTACAGCGACTTCCTGTTATCGCCGATTTCTTGTTGTCGGACAGTATACATTTGAGGTGTTATTTCAAATTCCGTTAATATTGGCGACCATCTTTTGTGATGTAAAATCAAGGTATTAACAATATTAACTTTGATCTCTGAATGGTGTCAAGATCTCTCAAATTTTAGTTTTAACAATTTTAAAATCAAATATACACAGTGCTTGGATTATACTATATAACAACATGTACAAATTATCTAAAATATAAAATATATTTTTTGCAGGCTAGGGTGTGTTGTTGAAGAATCAGAACCGGAAACCTCCGAGGTACCCATTTTAATTTGTTTATTGTTACATTCAAATAGTTTGACTATAACAAGGGGAAGCCCCATGAAATTTTAGTATTAAAACACTTGATGTTATTTCTGGAATGTTTTTAATGTGGCGGATTTGGTAGACCTAGCAAACACTCTTGATTTCACTTTTCGGTATGAATGACATGCGTTTGACATATTTGTGATTGTTTATCTAAATATCTTTGCAATAGTTGCACTGTGTTCTGCTGAATCCATGAACTCACCTAATACGTGAATAATTACGATTCGATTGCTTACTGGGAAATCATATTTTGAATCTCTTACAAAAGCCTGTATTCTCATTTATCATCAGTATCACCTTTTAACACCTTTGAAAATTTAAACAGTGGACCATGAGTCTTAGCTTAACTTTCATATATTCAGATTCCTTCTAGTAGAGAAGGTTATCTTCAATGTCTTTGATTAAATAATTTACTTCCAAACTGCAGATTCAAAGAAAGAACATCTGAATTTGATCGAGCCACGGGTTTTGAAACTGCTGTTGGAGGTATCCTCTACTAAACTGTGTACAAATATGAAAATCGATACAAAATTAAATAATGTGGGTTCTCTATTTCGATATTATGGCACAATTCTTATGAAATTTTATTTTATTTTCCAGTATCAAAGCATTTCCCCAGAAAAGCTAAATCCATTCATTGTATTGAAGAGAGGTATGCCCAGTTCACCAATGAGGTAAAATTCTTGACTAGTATGCGAATTGATAAATGATTATGACTTACTGTTATGTTATGCTTAATTGGAATCTGTAAAATTTCAGCCACAATCTCTCGGCATCGATAGCAGATGAAGATCCGTTGGAAGGGCCGAGTTGGCTCTTAGACTCATCAAATGGTGAAGAATACAAACCGAAAAAAACCGATTTCGTATCCATGCGACGGGTAATTACTTTATATTAACTTTTGGTCGGCAATAGTTTTGAAAGAGATAACTGTATTATTGGATGGGGTTATTTTGACCATTGGGAAAGGAAGGTGGTGGGTGTGGGTAATCGGTGGGCTAACATTGACTTTGAAGATGAGCTGTTGCTTCTGTAGATGATGATTGTATGGTTTGTATATAGATTTCTGGCACATATATTAGATGTTTAGTATTGTAAGTTGTACCCCATTAAATGACAAATTTTGTCGATACATTTGAGCAGGTGTTGTTAACGGCTTGTTTGACACTTAGTAATTTGATGTTGCATTGCGAACATTCTGTTCATCTTCAACTTTATAGCATAATAGCCCATTTACACGTGCGTGTATTTACTGCTGGCAGTATATATTATCACAACCATAACAACAAAACATTGTATTATTAACCCGGCACCTGCCTCAAAAATCGTATGACGCACCATAACTACGCATGAATTTCATTATCGTCTTTGTTCTATACTAAAAAAAGCAATAAAAAATATGTCACAGCTCCAGTCGAGAACCCAAAACCATTAAAATAATTTCGACACACTAAAAAACCGTAATAAATCAGTTATAATATCAGAAACACTCGAACAAACGAATGCTATCCAAATTTGAAAGAACTCACAGTAAGACGCCATTTTGTAGCCAATAGTTAGAGCTCTGCGCGGTGTGTACTATTTCGACACTTGTGCATTACGTTCCCACGAATTGAAGTGTTACTAATTTTCAAGTGCATATCGATAAATCACATATTAATGTCTTCGGGTTGAGTCGTAAACAAATATAAAGGGGACCCTTTTAATATATTTAAACTACACAAACACTTAACTTATTGAATATTATTGATAAATTAACACGAACTCACATATTAAAAAAAAAACAAATACAATAATAAACCTATTTTAAAATTCTTTTGACGTGTGATATATTTTAAAGCAAGGTGACAGACATAACGCAACATCACACGTTGGGCACATATAGCGAGAGAGTTTTGTTTTTTTCGGATTTTTTTTAGAATTCCCGCATACGAAACATCTCCTTCTAGGCTTATCGGTATTTTGTGTCGGTAAAATGTATTCTGGCAAATGTCCCGTTGCACTTTTGGGCAATAATCGTACGGGATTATCGCTAGTTGACGCTGTCGGCTTGGGCAGGGGTGCATTTGAAATTCTCACACAATATTTGTTCACTAATTGTTTTATTACACAGAGTTGAAAATCGCCCAATGTTTTTTTGTCACATTTAATAAATTTATATAAATAAAAAGCATTTAATAAATATAAGTCGATCATGTGGAATGCGACCTTTTTATACCACTTGATCGACTTTCTCATACACGACAAGTTGCTAAGCATCATGTCGGACTTATCTACCGTACCCATATTTTTGTTATAATCTATAACACATTTTGGTTTTTCGATGTTTTCGCCAGTTCTATAGTTCACTTTTCCCGTTGGTCCAAATGATGCATCGTGGAGGGTGGATAGCATGTGAACATCCCTCCTATCGTGCCATTTCAGAGCCAAAAGTGGACTATTGTACTTAGACTCGGTATCTCCCTTTTTCAGTTTGCTGAACTCTGGCATATCTTTACGATTTTTTCTCACTGTACCGCAAGCATTCGTTTTGTGAGAGTGAAGGTATTTAAAAAGCGCCGGACTCGAATACCAGTTATCACACCATAAGGTGTGACCTTTCCCGATGTAGTCTTTCATTATCGTTGTCACTACCGCACCGGAAATACCGAGATTTTCATTGTCTTGTATGTCAGTCCCTTCCCCACAATAAATTATAAAGTCAATAATATATCCTGTCATTACGTCACACATCACAAACATTTTTATTCCAAATCGATGTCTTTTGGAAGGAATGAATTGTTTAAAAATTAATCTACCCTTAAACACGATTATGCTCTCATCTATGCAAAGATTCTGATACGGTATCATCGTTTCCCTAAAAATTGTTCTTGTATGTTCTAACAGTAATCTAATTTTAGCTAGTCTATCATTTGAGGCGGTCACACTAGGATCAGAAAAATGAAGCATTTGTAAAATAAGTTGGTATCGATTTCTAGCCATTATTTTCCCAAAAATGTCTGCATGCAGGTAAGGATCGGTACTCCAATGTTCCTCTATCGACGTGTGCTTATTTCGAGTCATCAGCATTGATACGGCAAAAAATGTATACAACTCCGGCACTGACGTGTCTGTCCAATTGTGTGATCGCGATTTCGGTCCAAGGTCTCCCGCACTGTACGAATGGTTAAAAAATGTATTCGTTTGGTTCACTATTTCCGACATTATATTTTTATTCAAAAAATGTTCAAAGAAAAGACATTCGGGAGAGGATTCGTTCAAGTCGTTCGATGTCACGCCAGATCGACAATCATTGAATTCGTGAACTATTGGAATATACGGGCCAGTTCTCCACGACCGCAAAAATTCAATTGGCTCGTCAGAGTCCGTATCGTCGACGTCATGATCAGTCTCATGCTGTTCCAATTCCTCTTCCGACATATCATAATCTGAGTCCAATTCCTCATTAGTACGCACATTTTCTTCCTACATATTTACGCACTATAAAACTATGAAATGTTTTTAAAATGTTTAACTACAGTATTAGGGAACGCCAAATCACAGAAACCATTAAACTCACACACAATAGTTATTGATATCAGTATTAATTTTCACATTCACTAAAATGGGACACGGTAGACAGTACAAAAAGTATTTTAAAAATCGCGGTAAAATAAAATCATACGTTCAATAGTTAATCATGCCAGTTTTAATGTGATAAGTACACCAGACAGCAAAAAAAGTATTTATCAACGATTGCGGTAAATATTCAACTTGTATGCGATAAATACAATCCCGCGCAATGGCCCGCTCGGTTGAAAGTCTGTCGTATACTGCGCAGCCGCGGCGCGCAGTTCAAACTGATTTCTGTCGACCGGAAAAAATTGGCCGTACGTATTGGTTCGAAACTTTGGTGATTATTTTATATTTAGAACCAATGCTTTTAAAATATGTCATAGGTGGCAGGAGAAGGACAAATCAGGCCAAATTTACGTGAAAAAATCAGTCCCGTATGATAAATATGGACGCGGTGGCATCGATTTATACACATGCGCATTGCGAATTTGGCCGATTTGTACAAGGTGTGTGACATCGGCGCCGGCCGGGTTAAGTTACAAGACTGCATGGATTGATCAAAAAAGTTCATTGGCTTCTGAATTATCACGCGATAGTCGCACCTTGTGCGATATCTGCGCAAGCGCAGTAGAACGACAGTGCGGAATCTGGCGGAAAAATACAAACTACACCGCGCAGCGTAGAAAACCTTCACGTAACAACAACCAACGCGTCTGAAATTGACAATGAGATTGACGCAACAATTAGCATTTTTGTGTGTAAACAGTTATTATTATGACAGTTTGATTTACACACTATTGCTAATAATAAATCCATGCACATGTACAGGCGCTATTATACCAGAGCGCAATGATTGGGGGTGGGGTTAGGATGTCATTTAAGTTAGAATTAGCTTAAACAGGTCTCTCTGTATTTTTCACTTTTTTACATCCATCAAATTCAAGAAAGAATAAGGAGTTATTGTAGTGAGGGAAAATCCCTTTTTTGCATTTCTTATCATTAAAATATATAATAGGTAGATAAATAATTAAATACTATAGGTGCTTTCAATATGTAATTAATATAGTATATTATTTTTCACATATAATCATCATTTCATATTTCACTATAAATGTTATGTCGAACAATCCCTGGAGGGAAAGAAACAATGATAGTCGTGTTCGTGAAGTGACAAGCTAAGTTGTGTGTACTATAACACTAGTAACATAGGGATGTGGATGAAATCTGGTGATAATATGGGGTCCTAATAAAAATCCATGTTTTCGATCTTGACGCACATCGGAAAAATGGTGCACAAAATCGGTTTATTATAAACTGTTAATGATAAAAATAGTTACTCGTCAATTTTGTAGAAAATACAATTATGTACGACTTTTATTTGTAATATTTTTTTATACATTTAATAGATAGCTAGCTCGCTAAAGGGCTGCAAATGGAGAATTGTGAAATATTGTTTATTAATTACGAATATAAGTAAAAGACACTATGTAGTATTTATTCCACATATTTTTAAGTCACGAGGACCTATTTGATTTTTACAAAACACGTTTATAAGCAACGGAAACAACACTACAACAGGTCATAGGCCCAATGACAGTAATGTAGTAATAGAAGCGAAACGATCACATAAATTCTCAAGGCTTTGAGAAAACCACATATATTGTGACCTCACTGGGAATTGAATTCGGAGGCCCTGGATGGCTGACCACGGGGCAATGATAGATACACTACACTTTATTTTACACAATGTACGTTTATTATTTGATGTGTCGATGTGTTCATAATTAAGATTGCGTCTAGGCTTGTTGTATCGCCTTATGGTACACCTTCTGCTCTTTCCTGCTTCCGAACCTTACTTATAATGTGGTACATTTATATTACAAAGTGTAGTGTAACAGAAATTCGTCACAAATGTGCCTAATTGTAGTTGTCTTATTATCTTGTTGCAGAAAATTACAGCGCCTCTCGACAGTAGTATGACAGACATGGAACTATTCGAGGATAGCAATCAAGTTCCCGATTCAACGACTAGTGGGAAGGACATTGCTGAACAATTAGAAAGAAGTGTACCGCCTACGCAATCCACACCAAATGGAAACGAGGACAATGAAACACAAAGAGTGTGCCCAAATAATACAAATGATGTAGATAAAACAGCGGAAGAACAACAACCAAATCCTCAAGTAGCAGATTTAAAGTGAGTTTTGTTTTTTGTGTTCTTCTTGTGTCTGAGTCAAATTTTTATATTATGTCACTTAAAAAATGAGTGTTCTATCTCTCATTCAGTGAAACTTAAGATTCAAATACATTATGATGCACGTCGCATACTGTCATATGCTGTCACGGTGACAAACTATGGTTTCGTCATTCTGCAGAATATTTTGAATGATCACTATCTCTATAAATTCAATGTTGGAGATTGCCAACTCTAATGTATTAGCATTTTGAATTATTATTCATTATTCATGCTAATTTCAATTAATATTCACAGTTTCTACGTGTGCTTACGATATTGCATCAATAGATAATATTTTGAACAGAAGCCAACCCGTAGACCATAGATAATAGACAACATTCTTATAGGAAATACATAGTGCCAACCACTAGAAACACGTGATTTTGATATTGACAGAAAATGTGTAGGCATGTAGAAAGAAAATGATAAAAAAAGTTCATTGAGTCATGGGTGTCGATGCAGCACGGTATGCGTAAGGTGACTTGATTGTTGGTCTGGTGATTTCGGCAAATTTTGCTAACTGACAATGTTCGTTTAAAGGTTCAAAATGTGCTACGGAATGGGAGCATCAGTCTGAATACCAAGAAAAATGACATTACACACTTTTTTCCTTAGCGGCAGCTTACTGTGACAGCACATAGCGTGATAACGTAATCATAATATATTTGAACCTTAACACGTTGATCGCCATGGGGCTCACCGGTGACCGGCATTGGATTACGTTAAGGGGGCCATGGGGGTCACCGGTGACCGGCAAAGAAGACATGCTTTAGAGTTGTTCTACAGCGCCGGCGGGCACGCGCGCAGTGCATTTTTCGATACGCGGTGACCGGCATGGCCCTTCTGTATATTACTGCCACTTGGCCTGAAAATATGTCTTCCCAGTCACAAAATATAGGCTCACTAATGTAAAGAATGTCAATAATGAAAAAAAAAAGTTTTCCTTTTAAATTGTAAATGTGTTTTTATTGATATAAAAATAAAAATTAAATTGATTATAAAAATGTAAGTTATAAAAAATATGTAAATACTAATAAAATAGAATTAAAAAAATGATTATAAGGTATGTATACGTATATTTCCAGTTATGTGTATCTAGGTATTATACTACCCAATTTGAAAACTTTTATTCCGTATTTGTGCCTTTTCTGTTTATTATACTATCTAAATATAATTCGACCGCGAAATGGCACCATGCTCTCGTCAACACATATGGACAGGTGACCGGCGAAATGGCCGGCCCGGCGCAATAGAATAAATTAACTTGTTGGCGCCGCGACGGACACATGTGGCCGGAACATCATAAAAACCAATATTTACGTAAAAAAATCATCAACATGAAAAAAAAACATTATATTCTTTCATAACCTATCAAATAATACCTTAGAAACAAATAATCATTTTTTAACTATTTTATGTAAAACTAGTTGGCGATCAATGTGTTAACAGTCAAATAATATACTTTGGGTGCTTTCAAACAAACATGGCGATGGTGATATTCGTGTTTGTGAATTGACAAGCTAGGCTGTGGGGACTATAAATATTAATTTTACGCGTAGGTGCATGGAATGTAGACGTTACTTTAAATTAAATAACGACGAAAGATATGAATTCTGATGAATGTTATGACTGATGCTAAAATTTCAATTAACTAGACAACACTGCTTTCCACAATCAAACTTCTTGCCATTTTTAAATTGATATAATTATTAAAATAGCAATAATATCAATTAAACAATAACAACAAGATCTTGTCAACGTGTTAAAACTGTGAACTAATAAGCCCACTTTTAACCGCACTTCGACTGCAACAACTTCTGGTTATCGACGAGTTGTCCACGTGTTAAAACTGTGAACTAACAAGCCCCTCCTGATTAGTTAATCGCAATCCGACTCCAGCGACTTCCGGTTATTGCCTAGATCTTCGTGTCGGACAGTATAAGGTATGCCATGGGCGATCTGACAAAAATAATGCACATTTTTTTCAGTCATAGGTACTTGTTTGTTTTCGTTGAATTAAGAATACATATTACAGACAGTGTTAGTTAGTTTTTTTTTTAAATTTATTAAGCCTTGCCTAAACCAAACCATAGTAGATAAAAAAATCTAAATCCAACTTGACACTATCAACTCCATCTTGTACGGGATGGACCAGGTTTTTGTTTGCCTTTTGACTTTCCGAATGTCAGTCTCTTTGTCATGCGTGACTCATTCATCCTATGTACATGTCCTAGCCATCAAGACAGCCCATTTCGATAAACAAAGCGTACAGTTTGTAATTGTATCTTCATTTCTACCTCAATTGTCTGTCTTTGATAGGTCCGAAGATACCCCTCAGCACGCTCCGCTCAAATGAACCCAGCACTCTTTCCATGCACTAGGTCTCTGAGCCATACATGATGATTGGTTCTGATTATATATTGTGTGTTTTTTATATTCTAGTTCTGACAGCAATACCCGACTGACTGCAAAAGTGTCCATTGAAAAAATGGAAGAGACTGTGTGTTTAAAGAGCAGTAAGGCTAGCAAAAAGAAAGTATCGAAGGGCAGGAAAAGAAAAAAAGATTCTAAAAGCAATTTACCGCTTGTGACGATTGAACCAATCGTTTCAATAGACATACTCGACAATGTCACCAATGAACTTAGTTGTAATGAAACATCTGTTTCAAATGCATCGTAAGTATTTTTGATGAATTCCAGATGAATTAATGTTCCCTCTAATTTTTATATTATATATGCATCCTATAAACTCAGCAGTAAATTTCTGTACAAAGAAATTATGTTTGCAAATATTCATTTTTTTGTGTAGAAAAATGAATTCGTCAAATTATTATGTGATGGAAAAAAGTGTTATAAAATGTTGGTCATTGTTTGATCTAAATGAAAAATCTGGTACCGCAAACTAAATGTTTACAAAATTACTGCGTACGGAGATCGGAAATATTTGTGCAGAGCTTAGTGGGTGCTTAGAGGGAGCTCCAGGCCTGCATCATCATTGTGCAACTGATTACTTCAGTCTATGATCATAATTTTTGTTTTTGGATTCGTTTATCGGATCTCAAGACCCAAGGCTCTAGTCGCGAAATCATCTAGCAATGCAGATATACGGCTGTAAAAATACACAATTTTATAGGATTTTTTAAATCAGGGGATCATTGTCAAATTTAGATTCATGGGCGTACCATGAAAATGTTTGAAAAACACTGTTTTAAGTGATGAACTTTATCGAAATTTTTGTTTAATAAAAAATGAAGTAGAAACCAAAATTCTAACAAAAATATTCCAATACCTCATACATAATCCGGATATGTATCAGACGCATTTTACTGTACATGAATTTTATCATTTGTGAGTTTACCATTATTTTAATCATATCTTATAACATTCAGGGAATCTTCTAGGATAAGTGATGATAATTTAACTACAAGGAGTATGAAGGGACGCCCCCGCCGAGGTGAACAAAGGGATTATAGAGAGATTTCTTTGAATAAGTGAGTGGTTGAATTGCTATTTTAGTTTGGTAAGAATTTTACACATGTCATGTTGACAATGAAATTATTATACAATTGATAATAGTAAAAGCTAAAGTGAATGCATTAATTAAGGTCTAGTTGCACTAGCAGACTCGCGCTGATCGTCGACCTTAATAGCAATTACATGGAACAATTTAGCTAATGATTTGATCATGTTGATGTTTGCTTTGATTGGTCCATAATATACGTAGTGTTGCTTAAAAAATTATAAGTGAACAAAAAGTATGTACATACAGTAGAACCTCGATATAATGGACAAAATATCCGATCAAATGTGAAAGTTGTTTAAAACATCCTGTTAATATTATACATGTCTAAATCCAAGTGTCCACCGCTTGTAAACAATTTTCTCACACAATGCCGTTCTGCTCGTAGACTGAACGTTTTGGCCGCTAATTCACACAGCAGCACAACAGTTTAATTTGTGATTGTCAATGTGAACGGATGCATTTATTACTTCATTTAATAAGTTTATAATGGTTAGAAGTAGATGAAGATGACCCTGGGTATCACATCATAACTGAAAGTGAAACAGCAGATGAAGTTATGATCTTGGAAAATGAGGATGGAAGTGAAGATAGCGCATTAGCCCGTTATATCGATTTATAGGTTCTACTGTACTTTGAAAACACCTCGGAAATTACACCCACGATGGCCGCATGGCTTAAGTGGCGGTATGTGGTGTCGAGGGTCCCAGGTTCGAATCCTGGGTCTGGCAAGTACACATATTGTTTTTCAATTTGTTTATGAGTCAGGGTATGGACCTAATAGGTTGAGCAAGTGGCTGACATCCATTTCACGTAAAATAAAATCTGTTAATACAAACCTCCACTCTGTGGAGGCCCATATGATCCTATTAGGATCGGACATGGAATAAAAAATAATAATAAATAATACCTACCTATGTATGTACTAGAAAAAATCTTTTGAAAAACATACAATGCCAAGCGCTTCAGAAATGTAAAAACTAATAGTTATTTCTTCGTAGTTAGATAGGACGTACATGCCCAATAATTAGTAAGTGGATGCAGGTTCGTTTCCCGGCTGGCACCATATTTTTTTCAATTTTTCAAATAGAATAAATCTTTCTGAAGTGTTTCCGAATTATGTTTACTGTAATTTTATTAATAATACAATATGTTTCAGGAAATTAAGGCGAAATTGAACATGCCGTTATGCATCCAATAAGCGAATAAGCAGTACGATTATAGAAGAGGAACATGGAAAGTCTTATTTTGCAACAATATTTTTTTTTGTAAATCATAGTTTTTTTAAAATATCAGGTAACAATAATAATAATCATGTCATTGCCATTGTAGGCCTGACATGATAGAGAATATTAAGAGACGCTTAAAATACTAATATCTTATAGAAAAATCTTTGTTTCTTTATTACGCATTCAATAGCAAATTGAAATATATACAATCATGCATCACAAAATTATAAACTTGCTTAGAATTTTATTACTAGCAAAAAATTGTATTATATTTACATAGATACATGCCTTATTTATTGATATAATTGTAATTGTGTGGAATTTTTCACTTTTTATTTATCGCTTTAATTGATGGTTGTCAGGGAGAGTCCTGATAAGTACTTTTGGGACCTTCAAAGATGATTGCATTTTGAGGTTGAGACATAATGGGGACCTCCATATTATTCTCTTTATACGGGTGAAACAATCATGTGGGATATAAAAACACAGACTGCGCTGAATCAGCCACGTACATAAAATGCCGGAGGAGCCAGCAGCACGGAAGACTATGTATGTAAAAGAAGACCTAGACTGCGCTACAGGAAAATTGAAGATGCTTGGCTGAAATACTTCGACAGCAGCGGTGCTGGATCTCTTGAAATAGATAATTTTTCAGTTGTAAAGCAAATAATCATGATGATTTATTTATTCATTAATTTATAAATTGGACTGGCAACTCCATTATAATGCTTTTGAAGCAAAGTTATTTTTGTTAATTCTACTTTATTGATTTGTCTATGTTGACAGCTGTTTCGGGCTATATACCCATCGTTGAAACTGGAAGTTATAGTCAACAGTTCCGAAGATGGATTTATAGCCCGAAACGTAAATAACTCGATAAAGTAGAATTGACAAAAATAACTTTGTATCAAAACCATCATGATTTATTCCTTTTGTGAAAAGCGAAAATATTATTTTGGATCTGTTAACTTTTATTCACCAATTTCATGATTTGATCATGTGTGATGACTTTCACGGTTCTTTGTTATGTTATTTGGCTTTTGGGTTGCCATTGTGTGTCTTCTTTCCTCGATGTTTCAGGCTAATAGCGAAATAACGATGGGATACGTTTAAAATCATTATGGCTTCCGGCCCTTTTGGCAAACTTCAATATCAGATTCGAGTCGTTCGTATTGATACACTTGTATACAATATGTTGTATCTTGGGAATGTCTTTACAACTAACCCGAAATATCAACTAAAAAGGAGCAAAAGCACAGTGACAATTCAAAAACCAAATATGATTGCTATTATTATTATTATTTTCATTTCTAAATGTTCAAAGTTTCAATAATAAATGAAACTACATTGGTGAAATGCAATTTGTGGATCTCTTTAATTGTACAGAAACAATAGAAGGAAAAAAGAAAAGGACTTAAGGCTATACTTCAATTGAGGCATGGTCTAAAAAGATCGTGGTTAGGCGATGCGCGGATTGTGCAAATGACGCGTGCCGAACGAAATATAATTTGTCATAAAAATCCAACATGCGTCCATTTAATGTTATGTTTATTGTTATATTACTAATAATAATAGTATATTCATTAACATGTTTTCTTTTTTAAGTACATTATGTAAAGTTCTTTAGTCATCTTTACACGATTTAAGAATATTTTCATCCGACGCCATGACAAAACAAATCGATGTGCGGACACCTCGACTGTCGGTCTCCGAATGGCGACTAGTGAGAAATTTCGTCGCACCTTCTGTTGAAAACTATTTGCCGTTTCACTGAAGTATGCTCTTAAGAGTATACAGCAGTGAAACGGCAAATAATTTTCAACGATAGGTGGGATGAAAATTCGCACTCGTTGCCAATCGGAGAGTGATAGTCGAGCTGTGAACACGTCAATTTGTTTTGTGATGGCGTCGGAGGAATATATTCTTAAATCGTGTAAAGGTGACTAAAAAACGTTACACATTCACTCGAAAAAGAAAACATGTCAATGAATATATTATTATTACTAATATAACAATAAACATAACATTAAATGGACGCATGTTGAATTTTTATGACAAATTATGTTTTATTCGTCACGCGTCGTTTGCACAATCTGCGCGTCGCGTAGTCACGATCTTTTTGAAGTTATACTTCTTTTGCCGCGTTTGGGAAATCAGATCAGAGTGTATTTTTGGCGTGTGATATGTAACACATAATTTATTTTTTCACACGAAAAACCACGCATTCAATTGGATTCGAACCACCGATTGTTCGGTTATAAGCAGAACGCACTACCATTGCGCCACAGTATGATACTGCAATCGTGACAATTACACAGTATAATATTATAGTTTAGAATTGTTCCGTTGCCTAGGCAGCGAATTTATTATTGTCGGCCATTTGCAATTCCTTACGTAAACAAACGATTAAACGTCAAAATAAAAACAAGGAGAAACCATTACAGTATAACCTCGTTTTTACGTGCCCGGAATTCACGTTTTCCCGGCAATTGCGTGTAATTTTTTCAGTCCCGATGTATTTCAGTACATTTATTACCCGCATTTACGTTTTTCTTTCCCGCGATTTACGTCGAAAATATTCAAAATATGCGAGTTATGCGCGCGTGACAGTGGTTGGGTCGTGACATTCAAACGGCGTAAGGTGTTTGGAGAGAAAACTCCGTGTCTTTAGTTGGTTAGATTGGTCGGCGAGCGACGCTGTGATTGGCCCGAGTTCGGCGCATAACAAGGTGATTGGTCCATTGGTCGCCATCTTTTCTTTTGGCATCATGTTTGTGTTTTGTATACACTCCGTCTGTCATTATTCTGTCATCAGTCTTCCAAGTTCGCGGTTTATTTATTTCATATTGCTTTCGGTTCGATTATTATTCATTTTTATGTCCTCATTCTTTCAAACACATGATGTCTAACCAAAGGAAAGCTTTGTCAGTGCAGGAGAATAGGAACATTCTCGAAAAAGTGAATAAACACGTTGGCTCATGGCTGGATAAAAAAAATTTCAATAAAAATTTAAATTGAATGTTGTTTAATAAAACGTTATTTTTTTAGAAACATAAAATTCAAATGTTCTTTTTTCAATACCCCCCTTTTACATTTTCCCTCCAATTAGGTTTTTTTTTTCAGTCCCTTAAAAAACGTAAAATAGGGGTTATACTGTATATAATTTAGTAATATAAGTTAAAGTGTATAGAAATAAACCAACGGCGTTCCAATAAGCAGTCCTTTTTCTTGAGTGTGTAATTTAACAAAATAATTAAGAGCTAGTCAAAGAATCCTTATGCCAAAGAAGTATAACTTCTAACGCGCGTACATAAGTACACACCGATTTTTTTTAGACCATGCCTCAGCTGAAGTATAGCCTTAAACCACATTGAATTTTTAGTTTTAATAATGTCAGGCCACAAGTGTTTATGAGATCGGGATTGTAGAAATGTTACTCATATTTTATTATTTCAGTCTTAAAACATACAGAAATATTTAAAGTATGTGATATGAAACGAACATGATTTATAGAAATTAAACCGAATGAAAAATAATATTAAATTACATAAAAAACAATATAATTTATGCATTACTGTCTGTCTCTTTGGTAAATATCACTTTTGTGGCTGTTCCCTTATCTAAATCTACTTTAAAACATGAAGTGCAAATTTTTTAATTGACATAATAATTGTAAAATTATGAAAATTGCAGAATATAAATTGAATAATATAAACCATTGATTTACCATTAGGGTAAGTGTTTAGCTAAATTCACATAGATTTGGTGCACACATAATTTCTGACAATTTGTAAAGCTTTCGTAGCCGTTCATTGGTCAGAATATTGGTATTAAACCCACCTAGTAAGTGGAATATATTAATATCTGAAGTGATTTGGTTGAACATAGTTATTGCCCTCTTAATTGGCATTACCAATGGCAGCTTAGTTCTGCACCTTGGGAGAACAAATAATGGATGCTTCCAAAAATAATTATCACGGACACACAAGTCAATACTGCCAAAACTGGTAGAATTTCCATTTACACCACCCCGTTATTCGAAAAAAATATGTGGCTAAGAGTAAATCTCTTCTAGACTTTAAAAAACTACAGTATGTTAACATGCCTAAGAGGAAGTCAGATAGATCAATGGATAGAATATACAGCCTGTAAAGGAATCTCAACCTTTGAACCTTCTCTGCTTCAACTGATGTGGGGCCCAAACTGGGTCTATTGTCAAGCCTGCTTCTAACTAAGGACTTATAAAGAACTTTTAATACAGTAACATCTGAAAAGACCCAGGGAGTACGCAAGACGTATCCCAATATTTGTAACATCGTAGTTGCAAATGGTAACCATATGGCTACTAAATGTGTTTTCACAAGCCTTTGGCAAAAATAATTGATAAGACTGCAAACCTATCCTTAGACAGAAATCTGTCACGAAATTATTATATATGTATACCTATATTGTGTATGTAAAAATCAGAATCTTGCATAGAGGAAATGTTATAATGTACCATGTTTATTGTTTAAAATGCTAGTATTCATTTTTTCCATTTATTTTAAGGTTGTGAAACAATAAATGTTGTAAAGCCAATTCACCCATTGTGGGTGTTTCTATACACATTACAATAATAATTGAGAGGAAGTTGTCAAAGCTCATTCGTTAGGTGCTGAAATGAGACAAAATCTGTAGAAGATAAGCAATGTTTATTAAGTTCCATTTGCGTTTTGACACATTGAAATCTTCATATTTGTAAAATTTTACTATTTACACACATATACTCAACATATCGTCGTTGAAACTAGAAAATTGTGTAACTCCAAAAACACTACTTTACAGGAGAGACAAAAAACATTATGGTTTCCTATACAAATGTATGGTTTTGGAGTGAAATCATCCATGGAATTACAAAATTTGCAAGACGGATAGATATTATCAACGGCCACTAGATGGCATTCAAAGTCAATTTTCGATTAAAACAGAGTTACACAATTTTCTAGTTTCAACGACGAATTATTTTTTAGTTATTTTGAAATATTCCAATTTTTGGTTATTTTGCCATAATATTTTTCAAATAAATGTAGACAATCTGGTTAGGCTTTCCACCCATGAGAATACTCAAAAAAACGAGACTGGAACTAAAATTTCAGCTAGTATCTAGTTAATGTATTTCAATGGCGGCTCGTTCACGGCAAGACTGAAATCTCTGTTTCCAGTCTCCCATAAAACAATGGTGCCAATATCTGTAGATTCGATGAAAAATTATATTTTCTTACCAAAATTGGTAGCACTGAACAGAACAGAACAAGCAATAACAAGTCTAGACGTCAAAGGTTGAAGATGGGCGAACCGATTTTTAATTTAAAATTTGTGACATAAGTTGAGAAATACCTCTGCTTGTTATAATTACAGGCTGCCAGAATATTCCTGTAAAGATATTACGAAAAAAGCTTGGAATGAAGTAGGAAAGACAATGTGTTGTTTGAGGTTATGATATTATTATTTCAAGTGGGTTTCAGTAGCATCATGTGCAAAGCATCAGTCATTGGCCAGTTTATGAGTTCCATCAGCAACCAGTTTTGTCTGATTTTAGTTTCTCCGTAAGCGATAGGCCTTACTATAAATTGTTCGGTTTTCAATTTTTAATCTCAGAAAATATCTCCTTATCAACGTCAGGCTTTGAGTTGATTTTGTCAACGTAGGATTCATTACTACTAATGTTATCCATGTGTCATAAGTACTATAATATTACGAAGATTTACGAATAAGTAAGTGTATGGAATATTCTCGCATTTAAATAAGATGAATTTGTATGCTTTTATACTCCATTCATTCCTAAAATAAATATTAGGAAAATACATATAATAAACTCAGACATTTGTTTTATTGATTTATTTCAAGATAATTCCTTCACAATCCCAGATATATTTTTAAAATAGTCATCCATTTTCTCTGCTTGTATTAAATCATCGATAGTTTTGGACAAACGCAGCAGATGATTCGTGTCCATGGTGCCCATTAATGATTTGACTTTGTCGGTCGGTAAGGCGTGAATCATTCTAACAAAATATTGAGGAAGTGCATTAGTGAGCTCGGTAATATCAACCGAGTCTTCATTTTCAAATTCTGATACGGAAACATTTTGAGTGGCCGTGTAGGTTACCCATAGTTTTTGTATAGTTTTGAAAATATCAATTGATTCTTCTATAGCAGGGCATCCTAAACCAGACACTATGGAAGTTGTGTATTCTATAACATCTATTAAGGTGTTGATATTATTAAAATTCTTATTTATTATTGTGTCTATGGTTATTAAAAGTTTTTTCAATTCAGAACTGTAAGTTTCAACTGATTTACTAGAGAATCCAACGAGTACTGAATGTAAAGCTAAAAATATAACATCACACCTTTCAATTGTATTTTGATCGGATGTTGGAGTCACGAAACACTTCATTAACTCCTCAAACCCTACTATAGTACTTCGAACAAAGTCAGTTTGTACGAACAGAGATATAAATTTATCTTTATCACAATTTTCACTGTAACCTGAACAAATACAATTGACAGTTTCAAATGAGTTAATTAATACATCTTCATTTGTGGAATTCAACAAAATAAATTCAAAAGCAGGACACACATTATTTTCTACAAAATTCTGTAACCACTGATCAAAGTTTTTGTCATAATAAACATTTGAAAAGATAAATCTCAACACTTGAATTACAACTAAGGAATCTTCACATGTCAGGTGTAATAATATTGTATTGTTTATGTCATTATTTTTACTAAATTCACGAATCACATCTTCGTAACAACACATGTTTGCTGATATTCCGATAACCACTTCTGTCAATCTTGGGTTATCATTTTTTGATAGGATCTCAAAAATAATTTCTATCACATTATGGCTCAGTAAGAATTTTGCGACATCTTTTTCGGCAGTCATATCCCAAACAGTGCATAAGTCCTTTTCAATAAATTCTTCTAATTCCTCTACTTCATCAATTTTCACTAATTTCATCAGAACATTCAAAACGTATCCTTCACTGTATGCTGTATTTCCAATGATATCACCAGTGATGCGATTCGTTTCATGAACTTCAATAGGAAGTTTTACCATTTCAACCTTTCCATTTTCTTTCGGCGAGGCCATGGTACTTATATAAATAAGATTAAAATTGACTAAATATTTGCGTATGATTATATATGTTTGACTGAAGTAGCGTTTGAACAAGACGTTGAAACTAGTAATTGAAAAAATACTCCTTGAGATTATTAAACAGACACATCAATGTCAATAAATGTATCGGAGTACAAATATTATGTGCATTTGTATCGTCGTGTTTTACTCAAAACATTATCAAAAAAATGACAGCCTGCAACTGACAGCTATAAACATAGACTAATATGGCTGTAAGCCGCGTATAAACGATGAACCATAGAGATGGGTTAATAGGTTATTGTTTGACTTCTGTATTTTGTTACTTTTGCATACCTACCAAGTAGCCGCCGACAACATCGCCACTGCGTATATGACAAAAACGCTTTAATGTACTATAAAAAATGGTGTATGATAGCTAAATTATTTTAAACAGTATCTACAATTATTTTTATTTAAACTATTTCATTGAAATTAATATAATTTTCAGAGGCTATTTTTTAGATTTAATAAGAAATCTGATAGTTTTAATATTATTTGAGGCCGCTTGTATCATACTTATTTGAGTCAAAAGTATAAGTTTCTTTGCATGGTAGTCAATATTTTTCTCTATGGAATCGTAAATGAAATAAAATGTTGCTTGGGCTATTTCTGACACGAAAATTAAATAAAAGTTTTGAAATACAGTAAAAATACCTAAAAAATTTGCATCATTAAAAAATGTGATAAGAAATAGAAAGAAGAAAATATAATTCTCGTGTACTATAGCCATTTAAACATTTAAAAAAAGTTTAGTTGATGTTTGAGCGGTATCTATTGCCAAAAAGCAGAAGTGTTTTTTATTTTCATTGCGATTATTTCATTTCATGTTGGCTCATCACACCAGTTTCAGTTGTTTAGATTTGTCGGCCTGAGAACTCTCGATATGTGTATGACTTCGGCTTTAGAGCTTTACCTGAGATATGTGTAAACAGAATTCGGGGCCACCAAATTTCTTAATCATATTTATTCGAAAAAAAAGTTTGAAGTTTCCTCACCACAAGTGTCGTGTTTGTTGTACAACTTATAACAAATTTATACAGTGTTAGTGTTATAATATTCGATTATCCGACGTTTTGACTTTTTGCTAAACTTGCAGGGTAAGCCTACGTGATTATTACAGCACAGTATTATTATAAATTATAACGATCTACATATCTCTAGATATCCATTGTCCACAAATAACTGCAACTGTCACCGATAAATTCGTTATTTACGTTTCTATTTTAAACATTTAAACACTTTTTGCTATGTTAAACGATTTTTCTTTTAATCGCCCGTGGGCTGGGCAACTTAGACCGCTCTGTAAATAATTGTTTTGCTGCCGCAAAAAATGACATTCGCAAGTTTTTAAATAGTTAGCAGTACATACTAAGTCTAAAAATAGAATGAATTTTTTCGATAGTGCTGTAACCCGCCAAGTAATCAGCTGAGACACATGTTGTGTCAACTGATGAGCATTAAAATAAAGTTATTATGCCACAACCCATTGCTTAAATAATAAAAATCATTCTGACTAACTTCAGGCTTAATATGCATAACAAGATATTAGCTGACAATCACACCAACAAAACTCAAATATTAGTTTTAAAACTTCACGTATTCTCTCAAAGAATATAATAGTATTACCACTTCTTACTGTACTATTCATTGAAGCTATTCTAATAAGTATTGGGTCATTGCAGGTTCAACCTTTTGATTATAAACAAAACAAAAAAAATGACCAGCTACATAATTAATTTTCTTACCATTTACTGCTAAAACTCACCTCTTAACCCTTATGATTTGTCATAACTCATGGCAGTACTTATTCTGTCCTATACATATTTACCATGAATATCAATTTAATCACTGTAATATTGACACATACTTAAAAAGGGATTGTGTTCTCATAAAATCAACATTTTTCAATGATTAAATTTACCTATAATATTTTATCCATGTCTCAAAATTAACACACATAGATAATCTTTTTCTACGTAAAACAATGTTAAAGATATAATTATTACATACCTACCTATCTACCTACTAAATATGAATTTATTAATAAACCTATTAATATATTATTTAATGCATGGATCAAACAGTTTTCTCCAATAATTATATCTTGGATACAAATAGTGTAGGTATATGGATATTTTATTTTTTGAATACTGAATACTAAAGTTAAAGCTTTGATTGTCAGTTTTATTATGTTATTGTAAACTGTAAGAACATACCTACTTCTTTAATTATAAAAAATCTCAGAAGCATATGTGTTAGAAAATATTCTAGGAAGTAGGACTGTGTGGTATTTAAACTCATATCATTCACTGTCTGAGTGAGTGCTCTTATCCATTGCGCTATTGATCCCGTCTATAGACTCAGTATTAAAGCTAATATCTATGCTATCAGAGCTATTTTAAAAATACCACCATGGAAAATAAACCAACTTTGTATTTTAAGTAAATCAAGGTAATCATTATTATCTGATGTTTTTCAACAGCTTTTAAAGCTGGTGTCAGGAATTATCCAATTTTAGTTGGTATTTAGTTTTAGCATGTAGGGTTTTATACACTTTATGAGTTTTTTTTTATTATGCATTTTCAATTTACCTAAAATCTTCTATTCTCAAATCTTGTATATATTTACTTAGTATTTAATAAAAAAAATATGTTAAATTACATTATTGTCTTTTTTTGATTGTAGAACAAAAATGGTGCAGCAAGATCTAACTTAGATTGATCATCGCAATGAGGAGGACTCTGAGACTAAGGATGTCGCAGTCTCCGTAGGCAGGCGAGCGGTCTCACCCGCAAGCCGCAACCCCACCTCCAAGACCACACTCCTACGGATCAGTATCATCCATCAGGGGGCTCGCTCCACGATTGTGTCGTTTCATAAGATATTATCAAGTATATTATATAATAATTGCTCGAAGGCTCAAGTTGGTGTGTGATTCTAGTCAGTGTTGTGTGAAGTAATAATCTTGTGTAAGTAGTCTAAGTGAGGTTTAGTTGTTTTGTGGTTGATTTGGGTCGGTGTGGGGTAATGCCCGCACACGCTCACGGCCAAACGCTGGGGGACAACAACATGTTGTCTGCCGTGCTGGAGGAGGAAGCGGATCTCTACGAGGCTTTCCCGCCGCACGTGGATCCCACCGGCATCACCATCCTCTCGGAGAGCCCGCCTGGTATGTTCTCTCACTTCTTTCTTCACATTCTTTTTTCTAGAATAATTAATAATACCTATAAGTAAATTTTATTATAGCTGAAGAGCTATTAATTACTTAAGTACATATTAATAATTATTGTACCTATGTCAATATTTTGCAAAAAAATAGTTAAGAATGACAACTAAACCCGTTTAATTGGACAGATAATAAATAATTATCCAAATATTTTAATCCACTTCAATTGAGAGAGTTTTCAATTAATGGCCACTGCGCTGCAACACCATGTGCAGCATTTTAGATTTCCCCCAGTATTTACAGAGCTTTTAAAAATGAAACAGGGATCACAAAAATAATTCATTAGTTTTCATCCCTTACTGATTGCATTATTATGCGGGTAACGGTATGCGGTAACCGGACAAAACAGAACATGAATAAACAGAAAATGATAAAACAGAACATGAATAAACAGAACAGCCAGGAGAAAAATAGAACATTCATGTTTGTCATATTTATTTATTACTTAAATACTTCTTAAACTTGTCGTTATTAAGTTTATAAACGAAATATATATAAATATTTAATGTATATAATATGTATCAGCATGTTTTATTTTTCCCCTGGCTGTTTTGTTTTGTCACCATTCTGTTTTGTTTTGTCACCATTCTGTTTCTCCGTGTTCTGTTTTATTCATGTTCTGTTTTATCACGTCCTGTTTATTCATGTTCTGTTTTATCACGTTCTGTTTTATCACATTTTGTTTATTCATGTTCTGTTTTGTCCGGTTACCGCATACCGTTACCCGCATAATAATGCAATCAGTAAGGGATGAAAACTAATGAATTATTTTTGTGATCCCTGTTTCATTTTTAAAAGCTCTGTAAATACTGGGGGAAATCTAAAATGCTGCACATGGTGTTGTTTTTATCTGGTGGTTTTTCATCCAAACAAATTGCTGTGTTGGTTCCTCGGTACAATGTGTTTTCAGCGAATCAAACCAAAATATGGGACCTCTTTATGCATTGGTCTGGAAATATGACATACAAATTAGAGGTGTTGAAATTACTGGTTTAAAATGTGTTGGGGTCTTATGGCTCCATTCTTCATATTAGGTGTATAATATGTTACGCCGATGTGCGAAATTGTCTATTACATGAAATGGGCAAAATTTTGCCTAAATCATGAAAAATGCAAGCCCGTTGCCTTATTCATGAATTAGACAAAATATCTGCAGTAATTTGAATGTAATATGAATTCGGCTGTAATTTTTCTGCCTAGTTCATGCATTGGGCAAATTAGATAGTAGCGCTACGGTGGTGTTTTTTGCAACTAAACCAAATGTGTCAAATCCTCATGCATTGGTCAAAATAGATGGTCGCGCTCCGGTGGTGTGTTTTGCAACTAATCAAACTAACCAAATGTGTCAAATGACATTGATTATATAAAAATATACCAATCAATAACTACAATGACGTTCATATTTTCATTTCATTTCATTTACTATGCCAAAAAAAAAATCTAGAACTTTAATATGATAACGGAAGAATTCTATTAAAATGCATTTTCGCGATTTGATTCGTGCTTGTGTATCAATCGTGCAATGGTCGATTGTTTGTTTGTGATATTATGATTTGATAGTTTGTTGACACTTGTTAGCTAACCTCAAAATGGACATTCAGTTAAATTCAGAATTACAAAACCTAACCTAACCTAATAATAATAATCTTATATTATGTCCAATTATATCTAATAAACTCATCCGTATTAAATTTACTTTTTCTACTGTCATGTTGACAGTTTAAGAATTCCATACCCTGACGAATTCACACACTCGACAGATAATTTACCTAATGCACGAATAAGGCAACAGGCTTGACTATTACATGAATTAGGCAAAATTTTGCCCATTTCGTGTAATAGTCAATTTCGCACATTCGGCGTAACATATACACATATACCTATTCAATTATGTGCTGTGTTCATAGAGCTTTAAAAATAGTAAGTAGTTTCAAATTAGCTTAATTTGTAATATTGTCCTTTGCAGTGGTTAAGGGGGATTGTACTCCCTAATAATTAATCAATAATTATGTATTTAAAGACAAAATTCTTAGAATTATTTTTTTAAATTCAAAGATAACCTTTCAATTAAAAAACCCAAATTAAAAAATCCGTTATAAAATGCGCTCAGTTTCGTGCCTACCTAGGTATATTGTAAGAAAAGATAACAATGATTTGAAGTTATATATTTTTTTAAACTTAAAAATAAAATAAGTAGGTACTTAGGTACATCAGACTATTAAAAAATGGAATATATCTGACATCATATCAGATAGATAGATGCTTCATAACTTTGCACTCCGGCTCTAGAATGAAAATGATGTACCTAATACTAATATAGGTACCTACTTATTGAAAAAAAAATATCACATACTTATATTAAGTATCTATTTATTTATTTATTACCAAGTACGTATGTGCATATTATATTATTACATGTGAATATCATTAATTGGTCTAATTTTATGCGAGGTAATCAGGCAAAGAGGCGTATCAGTGTAGTAAAAAGTGCAAAAAAAAGTGGAAAATTATAAAACGTATATAACTCTTATGCCAGCGCTCCATTGGCGAGCCAAAAGGCCGAGGACAATAAATCGTCCGATTTGTCTATGCTCTGCTACTGATCAACGAACGAATAAAAAAGTCGAGCTGTCAAAAATGAAAAGTTTCGATTCTCGTAATGTCTTCCGATAATCCTATAATTTTGTGTTATTTATATTTAGACTTGCATAAAATAATATAGCAGTGAAAACAACACAAGTTTTACGATTTCTTTTATGAATTTCATAAATAAAAATTAAAAAATAATTGGTAAATCTCTCATTTTCTAATGTGTAAATTAACAAATTAATCAATGAAAATGTTTAAAACAATTACAGATTTTTTTCGGTCCGAACGATCGCGTATTAATGTCAAATCGAATTTGCATAGTGATCGACGGACGAAGTCTGGTAACTCGGAGAGTAAAATATCAAACATGTTTGAAATCCAACGAGCTTGGTCTGCGGATTAAAAAGTCCGCAGATCCGGGGTGCTCCACGCGAAAAAAAAGTCCGAAGACTGTAAATCGTCTGACTTGCGTGCCAATGGAGCGCCGGCATTACTCTTTTCTACGAGTTGGGACCAGTGTTGTCAGCTTTTCAGTTTGCTTGCCATATCTAGAATTTTTTAATATTCACCTATCTTACAAGGTATGCATTTAATATACAGCATTTAAAATAATTTATAAATTTCAAAACAGCTATACTAGAATGTCACATCAAACTTTTTAATACTTTACCAACAAATTGAATGTAACATAGGTTGTCTACGATATTTAAATGATGACCGCATTTTGTACTTGATTATTTTTTGACAATTTAATTATTCTTCAATAATATGTTCTCGCAAAACGATGCTCAAAATCGTGAGTTTTTTTTAAATTAGAAAATCTATCGTTTTGCCTGCTAACTAGCTTATTTTATTACCCTATCTGGCATATTTTCGCCAATGGCAGTTGGCAACACTGGTTGGGTTACTTCACTTGGTTAGTCACTTTTACAGAAGCAAGAATAGAACTTCAAACAAACTATTTCACCACAATAATAGTGTATGTCTGTATCTCCTGTATTTAAAAAAAAATATGGTTTTGTTTTTGGAACTTCAAATAATAATATATCAGAACTCGGTTTGGCAAAAGTAGGTATTTAAGTAGCACCATTATTATATTTATAAGTTTTATAACTACCAATAAAATGACGAACTATCTCACGTCGCTCGATCTACAATGGAGTAGTACCTATTTATAATTTGGCGTGTGCCCTATAGTCCCCGTAGTTGGGACGCGATATCTTTGGTATATTAAAAAAATGCTATGATTATGAATAACCTCCATATTGGTTATCTTATCGTTATTTTCAATGTTTGAGCAGCACATTATATTAAATAATGCGTGTTCTGGTAGGTGCAAGTTAGTAACATAACAAAATTCTAAAAATAAGTCGGTTGGTACTTATTTATACTTTCCAGACATGTAGTTTTAGTAGGATGAGCAATTTTAACAAACGTATTGTATTTGCCAGTGGAAATTATGAGTTTTGATCTTCTTTTAGGCACTCATCGTCAAATTATTCTCCTACTGAGCAAAGAGCCTACTGCGCGACGGTAAAGCGCAAATTATATTATGGTGCATGTCGCTGACTATCACATGACGTCACAGCAAGCTGCCGCTTCGGAAAAAAGTGTGTTATGTCGTTTTTCTTGGTGTTTAAAATGCAGATCATGATGACAAGATGAGAGCATCAGACTGATGCTCTCATCCCTTAGCACATTTTGATCCTTTAAACTAACATTGTTAGTTCGAAAAATCTGCCGAAATCACCAGAACAACAATGAGGTCACCTCACGGTGAACTGCACTGCATCGACACCTGCATGTCTCAATGAACGTTTTTTATCATCTACTTCTACTACATGCCTACACTTTTCGAATGTCAAAATCACGTTTTTTTGTTTTTAGCGGTTGGCACTATGTATTTTCTATAAGAATATTGTATATTATGCGAATACTAGTGATACGACGAGGCCCCTAGAGTTTGATCCTGGTTAATTTGAAATCGACTTTCAAGTAAGCTGGTTAAGGAGATTAAAATATGAATGCTCCTCTTAATAATCCCTATAAAATCATATTGGGTATATTACAACTGAGTCTTTTACCGACGTTAAGTCTCTCTACTGTAGAATAATCACGTGTATTTCCTCTATTATTGGAGTATATGGGGGAAGATCTTTTCCCAACACATAAATAAATGGTGACTTCGACGGGAGAAGGATGATAAATATGACAAGTACATAATAAGAAAGAAGCATAGTATTGGGATGTAGATTATACACCTAGTCATGGCGAGAATATGCGTTCACGCATAGTGCAGGTTTTATCAACATACTTTTAGAGCGGAATGCACAATCTAAGATTTCGATCCTAAGGATAAGTCGCCGAAAAGCATGACTTAACCATAGACTACTTTTGTTATGAACACGCCCCCTTCTGTATTACCATTTACCACTGACAGTTGCTGTCAAAATAAATTCGCATGTCTATAAAACAGTCCATACTTGATGGGAATGATTAGTAAATAATAATTAAGTAATAAGTAACTGAAGCTACGAAAAATCCCCTCCTAAATAAAACTCTCGCTAGGTATTAGTTAAGACTTGTCGTACCAGATGTTATCAGAAGTTTTAGCAAAATCTGGTTGGGAATAACTTCTGTAAACAAATAAACATAATGTAAAAACTATTTAAAATAGTATAACAGCTATTTATAGCTTTCTTATAATCATTTGTACCAGGGATTCCCAACCCCGTGCCCGCGGGCGCCACAGCGTGTGCACGCACTACTATTTGACGGCGACAGAATTTTTTGAATTTTAATTTTATTTTGACGAGTTTTGTAAATAGTTATTTAATAAATGTGTAATTCGAACTCATTCGAAGAACTGGAGCTAAAAATTTTGGACCTCCAGATGTTAAAATCCCTAATATCAGGTGAGGATTTTTGGAATACAGTGGACTAGAAAAAAAATTCCATTCTTAAAACAAGCGGCATATAAAATATTTTTCGGTTCCACACACGTTTGCGGATCATTGTTTTCAAACATAAATTTAAGAAAATCAAAATATAGATCTCGGATCTTTATGATTGTTTACGAACAGGAATATCATCATACTCTACTAATTATGAAGCACTAGCAAATTAAATGCAATGCTAAAGATCACACTGACTGTGAGATTAATATTATAATTTTCTATAACGTTTACTTTGTATGAGGCAACTATGGCGTGTATTCATTTTACAGAATATATATGTGTCTATTATTTATTATTACCCATGTCCAACTATAAATTTGATTTGAAAAAATAGGAGGTGCCCGCCACCCTACCGATATTGGAAAATGTGCTCTAGGGCAGCGCCCGGCAACCTATGCCACGCGTGCCACTGGGTGGCACGCGAAAAGATTATTGGTGACACGCCTCGTAAATGACGATTTATTAAAATTTTCAGTACTTTTCGGTAATTTAAAAGTTTTTTTATATTTTCAAATTTTAAAAAGTTTGTGGACACTTTAAGTACCTACCTACCTAATGGCTTTGTAATATATGTGATATAATGGATTATATATCAACTTTGCAGAAGTGTTTCATAAACAGGATTAAGGATTTACAAAAACACTCACCCATGTTTAAAAATATATTTTGCAGCCTGACATTAAAGACAGTTACAAAGTTGATAAAGAATATTTTGAATTTTTGAGTAGGTTTATTGATTTATATATAGTATAGATTTATATATATAGTATAGATACATATAGACACCCATGATGGCCGCGTGGCTTAAGCGCCGGTCTATAGTGTCGAGGGTCCCAGGTTCGAATCCTGGGTCTGGCAAGTACACATATTGTTTTTAAATTTGTGTATGAGTCAGAGTATGGACCTAATAGGTTGAGCAAGTGGCTGACATCAATTTCTTGTAAAAATAAAAATCTGTTAATACAAACCTCTACTCTGTGGAAGCCCATATGATCATATTAGGATCGGACATGGTTAAAAAATAAATATTGGTTTAGGGTTAATCGAATCGAATCGAATCAATTCTGAAATTTTGAAATTAAACTTCAAATCTGCCAGAGATAATTATTATCTTGACATGATAACCAAAACGTGGATTGAACTACCAGAAAGATTTCATCGTCTGAAAAAAGCGTGTTCGCTCTAGTGTTTTCGGTACAACGTACTTAGAGTTGGGTTTCGGGAATTTCCCGACGGGAATTCTCGAGAAATTTTCGAGATTACCCATCCCGAATCTCGAGAATTGAAATTTTTAACATTTCGGGAAATCCCGGATCTCGAGAATCTTTTCTCGGGATTCGGGATTTCTTTATAATCAAATATTAAGGTAAAGGCACTAATGGTTGACACATTAAGAAAAAAATCATGTTTTTTTTAATATAGAATACACATTTCTTCATAGATTTAAAAACCAGATATCTTAATCACTGCACAAAACCCTTACCGATTATATTATAATGAGAGAAAATAAGCAATAATCAAACACACTTTTTAATAAAACATTTTTGTATCCTATCTTTTATCACTAATGCTTGACATGGCAAAAAAGATGAATCACTAATAATTGACACCTTTAGACACCAATAGTTGACATGGAATATTTTGGTATAATTTACATGTACCTACCTAAATATTTGCTCCTTACCTTTTCTGGTACCTACATACAAATTAACCATCAACCGGTGACTAGTTTTTGCATTGTCAAAACAAATCATTACCATGATATCATTTTTATTAAATGCCTTTTGGACAACGCAGACATATTTATGATATCTCTTTTTCCCTTCTAAAATATTTTTTTTTGGATTTGCAGTTGCTCGTAAAGATTGGTCAATGTTACCAGCACTGCTTCTATTTTCTTCCATCTTCAGATATGTATGAACTTGTTCTCATTTTATGCTACACATGAGATTTAACTTTATATAACAGTGTAATTCTAGGCACATTTTGTAGCTGTTGTAGTTGGAAGGCTTTGCCTCATCATGTATAGCTGCCTCCATAGCTGCTTAAAGCGTCAATTACATTGAGCTTCTTTACGAGCTGTTTGTTGGCGAATTTATAATCTGCCTGTAAAGTCGCCCAGTGTAATCATCGAACATGTTAGCTTGTTTTGATTTGTTTTAATTGATACTTCAGTGAAACGGCAAATAATTTTCAACTATAGGCGCGACGAAATTTTGGACTCGCTGGCAGTCTGAGAGAGAACGTCGAGGTGTCAATACGTAATTTTGTTTCGTGATGGCGACGGGGGTATTAATTCTTAAATCGTGTAAAGATAACTTAAAACGTTATCCATTTTAAAAAGAAAACATGTCAACGAATATATTATTATTGTTACTGATAGAACAATAAACAGAACATTAAATGGACACATGTTGGATTTATATGACAGATTATATTTCGGTCGGCATGCGTCATTTCCACCCGCGACCCGCAATCTGCGCATCGCCTAGCCACGATCTTTTTAGACCATGCCTCAACTGAGGTATAGCCTTAAGAATATTGAAACATTTTGTCGCTTTATAGGTGGCATTTTTCTTGAGGCAGTCGCTTCGTGTTTTGCGGAACCAAAAGTTGACATTTAATTTACCTAGTAGTTGACATGTGTCTACTATTGGAGAGGATGGACGAAAAATATACTTTTTTATATGGAATCAAAATTGAATGTATGTGTATGCCGAAATTGTTGAAAAATCACTCTTATTGCAACTTTGACGTGATCACTACTAATTGACATACCCTGTCAACTATTAGGTTTTCATTATTTTGTGGTCCAATAATTGACACCCATCAATTTAAGACATAAATTTAAATATATTATCACGAAACCTATTCACATCTACACTCTAACATATATTATTACATGTAAGATACCAAAAATCTAAAAATAAAAACATATTATGTAATAATTTCTTACCTGGAAGAGTACAGCATTCTTAATGGATTTGGTAAGAAAATTTGAAATACGTACTCACTCTGTCACACTCTTTAAAAAATATTCGCCATTTTAATGGTTTGGCTCGCAAAGAAATGAGTTTTGACTGGTTCATCACAAAATTTACACTGCACATGTTTTTAAGCTATTTTCGAATGGATACACGCACAGGTTTTCTTATTTTAATTAATATATTTCAAAAGTGTCAACCATTAGTGCACTGTCAACCATTAGTGCCTTTACCTTAATTGAAAAAACGATTTTCTATATGAAAAAAGTGGACAGGAAACACAAAACGTTCAAAGACTGATCGGGGCATTTATCACAATTAAGCCAGCGTCGACTCAAAATGAGCACAATTTTTGCAACAATAGCGAATTTTGTGTCTCAAAAGCGTACGCGAGTGTCAGACGCACGATTGACAGTCTGTGTTTTTTGAAATTCTATTTAATAAGTAATGTTTTGAATTATTTTTGTTTTCATACTTCTATTTTGTTTGTCTTGTTACATATATAAAAAAAATCATATTTTTTTGAAATTTGTGTTTTTACACTGATGATTTTTACAGGTTTTTTTTTTTTTTTTAAATTCCCGATATCTCGAGAATTCTCGAGATTGTGTTCTGGAAATCCCGAATCTCGAGAATTCAAAATTTCATCATTTCATCAATCCCGAATCTCGAGATTGAGATTTTCTCGGGAAGTACCCAACTCTAAACGTACTACCGTGAGCAAACATTCTCAAGTATGAAAAATATATTATAAACCCGTATCGAAATCGTTTAACTGAAGAAAATTCGGAAATGTGCATAAAATTAAAAACTTTAAACTATGAACCAAATGTTGAGGTGTTAGCTTCTAAAATTGAACCTCAAGTTACAAGTCACTAATGTTTAAATATTGTAATTTTTATGATGTTTTTATGTAGCGTGTATAAAATTGTCTTACAATAGATTTACTAGTTTTATTTCAGTGGCACGCAGAGTGTCCAGTACTTTGAATTACCTGTTTTGTGGCCCGCCAATGAATTTGGGTTGCCGACCCCTGCTCTAGGGTACAAAAAAGGTACAAACTCTGAGTAGACGATGTTTTTTGCAAAGGTCCATTCTTTGCTATTCCTATTGATAATTATATTTTTTTATTCTAAACAATGGTTTTATAATGAAACGTGATTTTACATGTCTGAAAATATCCAATTGCCGACAGACCGCCGATGAAAAAACATAAAATCATATTTTGGAATAAAAGAAATATTCTTTTCTCTAACTATTTTGGCATTTTTTGAAATTGAAAAATTTCTCGCATTTTTCGTTTAAAGTTTAAACCATGGGCCGTAAGTAATAAATTGTTTTAGGGAGCGCGGTTTGTGTACAACTGAGCTAGACCAAGACAGGCGGCGCGGGGGCTGGTTAGGTTAGGGCGTTTTTGGTTAGGTTAAGTTTGGGGTGTTTTCTGACTTATACGCGGTATAACTCACTATGTAAGAAATCGGGAGCATCATTTTGTTTGTCCTCATGTCAATTGGGAGGGTGATAACTGTGGAAATTGGTATACATATTCCACATTGAAAAATAAATAAACATGTCTTTCAACACCTTCCAATCCTCCATGCCTTTAACCCCTCCCTGAGTCGGTTACATGTAAATTGTACGTAATTTTTTTTACCGTGGCACAGTTCGCCGTGAGCTTTCTTATCGGAAAGAGATGACCGTATACCATAAGTACGGTCTCCAATTTAATTAAATTCAATATAAACATTAATTCAATTTTCATAGCTGTTTTTGGAGAAATTCATGAATTCAAGAATAAAAACCTAATCTAACCTAACAAATTATCCAATATATCGGCTATTTTCAAAATTTGTTTGCTGCTGGCTTCCTGTAAAGTGTAAACCGACGTAAATGCCAGACGGGTAAGAAAAAAAGCTACTCAACGGTAAAATAATCTATCACAAATTTTTTGTCTGCCAGTAAAATGTAAAATTCTTCCTCAATTGATTTTGAATAACATTTTGTTGCATTTATTGTGAGAATATAAATTGAAGTTAATGATCCCACCACACCCGGTCTTACGTTTGGATGTAAATCATCACTCATCAGTATTTTTTATGACTGGTAATGTCTCAGGAGCAGTTACCCAAGACATAGGTTGCCATGCACTCAAAGTGTACTTTGACTGAATATACACGACTTTAACGTCATATGCAAATAAGCTCCTCTACTTAGCGTTTTAAAGGTAGTTTTCGATATTGAACATCGCCACAATATGTCAGTTAATGATTATGATATCTAGTGAAAAATGATCGATCTGGCAAGAAAAACGGTAAGTTGGCGACGCTGTACCTACTGCAACTCCAGTTAGACCCTTTTCTACTTAGTCCGTCCGCTGGTGTCATGATCATCGGGCGTTTCGACGGAGATGTACATAGTTTTTAGATCTTTATAAATTTCACGATATCCACTTCATCCCAGGAACTATACAGTTCGTGATTACACGGTTGCCGCCATACTAGTTTAGGCCAATAATCTTTGCGAATGTTCTGCGCTTAAACGCTCAGCTGTTGACAATCAGTGGAACGCAGGGTCCATGTGTTCACCCCGTACAAAAACGTTGCCGTAACGAGTTTCATTAGTTTTTTTTTCTGGATAATCGTTTTTTTAATTTACTGATGTAGGTATTATTAGTAGTTAACAAGTTAAAGTTTTATTTTGAAATTTGATTTAATTGACTAAAAGTGTGCTTTTAACTTTTTTTATTTTACAACACTTTTGCACCATATTATATATTATTATTTAGATGAAATAAGTAGGTAAATACTAAGTACTAAAATACATATTATTTAAATGTTAGTGAATCACAAAATCGACAATTTAAATTAAAAACGTACCCTACTTAACGGGCAAATTACTTGTATATCTTGAATTATACAGCATTTGTTAGTCATTAGCTTAACCTTAACCCATTGAGTTCTTGTATTAGAATATTTAGAACGATAATACACATTGAAAAAACAATATGCAATTTTTGACCAGCTTCGTATTTATACAAAACGATTGCCGCTCTACGCACTGGGCCAAAGTGGGTGCAATTTGAAGTTATGGACCCAGTATTGTTTTCAACTCTTTGAAAAACAGGCGAAAAATGGGTGAAATGTAATTACTTTTTTTACGAAGGCAGTACTTATAAACGTTATAAACTGGATTACGTTAGGTTCACTTCTATTGATAAGGATCACTCGTGATATCAAGTGCATGCACCTACTTGACTTATCTATTCATTTATGCATGCCTATCAAAACTTCAAAAATCTACTCACAAGCTAGCAATTTTCGAGTTAAATCCAAACTGTCATTCTAATCTCTAAAGAATAGTATCATAATAATTCATAAGGTTCAAATAGAGTATATGACGATCGGGCACATATATGCTAAGAGCGTTTTAGTGTCTATGATCAAATCTATGCCATTCCGACATATTATACATACATATTGTATGACAGCTATGACATCCTATTTACACTCTGTGACACCCTGTGACACAGGACGCCAACATAAGAAACGGGTTTTTCGACATATATATGACCGATCGTCATAGAGTGTATTTGAAGCATTAACTAAGGTAGGCTAAGACTAAACTGTAACGAAAATAATGGAAATTATTTACCTGCGGTGCTATTTTATTTCTACTGCAATAAGTATGCACCTACCTTCAATAGTAAAAATATAATAAAATGCGGCTTGTTTTAATTAACTGGGGACGAACGTTATAAATACAATTTATGGAAAGGAAAGTTATTTAGTTAGGCTGAAGCTATTCCGGTTTTTGTCTGGCGACAATTTAGATTTTATATTTCGACGTGGACATTGATTTTGAATTGGATCGCTGTAACTCGCCCGAGAGAATCTTTCTCCAACATGTGTTTGGGCGAGCTTCAATCTTCGAGTCTATTTTTTTTATGTGTTACATGTCTACAATCGTGAAATTTCACAATAAATATTTATTTACACATTTTTTTAATTGTTTCTAACTGTTATCTGATTTACTTATCGTTATCAGTGTTATATTGTCAGTTATCACTGATCACTGATCCTATCACTGTTCAGTATCAAATTATCACCCGTTTGATTATCTTTACATCTCATACTATCTGATATACAAATCTCAATAATATTTACTTTATGAGACAATCGGGGGGAAAAAAGGTATAAGGCCAAACGAGCTCACTGTGAGGAAGAGTCCCATCGATATTAGGTGTCTTCATTTTATATAGGTACTTATCTATATTTAGTTTTACAACAGTACTTTTCTTAATTATTTACTAATGTAGTACAAAATTTTTGTTAAATCGTCATCAATAAGGTGGCCAATTGATATGGTCACTTAATCTTACACCCATAATCGGTTTTTGAAATAAATATCACAATTTACAAACTTTTTCTAAACTCTATGATCAATATTTATTATCGTACTTCCGCAAGTGTTTCTAGAAAGTTAATCGAGAATACCCTTATATCGTGTGATTACAAATTTTAATATTTCAATAATAAATACATTGTTAAATGTGTATATTACTTATGTATTTTAACTTGCAATGGTGTTTCGTAAGTAGCAGCAAAGATAAGCCTCCTAGTGGCAAAGTTTCGATACTACATGAATATTTAACGTTTACATTGACATAACATAATAATATTATACATATTGAAACTGTAACATAATGCAAAATCAATTTATTCTACATTCGACATCGAAATATATGTAATATTATGTATTATTGGATTTTACTCATAACAACAATTTGTATGAAGTCACAAGTGCCGTTCAGTTGGTAATAAATAAGAATGCTTCGTAAATTTCTATACACAATAATCTAAACATATTCCGCCTTTTATGAACATTTCGGGTTAAGCCGGGTATGTCGCGCTTTTTCTCATTCTACTGTAGGGTTATTAACTATTATATAACACTGACAAGTCACTGTCTAGGTCTGTATTTTTATTAGTTAACTACGCCCCAGTCGAACGGGCAGTCTTCGCCACTGGTTTACCCCAAGATCTTAAAACCCACAATTATCTGTTTTGTCGTGCAGTGAAGTTGTCATTGTCATTTTTGTTGGCGAAATTAATATAAATACATGCACAATTTCATCATTAGTATATTACTAACATCGTTTGACTATTGGAGAATTGCTAACTTTTGTAGACGTTTTTGACAAATTTCTAAATTGCTCATTACTGACTAATGAGACAACATAAAAGATAACGGCGCTTTATAAAAAAAGATTACTTATCCTTCCAGTGATCAGATCACAAGATATTGAATTTATGTAAAACTCTCATTCGACTAATTGAAACGGCATTGGACTCGGCTGTATACTCAGTTAGCGTTCACGTGTTGGTCGCTGTCCCGCGCGTCGAGTTTTCCTCCGACAGCCGTCGCGGCGTCTCGCGCCCGAGTGCATCCGTTTCCGCTGCAACCGCCGCTTTCCTTTCCCGCCGCCCGCCAACATCTTATCTCGATTTGGGGGGATATACGTGAACCCGCTGCTGAACTTAACGATGCAATTTCCGAGCGACCCGTCCTTTATGTTTACGCGCGTTATCGGACAACAATTATTATTATTATAAGCAACGCAGACGGCCGGCTGATCAGTGTTGTGCCAACCGCGACGCAGACAGTGCACGTCGAGTTATCTTCGAGTACGGTCATCCCGCACTTCGCGTGTGCTTAACCAGTTATTAAATTAACCGAATGACGATGTTTGACAATTATCCCTCGTTAGTGCGACGCGTCGTCTGTGGCATCTATCTCGCCCGCTGAATACTCTTCCGTCCTGTGTCGCGTGCCGTTACATCCGAATGTAACATGTTTATCGAGTTGGCAAACCTGAACGCGAGTTCGCAACCTGTGCTAGTGGAAGAGTGTAACTATGTGCCGGAGGATGACGGGGAGGTAGAGAAGCGTCTCTCCTCCGCTCCGTATCCCAGTTTGTTGGAGCTCGGTTCTCCTCCCGCCAAGTGGACTAATTGTTTGAATCTCGCCCCCGCAGGAAAGCGACCGCCGCTGAAAACCTTCGGCGAGGTGCAGACGCTGCTGCAGCAAGGCCGCAAGAGGGACGCCAAGTTGCTCATCAGGGAGAACTCTTGGCCGATCAACAGCAATGTGCGCGCGCAGCTGTGGCCTGCGCTGTGCCGGCAGCACCAGCACGGCAAGTCCATGCTGGACGGCTTCTACTGGGACATGGTCAATCAGGTTCGTTTCCACTTTCAATAGTTTACTCTGAATTAAGTCGCCATTGTTCTATTATTACTTGGCACGCTCAATGATAATCGTCTCATTTGTCATTGTGTGCGTTTATTTATAGACGTTTATCATACGCTTTATTAAAAATCGCAGTGTTGGTTGTATTAAAAATTATAACTAAGATCACGAGTTTACTTAACATTTGCATAATATCATGACAGATGCACTATTTTTATCGAGAGCATGCACAAACCTGACATAATTTGTTTGTTAATATTTCCATGAATGCATTTCCTCGTTTAACTTTGTGTTTAAATACCAATTAAGTACGCAAACCACTTGCGTAATCTTGTATTTAATTTATAATGCATGATAATAATAATCTTATACTTCTGACAAAATATAACTCTTCAGAAATTTAGATATTATGCAGTGTATCAGTTATTTTTACAATATATTAAAAATAGGAGATAATTTTCAAACCTAATAAATAATATTTCGACCCTCTTTTTATACCACTGTAGTAAAAATATAACCAGATAAATCCAATCATCAGAGGTGATAAAATAATTGTTTACTTACGTAGATTGTTGTTAATATCGTTGGTCCATTCACTGACCACGTGCACGCACAATAATTATTTTCACCACAATTGGAAGTGTAAAATTAAATGAAATTCATCTAGGTGTAGGTATAAAGAATATCTATACTTATATTCATTATTCTATCTTCGCGTATAAAACATAATTGGCCTCAATTACGCCGGAAGTTATTTTCAAACTGTTTTCGACATGTAAATTTCTTTAATAACGATAAAAAAATTATGATAACAACTAAGTTTGTAGTCAAACTTGAGAACATTCGAGGCTACTGATTACAGTGTTATTTTTAAGTAATATTTCACGTTTTATTTAATGACATTGTCCTTAATTTTAACCGAAAAATAAACTGCAAAATAGTTAATTAGCAGAAGAAAAATCTCTTAAATTTTCTTTGTATTGTTGCAGAAGCACAAGCGGAATGATTTCGCTATACTTACATATTATTATCAATGAAGTATTAAGTACCTATCAACTTAAATATAATATTAGGTATACAATGTACTTAAACAGTATATTTATTTTAATTGTATGTCATTTCTAATGAGTTGTAAATAATTATTATGTTTCATAAAACATAACAATCGTAAAAACATTTTCTACCGCAAATTTAAATCATAATTGCAATTAGTAATGCTTAATTATTTATTGTGTTGTTTAAAGTAAGTATTCATTTCATACATAGGTACAAAGCGTTTGTTTTTGTTGAAATTATTCATATTTTTAATTTAAATATTTTACGAATATGCTGGCATATTATATTGGTTCAATCCACTGACAAAATATTCCTGTTGCAAGTGTTACTGTTGGAAATTATGATATTGTATGTTTTAATTATCTTTATTGGACTATGGCCGTTAATTGTTAAATTTGTAATTATTAGCTACATAGACATGCGTTTATTTAATTTATTATTATTTATTGTTCTTGATAAACTATAAAATTACATGAATAGTAATAGTTATTCCTGTCAAAGATCATAATGTATTGTAAACAAACTCTTTAATCTTTAATAATGTCTTCACTCGCAAAATATGCAACTGCGTATTGTTTTGTTTACGGATATTGTGATTTGATAATAAATTGCATATTGTGCAGCTGACAAAATGCGAATTGTCTGTCACAGGTCAAACTATTTTCAATGTGTTATTATTGTGAGTTTTCCATGTAACTTTGTATATTCGTTCATAATTCATAATCTTTGTATATCATTTCAAACTGATTTAATCACCAACTTTGATTTTGTTTACATCGTTTTTCACACACCACGAAACGATTTATTCAAGAAACATTTTCAGCGTAATCACTAGTTAATAATAAGATTGGAACTACATTAGATAATCGCCGGACAAAGTGCTATGGAAAATTAAAAATGTATAAATTTTATTTAGCAAATAGATGTAACAGTTTGCTTAGTACCTAATGTTTTACCTATGCTACCCGTTTAACGTTGAATTATTAATTAATTAATTTATTTCTTGTTCTCAATTTTTGGTATTGATTTTTTTGCAAATTCATCACATCGCCACAGTTCTGCTTAATACTAAAATGGCTGTCTATAGAATGATTTTCACAATATGTAAACAGTAGCATCTTGTCTGATGACAATATTCCATTGAACTAATATGTTTATTGCGCTAACATACGCAGTGGCGAAGGGTAGATGTAGGCTGTTAAGATCCGACATAAATCCTACACTAAACTTTGTCAGTCATACGTCATTGTTTTCATTTTCACAACTACAAATTCATGATAGTGTTAACAAATATCTACAATTATGCCATTAAATCGCACATATTTTTTGATATTTTATAGACTGAAGAATATTTTTTATCTATTATGGTTTGGTTTGGCAGGGTTTAATGAATTTAAAGAAACTAGCAGACACCATAATATGCAATATTATCTATTCTTAATTCAACAAAAACAAATAAGTTTGACTGATAAGGTGTGTACTATTTTTGCCGGATCGCCCGTAACATGCCAAAACTATTATGGTTTTGTTTAGGCAGGGTTTAATTGATTTTTAAAAACTAACACTGTAATTTGTAGTCTTATTTCAATGAAAACAAGTAAGTATGACTGTCAAAGTTTAGTGTGTTATATTTATGCCGGATCTTAACAGCCTTCCTCCACCCTTCGCCACTGAATCTACCCGTATTAGCTATAACCTGTTAATTTATTCTCTGAATAATTAACTGCCATTTACGTTTATACCCTGCCAACTAATCTGGAATTTTATTATTGTCCTTGAACCGTTTTCATTCGTCTTCAATTAGCATTTGGCAGATCGATTTGTTGTTTTAAAAATAAGCTCTTGCGAATGGGACGCCTAGTTATTTACTTGGTGGCAGTAGAGCTAATGCACCGGACGGCGGTATCAACCGGTTCGCAAGAAGCTTGTCAGATCGGTGCGAACCGCTAAATCGGCTAAATTGTCATAATTCGGTTGATAAACAAAATCAACGTGTTTGCCGATCGATTCTTTTCACATGTTTATGTAGCTACATCATGTGACGTGGTCGCGACTTTAGACTTCACACTAATCGGTTTCTTTACTTTTTTTTTCAAAAACAAATTACGTTCCTCGGGTTATAGACACTAGGGGTTATTTAGTTTCATCAGCAACCCATTATTTCATGCTTTAATTTTATTGTTGTGTTAGTGTTATAGACATGGCCCCCGCAAGGGGGGCTGACTGGGCTCTAGTCTGGGGGCCCGGGATTAGAAAGAAAAAAAATACGCACCACAAAATAAATATTCTCGAATAGTAAAAAAAAGTCGCCTGTGGCGCTATTTTCCTTAATGACTATTAACATTTTAAAAGTTACGGTTGTGTAGTGTAATTTGATGTGATATTATGATTAATGTACTTAATTGAACGATAATTCACGTGTAGAAATTAACTTTATAATTATTTTAAGTGTGTTTCTTGACTTACAAAATGGCTTTACAAAAAAACCAATATGGCGAAGGGCTGCATGTTACTTGGCTACCACAAAATGTGGTCGCGATCAATGCGTTCAATTGGATTTATTTAAAAATTTCTAAAACTACACGGTACGCCATTAACCCTGGGGTTTCGCGAAAACTACTTGGGGAACACTACTATAGAAAATCACACTGCCCTTAAGCGATAGGTGGGGGCGCCGCCATAGATCCGGGCCTGGGGGCCCGCTTCAGGATATGGGGGCCATGGTTATAGATATTTCGGGTGTTTTTTCGTATTATATTATTCACTACAAAAAGCGAAAAAATACACAACAAATATAAATGGTAAACAGGTTTATATCCACGCGGATCAATTTTGGCTTAGGTTGAACTGCCTTTGTAATTTATTCCTTTCCATAAGACTATAGTATATATATTATTATTAACAATAATAATATGTAGTTTTGCGTTCCGCCGCGAAAATGTTTTTTCAATTTAACGGTATTTGACCTTTTGTGTGTTACGCTAAAATACTAAATATGAAAGGGTTGCGTGGCAAAATTTAATTAGGAAACACTGCTCTAGGGCCTAGGCTATTGACATCTACGGAGTGTCTTTGGCAGATATTCATTCGCTTATTTCCGAAACGAAAAGCTCAGCTAAGCTAATCAAAGCAAGGAAGCACTGGTATAAAGAGATTATGATTACCTTTTCTGCGATAAAGACTTTTCTAAAGGATAATAATTACTTGGGGAAATAATTAAAAATATTTCCATCGGGATACGTACGGATTATAACGAAATCTCATCTGTAATCAGCATTATCGGATTCTTGTTTATTGCGATAGGTACTGTTAATTAATCATCATACTTAATATAAACTTTTTACCTCTTCACCACATATAAAAAATATTTAATACGAAACGTGAATCGCTGATGTCTTAACCTTTATTGAGTAAAAACAGTTTATGTTTGAATTTATTTATAATTATTGATATGAGTATTGCTATTGAGATGAGGGTGGGTGGAAAGAGTTATGTAGATCTTGTAAGAAGTGAGCAATAGCGAAAATTTCCAAATTGAGTGGAGGGAAGGTTTTTCATGTTCATTTTTTATTCGCGCGTTGAAGAATTTTAAAATCATTATCTTTAACGAAGTTGTGATAATTTTCGATTTTTATATGTGGTTATCATATTTACATACATAAAGTATATACTAATATATATATTATGTATATTATAAATATGAAGATATATTGTAAATAGATTGTTACCCACCCAGTGGACAGGAAATTTTAGCATACCCTATCATTTTGTTGTATGTATAAAGATGGACTTTTGAGTTACCCTAATTCCTAAGTCCCTACTATAGATATCGATGACGTTCCTAGACAAAATGCCGCCACATTTTTTTATACGGTACTTTTAATCATCCTTTCATGACTCCAATATCTAAGAAATGTGTTGTATGGATACATTACTAACAAAATATATACCACTAAATCTAATTTAAATGTCATCTCTGCTTCGATAGACAATATTGCGAGTCTACGGTTGCAGATAGGTACATTTAAAAGTACACCTGACAATTTCCAAAACTCGCGAGTGACTGGCAAACATATTTGGATAAATTTTAAATTAGGTATGCACGTGTCATTGCTGTTCACCAAGAACGTGACGTGTAAGGACAACGGAAGTAAACTAGACATCTCGAACCCGACAAAAAAAATAAATTCCTGTTAAAACTAAAGTACTCCCTAATTAATACATTTTGTTTCCAACCAGTAAGCTGATCTTTTCAATGGAAAGGTATTTCCGTTATTACTAAGTTTAGGAAGCTATTTCTATATATACCTAATGATTCTCATCGATTTGGCGCCCTTTGGTTAACTGCCGCCCCCAAGCGACGCTCAATCTGCCTACCCCCACGGGACGTCACTGATAGATATCATCATAAATCGTCAGGCGTTCGAATTTAGAACTAACCTCATCCAGTCATCACAGTATAAACAATTAGTATTGAATTATACCTAAATGTTAAAATGTTAACATGTGTCGCCCTCACTCAGCGGACAACTTATACTGGTGGATCTATATACTCATATACTTAATCATTATTACGTGCCGATGTAATCGATATCTCTTTAATAATATCCATTACACTTTAACGATATTGTGGAGTATTTTATGTACACAATTGATAAGTAAACAAACATAAAAATAGTTTTACTGTTAATACTGTGTAAATATGTCTACTATAAAATGAGTTATGTTTATATAAGAAAGCACGATTCGTCTTACAGTTTTCTTGCGAACCACGTTCCACGAAAATTACTCACGTTTCCCTTTGTTGCGTTAAGCTTTTGCGGGCGAGATTTTAACCGATAGAACCTCCAATTATTGTTTTTCCTATTGATCCATTCTATTAGCATTTTTGTTCTTATGCCACGTAACATGCGAATATTGTTTATCTCCCTGCCTTATATAAGTGGGTAAACATCGTATCGTTTTATTAAATGTTATTAAAAAATAATTGTTGATAAAATATCTCCAACTGCTATCGATATGACCTCAATAATAACGATAACTCGTGCATAGACACTTGTTGCTTGATTAAGGGTCAAATTGTGAGTCTAATAGAAATACCGATATGTATCAGTGTATGCCAATTTTATCAACCGTAAAATTATCTTTCAATAAATTAAATAGTAATAATTATCTGTTAAATTTTGTGAATAATTATCTAATATCTATTGATTTGATTGTTTTCAAGTTGTTACCAAGTAAATGTTTATGATTACGTTTTTTTTTAAAGTAGGTAAAGTCTTTCATTATGTCGATACAAACACATTATAAAATGTTTATGTTTATATCAGTAGGAATATTATTTTTTATTCGCGTATTCTTACGATGCGGATCTACAAAAATATCAACAATACAGAAATGATGCAGATAATAATAAAAGAAAGACACATGTGATTTTTCACCATTATTGCACGTACGTGCAAACAGTCATTTTCGACCAAACTGTCAGATTTAACCACATAACAGATTAATAAATAGAATTCCGATAGGCTATACCCCAATACACTACATTTTGAATGTGTCCTACGAAAATGAACCACACATTATAGACATGCAATAATGTGTGTTCCAATCTTCGAATACAGCAATATTGAATGAGCGTCAGTGCATAAACTGTGTTTAGGTTTATCCGATATTTTTCCACACTCAAGATCGATTGGCTGCGGTTGCCTGTTACTCTACACCCGTTAGGTACCTATTTCAGTTCCATTATATCTGAGTTCTCTAAATTTAACATATTGTAATAATTCCCGTGAATATTTGTCAATTAATTTTGTCATTAGTTTATTATTATATTGTTTATTTTTTAATGTTATTTGTGATCAGAATATAAGCTTGATAGCCATTATCATATTTATATTATTATTAAACAATATTTGAGTATTTTTTTAGTTTCTAAAATTTATTTAATTGATACTTAAAATATTATGAGGTAGTAAAAAGTAGATAATTTACTAAACGGACGTGACCAGTACACAAAAACATAGCGAGAATTTAATTGAAGTTAACCCGAGATAATTAATATTCTGAATGAAGCTTCAACCCGAAAAAATGGTAGGTAATTGACAAATGTAACGAACGAACAGGGAAATTACTCATTCCAATATAGATAATTTATCATTAAGTATGCAGTATATTCGTCTCATCGTGATATCTACCTATATCTATGGTGTTCCACCAAGGTACACGGTAAACCAGTTGTTTTCCAACTTTTTCGGTTCTCGGCGCACTAAAATACGATATATACAAATGATACAATATCATGGATATACGAAGGCAATCAGAAAATAACGAGGTAGCATGGTAATTGTGTGAAACACGCTGGTAGTAATAGAAAGGCAGTTATTTTGTGAATTTGACAGGTAGGTAGGAAAGGGAACAAACCACAAATCCTATTTTGTATGACTGGCAGTGCAGTACACCAGCGCATTAAATTGCGATTGTTTGGAATTATCAAAAATTTTGAATAGGTGCTGCTCACGCAGAAGGTAAAGCCGGATGCTCACTTTGAAGAAATCTACACTGAACAGTGCTTAATATAATAATTTATTTATTATCAGTCACCATTTAGAATATTGTGTATATTTCATTTTTTTATAAATACTGTTAATTGATGGAACCTATTTATTTCCTAATTATTCCTGCAATGTTTTCTCACCTGTACCTACTTATGTGTCGGCTTGTATCTATATTAAAACAATCTATAACAATTAAGTTGTGTGACTAACACACAATGCACCCTTTTTGGTGTTGATGGCAACTTTCCTTCTCTAACTTTGTGGGTCTATTCTATACACAAGGCGGCTATCGGCGGTAGCTTATCATATTATTTATGGATTGAGGTATTATAATTGTTACCAATAAGTTAGTCGACTAAACTGTCAAAAACTGTCTATCTTGCTATACAAATTAACACAGTCAAGAGGGGCTGTTAAAACATAGGACTTTTTGACAGTTTAGGTTAACTTATTGTAACAATTAACCGCATCAATACATAAATATGATAAACTACCGTCGATAGCTTGTTTATAGAATATACCCATTGATGTTAAATATTGTGTTATTAATTAAAATAAAACACAATAATAATATGTAGTGTTCAGAAAAATTTCTTAGATTTTGTTAAAAATATTGTCCATATTAAGTATCTTCAATAAATAATTTTGTCTTAAAATTCGTTAGTATAAATAGCTGTAATATTATATATTATATATTATTTTATATTAGTTGACAATTTCCAATTGACGTAGACGAAATCGGTCTTATTATTAAACTATTTGTATTAAACTATATATTATTACAATATTTAATACAATCCATTTCCTTCAATAATCGACAGTTAACACCGTTAAAGCTATACTTCAGTTGAGGCATGGTTTAAAAAGATCGTGGCTAGGCGATGTGCGGATTGTGCAAATGACGCGTGCCGAACGAAATATAATTTGTCATAAAAATCCAACATGCGTCCATTTAATGTTATGTTTATTGTTATATTTCTAATAATAATAGTATATTCATTGACATGTTTTCTTTTTTAAGTACATACGTAAAGTTTTTTAGTCATCTTTACACGATTTAAGAATATTTTCATCCGACGCCATGACAAAACAAATCGACGCGCGGACACCTCGACTGTCGGTCTCCGATTGGCGACTAGTGAGAAATTTCGTCGCACCTACTGTTGAAAATTATTTGCCGTTTCACTGAAGTACGCTCTTAAAGAAACTAAGCGTTTATTTTTCAATTTTAAGGTATTCGGCACGACGGAGTTGCCCGACAAACCGATAATGCTGCCTCCTTTTGTGGAGTCGACGCATTGTCTGGGCTACCATCTGACGAGGAAGGGACGAGCGGTCGCCGACAGGGTCGTCTCTGTCCTCGGCTACGCCTGTCCCGACATCACCTACAGCCCCTCCTTGTATCCTGTCACCGCGATACTGCTGCACTTCATGCCTGGTGAGTCTTTAATTTCTTGATTCTTCCTTATGTGTGTGTACGTATGGGCAATGAGCTTGAGCCAGCTAAAGCTGCACACCGGTCTTGTTATCGTCATCTCTTAAACGTACTTCAGCCGCAAGGCTTAATAATAACATAGTATAGGCATTTGGCGATATCAAACCCTGACTGGATCCCAATTTTTAAAATATGCTATAAAAGAAAATCTTACTTTAGTTTTGTATGAGAATTTTTACGCGTGCTTCAATTTATGCAACTCTATCTAAAAGCAGCGGAGGTTTTTTACTTTAACCGCTTCCTCGACAGAGGCGCTAGTTTATTTCCGGTCTGGTCATCTTACTTTTTTGACAGGTTGTCGAATGCCAAGACGTCTCCAACGCAACGCAACGCTCCATAATATTATTAATTGTGTTCTTTCTATTTTAAATTTTATCGTTGCAAGTGTTACTTTGTATGTAAATTCTTAATTACGCATTTATTGTGATTTTGTAATATAGGTATTTACAAACATATTTTATTCATAGTTCGTTTGTAATATAGGTAAATACATAATATATGTATATATTTTCGTCATTCTTTTGATATCTACTACTGCCTTTACACCGTTATAAATGCGTAAATGCAATGAAATTAACAATTATTCAACTATTACGCGGGATATTATCTTTTTTTTTTGTTATCAACGTGGTAGCATCCAGTTGATATTTACCTAGGTATATGAAGAAATTTCAGATTGTATTGTAACAAAACTGTGACTAATCTCTCTCATTCGTCGTATATCTAATATTGGCGTAATAACAATAGCTATTATGAAATCAGTTACATCTAATATAATTGTATCGAACAGTGCATTGTAATGTTTTCAATTACGTATTTTTTGATAATACATTGCGTATTGATTTTTAATTTGATTCATATCGCACAAATGCAATGAATGTCCCGTATAGTTATCGTACGATCAACTATTGATTGTTGCCATTGCAATTATTGACGTTTTATTGCATATCGCAGGGCTAAGACCTGAACATTGTGAGCATACAATTTGTACACATAACAATTTATTAAATATGTCAGTTATTAATCACATTTAAAAAATGTTTTAAATGTATGTGAATACGAGTGTATAAATACATTTTATAAATTATCATGATTTACCACCAAGTAAACTCTGAATCTCTTCATTGATTATTTGGATCTTACATTATTCAATGTAACAAAGAGTGCAGTCTACGCCTATGGTCTTCCTCATTGATCTTCCCCAATTTCCAGACCTCCCATACAGTCTATCCAACTATTTGAGGGTCTGCCCTCGAAGTTCTTGAAGGAGGCTCCTTTGGGGTAACCACCTACTTGTTTAGGATCGCTGGTGTGCTACACGTAGGTCAAACATATTAAGCTGTCAGCCCATATGTAAAATGTATTTTTGGCATATGAAAAATTCTAAATTGTTGTGCTACTCTTCAGTGTCAAGAGTTTTCAGACCCCTAGCTTAGCTTACGCACCCATATATAAAAAGACGCAGGCACTCTAGCGCCGACTATAGAGAGGCCGATGTTTTGAATTGGCATTTACGATTTTAATGCAAGTTATTGGTTATTTTTTATTGCAATGAGGTAACTTGTTCGCAGTAAATGAAGATTTTCGTTAAAAAATCAATTAACGTATTTCAATATGAAACAATCATCATTTTCTACGAAAAGTTTATTATATTGCACTCGAAGTATGATCAATAACTAGCACTGCGATTAATATTTTCAGTTCCGTGTAACGGCCTTATTATACCGAGCTTTTTGCACTCTAGCTTGTATCTCCAAACTTTTTTTATCACGTACCCTTAAGGGGGGACATGCTCGTCGAAGGTCAAAATTGAGTTTTTATTGTATTTTAAAACCATGATCCTGGACACTCCTTAAACGTTGTAGATGATCTATTTATATAATTTTGAAGTCTTATTATCTTTTATAGTTATTTTAAACATTTGATGACTGCATGAAGTATTTTTGTTACATAAAATAGTATTCTTTTAAACCTCTCGCTCTAATGTTTTAGAATATAGTCATATTTCGGTACATAACTGTGCAGTGGTGTTAATATTTTTTACATTTATTAATTTTTAAACGCATTTATAAAACCATTAGCATAATTTATTACGAGATAATTTTTGTAAAATATTCACGATAAAAAAATATATTGATAATCTCTGTGATCCCAAATTTGACAAGAATTAGGCATTTTATTATTCAAAAAATCGGCAAGATTAACACATTTGAAGATGATTCTAAAGATATTTATTATAAGCTATGTCTTTGACCATTCAAGTGTGATAAACATCTTATGAATAATGATTGCTTTATAATAATTATTGACCTAAGAATAAGGTAGTGTTTTTTTGAAATACGCCATTTCTTTTGTCATTCCCCAGTAGTTAAGCTACAACATACGGCCGTAGCCATAAATTGACAAATTAAAATTGAAGTAAGGAGTAAAATGATATTGACGCGCGTGTTTGAACATGTACCGTTTAAAAAAAAATAAAAAAAAATTCGGTTAGGTACATGTTCAAATACGCGCGTTAACATAATTTTACTCCCTACTTTAATTATAGTTTGTCGTTTTATGGCTACGGCCGTATGTTGTAGCTTAACTACTAGGGAATGACAAAAGAAATGGCGTATTTCAAAAAAACACTACCTTATTCTTAGGTCAATAATTATTATAAAGCAATCATTATTTATAAGATTTTTATCACACTTGAATGGTCAAAGACATAGTTTATAATAAATATCTTTAGAATCATCTTCAAATGTGTTAATCTTGCCGATTTTTTGAATAATAAAATGCCTAATTCTTGTCAAAGTTGGGATCACAGAGATTATCAAAATATTTTTTTATCGTGAATATTTTACAAAAATTATCTCGTAATAAATTATACTAATGGTTTTATAAATGCGTTTAAAAATTAATAAATGTAAAAAATATTACCACCACTGCACAGTTATGTACCGAAATATGACTATATTCTAAAACATTAGAGCGAGAGGTTTAAAAGAATACTATTTTATGTATCAAAAATACTTTATGCAGTCATAAAATGTTTAAAATAACTATAAAGGATAATAAGGCTTCAAAATTATATACATAGATTATCTACAACGTTTAAGGAGTGTCCAGGATCATGGTTTGAAAATACAATACAAACTCAATTTTGACCTTCGACGAGCATGTCCCCCCTTAAGGCAGGCAAAAATAAATAACACGTACCCCCGATACAATAATATTACGAGTATATGGATACACAAGTCTTTAAAAATATGTTTGCGATTTAATAGAGCAGAAAGCTGCAATGAAAAGTATTTATAGATGAGGAGGAACTAGACCCGAAGGTCATCATAATAATATAACAAATAAACTATTGTTATTTAGGTATATATTATTTATTTCATAAACAAGTTGCATACATATTTATTTTTCTCTTTACAACAATGGTACTGCATATTATGTTTAATACATAATATATTTGAAAATTCTAGCTTGATGCATTCTGAAATTGCGACACGAAGACTTGGTTCCAAGTTAAATTTATTTCAATATTTGCGTGGTTTTATTATCCGATATTATATAAAATGATACCTCACACGTAGCTACGTAGAAACAAATGGTAGAAGTGCATCGGTTAACGTGATTATTACATTGGAATACTCAGTTTTCGATCCCCCTAATTATAAAGAGATTGTTGTTGCATTTCGTATCGTAATTTTGTATTGTATCTGATGTCAATCAACTGCTCTTAAGAATTATACATTCGAAAGGTGTTCCCAATATTTGAACTGCTTTAGGGCCTAGATTTCTAGAATATAAAATTTATAAGCATCTATAGCAGACATGTCCAACTTCGAGTAGGCTGTAGTTTACTATTCAGTATTAAAAGTGGCGGCGATCTACGCCACTCCCCCACTTTCATTCTTCAACTTGAACAAAGTTATTAGGTACATTTACCCGAGGCACCAACGTATTGCATATTAAATCATAGAGAAATAAGTTGTGACCAAATTGAGATGCATGTCACGTCACTGTCAGGCTGTCACGGCGACAAATTTATTCTATGGTTTCGTCATTTTGCAGAATATTTTGAACGATCACCACCTCTCTAAATTCAATTATAGAGAGTGCCAACTCTAATGTATTAGTATTTTGAATTATTATTAATTATTCGTGCTAATTTCAATTAATTTTAACAGTTTCTACGTGTGCGTACGTTAAAATTACTTGCGATATTATATTGAGATAATATTTTGAACAGAACCCAACCTGCAGAACATAGATAATAGACAATATTCTTATAGAAAATACATAGTGCCAACCACTAAAAACAAAAAACGGGATTTTGACATGATTCGAAAAAGTGTAGACATCTAGAAAATGATAAAAAACGTTCAAAACGTTATGCAGGTGTCGATGCAGTGCAGTTCAGCGTGAGGTGACCTCATTGTTGTGTTGGTGATTTCGGCAGATTTTGCCAACTGACAATGTTCGTTTAAAGATTCAAAATGTGCTACGGGATGGGATAACATGTCTGATAACATTTTAAACACCAAGAAAGACGACATTATACACTTTTTTCCCGTAGCGGCAGCTTACTGTGACGTCACGTGATAATACGCCATATCAATATATTTCGCGCTATACTCAATTTCCCATCCGCCAGGAAAATATCTTTTTTTGAGCACTCATTTCACTCATCGTCAAACCAATATTTCTACTCTACTATACAAAAATCTGCATTGGTAAGGGAGAAACTACGTATTTGTTTAAAGCGCGGGGATTCACATAATAATATCTTTCTCTCACTCCTGTGGCAGCTCGTGAGTGTATGAATACGAAATGACTAGATCATGCAGGCTTCCTCGTGGTTAATTTGATAACGACTTTGACGTCTGGCAAAGGAAATAGAAATACGAATGGTTAATGTTTCACTTTTAAAATCTCATGGAATCATATTATATTACAATAAAATGCACGCGCTTTTTACAATTTCACGACTCAATCCTTTTAGCGATTGATCAAAATCCATCCCGTGATCGACCGGCCGTGTTTGATCGGTATTTATATGGCAATTTCAGAGGACGTGATCATTAATCTCTGTTGTAAGACCTCATTGCATATTACAGTTTAAACCAATTATGATAATATATTATACACATCATTTAAATATACCTGGCTGTATGGCCCGCTTTAGGATGTGGGGGCCATACAGTCAGGTATATTTAAATGCCTACGCCAGTATTAATCTTGTCTTTGGTCTATTTTGTCGTTTTCGTTTTCATCTTTTCGTCGGTCTGTAAACTTTGAATTTTTTTAATTTGATACCGTAATTTCATTTCAATCCACGTGACTGTCTTTCAGGTTTTCGCAACGAAACTTGTCACAGTTAATCGAATCGACTTGGTAATATTATTAATTCAATTTTAACGCAAATTGCCAACTTTTGTACCGCAGACGAGAAGCGTGTCGAGAGGTTACTTGATCTCTCGGATTTAATTTATTTGCCAATTTGTAGCAATACTTTGTTGGCCTTATTGCAATAATAACGTGTTGGGTCGGTCTCGTAGATTAGTCTGAAATCTTCAGCCCGATGGTTAACTTAATTAATTACCTACCTATAGCTCGCCCATCCCAAATATAAACACTGTAGGTAGGGATGGCAATACCGAATGAATATATCAATACCGATATTTCGGTATTTCTTATGGAATAATGCTTTGCGACCAACCTGTCGACCATACCTGTATTTTACGATTTCATAATAATAATAATAAAGCTAGACAGCAAGCCACTGAAAGATTTTTTAATTCTTACGATAGAATATAGATCCTTGGAAATACGAATAGAATCATTTTTTTTAATCTTTATAACAATCGCAATAATATATTATTATGTTTTGCATTTCATTTATTTTTCGCAAGGCCAGTTAAATGTTAACTAATCGTTTAGTGTCTCATCTTTTTCATGGGTAAGTACACAGTCATATTAAACTGCATACATAAGTATACGTTTATTGATATTATCTTTTGGACAATATCATTCAGTAATTCGTGTGTGTGAGTGATAATTATTTGAGAGATAGAAATGTAAACATTGCAATGAACTTTACATATTAGGTATACTATACATATTCAATATTAAATTTGTTGATTTTTTGATGCCTTCTTGGGTCAAAGTAAATCTCATGAACTGTGTCGAAATTGTTACTAATGTTCTTGATCACATTTTTAATTAAAATTTATTGATGTCCAAAGTTTACTTCGAGATACGTCTAGTGTCATTGAATTTGTAAATTTATTTTGTCTGGTAACGACAGATAGATTGTTTTCATATTGTCTTTCTAGATAATAGTAATTCAATTATTTAAAAAAAATCTTCTTTTTTATATCATATCCTATATCCGTAGGTTGGCAATCATTATTGACTTTATAAATCATGCAAGTAGCTATTCTTGATTATGTAATAATTTCTTCTATATATTATGATTTCCGCCTTGATCACAGGTCATCACCACCCTCCTTCGGAACCTAAATGATTGGACAATAGAATAGGTACACTATTTCTATACCATATGAAACACAGACGCATAGAAAGAAATTACCGTTTATCTGTGCATGTCTAGTGTTGCTGGGTTTGCGGGGTAAGCATTTTATTAAACTTTAAAACATTTTAGCTTGTCGATCGGTGCTTTTTATCGACATTTAATTAAAAAGCGTTGCGTTAATTAGTTATGATTTTATAAAGATTTCGTATAATCGGCAAGTCTGATAACTTATGTGCTGCAGATCAACTCCAGATATTCATAAGGTGACTAATGTACCGGTGAAACTACATAATATGTACAAACTTTTAGACTTGAACATGGATTTAGCGATTATTTGATGGCAATTCGTGATAACTGAATTAAATTGTACACACAGTAGGTATAAACGTCATCAATTACCAAAGTTTTATGCTTGATTACTGAGTTTATCAGTTTATCAACTGCAATTGTGCCGTAGCCCGTAGTTGAGTAAATTGACTTCCAGAGTTAAAACATTCTATAAATGAGGTCTTGTTCTGAAATGATCCATTATTACTATGAAGGACAAGCCATGCCAAAACGTTCAAATTAATATTATGTTTCTATGAAAATAATAGCATTTTTCATCATGGAGTGTAATCCGATGTTGGGTATAAAATTATTATAATTTTTCATACAAAACTGGTTCTAACTCATTTTTTATTTACTTGTTTACTTATTACTTTAGAAAAAAGCGCTACATACTTAATGTGAGACAGAAGCACTTAACGAGAATCCCAAATTACAATTGAGTTCATGTATTTTAACTTTGTTTCTGTAAATTTTCTCGACTTTGGGGCTTGGTTACTGATGAACTTAACGTATATTTTTTACTGTACCGTCTTTGCGAACTCTGTGACTTTTTGAACGTTAACAGGTTGACATTATTTTAAATGTTTGTTTGGAATTGAAAATGTACAGTCATGTGTGAAATCCAGTCGGTGTTCGGTCCAAGCGAGATTACTCGCGCCAATTAAAACAACGGCTGTTCCCCGCCAGTCAGGCTCTACCAGATATCTTTTTAATTAATTTGTTTTTTCGCTATGTTGTGTGTTATTCAGTTTGCGTTTGCGTCCGTATGCAAATGATGCGGAATGACTTCACGGGTTCAGCTTTATTGACTCGTAAATCGTCTGTCATAATATGAAGTGTAACTCGAATTTGCAGCGAAGCTCTAAAATAACATTTAGAGCTTACGAGCGGGCAATGCGAAGGAAATAACAGTATATTTTTCGAAACGCGAATGAAATCTTAGCATACAGGACATGTACTAAATCAAATTTAATTAACTGTACGAAAACATTTAAAAAATAAAAAGTTGTACATATTCCTGAGCATTAGTTGTCTATTTTTGCTTGACCATCTCCGAGCCTAATATGATCATGTGCCTTCACAGAGTGGTGATTTGTATTGACATTTTTTTTTACGTACTTGTTTACGACAGTTTTCTTGCAGTAGTTGGGGTTACTTTTAATTTTTCAGTTCACCTTACCATTGATTGTCAGGATTTTCTTCAATCAACTACATCTTTCTCCACACTTCTGAGATGCTACTATTAAACCGATTTCTGTCTACGTACTCGCTGATTTTATTTAATTTGTCCAAAGAACGTAAATAATATTATGAATTGACAATACAATATTATGTTACGCTCCTCTGTTCATATGCCATCTCCAGTTGTAGGTACATATTTATGTTGGTACCACTGTTATATTATTATGGTTAAGTGTAGGTAGATCAACTAATCAAATGTTTAAGATCATGAAACGCTTCCTGCTTGACAGTAAATTGATCGACAAAGGACTTCTGATTTTTTCTTTAGTGACGTATTTCATCTTTCTATTTACATACTGATAAATAAAACCCGCTAATATACTTTGTCATAAGTTTAATCAAATTCAATTAATGTTCTGACGGTTGAATAACATGGCTTCAATTTTTATTTAATTTGAGAGAAACGAAGAAAATTGAAATAAATGTTTAGTGGTATTTCGAAATAATTTGCGAAGCTGTGTAGAAGGATAAGGGCCGGGCCATAAGTGCTAAAGTATATTTCTAAGAAAAACGCGTTTAAACATTTTCATGTTATATGTATAAACAGTGGCGGCTCGTGGATAAGATATCTGCGGGTGCTGCGGTTGATTAAAAATAAAAAAAATGTTTATTTGGATTATATTTTACTATTAACATCAAAATTAAATATAAATTATTAATTATATTTTAAGTAATTAAAATAAAGAACTTTTGCATAGGTCTTTGTTAGGTCTGCAAGCAATACCTAACAAAGAGAGATTTAACAATGTTAATAAATCATTAAAGCTATATTTCTTTCCTCCACTGTCGCGCGCGTGCTCACGTACGAACGCAGAAACGGCGATACACTGTCGGGCCTGCAGTACCGATCAAGCTACCAGCTGCGTGCCTCGCTCAACGCACCCCTCCTGCGCCCATTCGAGTATATTCGTTTGAAAACGGTACTGCAGTTATACCGCGGTGTATGATAATTATTGGATATATCGGTGCGCGGGCGAGCTTAATTCACGCTTAAATAATATTGATATTTTCATAAATTTATGTATATTATAATATTCCATTTTTATCAATTTGATTGGGGGTGCTGCTGTTCCGCAGTGCATATGGATGAGCCGCCACTGTGTATAAATATATATCTGGGGTATTCTCTCTCTAAACAGAACTAGAAAAGAACATCCATTATATAAAGCTATCAATCAAATAGTATAATTATTTCAATTCTGTCGATCGTTCAAATGGAAGACTCCGAACACTTAGTAAAAACTGTAGATATAACTTCGATTTCTATAGTCTGGCGTACACGTCATCGCGTCGCTAGCATCGCATTGACGATTGATTTGGCCGGGGGGTGCGGACGTAATGCAGAGATGCTGAAGCGGGGGGAATTTAGGAAGTTCCACTAGTTCATAAAAAAACCGTGATGACGTGTACGCCAGCTTATAGAAATCGGACTCTATACATATCTTGATTTTGCACTTGTTATAATTTGACCAAAGACCACAGGATATAAAGCCTATCATTATTGTTTCATTTTCATCACTAATAATACCTTTAGTCGACATTTTAAATGATTTTCGATGACATGTAAATTATCAATGGATAATCTAATATCTAAATACACAAAACGTCCCACTTTTATTTAGGCCCCTCATCTAACCAATTACTCAATTATTTTGCATAACATAGCGCCTATTGACCAATTTATGAAATACTCGCCTTTTATTTAAACCAGAATGTCGCAGTCTATAATATACCAGCCCATAGCGCAATTATTTGTATAAGTAAATATTTAAAAAAAACTGGTACAAAGCTATGTACCTACCTACCCGCTAACAATGTCATAAAATTTTGATTAATGAATCTACTTTGAATGGATTGAACGTAATAGCGTCAACCGCACCTGGGTACAGAACCTAATCTCTTGTGGTCAGTCTACGAAGCTCGCATAAACGATCTACAAAGCAGTGGCGTACGTCCTATATAGGCATTTAAGCACTGACTACCAACTCATGGGAAAACGGATACAACCACCAAATATTATGGATACTATTAGATACTGTTATAATTCTATTTAGAAAGGTAATTTGGTATCTGTGTATTGAGGCATTCTAAAAGATGTTTTCTAATAGGGAACACAATATTATTTTGACTAGTCACGCATGCGTTTAGTCAGTTATCAAGAGGCACGATTGTGAAATTTCATGGACATTGTTTTTATCGTTTTTTCTAATTTATCGTCTAGCACCCTGATAATGGCATAGTTGCTGGTGGCACCGGATATTGAAATTATTGCTTTTTAAAATAATGATCCGCCATAAAACGTATTACCAAACTACCAGGATATTTTTCACACGTGGATATATTATACACAAGCTTATTGGAAAAACTATGACCACTTTGTTTCAACACAAGTAACGTTTACTGATACCAATATATTTTGTTTATACATAGGTATCTTCTTTGTAGTTTTGAATGGTTCGAGTTTACAGCCCGTTAAATGAATGTTTTAAATGATGTAGTCTTAAATTTGGTACTTACATACTTATAGCAGCGTTGCCATCACATTTTTTCTTGCCAGCTCTAGCGTTTTTAAATATGCATCTGGCATATGACATTAAATCTAGCGTTTTTCGATACCGTATACAGCTTTTAAATTATCACAAAAAACTAGAATATTACCATATTTGCTTGACAATTAATATGATGGCATAACTTGGCAATAAATAAAATATGTAACATGATATTCAAGCGATGTCCTAATTTTATGCCTGTATTCATTTTTAGTTTTATGAATTAGGTATTATTCTTCAATATTTTTGGTTTCATCAAAACAATATGCATAATTATGACTTACTTTTTGAAATGGTATATTATTCTAGATTTTATTTTAAATTTTGTGAAAATCTAGCATTTTTTTCTGCCAACTACCTAATTTTCTTATCCCACATGGCATATTTTTGTAAATGATGTTTGGCAATACTACACTAATTTAAAAAGTAGGAGATTGAAATTATACTTTTGATAGATACAGTAAACTACCGATTATCCGGTTTGCGGATACGATACGGTATATACAACGATATAATAGCTCTTAGGAATATTTGAACTGAAATTAAAAGATTCCTGCAAACAAACCAAACTCACAGATTTTCTTAAAAAATAATGAGTATTAAACATGTTAAAATAATTGTCTGCTTTAGAAATGTATAATAATAATATGTATTATTTTAAAAAGAAAAACACCGTAGTTCGGATCATTCGTTTTTGTTTTTCGTTTGTTTGTTTTTCGTTTATCCGTGCCGCCTCTCCCAACCATTAGACCGGATAATTGGTCGTCTACTGTAGTAAGTATTTGCTACGAGGAACTGTTTGAGGATCGTGCCCACTCCGAAATCCAGAAAAGCATTAAACAAAGTCTCCTCACCCCTCACGGTACTTTGTTTCTCTCGACCCAGATTGAAGACTGCCCCCTACTTGGATTTTTCATAAAGGTATAATAATTTGAATAGTCTAATTTTGTTATGTCCGCGTTGCCCACTTCTGTCTCAAGTCTGTGCGCTACTGGCGATCAGAATCTACGGTGCTCAGACAAACAACCCACGGAGCAAACCGTGCGGCGTAGACAGGAGACGGCAACAGATTCGAAAATTATCATCATAGCGGATGTCGTCTGTCAGCTACATGGTAGCTGCGTTGTGTTGAACGGTTTCATTAACTCATATGCTTTGCTGATTACCGCTGAACTAGCTGACTGATACACTTGCTTAAAGTGTGATTAATGTCGTACGCAGCAGCTCATTCAGTCAGCCGACTCCCTTTCCATAATCACCATTGGGCATTGGCTGACTTTGCACTTCTACATAGGTACGACAACGATCACCACGACAGGGAAAATTCTAATATGTTTTTTTCTACTTTTCATAAATATGTGTGATCCTGACGTTTTATACGTCGTGTAACCTCATATAAATTAATGAAATTAATGATCCCAATGATCTTCACTGTCGAGTGAAAGTTTAACACACAGAGGGTAGAATTTTAAATCATGTATGTATGATTAATGCCGAAGTTATCAATCAAAGAACGTGGTAAAAACATCGTTGTATGAATCAGTAATGACCTTTTTCTGACTTAGGTAGTAAATTTTCGCTAAAACTTTTTGTTAACGAATATCTCTGCGTGGGTGTCAGATTGTTGGCGATAAATTTATATGACTTAATGAAAAAGTTACTTTGTCCCTTTTCGAGTCAGCTGCGGTTGACGTTGCGAGTGAGGGATGTTTCCCCACACCACTGCCACCAGCCCGTGTATACTGTGCCTAAGCTGAAGACTTCTATTCGTTAACTAAATACGTTTAGTTGATTTATCTAATATATAAAAATTAATATTTGTTTGATTGTTTGTTGGTTTGTTTGTTTGTTTGTTCGTATTTTATGCGCTGCCAAACCGTTCATCCGATTGCGATAAAACGTTGTCAACTTATTGCTTGCACTTCCGTGAAGAGTATAGGCTATATCTTATATATAAAAATGAACGTCTGTCTGCCTGTATGCCTGTTTGTCTGTCTGTCTTTCTGTCTGTCCCGTATGCGTTCCTATACCATTCATCCGATTGCGATGAAATTTTGCTAAGTGGTTGTATGCACACCCGCAAAGGTTTCTGAATTAGAAAAATCATCACCTTCTTCTTCTTCATCATTCTATTTTCTTTTATTCGTATGGTTCCTATACCATTCATCCGATTGCGACGAAACTTTCGTCAGTTATTGTACACACACCCGCAAAGATTTCTAAATTAGAAAAACCATCTTCTTTTACTTCTTCTTCATTATATCTTCTTTTATTCGTATGGTTCCTGTACCATTCATCCGATTGCGATGAAACCTTCGTCAGTTGTTGTGGTAACACCCGCAAAGGTTTCTGGATAAGTACAACTATCTTCTTCTTCTTCTTCTTCTTCATCATCATTCTATCTTCTTTTATTTGTATGGTCCCTATACCATTCATCCAATTGCGATGAAACTTTCGTTAGTGGTTGTGCCAACACCGTGAAGGTTTCTGAATTAGTACAACCATCGTCGTCTTCTTCTTCATTATATCTTATGGTTCCTATACTGTATACATTATTCTTTATACTTTATACAATATTCGTATGGTTCCTATACCATTCATCCGATTGCGATGAAACCTTCGTCAATTGTTGTGGTAACACCCGCAAAGGTTTCTGAATAAGTACAACCATCTTCTTCTTCTTCTTCATCATTCTATCTTCTTTTATTTGTATGGTCCCTATACCATTAATCCGATTGCGATGAAACTTTCGTTAGTGGTTGTGCCAACACCTGCCAAGGTTTCTGAATTAGTACAACCATCTTCTTCTTCTTCTTCATTATATTATCTTCTTTTATTCGTATGGTTCCTACACTATTCATCCGATTGCGATGAAACCTTCGTCAGTTGTTGTGGTAACACCCGCAAAGGTTTCTGAATGAGTACAACCATCTTTTTCTTTTATTTTATATTCTTCTATTCGTATGCGTTTCTATTCCATTCATCCGATTGCAATAAAACTTTCGTCAATAATTGTGCCAAAACCCGCAAAGGTTTCTGAATTAGAATAACCATCTCCTTTTTCTTCTATTTTATCTTCTTCTATTCGCAATGAAACTTTGGTGAGTTGTCGTGCGCATGCCCACGAAGATATCTGAATTAGAAAATCATCTTCTTCTTATATTCGTATGCGTTCCTATAACATTCATCCGATTGCGATGAAACTTTTATCAGTTATTGTGCGCACACCTGCGAAGGTTTCTAAATTAGTATTATATAAAATACAACGTTCATTGTTTGTTTGTTCCATGCAATTTTGATTTTTTTTTTACTACATATTAATAACATCAATAACGTTTGCATATTTTGGATTTGATTTTAATTTAGTGGTCTTTTGTTTGACCTTTACTCCTATTAGAATTATTTTCATATTGCCATATGTATAACACAGATATTTTAATATTAAAAAAATAATTAAGTACCTAAAAATATAACCACGAAGCGACCCTGTGCGAAGCCGGGTACTTCAGCTAGTGTTATATAAAATCAATTGAAATGTATTTAAAAAAAATGAAATTCTGATTACAAATAGTATCTTCCAGTTCAATCATCGGGTTCATAATATATCAATGCGCTAATGTACAAATATTGTATGTAGGTACACTTTAGTATGTTTTGAGAAAAATATGATTGGCATAATAGTAATATGTATTTGAATGATTGAAAATACCCCATTTGGAAGAATATTTTTATTATTGCGTAAGTGTGCTATGCAGGTAGGAGTTTTGTGTTGGTATAATAACCCAACTTGGGTAAATACTTGACATACAACACCTGTGCACTACCCCAACGATATTGTCACTTGAAATAAGACAAATAATCAACATAATAATTATATTCTAATAATTAACATGAATCTATGCAGTTACTAAAATAAATATACAGTTGGTAAGTGTTCATTGATCGATGGATCGATCCCTTAGCTCATTCCACTCTTATCGCTTCCCTAGTTTCTCGCTGCCACATTTTACCAACGGTACGTAGTAGGTACTACTGTATGACATATTATGCATTTGTCCAGTGACTGTCCACTCGCCGAGCGGCATGTATAAAAATATTTTCTATATTTTTGGTGCCGTTTCCTATCGAAAATTGGCGACTGAATTGCAGTACATCTCCCTATCCTGGACCATTCGTACCAAATCACCAAAGCCTTCTACATTAAACCATTTAAATGTGCTGCTTAGACAGGGGAATCTCATTCTCCCTCCACCTCTACTGCCCAAATTTCCCGAAGTCACTGCGTAAATAATCACCTTTCTCATTGCGTGAGATTTAGTCGCCTTTCTGCGTTTTGGCCATTCGTTCTTTTGGCTTGTTGGCTCGATTTAAAACCTCCTCACCGGTAAAGTGTTCTGCCCAGGAAATTCCGCATTGTAAGTAGTAGCTTCTTGGTATTCAGAATTCGCTTTATTGCGGCGACTCCACACGTACTGTATTTATGTATAACTATACCGTCAGACAGTGTTTCCTTTTATCTAATAGCTTACAAGAGCCTGAAGGAATTTATTTAAATACAAAGTGATGAAGTATACAATGTGGATTTTAAACATGCTTTATAAAATGATTCACCAGTCTATTATTTTTATAGTCTTAATGTTATTTTCTTTATTTGCCCATCAACATAAATGATGCACATATTTTATGATTGTTTTGATGTTTATTGTTAGGCAACCAAGTGAACACCGTGTTATATTGCCGAAATGTTTTACATACTTTAGTGGCTGTTTTATTTCAGCAATTATCGCTTCATATACGTGATTCATTAGCCGTTTGATGTCAGCAATAATAAGAGTTGTGTAACGTTACCTATGCAGTTTGTTTAGTTCCCTCCGACGAAACCGAAAATAGGTTCCCTCCGCCACTGCAGCGAAAATCAACCATGCAACTTTACTATTCGGAGCCAATAAATTTGCTTTATCATTCATAGCCATACTACTACATATTATGATAACAATACAAATTTAGTGACAATTTGTGAATAATGTATTTTCTTCTTTTTTATGTACCACAATCGTTACCGGACGTCAGCGATGATTTGTCATCTTTTCTCTGTCGTTCGCTGGTCTGGTTAAGGGGGGACATGCTCAGCGTAGGTCAAATGGAGCTTTTGTTCTATTTTCAAAGCATGATCCTGGACATACCTTAAACCGGGCTTAAACGTTGTAGATAATCTATTTATATAATTTTGAAGCCTTATTATCCGTTATATTTATTTAAAACATATGATGACTGCATAAAGTATTTTTATTACATAAAATAGTATTCTTTTAAACCTCTCGCTCTAATGTTTTAGAATATAGTCATATTTCAGTACATAAATGTGCAGTGGTGTTAAGATTTTTTACATTTATTAATTTTTAAACGTATTTATAAAGCCATCAGTATAATTTATATCGACATTATTATAGTGAAATATTTACGATAAAAAAATATATTGATAATCTCTGTGATCCCAAATTTGACAAGAATTGGGCATTTTATTATTGAAAAAATGGGCAAGATTAAAACATTTGAAGATAATTCTAAAGATACTCATTATAAGCTATGTTTTTGACCATTGAAGTGTGGTAAACATCCTACGAATAATGATTGCTATATAATAATTATTGACCTAAGAATAAGGTAGTGTTTTTTTGAAATACGCCATTTCTTTTGGCATTCCCCAGTGGTTAAGCTACAACATACGGCCGTAGCCATAAATTGACAAACTATAATTGAAGTAGGGAGTAAAATGATGTTAACGCGCGTGTTTGAACTGAAGTTGAACTGAAATTGAAGGTTTCTGAATTAGTACAACCATCTTCTTCTTCTATTCTATCTTCTTCTATGCGTGTGCGTTCCTATACCATTCACCCAATTGCGATGAAACTTTCGTCAGTTACTGTGAGCACGCCCGCAAAGGTTTCTGAATTAGTACAACCATCCTCTTCTTCTATTCGTATGCGTTCCTATACAGTGGCGCACCCAGGAATTATTATTGGGGGGGGCCCAAGAAGGAGAATGTAAATTAGTCCCATAGGCTCTTTTTCTTCTTCATATAAATATTTTTACATATTTTCACAATACATGGCGATATACATAGGGACATTTTCAACTAGTTGAAAATGTCCCTCTGAGGCGGACGAAACCGGTCCTAATCTATTTAATAAAAGTGGAATAAGTACTAAAAAAAAATTACGTTTTATTAAATTAAAACAACAATACAATATTTATTCCGAATTCCACCGAAAAAAATGTTCTTTTGATTTACACCACCACCGTAGTGGGTGTAGTCGTTCTTTTCGCAGAATGTTGCAGATTTTTGGTATTTTAATATTTAGGTTCCAACATATTAATTGAAAATGGACAAAAAAAGTATTATTGCCTTTAAATTATACACAACCTACTCAATACAACACAGCCTTATATCTCGTTTATCGGTCTTTTGTCTATTGCACTCGGTGTACCTACACCATGGCCCCCACATCCTGAAACGGGCCCTCAGGCTAAGGCAGTGGTCGGCAAACTGCGGCTCTTTGGCCCTTTGAGTGCGGCTCTGCCAAAGATGCTCTCTGTCATATTTGACATGGCTACAAAGAAGAAGCAAAGAAAATGGAAGAGGATAACCGTAAATGTAATGTTGAGTAGACCGAGACTTCGCGTTTATTCAAAACTTAAATGGCTTCCCGACCTGTATTTATGTGTAGGGAAAAATTGACGCATTCAAATTTAGAGAGATACTACAACTAAAAACTAGTAATTTTGCGCTAAATATTCTGTCGATGATGCAAGGAAGAAAGCAGCTGAGGAGAAGAGTCAAGAAAAATAAAGTTCTGTATTTAATTAGGTACTGAATAAAATCTTTCAACAATGTTAATATTGCAAGTTTTGTGGTTAGTAAAAAGATTTCCAAGAGAGGAAATCAAGAGTAAATTGAGAAATCGATAAATTGATGAAAACCTGGAATCGTGCTTAAAATTAAATCAACAACATACGAACCTGACTTACCCAAACTTTACAAGGAGATGCAAGGCCATTATTCACATAGAAATTGTCAGTCATTGTCATGATTCAATTGTATGGATACCTTACTTACAATTTAATTTTTATTATTAAATAAGATCATTATTACGTATGATATTCAGTTTTATTCAGTGTACCTACCTATAATTTAATTAGGACTTTAACTAAACTACCTACGTATATAATTTAAGTTTAAGAAATTTGGCTCTCAAAAGAAATCTCAATCGTTGTACTGTTGATATTTGGCTCTATTGACTAATGAGTTTGCCGACCACTGGGCTAGGGTATTTGACGGGCCCCCTATCCACCGCTTAGATTAAAGGCAGTGTGAAACACTACATTAACGTTTTTCAAATTGCGTTTTAGTTCAAATTGAGGGTACTTATACAGTGAATTATTGGCGATTTTCAGTACGTCATCTACTTTAATAATGGAGCTGTCGACACATAATAATCAGAAAATATATTGGACATTTATGTAAATTAAAATGTTCATAGTCATGAAGTATAATAGCGCCGCAGGCGACTTTTTTTACTATTAAAGCTAATTTATGATATGTGTTTATCTCACTTATCTGGTCAACCCGACACGTCGGGCCCCCCACAGCCCGGGCCCCCAGGCTAGACCTGTCAACGCTCCCCAGCCATGACCTATACCACTCCGGAATTCGGGTGGACACCGAGAATTTCATTAGGGAACGGGTTTCTAAAAAAACCTGACATTAGTGTTTCGAAATTTTTGTATTAGAAATTAAAATCTAAGAAATATTACTAAAAAGGGTGCTGGAGAATTACGAAACATTTTTTGCCGTGTTGTTTGTCTAAGCCCAAGGTATAGTTTATTGGCTTTCGATTTCAATATGTAAAATCATTCTGATGATTTTCATATTTTAGGGGGGGCCAAGGCCCCCTGCCCCCCCCCCTGGGTGCGCTACTGTTCCTATACAATTCATCCGATTGCAATGAAATTTTGATCAAGTGTTGTGCTCACGCCCGCAGAGGTTTCTGAATTGATACAACCATCTTCTTCTTCTTCTATTCGTATGCGTTCCTATACCATTAATCCGATTGCAATGAAACTCTGGTAAGTTGTCGTTCGCATGCCCACGAAGATTTCTGAATCAGAAAATCATCTTCTTCTATTCGTATGCGTTCCAATACCATTCATCCGATTGCGATGAAACTTTTGTCAGTCTTTTGTCACCTGCGAAGGTTATTATATAAAATACAAAGTTTGTTGTTTGTTTGTTCCATCCTATTTTGATTTTTTTTAACTACATATTAATAACATTAATAAAGTTTTCATATTTTGGATTCGATTTTAATTTAGTGTTCTTTTGTTCGACCTTTACTCCTATTAGAATTATTTTCATATTGCCATATTGTATTACACAGATATTTTAATTTAAAAAAAATAATTACCTCTTATTATTTTTTAAATATCTAAGAAAAATATAACCACGAAGCGACCCTGTGCGAAGCCGGGTACTTCAGCTAGTATTCAATAAAAAAATGCTTCGTATTTAAATTTTGTGTATTATTTGACTAAAAACCATAGTTTATTTATTATAACATTCAAGAGTGGAAAATATAATAAAATCATTGACAGTATACAAACCATGTTGACAGATATATTTACTATGGAACATACTACGCTGATTGCTCTGTATAAAATATTCATTAATTGTTTTACTTACGATCCCTATTAATCTATTATTGCCTAACTAATTTGACACGTAATTATCGAATGAAAATCGAATGAAAATCGAATTGCTTCAGAATTAAGAGAAAACGACGTAAACCCGCAATAAATGCACGATCAACATTATTTTATATTTTTTTCAGTGTTTATTTACAGTCGGTGACTGGGGGATATAAAAATAGTACATTACGAATACGTATGCAGCTGATGCTTATTTAGAATATTATTCCATCACAGTTATATCGACCAGCGGTATTCAACAGGGCACGTTAGAGCTCCCCAGGAGTTATTCGAGAGATTAATAAGAAACAAATATTTAATAAAAGTGACATTAAAAGACTGACTACGACGCTCTTTGAAAGATTCTCCCATTGAACTTATGTGTGTGAAGAAAGCTTTGTTGATTAAAGTTAATAACAGAAACCATTGGAATCCAGCAGAGTCAGCGACCATGCTTGCCTAACTTTTATTGAACGGCTAAATTCAAAAAATTTTGAGCATATGTTACGTCTAGTAAAATGTAGTAGTATCTGATAATTATTATATGGAACTTAATGAAATTATAATTTGTACCGCCATCTGTAAATGCTAACTTAAACAAATACTCGGTTGATTTCATCTTGTATAGCGTGATGTTGGTAATAGCGTATTGGTAGTGTACGCGATTGGTAGTGTACGCGATTGGTAATCGATAGATCCTAGTTTCGAATCTGTGTGCTGTCTCCTAAAAAAATAGACGAGGCAATAAATGTGACACCACTGCGTAGGCCGTAGATCCTTCATAAAGTTGGTTGACTTAATATTATCGTATTATGACTAGGTAATATTTTGATATCAACACAGAACGCAACCGGCGATTCAGACTGTATGGGCATGTAGGTTTTCTTTTAATTAATTAAATTATTAAATGAACGTTTTACTTTTTCATTAAATGAACGTTCTTTATTGGATACGTGAATTGATTTATAGTTCGTAGACATTTTCGCTGTCAGTATTTCTATTATTTAATTGCAATCAGCTGGTGTGAAATTTTGTTTATTTTTAGTACTCACAACAGAAGTTGGCTGACTGAACAACCGTGCATTATTTTATATTACTTTTGTAATTTGTCGCTCTCTATATTTTACTATTATATCGCCAACCATATTATTGATATAATTTTATAATGAATATTTATTTTTTATCAACACGATGTACCTAGTGTTTCAAATAATATTCCCGTTCGGCTTGAATAGTTTTCTACCATTTGTGAAACGGCCTCACGATTTCTATAGTGGGACTATCCGCGAACTAGTTATCCAAAGTACCTACATTTTTACGTGTCATAAATTGTTGTTGGCACCTTTTCATACACCTTGTCGGCTCGGCTTAGTAGCATTCTACTACTCGCTTATGTGGCGAATTGAAGGATGTTGACCACATCTAGATGTGTCTTCATATGTCGCTTAAAATCCATCTTCTTCGCTTCTTCAGTCGGTCCGACCCACAATTAGATTGGCAGGCCATTGTCGGTCTGTATCTCAGAGATACAATTTGCGGCATTTGATAGTGTATTTTCTAATCAAGACATGTCCATAATATACATCCCGCACAGCTTAGATCAGGGGGAGGCAAACTTTTTGGATGGAGGGCCAAATTCAAGAATTCAAAATGAGCGGCGGGCCGCAAGCAAAATACCGTTTTTAGATATACACTCTTTATTATCACGAAAAATAAACATTACAAAAAAATTAATGAGAATAATGAAACTGTTGTACATTTTTGAACATTTTTTTAAATTCAGGTGTTAATTTTGTAGTTGATATTCTCAAAACTGCTTCTAAATGGGCATCGGAGATATTTGATCGTAAAGAATTTTTATTGAGGTTCATGATCGGAAATGTTTGTTCACATAATATATAGGTTGATCCAAAAATAACGAACATTTTTCTTGCATAATCTTTAAGTTGGTCGAATTTGTTGGAATTAAGGGCATTGTAAAATTTGGAGATTTCTTCACGACGATGCAATTCTCTTAAATCAGTGTCACACTGCAGATCAATAATCTCAAGTTGTAGCTCTGTCGGTACACTATCAATATCCATTGATCTACATACAATACATCCAGAGCGAGATTACAATCCGAAATTTCTTTCCATTCATTCCCAATCGATGTTCAACGTAGAAATTAGTGGTTATATAGTGTGAGACGAGACGCAAGGAAGACGTACTGAGATAACAGATTTACGAAACAACAAATTCTTTAAAGTTTAATCTATTGTTAATATTTTTTAAAAAATTATAAAAAAGTTATTCGTAATCAGAAGTACAATTAATAATGGCGGGCCGCAAAAAATACCCGGCGGGCCGCAGTTTGCCCCCCCTGGCTTAGATTATAGTTACTAGTTCACTTGCTCTTGATAGCTTACTCCTGGGAGACTCTTAACACTACCTTGAAGGGGGTTCAAAATTCGTTATGCCCTGTGTGCTCACCATAATTCCCAGTAGAATAACTGCTTCCAGTGATAACGATCGTAATCGAACGACAGAAAAAATAGATCGATAATAGTGACGCGTTAACAAATTTGTGAAAGTTGTCGGTTCGATTGTGATAGTAATGTCATACTATATTATCTAATTTTCATTTCTATGTGTCTGTGATGTTTTTACTGCAACTAATATACTATTGTTCTTCTACTATTACAATAGAAGAGAGAATAACAGTTGTTAAGAAGAGACCAATAAGATGTTGTCCTTTAGCGAAAAAGGGCACCTTAGCCGAGTTGTTGACTGCTTGTATATATAGTGCATTCATTCGCTGAAGATTAAACTCGAATGTTGGCGCTCGTTCGCGACCAATCAGGCCAAGGGCGATGCGTGGATGCAGTTAGTATTGTGGCTTACTCGCTCGATTAAATTAATGCGATACAATGAATGAAAAACAAAGATATTAATATTATACGATATTATTATCATGGAAAATAACTAGAAATCACGACATGGAAAGCCGGACTTTCATTTTTCAACCGTCAGTTGGTTATCTACTACATACCATGCCAAATAATATTTCAGTTATGTGTATTAATAGTAATTGATTAATAATTTTTATAACATAACTTAGTCACTCATACAAATTATTTCAATGTGCATCATTTTTTTAAGTACAAATATAATATATTATTGTTGTACGTTTGATAAATGACAAAATATTACCTTGCATACTTGATTGACTAGGTACCTACTTTAAATGTCATATAATTTTATTTATAAGCAAATAATCATTTTAATTTTTCTAAAATATATTTAATAGACGTGGAAACTTTTTTAACTCTGTAAATTTATATGCACTACAGTACAATGATTGGTATATATTACTTATCCGCCTTTTAGTAACATAAGCATCATCAAAAATACATATTTAAATATGCTTTACCTCCAACATCTGCCACGTCTCCATAACTTTTCATGTGTATCTATGCTGTGGCGAGGTGCGCCCTTCAAAGTTGTTCGGTCGTTTACATGGAAAACTACCCAAAATCCTAATTCTGGAGACGTGCATTGTAGTGTACAATTTTCTAGTCCGACCTATATCATTACTACTTCGGTCGAGCCTAGCTCAAAATAGACTTTTAACGCTCTATGATGGCTCAAATTTCATCTCGTATTAATTGAGGGTTGAACATTATATATTAGATATAATTATGTAAATACGGTTTAAAATGAAATTTTCGATTGTTTAGTAAACTAAAAAAGTTAGTATGTACCTATTTCTTTCCTGTCAGACGGATTGTTTTCTCTTATTAACCCCTTTCTTAACAGTTGAAAAAATCTTTGATATTTGATTCACAAAGGAAAAATATTAGCATTCCGGAAGGCAAATAAAAGTTACAAAAAATATTGTTGAGAATTATTATCGGAAAATCTCGAGAAACAAATATTCCACACTTGTCGAATCATGAGAGAAAAATTAGAGAAATCACAACCTCTGGATATCACTCACGATTTTCTTTGATAGTGAGTAGGTATCTTTAATATATTCGTACTCCTGTAGGTAGGTATATGACTGACCTTATTTAATAATATCTCCATGATCATTCTTTATGAGTTTAAGTGCTCGTATATAATAAAAATATTCTTCTATCTAAAATATCAGCTATAATTACCAATACGGCGTAATTCCTCATTAATTGTAAACATTATATTTTGAGTTCCCATATTCCGCCATACTTAACTAAGAGATTAGCATATCCACCACATGAACATTACATCAAGAATTAAGAATTGTAAATTTCAAACAATAATTTTATTTCAGTTGTGTTGGTGTGATATAATCGTATTGCAATGTTACAATATGTATTACACGTTTTTTATCACTCACGATTACCGTTACAGTTTGTTATGAAATGTATTTTTTTTTAATTTCTCAGTTTTATTCGATGTTGGTGGCCGCTGATCGCGCTGTTACAATTTCCCACAATGTTGTGCCTGGGAAATTAACTTAGGTATGCGTCCAAAGAAGGATCTACGCAAGAAATATGAACACCAAGTACCTACATAGAACCTCGGGTTACGAGAGATTAATCGTCCAGTTTCATGGGCATTTGTAATGTAAATAAACACTTCTGACTTCACCATAGTAAATTTAATACGTCGAACTACTACGAGAGTCAAGCGTGAGATAATTAATGTGATCTACTCGTAATGTTATTTTTCACTATGTACACAATTTGAAATACGGCGTAAACGTTTCGTTTAATATAAATAGAGTAACACGTATTAATATAAAGTAATTACGAAAGTTTTTATGTCAACTTGTTATTTTATCCCTATGATCCTCGGAGACCAAAGTTTTACAAAATATCTACATATTATACCCATGTAAATAAAAAAAATAGTCATACTGATTTAATGTTGGTATTGGAGAAATGAAATCTTTGTGTTTATGGTATTAATTTTATGTTATTAATTTTATTGGAAGGTCACAATAAATGTCATTGGCTTTCAAAAGCTAATAATAAACGCGTTGCGATTGTCACGTTCATGAACTGTTGCACAGAGAACCTTCACTTTGAAAGAATTTCTCTCGATGATTTTATATATTTGCGTATTTTTGTTGACCGTATCGAAAAACAAGTGACATCATTGTAGATAATGATATATTAACATCGGCAAGGATTTCATGTTATGTTGATGATGTATTTTATTGCACCATAAGATATCATGTCATTTGTCCGGGATATTGGCCAGTCCATCCCATTATGAATGCTGAATCGTATATAATATAATTATATATATTATTAATAATATGGATATTATAAGATCACATCGTTATGAATAGAAGATTGAGTGTAGTGCCATTATAATAATCATAATTACTATAAATAAAAATATATTTAACCATTTCCGGACGCAGCATATGGACCTACACAGCGTGGAAATATCTTCTGTTATGATAAGTTAATTTTAAAGTTTTGTAATAATGATTCATGACAGCATAATTTCTACAATAATAGAGTCATTTGTATTTAAAAAAAATCAGCATTGCTTTAGATCGGAACGGCCAACGGAAGAAGCGAACTCGGTAGGTACCTACCTATTTAATATTTATCTGTATTGGATAATGATAGCACCTACAAAAATAGGGTTGGCAACTTTTCCACTATAAAAAGTTGAGAGCTTTTAGCTGTTTCTGTCATTTTATCCTCTCAATACGATCAACTTTTCCTGCCATATTGAAAATTCCGTTCAGATACATGGGAGTTTTTCTTGCTCTTTCTTGCAAAAGTTTTCCCCTCAAAGCTGTCTACGTTTCCGCTTAAAATGAAAATTCCAACAGAATCCAGAACGAAGCTTTTTTTGCTTGTTCCAAAATCCTCTCAGTGCCGTCGGCGTTTCCGTGCAAAATGAAAATTCCGCACAGAATCCAGCTTCTTCAACTCACCTTTTCAAAATTTCGTCTAGAATACAGGGCGGAAAGTCATCATATTTTCATTTCTTTTCTAATTTTGCCAGGTGAAACGTTTCGTTCTAACCGACCTGTTTTAGAATTTCAGAGGCCACCGATTGGCTTCTGAAATTCTGGGACATCGTGTGTACCGGTTGACGTTCACATGGAATCCGGGTCAGAATCATCTTTTTCTGGACGATTTGGCCGGAACGGTTGGCAACCCTACCTAAATATTTGTTTTTTAAGTCACTTCGGTGTCAATCATGGAAGCTTATTGGAATAAAATCACTTCAATGGATTGTTTTCTGATCATGTCCGATCCTAAAAAGTACATAATATGGGGTTCCACAGAGTAGAGGTTTGAATTAACAGGTTTTGGTTTTACGAGAAATTAGTGTTAGCCTCTTGCTCGTCCATACTATGACTCCAAACACACATTGAAACACAATAGGTGTATTCGCCAGACCTAGGATTCGAATCTGGGTCCCACGACATTAAAAGCCGACGCGTTTGTCACTCTGCCATCGTGGGCGTCCAAGTTATTTTAGGAATTTTTAATAATACACACAAAACTGGGCCTAAATTAATGTCTGTACACGAATTTATTTATCTATTGTACACATATATTATTATGGCCACGGATTATTGCGTGCTGTAAAATACATTCGTGCAATCTGATAAGTGATTGAAAACTCTCCTCCGACCTTTGCGATGGCTCAGTAGCTTAATACAATAAAAAATGGTTAACGAGCCGCGTGGTGATTTGACATTTAAATCACAATCTGAAATTTTCCATATACACAAATTTCAAATGAAATGATTAGACTTGCTATTAATATGTAATACCTATTCAATCATTTGTAAAGGACCGTACCCATATCATTACTACTCATGAATGTGTTACTTACTAAATAGGTAGATAGGTTATATTGTTGTTTTATTTAGTAAACTGGCGGTCATTGCTACACGATTAAATGATTGTGTAACACATATTGAAGGTGGTCGCGCTTTTGCAGTGGACTGTAATTTGAGGGTGATGCAGGTAACTGCTCGTCGCTCTGGTCTTGCGACAATAATAAATAAGGATGGGAGTTAAGTGGGGAAATAAGGAATGACGGCCACCACAATTGGCCCAACCATAAGGTATTATGGATTGCAAACCCAAAGACAATTTTATTTCCAATCCAGCTAGGTATTTCTGGATTAGTGTGTATTTTCACTCCCTAATGAAACCACCCAAGTTAATTGGTGAACACACTGAAAATATAAATTAAACAAAACATGTAACATGCCTACATATTTCAATATTTCACTTTTTTTATTTAGTTGATGTGTAATACCCTTTTCCTTTCCATTTCCCCCGTTACAGATTTTTCCTTTATTCATTCGAAAAAAAGGTCAGCAAACCCTCCTATCGATAAAATTATTCCCCGCTTGTCAATTAAAATGAACACAAAGTAGACAGGGATAACGTGTATATGGTCGCAGTGTTTATATTGCACCTTGTCTCGCTCGGTGCCCTTACTATTTTTCTGTCCAAGCTATCGAACCTTGGTTACTATTAATGTGGTACATTTATGATTATAGCTTGGATATTAATTTGATCAACTTCAGTCTAGACCGAAATGTCCAAATAATGATGTTTTAATCACAATACGGAACGTAAACAATCATGTCCAATAATGTTAATTTATTTTAATGAATTAATCACATGATATGTATAGTTTATAAGTATCTACATATTGTATTTTTGACATTGAAGTGTAGATACGAGGTTGGGTCAATAAGTCCTTAGAAAAGCCGACAGGTGGCGCGACTAGTACTGTAAGCGGTTTGTTTTCATGCAGCGGCACTACCGATTCAGTATGCTGCGAAGTTTCAATCAGATTGGTCGGGTTGTTGTTTTTTATTTTCGTACATTTAAAAAAAAAAAATTGCTTGTTTACAAAAATGGAAAAAATTGAGTTTAGAGCTGTTGTTAAACATTTTAATATAAAAGGGTTAACAGCAAAGGAAATAAAAAATGAGTTGGATTTAGTTCACGGCATATCTGCTCCTTCACTTGCAACTATTTATAACTGGTTAAATGAATTTAAACGTGGTCGTACATCAACAAAGGATGAACCACGCTCAGGACGTCCTGTAGAGGTGACTACACCAGAAATGATCAATAAAATCCACGATATGGTGTTAAGTGACCGAAGATTAAAGTTGAGTGAGATAATTGAGGTTACAGGGATCTCAAAAGGTAGCGTCATTTCTATTTTACATGACAAATTGGGCATGAAAAAAGTTTCTGCAAGATGGGTGCCGCGTTTGCTCACAGTCGACAATAAACGCAATAGGGTGGTGGCCTCTAAAGCCCTGTTGTCGCTCATGCAACGCAATCCGGATGAATTTTTTCGTCGCTTTGTGACTGTAGATGAAACATGGATACACCACTATACTCCCGAGACGAAAGAACAGTCAAAGCAGTGGATTGCGAAAGGCGAACCATGTCCAAAGAAGGCGAAAACCGTAAAATCAGCTGGTAAGGTTATGGCTACTGTATTTTGGGATGCACGTGGAATTATTTTCGTTGACTATTTGGAAAAAGGAAAAACAATAACAGGGGATTATTATGCATCTTTATTGGACCAGCTAAAAAACGAAATTGAAGAAAAACGGCCTCATTTAAACAGGAAAAAAATCCTCTTTCATCAGGACAATGCCCGTGTTCACACATGTTTACGATCAATGGCTAAAATTGAAGAATTGAAGTTCGAATTGGTCGACCACCCACCGTATTCGCCAGATTTAGCCCCCCCAGTGACTTTTTCCTTTTCCCAAACTTAAAACAATGGCTAAGTGGACAACGTTTTTTTTCAAATGAAGAAGTCATCGATCGGACAAATGCTTATTTTGAGGACCTTCCGAAAACTTATTTTTCTGACGGTTTAAAAAAAATTGAGAAACGTCTAACCAAGTGTATTGAGCTCCAAGGAGATTATGTTGAGAAATAAAAAAAAATACAAAAATAAAAACTGTTTTAATGCTTTTTTCTAAGGAATTATTGACCCACCCTCGTATATAACTTAATTAGTAACCGGATCAGAACGGCCGTGACAATAAAATATAGCCGGCGTCCAGACTGGTAGAGCTTTCAGACCCCCGCAGCTTTCGTCTCACTTGTTGTAGCCGATCCTATATACCTTGTACTTATATAATACTCGTGTTCAGTCTTACCGATGGTTGAAAGCTCTGACATTTGTAAACATCACCTATCTCGGACCAAGTATACTAAAGAGGTAGCATATTGTCCGATCATATGCGTCCGATGTCTGCGTATAGTTGAACCACAATTAATAGTTAACCGGACCAATTGGGTGTGAAATTACTCTTTATATTGGTTATAATGATAATAAACCTATTTTAATTCGGAAATAATCATTTTTCATATTATATTATTTTTAAATGTCCATGTTTATACATCGCTATTTTAAATTATTTTACCTGTATGCCAAAAATAATGTGTAGTAAGCAACACGCACTGTACTATTTGCCTCATCACCTATAAGGCAGACATGGTTTTAGTGCTTTCACAGTCGTTTAAAATCATTCCATCTTACATTAACCCAAAGTATTTGGCGATTAAACGCATGCCGAATGTTTTCTCACTTTGCTTGTGCTATACTTTTAGTTTTGTTCTCAAATCGGTCTCCGTTTCAGTCGAGATGTCAGTTAAACTGTAACTGAAAACTGAAGCGGCCGACTGAAACGGAGACGAGGCAGGATGGGTCTTCCATCAGTTATCGTATCAATTTTTAGAGATGCCAGTTAAATTGACGTGCAATTGCAATGTAAGCATACAGACGAGTTTATTGAGATTTATGGTTATGGAAAAAGAGTGACAACTACATCGCCAATCAAAGAGAAGCTTCCTACGATGTACGAATACGGAAACAAAATGAAATTACGAAATGTGGAACTATCTTTTTTTGTAATTGAGAAAGTAGGTACCTACCTAATTAATTATTGTGCCGTCCGTACTATCTAGTCGGTACGGCGACGCGCTGTGTTGCCGTATTCATCATAATACTTTTCTCATTTCGGTAGAAATATTATTTTGTCTTTAAATATAGGTACTGTATTATACCAACCAATATGTTTAGATACGTAAATATACATCGCCGTTTCTCAACTGAACTGTTAACTGAGACTGAACGGACAATTGAACTGACGTGTTTGAAAGGACCTTTAGATTTGGTACAGGCATTGTCACTTATAAACTGTTGGTGTTTCGTTTCTTCGGCCAATGTGAATACGACTATAAAAATAGCATGCGTATTACATATATAAGCTCCATTGCCTCTGGAAAACCTTTTCGTGCTCCGGGTGTCATACGATTTTACGGACCGGCCTTGCCTCGTGCCCATTACGAGATTCGACGGCGTTTCTGTTTTAGCTAATGCCTTACACCCCGGGGGCAGGTTTTATTAATCAAATGGCACTTTTGGAATTCGGACAAAGAAAAATACAAGGACAGGTACGCACCAACAATAATAATTGTCATGAACATTGCTGTTATGTTTCGTTTATTTTGAAATTAATCACATGAGATGTACTATGGTTTACTTACATGTTATAAGTTGTTGGTACTTTTTTCATTTAAAATACTACCAACATAACAACGAAAATAAAGATATCTCAAATTTTATGTGTTATTACCGGTATATATCTATGTATTAGGTTGGTGTAGGTAAAAGAACATAATTTTTATTCTACTTCAACCATTGTATAAACCCGCAAACATGTAGTTATTATTTTGTATAGGTATAATATAAATTTGTTGTGCTTCAATCAAATAATCGATGCTTTCTAACTTTGGTCACAGTCGTCATTAAGTAAGCAAACAGACAAGTTGATTCTGTCCAACACTGCAAGCTATTATAAATATACTTATTTAATTGCGGATTTCTTTACAGGGTTAAAAATAAAATAATAAATAGATATTATAGAAGTCCATACATTGGATACGCGTGCTGTCCCATGAGCGGGTGTGTATTAAGAAAATAAAAATATCGTACTTAATTGACTGTTACAATATAATATAACTAATGCAATTTAGGACTGCTGTTGGTCTATTCTATACACAAGGCGGCTATCGACGGTAGTTTATCATATTTATGTATTGAGGATTTTAATTGTAAGATAAGTTAGCAGTCTAAACCGTCAAAACTGTCTTTCTCGCTCTAAAAGTTAACACAGCCAAGAGAGGGGCTGTTTAAACATTTGATAGTTTAGACGGTTAACTTATTGTAACAATTAACCGCCTCAATATATACATATGATAAAATACCGTCGATAGCCGCCTTGTGTATAGAATAGACCCGCTGATACCTGACTCGGAATATTGAAATGCTGAAAATTAGTTCTTTTTCATTACCCTTCTATATAATGAAGATTTTATATTTGCATAAGTAATGCAAAGGCTACTTACTACAAACGGTTAGTGTAAAAAATACCAATTTATGGCTAGATTTAAAAAAATTATGGTAGATTTAATTTTACAACTATTCGCGACAAGCGATAATAAAGTTGTGATATTGGAATAAAACACGAAATAATTATTAATCCATTCAAGAATGTTCGTTTTTTTTTTTTTTAATGAGTTGGTAGTATATTTAGTGATTTAGTGACATTTCTTGATGGCTTATTTTATTAAGTTCCCAGCGTATTACCTAGTTCTATTGTTCACGAGTAACGAGAATTTAATTCGCTTACATACTGAATGTATTAATAGTGAGTATTTATTGTTTTATCTACAACGGGGTTATATAACACTTCTAAAATATTAAAAAAAAAAAATTATACTTAATCCTTCCTTTATTGTATATCTTTTTTATTTGCGCGAGAATTTGCTGTATACGTTGTCGGTGTACGTTTGCAATTGCTGAGTGCGCGTGGTACTCAAATGGAGTAGTGCAAAACTTAAATCAATTAGAATTTAAATAATTATTTTCTTGCCCATAGCCTGTAGGTTAACTTAAGAACAGAAACATTTTAAGTATAAGCATACCTAGGTACCAGTGGCGAAGTGCGGAGGTAGGCTGTTAAGATCCGACTCAAATATTGGACACTTTGTCAGTCATGCTTATTTGTTTTCATTGAATTGAGAATATAAATTCATTGCATATGATGCTGGTTACAAGGTTAATTTTATAAAATGCGTGTTATCCCTGCCTAAACCAACCCATACTAGATAACAAAATATTCTTCTATCTATAAAATATTCTTTTACTATTATATATTATGGCTTGTTACGCAGGGTTTAATTGAATTTATAAAACTAACCAGCACTATCTGCAATTTGTAATCTTAGTTCAATGAAAACAAATACGTATGATTGATAACAGTGATAACATTTTTAGTTTAGTATACACTATTTATGTCGGATCTTAACAGCCTACATCCACCCTTCGCCACTGCTAGGTACTTACAAATTTTGTTTTTCGAATGTTTAATGTTTACTATTTTTATTTTTATTTTGATTGTGTATGCATTTGGCTTTAATGATACTATTTTCAGTATATATACACATATTAAATATCCGATAATTTGAGTAAACATGACCATATTATACTTTAATGATATCATTTTGTAGCCGTTTGAAATGACCGTGAAAATGAAGTGCGAATCCGCTATGTCACGTGCAGTACGAATTCGCATTCATCATATTGTCAAATCAATTAGCTAAAGTTGTTTAAATTTTCGAGCTCCTGGAAACAGGCTTAATAGTAAGTAGTAGGTACCCAACTTTTTCGTTCATACTGTATTGACTATTCATAATGAAACTCATTATTATAGATGGTCATTTTTATGCTATTTAGCTTGTTACAATCCGTCCAAAGAAATCCTTCGAAAAGGATATTAACAGATATTGACGACTTTTCGTTGACTCGTTAACCTTTAATTAGCTGTGCTAATAAATCCTGATGCAGTTGCCTTAGTAATGCGAGCTACAACTATATAAATATATTAAATTTGTATATTATATTATTGCGTCGTTATTTTTAAATTGCATAGCTTGTGTATACGTTAATTTCGTAAATTAGACATTTTATTTTTGGACTCTGGGTTAATTCAATAATATGTTTGTATATTTCGTGTTTATTAGCGGAATTGTTTCAATTAGTAAATTTAAGTTGACTGTTTATGGTTCAAGTCTCGACTTTGTGTCTCCCAAACAAGTCTGACAGTTAATTTGTATGCATCGTTTTGACCTTTAATGGTTATAATATTAAAACCGTGGGCAGTACATGTTTTACCTTGCTCGTAAGTAATGTATAATTTCTAAAGGATAAACAATCTGCGAACATAATGCCGGGTCCACACCGAAAACAAGTCGCGCGACAACTCGTTAAATTTTACGATAAGCATGATAATTATCGTAAAATTTCTTAAGCAATTATGATAATTATCGTAAAATTTAACGAGTTGTCGCGCGACTTGTTGCCGGTGTGGCCGCACTTTAATATACTAATGATTTTGGGATTGCTGGGTTTGAAAGTAAAACCTTCTCATTTTGGAAATTGCAATGATTTTCAGTGGTCAACAAGGAAAATATTCTTTTCGAGTGCGATTTTAACTCATTCACTTTTCGAGTGGGAGTTCGTCTATTAAACTGTCTGTTCGAATGTTCTTCTTGATGTGATATTATATACATTTATACGTTTTATATTTATAATATACTGCGTCGTTTCATCGTAATTTTCTTCTGAATTACTATTTATTTTCTACCGTATGTTATGTTGTAGGGGTACGGCCATAATCATAATATGTGTTCGTTTTTCGTGCCCGAATGTAGATACTTACTATAAATGAATCTTGAAAATGTTGTATACTACGATGTCTCATGCTACTTCCTTAAAAAATCGTTTTTTTCGGTTAGGTACATGTTCAAACACGCGCGTTAACATGATCTTACTCTCTACTTCATTTATCGTTTGTCAATTTATGGCTACGGCCGTAAGTTGTAGCTTAACCACTGGGAAATGCCAAATGGCGTATTTCAAAAAAATACTACCTAAGCGATGGTGCCCACAGAACGCGTCGGGCGCGCGAAGTCCGCGTATGCAGTGTTTATTCATAACCATAATCACACGTCTCTTCCCGCGCATTACCCTTCACCTATGTTATAAGCGGCCCAAGCAGCACAAAATAAATATTATTACAGCGCCTCTCATAACAAAGCAATAAAAATATTATATTATTTGGGGGCTTGTAATTAAAATTTACGATGACATTATTCAACCAGCGATAAACTGAACACGCAATAAAATAAAACAATGACTTCTCTGTAATTAAATAATTGCTTTCCGCCCGTCGATCGACTATGCCTCGCGCAGCGTGTTTTTACTCGCTGTGTTCAATGAATGGACTCCATTGTATTTTCTTTCATTCGTATCGCCGAGAAGCGGTGATTCGCGAAAAAACGATGATTCATGTGGCGCGCGCGTAAAATGCGTCGTCAAATCCAGTGGGCGCTGGCGTATTTGATTACGTTGTATTTTCGTTGATTTACGCGCCACTTGTAAAAATTTTGCGCGAGCGCCGCACTCGCTGCGTCAATGGGCTTTATACCTTATTCTTAGCAATAATTATTATGAAACAGTCATTATTCGTAGGATGTTTTATCACATTTGAATAGTCAAAGACATAGCTTATAAGCAGTATCTTTAGAATTATCTTCAAATGTGTTAATCGTGCCCATTTTTTGAATAATAAAATGCCTAATTTTTGTAAAATTTGAGATCACAGAGATTAGAAAATATATTTTTTTATCGTAAATATTTCACTATATACCTAATGTTAACAATAATTTTACTAATGGTTTTATAAATGCGTTTAAAAATTAATAAATCTACAAAATCTTAACATCACTGCACATGGATGTATTGAAATATGACTATAATCTAAAACATTAGATCGAGAGGTTTAAAAGAATACTATTTTATGTAATAAAAATACTTTATGCAGTCATCAAATGTTTTCAATATAAAGGATAATATGGCTTCAAAATTATATAAATAGATTGTCTACAACGTTTAAGGAATCTCCACGATTATTCTCTGAAAATACCATAAAATCTCCATTTTGACCTACGTGGGGCATGTGGGCCCTTAAATCATAAATAAAAATCACGATAAATTATTATACAAATCAGAAACTTTTGTTTAGATGCGTAAGTTAATAGGACATTTTTTATTTATGTTTAATTTAAAAAAAATGGGGATATGTTATTCACCCTTTCTATGTTTTCATTTTTTTTTTTAAAATAAATTAACGCTCTACATCTATTTATCATTTGTTCGAAATAAATTTGTTTAAATACGCTAACCATAATATTGGAATCCCTCTTTATGGCTTTTCTGCCAGTCCAGTTAAAGGTAACTGGGAGTAAAGACCTAATTACACCAGCAGACAAACCGGATTTAACGATAGTCGTGAGCAATCGTTGACTTTAAATAGGAATTGCATGGAACGATTCAGCTACCAATTCGACCGTGTTGACGCTTGATTTGATTGGTTCATAATATACACTATTGGTCTAAAAATATCGATTAGTCAGCTTTGTGACAACACCAAACAGTCTTCTTGCATTATGTTGAATACCAATTTGAGATGACGTTTAAACAAGTAACGAGTTGCTAATTGTATTTACTTTTATATTATAGTATTATTGTCTGTTAACATAATGAATAAAGTCAGATACCCTTCATTTCATTATGTAAACGTCAAATTTGTGTTGTAATGTCAAACGCAAGACAGGACACACCAGTGAGGCCACACTCGGAAGCTCATTGCGAATTCGGATATTTTCGTACGTTCTCTTTAATCTTCGATAGGAATTGTTCCAATTCTGTCACGATTCCAGGGAGCAGTTTAAAAGTAACTTTTCACGATCGGGGGCGATCGTGGCAGACGGCCGGGTCGACATAACAGATTAATATATGGAATTCCGATAATACACAACCTTTTGACACAGGTTTTTGAATGTGTGAGTGTCCTACGAAAATGAACCACACATTGTAGACGTGCAATAGTGTGTGTTATACACCAATATTGAATTAGCGTCAGTGCATAAAACGAGAGCAGTTGTCAGAACGAATGCGAAAGCATGTTCTTGACACGTGTTTAAGTTTATCCCATATTCTTCCACACTCGAGATCGGTTGCCTGTATCTCCACACCCGTTAGGTATTTCAGTTCCCATTATTTCTGAGTTCCCTCGTCGGGCCAGAGAATCTGCCAATGTAATGTGAGCTTTACACATAAATACGTCATGTTGTTAATATTAATATTTAAGTCTGGTTAAGCGCTCGGCATAAAATGATATTGTAATTTTTGCTTCCAAAAGTGTCAACATTATTATCTTAGCTGCTTTACAATTTGGATTAACAGTATTATAATGACGTACATTAAACCCTGTCTAAGCACTCAACCGCATATTTACAGATGAGTTAACGGAGTTTGTAAAGGTTTACTAACAGCAATTATTGTTACAGATCAAATAATAGGTAATAAGTAGATTCAACACAGTTAATTACCTCAATATGTTTTAGCACATCTTAATGCCACCAAAACAGCAGTAACGAGCGATTTCAGTGCATGTAATATTTTTCTGAATGCTGGAGTGACCGCGATCCGTGTCATATAATTAACATGGCGACCGCCTTAATGAATTAATGCGTTTCAGCAATTAGTGATGTGGTCACTTGACCACAGAATACGCCCAACTCGGCAAAATATGACGGCGCGGATGAAGTGTTTGACAATGAAAATGTTATGATGATAATAATTGTATACTGTAATTGTTTACCCTTAAATATTTTGTCTCTGTTGATTGACTTTAGTTATTAGTTTTAAGTATTTTTCACGTCTACGATTGAGATTTTTGAAGTGGAACTTGGGTGTTTATGGTGGAAAGAGTGGAACGGAAATGTGTCCAGGTGCGCATGCGTAAAATTGCGCAATATGCATTAAATTAAAGAGTGACCCGAATATATCATTTGTTTTCCCGCAGTGCTTAGGTGCATTTATTATGACATGTTTGATACTCGTAAAATGTTCTGTAAAGTATTTATGCGTTCGATTTAATGCGAATATTTCAATAACAAACAAGAATAAACACTATTATCGAAAGCAATGGTGTATTTCAACGATATTTAGATGATTAATACTTGATTTGAATTTAAATTCTAATTGAGTTACGTTTTGTACTTTTCCATTTAGTTGTTTTTTGCAACACGTAGGCACGGGTCGCAAAAACCGACTCGTATGGAATAGTATAAAATTTGAATCGATTAGAATATATTGAGATGAATATTTCAGTTACGCATCTCAAAAATATCATTTATTGTACCAATAAATGATGAAGTACAAGTACAGGTACAATACGAAAATATAATATTAAATGTGATCAATGAATGACTTGTGCTTTTAATTGATATGCCTAATATCATTCGGATTCAGTATGAAATTTTAATTCTGCTATGGATTTTTTCTACGCACAACTATTTTTGATCTCCAAATTTACAGAAAATATGGAATATACCTCAAAAAAGATTTAAGTATGTACCTAAGTTAAATTTATGTAATCGTAAAACTGCTAGCAAGTTTTAAGGGTACCTTTGTATTGAGGTAATTTTTATATCGCTGTGATATATGACAGTCATGAAATATCTACGTACATTTTTTTTTATTATTTCTGTATGTGAGATTATAGTAATAAAACTCTTAATTTCTTTTCTTCTCATTCGTAATTCCAGTGGCGTTAACTATTTTATATTTTTATTCGTTTATATTATAAGTACCATATTTTAGTGTTTAGTTATTAGTACAACCTTCAATTTTCTATGTTGTTATCACCAAAATTTAAATATCAAGTATTTTTTAATAAAACCGCAATATATAAGTATCATGTCATAGCATCGTAGCTATTACAAACATTACAACACTCAATGATGACAAGCCCCCCACTGCCCGTTATTTTGATAAATCAAGTTATTCTGATACTTACAAAAAAGTTTAATATATATGTATGTATCTTTAATTTTATCACATCGAAAGTTTTAATAGCTCAACGTCGATAAGTTAAGTAATCAAGGATACACCTCTCATTCTTCACTTATCAGAGGATGGGTGGGTCAGTATGGTGGCCGTTACTTCGAAATGGGATGATTATTTGAGACCTAGCTGCTTCGGATTCATTCTCCTACATATTATTCAGCCATCTTGCGCAATGTGTCTATTAATCGTTTCCTTTATTATGTAAAAATGGATTGACACAACGTTAAGTGCGACATTCTTAATTTCTGCATCCATACACTCATATCCCGAAGAGGTAGTCAAAATTAAAACAATTTGTTAAGCGCTTTAAGATCTAAATATTACTAGTTAATTTCGTCGTAATTAGATACGACGAACTTGGCTTAATTGGTAGGAAGCACATTGGCGCGAATCCAGTGGATGAGGATTCGAGTTCCGCCCGCGATGTAATATTATAGGTATATGTGGTGTTTTCAAATTAGGTATGTTCTAATCTTGTAAATAATTATTCGTTGAAAAAAAAAAATAGATACTCATAATAGTCATAATACCACACAGAACAATACTCATTATTATTTTGTTTTTTAATTTCTAATGCAAAGACCGTGATCTCTAAGAATCTGAATATATTAGATTATTAACGACTTAGCTGAAGAGTTGAAACTATAAATATTAATAAATGCATTAAATAGTTATTAAAACGGGAAAATTGTGTATGCCAAGGTGCAATAGTGCATAAACCATTAACACAATGAATGAATCATGCTTGGCGGACACTGCCGGTTAAAACCTATAACTGCTGCTTCGAAAATAAACGTATTTCCTTGCATAATTGCACCAAAAATATTGAGCTAATATTAACACTCGGGACTAAGGTAATTAGACACTCAAAGATTTAGTACCTATTAGCCAACATAACACGGTGTTGCGAAATATTTGCGCAACCTTGAGATGTGTAATGATTGTAATGAATAATGTTCAAAATAATAAAATTATAATCTTACGTCTACTGGAAAATTATTGTGCAAAACAAAGTTTGGATTCATGTAATAGTACAATAATTTATTGTAAGTATATAACTACGAGGAATTATTGATATCTCATAACAGTCATACCAGTCACCATTTAAATTCAATAAATATGTCATAATAAACATTTTTTTTATTCGACGAATAAAATCGTTCTTTATTGAATATACATAGTTTGAAAAAAAACACATACTTAGTACCTACTTAGTAGTTAGTACCTAGTAGTTATATATTTCTCAGGTATTGTCAAATTATTTATGTTCAATAAATATGTCATAGGTATATCTGTTTATTTTAATTGTAGATTTTTGTCATGTATGCAAATCAAGAAAGCATAATTATGGTATTGCAGTGTTGTCTTATTTTATTAAATGTTAATTACGGGGTACCAATGGAATTTAACGGCAAATGAGTCTAAGTTATATGGATAAAAAATATATTTTAAGTTGTCATTGTAAATCTATAAGGTTTCAACGTTAGAAAGAACTCTTTACATTTTTCACTCCGAGAAAATGTCAAAGTTTAAAGTTTGCATCATTCACAGGAATTGGTAAGCCTATTACATTATACGTATTACACGTACATTAAACGTATCATTTGTGTTGAGTATTCTTGAATATGCCAGCATTATTTGGAGTCCTAATAGGTTCATCCACACAATTAAGCTGGATCGAGTCCACAATAGATTTCTTAGATTTCTCTACTTAAGAACATACGGGTTCTTTCCTTATGATAATGACAATAAAATGAATTTCCCGACTCGTTTTCTTCTGGGTATGCTATCAATGCAATCCCTGTCTACCCGAAGAGTGATTGTTCTTTTAAAGCATTTCTTTTTACTTCTTCGTGGGTTCATTTACAATCCGCATATACTGGCAAATATTAATTTTCATGTTCCCACCAATATCACTCGCAGCTCCACGGTCTTCAAGATACCTCGTCGCAGGACAGATGTTATGTTTCATGATGCTGTGTATCGTGCAATTAGCTTATTTGATGGCACCATAAAGGTTGATTTGTTTTTTATTAATTATATAATGTTTGTAGATGTTTTAAATAGGATAAATTTATAATTGTATATATTATCATATTTCTTTAATATTTACACATGCTGTCTTTTCCACTTTCTTGTCATATTAGTTGTTATTTGTAATTAAGATATTTTTATATATTTGTATGTATTATGTATTATGGCGCATTGGCCAAAAGCTGTAATGCCGTAATACTCTTTTTTATAAATAAATAAATAAATAAATATTATTATTATTGTACAGAAAAAAAAAACTCATTATTATTACACTGCTCAGAAAATTATGAAACCCTTATTTAGACGTCTCTATTTATTCATCTTATTCATCTCGATTTGAATCTTATACTTACCTATTATATATTATACTAATACTAGCTGACCCGGCAAACGTTGTTCTGCCATATAAATTATTTCTAGTGAATATTTTGGTTGTTAAATAAAAAATACCGAATTTATCGTAAGTGTGTGGGGATGGGATCTATGACAGAAAGAGGAATGGAGCGCTGTAGACAATGACCGCCGATAAAAACAAAAAAACACCAACCATTCATTTTCTCAATTCAAAATGAGTAATGATGATCATAATGAATGAATTGCCTGTGACAGGATCTCGTTGTTTAATGTTTATGCAATATCCGTTTTGTCCCTTCCAGAAAATTAGCGGATATTGGAGAGCGTCGTATGAACGGTGTGCGTCAGCAATGAACTCCAGATTATTGTTTCTTCTTCGAATCACGATTTCTCGCGTCGATGTGCGGTCGCCAACCATAATTCCAGCAATGTCGTCAACAATAGGCGCATTGAATCGACGCACGTGCTTTCCAGCTGGTGTTTTATCAGGATTGATAACAATAGCGTGATTGTCACTTTGCAATTCGTGCATGTGGGCTTTGAAGAATTTCAATAATTCATTGTGCTCATTCAATATGGCGTCCAGTTCGCCGACGATGCGCCTGGCATTAGGCAAATTGAGGTTATTGTAGCTGCAACGTGCATCCACACGATTGTTGTCCTCACCGCCCATGAAGTAGATTTGTAAAAAATTATGTGGTTGGTTTGGAATTGGCAGCAATGAGACTACTTGGCCTTTGATTTTGAACGTAGAATGGAATTGTTGACCATTTGCCGCAGTATTGTGAACTATTTCTGTTGCTTTGAACGAAGTCATTTGGAAGCATGAATTGAATGTGCGAATGGACATCAGAAACAGGTTTGAATCTGGAACCGTGCCGATGAGCAAGCCGTTCAATGGTTCTGGTGGTGTCTCAATTTCTGGTAGTTGCATTTTTCCTGATGCGCAACACATCCCGGCTGACTCATGTTTGAATTTGAGCGCATGACAATGGGGACATTCTTTGTCCATAGCACCAATAAGCACTTTCGGATGAGCGGAATATTCAATATCTGGCTCGTACTCGAATGCGAGACGAAGGAACGAAGCGGATGTAAATGCGCGATGTACTTGTTGGCGTCGTCAGTTATTTGCTCTGCGTTTGTTAACTACGAACCGGCACGCTTGGCTCCGTTCCAATTGTCGTTGTTGATTTCGTTCAGCTCGTGCCTCTTGTAATTGAGATGCACGCAATTGCGACATGCTCACACGCACGTTTTTGTTATCTTGTTGGATTTGTCCGTCTGTTCTTTCTGCTCTACTATTTCGCATGTTTGTTGCTTTATTCGTTCGACGGCCCAAATGGCCCCCCTTGCGTTTTGCTGGCATTGTGCACTGTAATACACGCACACAAAAATAGATAAATTAAAATAAATCGTACAAAATTTTGCACGCACTGCGTTGTGATATGCCGAATGAAATGTCAAAATGACGCGATGCTTCTCTTGAATTCTTCTCGGACGTAGCGCCATCTGTCATTCAACAACATAAATAATTTCGTTCTGTTTGAAATACGAACGACGGTTAAATTTGTTCATACAAAAATAATAAAATCGCGATTAAAAAATAGGAGGGTATAGGTAGGAGGGTGAAAATTTGGGGTTATATGTATTTTTTGATGCCAAATAATAAAAAAAAAATACAAAAAAAAATTGTCAAAAAAATAAAAGAAAAAATTTTCTGGATAGAGATACCCTAATCACCTAGCGGTATGAAATATACTTGTTGACCCATTCTCATACCTAACAAATATACATAAAAAAATCATAAAAATCGGTCGAGCCATTTCGGAGGAGTGCGACCACAAAAATCGTGACACGAGATTTTTATATATATAGAGATTGCAAAAAAGGAATCATAGATTAATTCGAAGATCGTTCTCTTTCTGTCATGTATTGTTAGCTACAATAATTTAGTTTAAATTTAGGAAATCAGTTATCTTCTCAATTATCTTAGAATTGACAAGTTGCTGTGTTATAAAATCAACTTATCTGAATCTATTTAAGTAAATATTGCATTTTATCGTGTTCTTTCATGAATTTGGGGTTTTGTTTAAATCATCCCCATGATCATCATCACCAGCTTGGATTAAATGAACGGTCGATGTAGGCGTCTCCAAACTGGTGCAAATCCTCTTGGTTGAATGCGGTGCCACGTATTTCCGCAGATCTTAACTATTTTGTCGATCAAGCTAGGTATATCGTACTTCTTAATATTCACTCAAATTTCATAGAAATTGACGTTAGCTGCATAGAATCATTAATTATTATTTATAGGTAGATGAAGGCACGTGAGAGTAATCGAAAATGATTTTTTTGTGTTACAGTTTCGCATTCGAGTTAGTTTTGTTGGAAGGTTTTTTTTTTTTTGAAAGAAATTGTCAACCGATATAAGTTGTCAACTTCATTGAAGTGGTCGTGATATTAATTAAATCGTGTGGAGTAAGTTTACTAATATATATACCTATACATATATATTTTAATTTGAACTAACAAGTCAAGGAGCTTGCAAATATATTTATTAAACAAATGTATGATTTAATATCAATTGTGTAGGTAGCTGTATAACATTGTTCCGATAGATTTGCGTGTATGTATCCTGAATAAAATATATTAATTTAAAATTAAAAAAAAAATTGCAAATATTTTTATTAAACCTAGTTGTGTAAACAGTAATCCACCAGAGTCGAATTAAAATCTCCAAGATTAATGCTTTATTTATTTTCATTTTTTATTGCCGGGTGAGCGGTACTTAACTCGGTGGCCAGTAAGATTAAATATTTATAAAATCCTTTCATGTTTGAACTTCGCGGAACTTTTATTTGTATTTCTTTTGTATCCACTGTTTGCTTGCTTTGGCTCGCGTCAAAGGAAAATTATCAAGTCTTATCATAATCACGCGAAGTACCTACTTACCCACGTACTGCTACTTCGAATGAAAAAAATATCTGGAAAATTTTTATTAACCAATCCTTTAACGTGTTTAATGAATTGCGTCAATTTAAATTGTTTCTGCAAGTGATTCCCAACCCTTTTGCGTCGCGCAACCCTTGGAACATAAGTAAATTTCAAAATACGCGCGTACATAGTCAGTGACTGTACCTATTGAAAACGCTGTATTTTACTGTGTTTATTCTGAAATAGTAGTGTATCGAGATATAATTCGACATGCATATTCGCCCATACCGTTTGGATTAGCCAAAAAATACACTTAACTATAAATAGTCTAGTAATAATTTACTACTGTGCAGTAACTATGACGTTGGCGTGAAAATTTTTAACGCTTTGACAGAAATAAAATTAACACTGCATAGTAGACGATCATTATTAACAACTGTATTTCCCAATTTTTTTCCCCTTCGTTTCTTGCTGTTTCAAGGATTCGAGAATGCACGTCCCAAGTCAAATAATACGCTCTACATCAACATTGTCTACGACGTAATATCTATCCAGTCTATTTTTTCAAAAATTTTCTTTGCTTAAGGGCGGACGTGCTCAGCGTGGGTCAAAATGGAGCCTTTTTTCTATTTTCAAAGCATGAACCTGGACATACCTTATGCGTTGTAGATAATCTATTTATATAATTTTGAAGCCTTATTATCCTTTATATTTATTTTAAACATTTGATGACTGCATAAAGTATTTTTGTTACATAAAATAGTATTCTTTTAAACCTCTCGCTCTAATGTTTTAGAATATAGTCATATTTCAGTACATAAATGTGCAGTGGTGTTAAGATTTTTTACATTTATAAAACCATCAGTATAATTTATATCGACATTATTATAGTGAAATATTTACGTTAAAAAATTATATTGATAATCTGTGATCAAATTTGACAAGAATTGGGCATTTTATTATTCAAAAAATGAGCAAGATTAACACATTTGAAGATAATTCTAAAGATACTCATTATAAGCTATGTCTTTGACCATTCATGTGTGATAAACATCCTACGAATAATGATTGCCATATAATAATTATTGACCTAGGAATAAGGTAGTGTTTTTTTGAAATACGCCATTTCTTTTGGCATTCCCCAGTGGTTTAGCTACAACATACGGCCGTAGCCATACATTGACAAACTATAATTAAAGTATGGAGTAAAATGATGTTAACGCGCGTGTTTAAACATGTACCTAACCGATTTTTTTTTAAACGGAACCTACGCTGAGCATGTCCGTTAAACTTTTTACTCTATTACCTATCAAATTGTTTTAAGTAGTAATTTTCCGTTGTCTTTTGAGAATTGTCGCGTAACCCCGGTTGGGAATCGTTCTGTGAGTAATGATAAATACACTACGCCTTGTACCATCCCCTATCTAAGGTCGGCTACCATCATGGCAATCTTCAGTTTATTGTCTGTCACCCCCCGGAACATTTAAGCGGAGCTGCACTCGTAACAATTACCGATCACGGAGATTCTTGGACTACAAAATGCGGTGTCTTCCTCCGCCAAAGATAACGGTGATATTTTCTTGAATACTGTGCAGGATAATTATGTGCTTTCATCTTCTCATAATGTAGCCGAGCTTCTAGATTTGATATTACGGAGATGACCTTGATTCGTCTGGGCATTTGCAGTTACTTTGTTTTTTCAAGGTATTTTCAAAATTCATCTAGAATATATAATATAGTCAAAATATTGATTATTTCAGTATTAATACGAATCAAGCAAATGTAGAGTTTATCAATACGCAGTTGTTTTCCTTACATGCGTCCATAAAACATATATTTTTCTTAAATGTTGCGCTGATTTACGAATATAAGTGAATGATAATACATATTATAATATTACCTATGAATAATGTGATTTAATATAAGTACCTACCTAGGTATTTGAAGAAAATGAGATGTGTGCAAAATTAAGCAAACAAGAAAAATCGCTATTTTCTTAAATAAATACATCCCATGCGTGAGTTCACCCAATTTTATTTCTCCGAAAAAAAATCTACCATAAAAACACTACCTACATTGAGTTCCATGTTTATTTTACATTACACTGTACACACTTTTACGGCTGAATAATCTTACGACAATAGCACAAAAATACGTTTTGATTCTCGTTTTCCTAATTGAATTGTATGGAATAATAACGGATATATTCATTATAGTTGATCTAAAACACTTGGCCTGCGACCTTTCCCCACTTGAACATAATACGGTCGATTGGAACGAAGTCGGCAGTCACGAGATTTGCGTCTTTGATAGCGGAAGAAAATATTATTTATGCGGTACCCACTCACCGTTGAGTGCAATCACGAGTTACTGTGAAAACTTTTGAATCATTCATTTTTCCTGCTTACTTCAGGCCGTCGACAGTAAAGAAGTGTGCGTTAGGCTAAATAATTATTATTCAAAATAAAACAATGATAATATGTAAAAGGTCTCTCCTTTACAAGCCAGTCTTAGCTGACAGAAATGTCTTGATGACGAATACTAGGTATTAATTTAAATATAGCGAGTATTAATTGAATACATAAATACATTTTTTATTACTTAACTGGATAATGCACCATTTTTGTTGTACGTTATATAATTTGGAACAACCCAGATACACAATATATAGATATATTAGAAAATTCCAAAATCCATCCCATTTCGGGGGTTATTTTCGTTTAAATCCGGGTTTCTAGGATTACAAATATACAAATCTCGTAATCTCTCCATAGAAAATTCTGTCCGGGATTAGAATCCCTAGTCGAGGGATGGCGAACCTATGGCACGCGTGCCAACTGTGGCAGGCGAATGTTTTATATTGATGAGATAAAAAAAAATTACAAAAAAGTTTTACAAATAGTTACCTTTATATAAATGATATAATATTACAAAATTGCGTGTTATCTTCGGTTTTTAATAATATTTTTACCGATAATATTAATTATCAATCGATGCGGAAACGGAAACGACGAAATTAATCCATAAATGACAGATTGCATTGTATAAAGAATAATAGGCAGGTATTCATTCTTCAAGAATAAGCACTATAATTAGTTTAAATTGCATAGATTGGTCCTTATGCCGGGTCCACACTGGCAACATGTCGCCGGCAACCTCGTTAAATTTTATGATAATTATCATATTTATCGTAAAATTTAACGAGGTTGCCGGCGACATGTTGCCAATGTGGACCCGGCATTAGGTTTATAAGTCACATATAATAATATTTTAGCACTGACCTCATCACGCGACAGGGGAAGCCGCGTCGCGGAGAGGATGCCTCACCGGATCTGAGCAATTTTGACGACAATTTGTACGCAAAGAACCAAACTCAGGAAGTATTATACTAATACTCAAGAACTCATTTTCTTATAATCTTTTTTAATAGAATTCTTAGAACTATTTTTTTCCTGCTCGAACTACTTGAAAAACTGCTCGACACGCCAGATAGTCAAAAAATAATATTTGGGAAATTTTGACACGCGTACGTAAAAAGGTTCGCGAATCCTGCCCTAGTCACTGTAATTCTTCATAGAAAGAGCTAAAAAAACTTAAAATTAAACACAATATACATATAATAGTAAAGTTATTCCACATAATAATACGTAGAACAGTCGTAACTGATACAGATAATTAATAATTCATTGTAACAACTATCCTACTGTACGCCTTCTGTATGTTGACATCTACGCCTGTATGCGATTACTTTCGTATGTGATCGCGATATTATAACGGTTTTAGTTAAAAAGAAAGGTAAATAACACTGGTTTAAGCCTATTCCTCAGTTGAGGCACGGTCTAAAAAGATTGTGGCTAGGCGATACGTGGATTGCGGGTTGCGGGTACAAATGACGCATGCCGAACGAAATATAATTTGTCATATAAATCCAACATGCGTCCATTTAATGTTCGTTTTCTTTTTCAAGTAAATGGATAACGTTTTTAGTCATCTTTACACGATTTAAGAATTAATTCCCGTCGCCATCACGAAACAAATTGACGTGTTCCCAGCTCGACGTTCCTCCCCGAATGCCAGAGAGTCCAAAATTTCGTCGCGCCTAAGTTGAAAATTATTTGCCGTTTCACTGATGTATAGTCTTAAGGTGCCTCAACCTATAGGGGCTTATATCAGCATAATACGAAGAATGTAATTTAATATTTTTTTTATCGATAGTTTACATTTTTAAATATGTAGTAGATACCTATCACCTATCCAAAATATAAAGAAGAAAAATCTGTTAAGTTAAAGATAACTTTATAAAGAAATTGGCTTTTTTCTAGTTTCGATACGGTTACAATATGCTTCTACGATAAACAACAGACAAAAGCGGTCCTGATCATTATTAAACTATGTGGAATATATAATTACGTATTATAATGGTGTGTTTTATTTTGTTGTTTACTGGTGGTATATGTCGCACATGATTCTCGTTCGCCAGCATATTCGTGAAAATTAGCGGCTGAATTTTCTTGTATTCGGGAAAACAATGTCGGTCCATCTCGGCTGTCCCATCAAGTTGTCCCATCACGGCAACAACAAGCGACCCAGTGTCAGTGATGGCCGGTCGAGTCGAGTGGAGTAGATTGTCGCTCAGGTTTTCGGTTTATTTTTAACTGGCGCGTGACAGCGGCGACGTTCAGTCTCATCCGCGCAACGTACGCGCACCTACCTACTAGCAACTCGGTTTAAGCCGGTGGATCGACAGTAGTGAGCGCAGTATCCATCGGATTAGTTTGGCAATCAAAAATGACCAAATCCAAAAAAAAAAAATATCCCGCTTATGCCTAGTTCACACCAATATTCATGTAGTGGCGAAAGGTAGGTATGCTGCTAAGATCTGACATAAATAATGCATACTAAACTTTTGTCAGTCAGACATTTGTTTCCATTGAACTAAGATTGCAAATTGCAGATAGTGTTGGTTAGTTTTTTAAAATTCAATTAAACCCTGCATAAAAGAAAACCATAATAGTTTTTGGTGTGCTATGGGCGATCCGACAAAAATGGTGCACACTTTTTCAGCCATACTTATTTGGTTTCGTTGAATTAAGAATACATATTATTTATTACAGATGCTGGTGTTGGTTATTTTTTTAATAATTCATTAAGCCCAGCCAAACTAAACCATATTAGATAAAATATATAAAATTGTGTATGATTTAATGGCATAATTTTAGATGTTATGATAGACGAATATTTTATTGACTATTATTTACTATGGCTTGGTTTACGCAGGGTTTAATTGAATTTAAAAAACATCCAACATTATTTTAAATTTGTAGTCTTAGTTCAATGAAAACATACACGTATGACTGACAAAGTTTAGTATGCATTGTTTATGTCGGATCTTAACAGCCTTCCACTCCACCCTTCGCCATTGCTGCATACAAATGTATTGTGATAATCACGTTCATGCTAAATGCTAATGGCTGTTAAATTAAATGTAGTTTGGACAGTCCACATCGAACATATTTGCTCGCTTCAATAATATAAAACAACATTTAACAAGTCTACTTCATTGTTAAAAAACACAAACAAATATGACGACATTTGCTCGTGTTTTCCATACACGACAAAAAAATACATCGTCTTTTATATAAATATATATATTATAATATTGTTGTACACGTATGTAATATCTAATTGGGTGAATCTGAAATTATTTTAGTGGACTGTCATAGTTGAAGTATGAAATTCTCTTGAAGTGAACCTGCAATGTGAACTCACTTGTTGTTAGCTTAGTCAGTAAAAGTAAACCATAGGTATTTTGTTTGCTTCAATTCCATACATGAAGGCTCCATGTCTATATTAGGTTTTTTTCAAAATTTTCGTCTAGTACATACTCGTTCGTACCTACCTCTCATATCTCGTCTGCTCATGATATGTGTGGTTTATTATTGTTTAATTTTAAATACTCTCTTTCACATATTAGTGTTGTCCCCCCTTGTGAGTTGCCTCGCACAGTACCTACCTACTATGCTCGTGGGCGCATCGCGATGGCAGAGAGCGAACCCAATTATGTATTAAACATGTACGTAGGTATTCTTCTGTTCGCTGGGTAGCGTGCGACGTGCGTCCTTGGACCTGCTCACCTGTCAGATTCAAAATATCCGATTGTTTTTCGGACACCGATTTTTTCAGTCACGTTTTTTCTTTCGCCCACCACTAGGGCATATAAATGAGTAACATTGAGTTTGAGATTTGACGAGGAATGTCATTATAACATTACTACATGCATGATGTCTTACACCCCGTGTCATCACCACCAGACAGGGTTTATCGGCTACTGAATGGAAGCCTCCCCAGGTACATCCACCGCTATCGGTCCCTAGTTCGTCGCAGCCAAATATTTGCAGTTCGTCAATCTATCGGGTTATAGGGTGGTCCTGTGATCGATTAGTGACCCACCGTGTACTGTGGTCAGTTTATTTTGTTACATTTCCTCGTTATACCTAACATACACTTTTCCATGCCGCGTTGCGTTATTATATATAAAGATACCATGCGCTCATTGCCGGTTTTGTTCTTAACAATTAATGTCGTCATGTACATAGCACGTGTTGTCCGAGATAGGCGTAGTTATTGACCTGCTCGATTTGAACTCGTCATTTATCTTAAAACCCACTTTTCATTTTTCAAATGCAACAATATCCGAATGTTGAACATTTTTAAAGAAAATCCAGGAGACTGATTGAAGCTATTTCATATTATTATCCGTCCATTGGATGCAGTGGCGTTCCTAGACAAAACGCCGCCCATAGGCAGTGCCAAAATGCCGCCACATTTTTTTATACAGTACTTTTTATCATCCTTTCATGACTCTAATATCTAAGAATTGTGTTGTATGGATACAGTACTAACAAGATATAGGTATCTACTTATACCTACTACTAAATCTAACTTAAATACCATATCTGCTTGAATAGTATACGTATGCGAGTATACGGTTTCAGAAAGGTACATTTAAAAATACACCTGACAACTTCCATAACTCGCGATTGACTGTGAAGAGCGTGACGTCCAAGGACAATGGAAGTAAACTAGACATCGCGAACCCGACAAAAAAATAATGTCCTATTGAAAATTGTATAGTACCTACTTATCTAATTAATATCTACATATATTTTGTTTCCAATCAGTGAGCTGATTTTTTTAATGGAAAGATATTTCCGTTATTACTAAGTTTAGGTAGATTTCTATAGCTATATACCTAATGATTCTCCTCGATTTGCCGCCCTTTGAGTAACTGCCACCCCCAAGCATCGCTCAATCTGCCTACCCCCACGGGACGTCACTGATTGGACCCACCCGTCCTACTAATTTCGATAGTTCAACAGTTAAGTTTAAAAAATTTGCCGAGTCGTTTTTGTATGAGTAAATTCTAAACTATATACCATAAGTTATAATCTGTTATTTGTTTTTTAATACAATATTGTCGGGTGATATAACAATTGATACCTACAAAATTGTAACAGCGCCTGTCAGTTACTATTAAATGGATAAAAGATATTAATTAAAATAAAATTGATTCAATGATTAAATAAGTTAACTTTGAAACTTTTAAATTGCTATTTTTTAGGATTGGTATTTACACATCCCTAAGATAATGTGAATTTGTGAACATTTTATGACTTAAATTTAAGTGAGAAAATGCACATCCGATATGACGAGGTTGTGGGTTTGCGCCTGTGTATTGTGTAGGTAGTATCGGTTGAAACCAAGATATCATTTCGCTATTTCGTATATTATGTCTGTGGCCATTCAATAAAATGAAAAACGTTGTTTTCTAAAAACCTTAAAAAATGAATGCTTTGAATTTTTAACAGCACTTCAAAATTAATTGAGCATGGCAATTTAATTATTTCGATATTAATGCCCCACTGTACAGAATTTCCCGGGAGCTTTAGCGGTAGTTATACTGAAAACTTTTGGGGTATGGGATATTGTTTATATTTTGGACCTTTTAGCATAATATTCTAATGACAGTTTTAGGCGCTCAGTAGGGGCGGCGAATGTGTAATTTGTTTTTAATGGAATGGCTTTCAAAGCTATCAAAACAAGTGCTGTACCATTTTATCTGAATTATAGAAGCAATTATGAACGATCGTAATATTTGCTATTTTTTTTTATTATTAATATTTTGTGAAATTGTAATGAAACTCATTACCTATAAATCTTTGATAGATACCTATAAAATGATGTTATTTTTTATACACAGTTTGCATTTCATCTCCCTATCTTGAACTAGTCATATCAAATCACCAATACCTTGGACATTGAGCCACTTACGGACGTTATGTAGCCAAGAAACTGTCGTTTTGTCTAGCCCTCTACATTTCCCTGCGCATGAGCTGGAGTAAATCATACTGATCATTTTGGAAATTTTGACCGAAGTTTGCAGCCTTCTCTTGACGTACCGGTGATGTGATTAGTCCAGGAAATCCGCATGATGTCCAAATACAGTCTCATCTCGAAAGCATCCAGTCTAATTCGAAAGAAAATTACAGAAGTTAATTTAAACCAGATAATATTACAATTTTAGATTAATATTTCCTGTTCGATATGTGATATGCATTCGAAAGAAAAATATTTTGATTTGCTTAAGGTAAAATGTCAATAATCAGTATTTTATTATTCATTCGTTTTTTGTGGGTTCTTCCTTGTCACGTGACATAAAATGATTTGTCATTACATTATCAATATTCATGAATGATCATGTTGAGATTACGACAAGCAACTACATTATTTGAGAGAAACATCGTCATATTATATGTTTTTGCTTCTGCTATAATTCCATTGAAATATCTGCAAGTCTATAAGCAACAATAGTTTTATCTAGCAATGCAATTGAGCATCTTTCATAGAATGGAAGACCATCTTCTTGGACTAAATACTCGATTATCTTCTTAAAATAAATACTACCTAGTTATAGTATAAGGTTTTTTCGTATTTATAAGCTTTATCCAGGTCTCGTCTATTTATTATATTTTCTATCAAATAAATATAAATATTAAATAAAATTAATAATTGAACACAGCAGTACAGAGTAGTACAGTATCATTTTTTTTTTTAAATTAAAATTTTATAGCTCAACCTCTGTAACGGAGTATAATGATTATTATTGATCGCAGGGAATGTTGGTTTATCAATCGAAACATGCTTTAAAAGATGTACCTAACTGGTTTTATAATTTTGTATTGGTATTTGAATGTAGCGAGTTATGGTTATGTCGGAATATCAATTTAATTAGATCGCCGCACATAACTTGTAGTAAGCAGTGAGATAACATAACGTTGGACTTTTATAAACTTTGTTGATTTTTTCTTATTTAATAACACAAACATTCAATATACTTAAGTAGTATTTCTCTATCTTATAATATGTTGTTATTATTATTGAAATATGAACATAAATTGAATTTATTCAAACAGAATAAGTATTTATTACCTATTCGTGCCTGAATTTAGATTTTTTTATTGCTCACAGAATTTGACTTTAATAAACAATGCATGAAACGAGTTAATTTTTATTTTCATAATATAGAGTGCGTGCCTCATGATATGTAGATTATCTTGGCAATCGAAGTCGGCCAAATGTGTTAAAAACAGAATCTAGTTTTGGCAGCTTTTTGTCGTTGGAAGTTATCGTCTGAATAAAATTATCATCCTTGAATCTTGATCATTCCACTACTGGCTGTGGAGGCTTCTCCAATCTATTTCCATTCATTTCAGTCATTGCATTGTATTTCCACCAAAGCTCTCTATAGAGAGGCCATAACAAAACGGCATGTTCTGATCGTAGTGATTGCAATTGCTAGCTAACTAACCAGCCGTTCCACGTAATTTTATTTACTTGTATGTTGATTGCAATGCGATATTATTGAGCTTTACTTCAATATCTTCTCGAAATTTTATTTATAATATATTATCATGTAGTACTAATACTGTTGTAGGTACTATAAATAATCTTGTGAAAATATATTGACGCGTTACGCGTAAGTCTATATTTTTTATTAACTTACCAGTATAATAGTTTGACAAACGTATCCGATAAATTGTATGAATAAATCATTTCCGAAAACATTCGTAGATGGCAGAAAATTATATATACCATGGGTACCTTTCACTGGATGATTTGGTTTGTTCGGAGATTGCATTTTCTTCGAACCGATGTTACCTGCTCGTTTATATTTTAAACTTTTTAGTTACTTTTTAGCCATATTTATTATTAAAATTTAGTTTAAGTATAATTAAGTTTTCTACGCATCGCCTAAGAGATTTTTGACTAATTCATAGTTTTAATATTTTTTATATATATATTTTAAAAAACATCGATTTTTATAAAAAAAATATAAATGTGTATAACTTGAAATCCTTTTTATTTGTATAAAATCAAGCTTTAATATTGGAACCATACATAAATAAAATTTGATATAGAATTAGTCAAAAATCTCTTAGGCGATGCTTAGAAAACTTAATAAACTAAATTTTAATAATAAATATGACCATAAAATATTATGTAATACTAAGATGCGGTCCGATTCAACAAATTCACATTTTATTACATTTTTTACAATTATTGTAAGTTTATCTTTGACTTATAATATAATATATTTTTCTTTTTAATGTTTTCAGATACATAGGTATTTATTAATTAATACGGTTGAAATTGTAAATTATCAAAAAAAAAATCTCAAATTGCAAGCTTCGTATTTTCCCCCTAGGAGCCTCTTTAAAAAAGTTCTCAGTAAAGGCTTCACCTTAAGCCATTCTTACATTATATTATTTTTGTATTCAACGATATTAAAAGAGAAAAATATAATTAAGAATTTATTCGTATACTATGTAAGAATGTCTTAAATATAATCACCCATGGGCATAATATACTTAAATAAAAAAAATGTCTTCAATTTTATATAAATATACAAGGCTTTGAAGTATGTATACCTATGTATATTGTTACTTTAAGATGGTTATAAATTATTCTTGTTTTTTTTTACCAAAACGATAAACATCTTTGATCACTTGAGTAGATTGGTAGGGCTCAAAAGGTCGTAGGTCAAATTCACAGTAATTTGAGTAAAAAGCATCAATCTTTTCAATTTACGAGATGATATAAAATGAATTGGTATATTATTTAATCGAATTCCAACTCCCCTCGTACATGATGCTGAAAATCCTTTCGTCAAATTTTAATTCGACCGACTTCTCATCGACAACTAGCAGTGTGGGGCAATTTTGTTACAAATCCGGCGCGTAAAAATAACCCGAAGACTTATCCGTCGATATCGCACAGTTATTTTTGATTTATTTCATCGCGTTGCACGTTATTGCTAATTTATTTCGCTGTGCCAATCTGCAGGGCCGCTTCATATGTGCAGTCTGGTCCTACATGCAAACAGGTGGAGAAATCCGTCGGAAATCCTAATCTTTTTCGTAAGAACTATTTATCTACAGTAATTTGTACGTATACAGTTGACTGTATCATGATTCACCATGAGACGTCGTATCGGAAATAGATGGGCGTATATTATCAAATTTATGTCTTACTAATATACTTAAAAAATACGTATATAAAACCACCGGAATACAAGTGAAAGACAAAAGAAAATAGGCTAGTAAGTAAATTAGAAATACTAGAATCATATCGTATAATTTAAATGGAATTCTGGTCGGCGCTCGTAAGTGTCATGTCATATGCTCACCATTTAAAACACAATCAGAAATATACATACATATTAGAAAAAAAAATATAGAAAAAAGTTGGACTCACGTCTTTCACTTCCCGGGTGAGTGCTTTGGCCTCTAAGCTATCAATCCATCTACGATCCATGCGAATTATTTCTTATATTTACGTTTAAACTGAGGTACTTAAATATTTTTTTCTATTAAGTAATTATGTATATTTCTTCGGTTTTTCAAAATTATATTAATTATTCTATTATAAAGAATCAAACGTTCTGAAAACCTTGTGTATATTCATTATTGAATAATAAAAATAATGAAAACAAATAAGTATGACGGATAAATTTTAGTGTGTACTATTTATGTCGGATTTCAACAGCCTACCTCCACTCTTCGCCGCTGTAATTCCTTTAATTTGTCGGTTTGTATTTTGTCTACTACACTTTATGTGTAGATTGAAGTTTGTACCTAATGATAAAATCCTCTGTGCAGGCGTCGCAACGGCTCTGCCGTGAAGTACGATATTGCGTGTGTGGAACTGCCTTTCAATCTCAGCGGAGTTCTGGTTTGCCAAATACGCTCGTATAAAATAGTCAAAACAACACACTGCATGTAACTCAATCATTGAAACCGGTCGACGCATTTGTAACAGATAACGAGCAGCGACATGCGTGACGCTGAGGTACTGACGATGCCTAATGGTCAACCACTTACTCTGATCAATATTTTGCTTACCAAACATCATTATCTGTGATGCAACCACATATACTTACTTATTGAACCACTTGCTATAAAATATTATTAGATACAAACATCAATCAATAAGTAAATTTATGACTTACCGAATTCCCACAGTATTATGTTATATTGTTAAATATTATAGTAATGCATAGTTTTATATAAATAAATAAGGGTTACATTTAGATTAAGTACTGATTAGACTAGATATACAGTGGCAAGGGTAGAGGTAGGCTGTTAAGATCCGCCATAAATAGCGCACACTAAACAATAAATTGTCAGTCATACGTATTTGTTTTCATTGAAATAAGACTACGATTATTTACATATTATTATGGTGTTGGTTAGTTTTTAAAATTCAATTAAAACCAAACCACAATAGATAATAGTTAAAAAATACTCGTCTATTTATAAAATACCTAAAATTATGCAATTAAACCATACATAACTTTGGCTATTTTATAGATAAAATAATATTTTGAATATATTATAGTTTGGTTTAAGCAGGGCTTAATGAATTAACAAAGTGAACCAACAATATGTGTAATATGTATTCTTAATCTAACGAAAACCAATAAAGATACTTGTAAGTAATTAAATGTGCCAATTTTGTCGTACCTATCGCCCAAAATATACCAAAACTATTGCAGTTTGAGTTAGGCAGGGTTTAATTGATTTTTGAAAACTAATCGACACCATCTGTAAATTGTAATCTTAGTTCGATAAAAACAAATACGTTTGACTAACAAAGTTTAATGTGCACTATTTATCGCAGATTTTAACAGCCTATCTCCACCCTTCGCTATTGCTATATAAAGATATACTGTCTAACTTTAATTACTAACTACATTCCCGCAATGTTTTAAGGAGTGCAGTGACATGAATTGTAATGTTCACATCGTAAAATTGATAGTTTATTATGTTTAACATCTGCTGTGTAGTGAATCTTGATATTCTCACGGAAAGGGGAGATATCGTAGGTACAATAAATCGCTATCCAATATTCAACCTATATATATTGAGCATTTAGTGAATGTAAAGGTGACTCTTGTTTCAGACGCCTTATCGACAAGTTATGTTAAATACCTGATTTTACAATTGTTAATTAATTGAATAAAGTATTTTAATAAGATAAAATTGTGAATTACTTATTTTGGATAATTATAGCAGCATAGTTAAACCGTGATATAACATACTATAACAATAGATAATACGGGCTTTTTCATCTAAGGTCGTTTTTTATCACTAGAATATAAAACTCACAGCACTAGAGTGTGAAACTCGCTATATCCGTTTCGCTTGCCGGCGAAATGACTTTGTAAATTTAATCATTCGCCTTAATTAACCCTTTTTTTTAACTTCAATTTCACATACGTACATATAAAACCTGACTTAATGATGAAAAGTCCTTAGGTTTTATTAGTTACATGGATTTTGGCTATTTTCTATAAGCGTCCAGATGAACTCGTTTTTATCAATCAATCCTAATTTACTCTATTAGGTCAGCCGCCTTACTGTGCAATGGTAATTTTTATTCCATTGTAATTACAAATTTAATTGTCAGTAATTTATGTCAAAATCGATTTGTGACGTAAAATGTCGTTATATTAGCTTTGAATAGTTTACGTTTAATGACTCGAATTAGACAACATTAATTTTACAACAGTCATTTACGCGACACAATTGACTGATGATAACGGCGAAATTTTCTTTTTATATTAGTACCTAATCATTAAATTTTACTGTTTTTAAATTTCCACATTAAAATTTAATTCTCAGGAATAAAATAATGCGTGAATGTTCTGTGTACAGATAAAATGTTTAAATTATTCTATTATAAATGTAGGTAAATTAATGAAGTGTTAAGTTTTATTTTTATCTCATAATAATTTATCATTTTATTTATTATCGTATGACTCAACCTCAATTAACAATATAATATTATGTATGTCTAAGTAAATCAAAAAGACACTGAGAAACTCATTTATATATTTTTGGAAATATTGCAATTTATTGAGATATAATTTCACTAATACACAGTATAATATTCATCATTATTAGTCTGCTTACCGCTAGATAAAGGCCTTTCCATGGTGATTTCATTCCTCTCGATCCTCTGTATTGCGTTGTCTGCAAATTTTTTATACCTTTTTATATCTCTAGGCCACTTTCAATCTCTTGGGTACCACTCGATTTATCCATCGATTCTCTTTTTTTCGAGCCATAAGTCTGCCCATTTTTTTTTGTGATTTTACCGAGGCTTTGACTGCGACTCGCTGTCATATCGCCTCTTCTCTTCTAGAAGGGGATCCGTCGATCAGGTCCTCACTCCTATTCTGTTAAATAACTTTACAATTTTGCCTAGCTCTTCCGTCGTACCCACCGCCAGGACACCCTTCAATTCGTCGACATTCTCATAGATATCCGCAATTCGCAGCTGTACTCTGTGAATTTCATATTTGGGGCATTGCAGTGCTATATGTACAATGTCCTCTAAAACATGACATTCATCGCAGAGCTGCGATTCGCTTCTTCCCATGAGGACATCAAATTTTTTGCCCATGGTGTGCCATGTTCTTAGCCTCAGTATTAACTTAAGCTCATTCCTCGTCAAAGAAGAGTCTACAAACCAGGGCACCTCTCGTGGTGATGGTAGAATAGACTCCATTTCCCCTTTTCTAATGATGCCCTATGGTGAAAATCTATCCACATACTATGGCACATTTTCTTTATAGCCTCATTCCAGTCCAGGTTTTCTGGTATCCACTGATATGGTACCCCTGAATGGCCGGCTTCCTTTGCCAGATCATCTGCCCTTTCATTGCCCTAAATGCCCATGTGCGATGGGATCCATTGCTGCCCATTTTTATTTAAGGTGTTGAGCAAACTCTGTTACGCCGCATATCCTTGTACATTTATGTAAGTTCAATTGTCAAATAATTGTTACATGGACAGTTACATACGACGTCATGTATTTCGCATGCATACCTGTAAACGTGTATGGATTTACTGGCAGCAATAGTGCTTATTTTAAACTATCGTGACAATAACTGTTTACACGTAAAAGTGCTGACTCTCTCTCCAATATCATTCTTCAAGAGTAAGCGAGACGCGATGTTGTCATTTTACGGTACTATTTGACAGGTAGTGATATTCGGTTAACCTCTAAATGAGTATAGTTCGTTTTTTGCCGACAGGTTCACCACTATCGTTCTACTGCGCATGCGCAGATCGAAAAAGTCCCTACTGTCGCATGAAAATTCAGAAGCTTCCAAACTTTTTTGATTCATGCATGCAAGCTTGCAACTGCAGGATGCAGTTTACCAATATAATTTCTTTTTATGGCCGCGATAATACTTATTGTCAACAGTAAATCCGTGCACGTGTAAACGGGGTATAATTATTACCTACGAGTGCAATATATACTTACTTGTTGGAACATTTTATGCACAATGTGAAATTTTGGTGGCATTATTCAGGCGAAAATCATTCCAGCCCAGATATTTTTATAAGCCTGTATTAAATTCTTCTTTTTATCGTGCCATCCTCTAGCGGAGGTCGTCTACCATCAGGACGATCTTTGCCTTTTCTCTGCTACCCTGACGTGGTGCTATGTGGTGCTGCTCTCGTAGTGATCACGGAGGTTATTAAGCCACGAAATGCGGCGTCGTCCTCTGCTACGCTTACCGTTGATTTTGATTTTTCTCTGGATGACAAGTTGGGGAATGCTGTAGTTTTGTCCTCGCATAATGTGGCCGAGTTACTGTAGTTTTCTGGCTTTGAACGTAGAACTTTCCGGTCCTTTCTCATTCGATTGAAAACTTTAGCATTTTATCACCCTGTCGGTCCAAGGAATTTTGAGGATGCGTCTATACAGTTACACCTCTTAAGCTTCAGTTCTCCGTGACATATCTTGGTTTAGCGTCCATCCATACTTCATAACATAGAAAATAATTGAAACAACGAATCATACGCAGTCTCAGACCTAAGTTAAGGTGTCGATTGCTAAAGAGGCGTGTCATTTTGGGGAATGCACTCATTGCGGTCTCAATTCTAATTTTTATTTCCGGAGACTGGTCCTCATTGATTCATGTTCCGAAATATGTATAATGGGTAACACGTTCAATCAGTTTGCTGTTAATAATAAAACTTTTATTAGTGTTTGGTGTCGCTATTTTTGGTACTATTAATTTTGTTTACTTTGTGGTTCATTTTTAAACCATAAGAATTGCTAACCTCATTAAGCCATTCTACAAATTGATTGATATATGTTAATAATTACCATTAAACTCCACATATTAGTTTTATAGTCATTAGTAATGGTGTGACAAGCGAAATAACTGTCGAATTATAATGTACGTATACGTTTACAATATAAATGCACTTGGCTTAAAATAGCAGTTTATACTTTATAATCTTTATATGGAGGAAATTTACTAATCAAGGAAAATATCGCATGCTCATAACACTAACTTGTAATTCACAAGATTTTTGGTCTGTGTGGGAGTATATCACATTGTTCAGTGATTCAAGGTAACCGGATATTTGTGAGTATTTTATTCAAACGTAGTTGTGCATAGATAAGTTCATTGTACCAAACAAGTCTCGGGAAGGTGTTCGGTTGCATATTTGCGAATTGTTGTCAGACGCCACGCCCTTTTATACAAAAAATGGCTTTTGCATCCTTCTTATCTGTTATAAAATAAAATAACAAAAACTAATTGTTTTAGTAAATATAATAGAACGGTATTTATAAATAGTGACTATTAGGTAGTACACATCGTCATTGTTTTGTAAAAAGGGCGAATTAACCAAAATGCTACTTTACAGGAGGAGGATTTTTAACTTTTGACATTTATTTTATTAGTTTTTTACCTGTAGATGATTATAAATTTTTAACAAGTTTATAATTAAACTTAAAAAGAATACTGTCATTATAATAGGTATTATTATATAATATTTTAAAAGGTCCAATATGTCACATTTGCTTTTTATTTCGTAATTTCAATTAAATTAATTTTAGTCGATTATCGTTTACTTTACGAAAGTACTTTCCTGTAGAGATAAAAATTCGCCGTTTTTACACAACAAAGCTAGTGGGGTACATATTGTATTTTCATTAAAATCTCGATTTCGCCAAAATGGTTGATTCGCCCTTTTTTCAAAACACCGACAAGTCATGTACTTACCTAAGTTATGTTAATGGGTACTTACGTAGATATCGTAGTATTGATACAACCTGTGAATTTCATCCAGTCAACGTGATTCGAATCTAAACCTCCCAAATGTAGTGCGTAGCGCTATCAACTATGTTAATGTTGTGCGACAAGGCGGGGCTAAATGTTATATTACAATAATTAGATAATATAATATTCTAGTATTTGTTGTTTGATTTCCTCTTTGCTAAACACCTCATGACTCGGCCATCGGGCAGCATTCTTACGAATTTGTTCCATTCCTTGGTGGAAAACCCGTGGCGTGGCAATTTTGGTTTGGTTCGTCCATCTGGCGGGAGCTCTTCGTCGTCCTCTCCGACCTTCGATCTGTTCAAATAGCACGAGGTGTTTAGGTTAGCGTGCTCTTTGCGTGAACAATTTTACTGTTTGCTTGTTTACGGATATTAATTACACCGTTTTTTTTAATCTAACAAAACTATGTTTAAATTCTAATTCCATCAAGTACCCTCGGTCGATAGTAGATATTAATATTAAAACTATATTTGTATCGTTAAAAATGAAAGACGTATAGTGTTAAATTAAAACGACAATAGGTGTATGTGTTGAAAATTGATGTATTAAAATGTGCACATTTTATTGATGTATCAAAGTAGTTCTACGCCTGCGTTCTGATGCACTGCAATCCGCTTCTCTTTCAATTGGGTCAAACATTTTCCTCTTGCCTCTCGCGAATGCAACTAACAAAGCAAAATACAAATATGTAATGATATTCTTAATCCGCCACGGTTTTGCTTTAGTTTAGCTGTGACCGACAAGAAACATCTGTACACTTAAAAGTTAAAACCCTGTGATATTGCGCATAGCATATTATTCTATAAACGAATGAATAACTTTGTTATTTTTCCGTAGGTGATAGAAGATTCAGATTGTATATTATATTTGGTACGTCAAACATCCTAAATTAGCCGAAGTTTGCAGTTAGAGATGGGTTTATGTATCTATAGTCTATGTCCAGTCAATACACAGCAGTAATAATTGTATATTTAGTGTCGAACCTAGGTTCAACGCCGGAAAACCTACTCCAAGTTTCTGCAAATTGTATAATGGGACCATTTGAGCCGGTATGTTCGTATGTTCTACAGATTTAAAAGTGAAATTTTCTACTAAATCGTCCAGTTAGTTTTCTAATTACATGGAGACTAACTACACTTTTAATATACCACGATTTTAAATTTTCTGTTGAATCATAATATAAACTACGCAATTCTATGTAAAAAACTTTTTATTGTACTTGATAGAAATACTGAATAAATAATGAATACTGAAATGTCATTTTGACATTTTATATTTATTTCCATAGTAACGCACGTATATATATTAATAATTTAGTTGCTAGGACCTCCTTAGCAACCAACAATAATAACTTTCCATACAAAACAGAATTAACTGAAAATTATTCGATTCAGATTAAAAATGGCTAAAAGTAGTAAAATAATGCATTGTCGTCGTGTTCTCATATACCTATTCTAAAAGTTTCAAATGTCTAGCTAGTCGGGAAGTTAGTTAAAAATCTTCAATCGTCCAATACAAATCTGGGACAAACAAGAAAAAAATTATACTGGACACAAGAAAAAATCTGTACCGGACAAACAAGAATACGAGCTAATAAAAACGTGGTAAAATAGGTCAGCTGGTATGTATCGATAAGAAATAAGTGAATATTATTAAGAATATTATATCGTGGTGAAGGGTGGGGATAGGCTGTAAATAGTGCACACTAAACTGTGTCAGTCAAAAATGTTGTTTTCATTGAACAAAGATTACAATGATAGATATTGTTTGTTGGTTTTTAATGCAATTAAATTCTTCTATCAGTGTAAAATACCTAAAAGTATTTATGATTTAATGGCATACTTTTAGATAAACGAATATTTTTTGATCTTTGTTTATTAATTAGGGCTTGTTTTAAGCAGAGCCTAATGAATTAAAATAATTAACCAACACCATTTGTAATAGGTATGTATTCTTAATTTAACAAAAACAAATAATTATGACTAAAAAGCGAGCATTATTTTTGTCGGATCGCCCATAGCATACCTAAATTATTATGGTTTGGTTAGGCAGGGTTTAATTAATTTTTAAAAGCACCGTCTGTCTTAGTTCAATGAAAACAAAGAAGTATACTGACAATGTTGACTGTGCACTATTTACGACGGATCTTAACAGTTTACTTCCACCCTTTGACCCTGCAATGAATCCAATTAATTTATTATGATGCGATTTTCAGTAATGGTATACTTGATTTCTTAATTTAATATTTTAATGTACCTCTTACTGTATTCGCCATTTGGCTTATTTATTGTGCGCGTTTGAAAATCTTTCCAAATGTTAACTCTAAACCTATTTGAATATTAGAACCTTGAATCTGTTATCTTACTACAAATATTACCTTTTAGTTTTTTGTATAACGCGAAATATGTTTTATCTCAGGCATATGAGAAGCATTTAAATTTATTTATTTATTTTCCCACAGCGTTTTCCATTATATACAGATAAAAAATAAATGAAAATTGTTGATGGACCTACAGGTACGATAAAAAATATTTTTATTGTTGGCGGAAATTTGTAAAAGTTTTGCTCACAAGTGCAAACATGGAAAAAGTCAAGTTACGAAAACCAAATTTTTTCGTAATACGTTTATTAAATTATTAGTGTTTTTTTTCTATACATAACTCCACGTACCCAGTCGAAAAATTATCTGTATACATTTCTAATATTTAATACACAATGAACGAAATTTGTTTGAGCAGATCACAGAACAGATTAGTACATTGAATTCCGGTAGGCTATACCTCAATACACTACATTTTGACGCATGGTTTTGAATGTGTGAATATCCTACGAAAATGAACCACACAATATTATAGACGGGCAATAGTGACCTTAGTTTAACCTTGAAATACACCAATACTGAATGAGCATCAGTTAATAAACTGATACCATTTCTCAGAACGAAGGACTAGCGTATTTTAGACACGTCTTTGAGTTTATCCCATATTCTTCCACATTCGAGATCGGTTGCCCATTACTCCACACCCGTTAGGTATTTCAGTTCCCATTATTTCCTTGGAGAAGGCCTACTTGTCCAGTGGCGTTTTACATGATGCTGATTCAGTGACGTCCCAAGACAAAATGCCGCCCCTAGGCAGCGCCAAAATGCCGCCCCAATTTTTATACCGTATTTTTTTATCATCCTTTCATGACACCAATATCTAATAAATGTGTTGTATGGATACATTACGAAAAGAGATATAGGTATACCACTAAATCTAAATTAAATGCCATCTCTGCTTCAATAGACAAAATTGCGAGTCCTCGGTTTCAGATAAGTACATTTAAAAATACACCTGACAACTTTCAAAACTCGCGAGTGACTCTCAAAAATATGTAGATAAATTTTAAATTAAGTAAGTATGTACCTACCTATAATTCAATTGTAATTCTCAAATCTCCACATGTCATTGCTGATCACCAAGGACGCGACGTCCAAGAACAATGGAAGTAAACTAGACATCGTGAACCCGACAAAAAATTACAGTCCTGTTAAACCTTTTACAGTAATTAATACATTTTGGTTGGCAACCAGTGAGCCGATATTTTTAATAGAAAGCTGTTTATGTATCTATTTATATATATACCTAATAATTCTCCTCGATTTGCCGCCCTTCGGGTAACTGCCGCCCCCAAGCGACGCTCAATCTGCCTACCCCCACGGGACGTCACTGTGCATATTGCATGATTGATGTATGGCGGTTGCTTTGTCAAAAATATTAAAACCTAAAAAGACATGTATTTTGCACAATATGCTTGTCAAATATTAATCAAGGTGTAAAAATATTATGGCATGATAAATATTGCTGTACTTTCCACAGTCAATGGCAGTTTATCGTATAACCAACCTTTTTAAAGGGGCTATCCATATCTGTCGTTGCGTACGTAAAACCATCACTGCAGATGTATATTATCAAGATCGTGTATGATAACCTTTTATTATTTAGAAGCCGATGATTTATATTTGTCAAATATTAATCAAGTGTAAAAATATTATGGCATGATAAATAATATTGCTGTACTTTCAACAGTCAATGGCAGTTTATCGTATAACCAACCTTTTTAAAGGGACCATCCATATCTGTCGTTGCGTACGTAAAACCATCACTGCAGATGTATATTTTATCAAGATCGTGTATGATAACCTTTTACTATTTAGATGCCGCTATTGGGTGGGCCAACTTGGATTGACTGTTTTTAAAAGTTTGTAACTTTTGCGTTTTTGATTAATACTTATATTTTTTTATTTTTGAGGAATATAGATAAGTTTATAAAATGTTATTATAGCTGGGTACATACATACCCAGTGCAAGAAGGGGTCAAAATATTTTATTTTATTATGTTTCCCGGCAGTCTATTGTTATAACGCAAAGAAAATACCGTGAGCATTTTAATGCTGCAACAGCTCCCAGTGCAAACAAGATTAGAAACTTAATCACCCATGTATACATAATTAATAATCCAGGAGTTGCGTTAGCGTCAATTACACCCTCTTAGATGCACTATTTGGTGTGGAATTATGTCCGATATATCGTATATATATACATCGGTCTATATTGTTTCGAAGATGACGAGACACATGACAAGTCATCTCTGGGGCAGTATACTGGACCATGATGGAGAAGAATTATTTTACGTCTGGCAGTTCTGAATAACCCTTCCAATAAATTGTTTCCAGCAAGACGCAGCGCACACCGCGAGGGTGACATTGGAGATTCTTCGAGAACTTTTCGGTAACAGAATTATTTCGAATAATTCAGATTTCGCTTGGTCTCCCCGTTCCCCAGATTTTACAGCACCTGATTTTTTGTGGGGTTACTTAAAGGGAAGGGTTTACAAGTTTACACGAACAAACCACAAACCATTCATGAGAGACGTTGCGTGCCGTACCTAATGCAAAATGCTTTAGAAAGAGCCATTACTTGTCAACAAGAAAATGGAGGTCATTTAAATAATGTTATATACCACACATAGATCACTTGTCAAATAAAAAATTCTAATAAAATATTATGATTACAACAGTTATATGCATTTTACATCAGTCAGTCCAATTTGGCCCACCCTGTATTAGCAAGTCTATGATCAATCACTTTGATTTATGACGATATTGAGTTGTATTTTTACTTCTAAGATATTAATATGTGTTATCTTTTCTGAAAATATATTATATTTGTGAATCAAAAAAGTTATTCTGGTAATTGGTGATAAAATGACATCGGCGTTTGAATCGTTGTACAATTCAGGGAGATGTATTTTATATTTGGATAACGGCCAACGTATTTTTTTTCTGGTGAAGAATTTTTTCGTTTTTTTTTCTTCGTTTTTTGGCGATGCCAACGATAGCGATAACATAACAAACGATACATGTTTTGGCGGCCTGCTAGTATTAAAGCGCCCTGTCTATGTTATTATTATACCGAGAATATATAAAAAAAAATATTTATTATTTCAACCATTTGTCAATTTTATTTCGTATTGTATTATTGAAATCTTTTACACTTACCCCAAACTAATCGGTCTTCAATAGTGCACTTATATTCGAGGCTCCTATAAAAAAATCAGACCAAATGAAGACACCAGGGTTTTACAGTACGATTTTAGTTTTAGCCGTTTTAAATACCTAGTGAAATTATGTAAAGTACCTCAATGTATCGTCTGTACCGTGTCTACTACATAGGGACAGATACCTGGTGACATGCTTTCTCCCTCCCGTCATATCGTTCCGCCCTCGTTTGTTTAATGTTTAATGTATCTACTGACTTCCTTTTTCAGGACAGTCGGGGTGCCCTTCCTCCGCGATTCAGTACGGTTTTTCCGATTTACTTATGTATTTTAAGGAGGAGAGTAGGTTTTTTGGCAAAATTTGCAATTTACTACATTTTACTGATGACATTAATTTTAAGTAATCAAAAGCATATACAAGTATCTAATACTTACATAAAATTCAGTCTTGAATAAAAAAGTATATAATCTCTTGTATTTTGTTTAGTTCAGAACAATTTTATTAGACCTAAATGACGGCTCGGTGCGATGGATTGAAGCTTGGCTAGTTTTAAACCATGATAACGTGAGTCGTGAATGTACCGATCCAGCTTGTTGTCCACGTGGTGGCATTACAAACTGATGAGTTTCGATTAATTGTCAGGAATCAGATTAAGACTAATGTTGCTTAAGCGCGAATTAAATTATGATGCATGTCGCGGACTATCACTTGACGTCACAGTAAACTGCCGCTACGGGAAAAAAGTGTCTAATGTCGTTTTTCTTGGTGATTAAAATGTTATCAGACATCCCGTAGGACATTTTGAACCTTTTAACGAACATTGTCAGTTGGTAAAATCTGCCGAAATCACCAAAACAACAATGGGCATGACGTTTTGAACGTTTTTATCTTTTTCTACATGTCTACATTTTTTCGAATCATGTCAAAATCAGGTTTTTTAACCACTAAAGGTTGGCACTATGTATTTTCTATAAGAATATTGTCTATTATCTATGGTCTGCAGGTTAGGCTCTGTTCAAAATATTATCTATGGATATAATATCGCAAGTAACTTTAACGTACGCACACGTAGAAACTGTTAAAATTAATTAAAATTAGCATGAATAATTAATATAAATTCAAAATACTAATACTTACATTAGAGTTGGCACTCTCTATAATTCAATTTAGAGAGGTGGGGAACGTTCAAAATATTCTGTAAAATGACGAAACCATATACTAAATTTGTCGCCGTGACAGCGTGACAGTGACGTGACATGCATCTCAATTTGATCAAAACTTTAGTCTCTCATTGGTAATAAAAAGTAGAATTTTGTTTCTTGTCTTTCTTTATAAAACGCCTGACGGCTATCTCTTAATCGTGTACATCCAATTTAATGGTGTATACATTTAGATGTATTTGAGCTTTAATGAACATAATAATGATAATGAAGCTATTATTAATTGTCTGCTTAATTAATTAAATTACTATTCCTGTCAGTCGATTCGCGGTAAATGCGAGTGGGAAGCGGTAGCTAAGCCGCGTTCACTGCGAATTTGTAAACACACAACCTGTTTTTCTGACAGTCCTGTCACACTCGATTCGCCCCGCCATATTGTTTCCCATTCGGAGCGCGAATCCGTACGATACAATAATATTCGACTGACATGTCAAGACCAGATACCTACCTACTCGAGATTCGCACTGGATGATGTGACAGCAAATGAAACTTGATGAATTGGTGTGAGACATTCCGATGAATGTTACAATACGCCATGCAATCTGCTACGGCTTGCAGTATTGTACTGAGAAATATGTAACGAATCGCTGCAATTTTACGGGGCCTTACCTTTCGTTCCGGTCATATGAATATTCAGGAAAATCTTGCAATCTATTTTTTAATTTACATAATTAAATAAAGCATCATGTTCTATTCCAAAAATAAAACAGCGATATAAGAACCCACTAATTGTTATTTTACTATATATCTTTAAGGTATCTCGGACATTTAGTCGTTGTTGTTTAAATTTTCACATCTTTGAGTAATCTCGCTGTCACCCCTCACGGTCTTTCACTCCTCTCAGATCAGAGTGAAGGCTGCCCCCAATAGCCTAATTTACTTGTTCGGTCCAGGTCGATGACGCTCTTTCCCTAATGCGACGAATCAAGGAGATATAAATGGAATTGTTGGGTTTGGGTCGAAATCCCGAAGGCCGGAATCCCGAATGCTGAAATCCCGAGTGGCCGAAATCCCGAAAGCCTAAATCCCGAAAAATAAAAAAAATACAAACAATAATTGCGCATAAATAATTAACCATTTTTTTGAGGAAAAATGGGTTGTTGTCTCTTGTAAAATTTGCGCAATTCAAAATAAGTGTTAAGATTGCGCAATTTTTACAGGATAACGAAAACCCCATTTTCCCACAAAAATGTTTTTGTCCTTTGCAAAATTTGCGCAATTCGAGATAAGTGTTAAGATTGCGCAATAATTGCTGTTTGTATTCTTTTTATTTTTCGGTATTTCAGCCTTCGCGATTCCGGCCATTCGGGATTTCAGCATTCGGGATTTCGGCCTTCGGGATTTCGGCTTTCGGGATTTAAGCTTTTGGAATTTCGGCCATTCGGGATTTTGGCCATTCGGGATTTCAGCATTCAGGATTTCGGCCTTCGGGATTTCGTCCGGCACCCGGATTGTTACCGTGAATGACCGTAAATAAAATCAAATCGAATTAATACTTTGGAATTGTAACTATGTAACTAAACATCTGTACTCTTGCATATATTTATAAAATTACGTTATTCGAGTTGATTTCACATTTCGACAGTCAAAATTATCAATAGATGCTTATTTTTCGGTATTCAGTTTATACGTGTAAAAATTCTTGCAGAATAACCAACTACTATTGCTGTATTTTGAATACTCAGTGGATCAATTATTTCGTTGTTGTATAGTTGTTACGAATTTGCCTGAAATGGGCGAAAGGCTAAACCTTCGAGATGCAGTATGAAAGTTATCATACTTATATAGTTTTAGTTTTTTTTTCTCTAATTCTTTGTTGGTGCTAAATACAACATTAACAGTTTGATATAACTTGGTCGATATGGTAACTAGAAAATGTTTACAATAGTACCCTAATACTAATAAATTGTAATTGCCGCCAATTTTCTTTTGACATATTTTTACAGACGTCGAGCATATTATAATCGTCACTACAACCAGCTCTTGGAAAATCTTGCATTTTATGGCTACAGACGGTAAGCCAATGCCCCCAAATACATAAAAATAGCATACATAACTAATACGACATTAAAAATTTAACGGGCCTTTCAGCGATGTAATGGAAAATAAGAAAAGAAAAATTCTTGTCTTTTGCCAGAACTGTGCTGGAAAATATTTAACGTTTTCCTAGCCTAGGATGTAACTTAACACAACCGCGGTGGAACCAATTATTAAAGTAGCAATCGCTATTAAAGAAAGATTAAAAAACACTCAGTTATTGTACACATGATATTTACAATCTTGTAAGAACTTGACTCGTTTTCGAACCATCGGAGAGATCCTAATTATGTACGTGAAGTAAGTAGTTTAAGGGTAGGTGAAAGAAATTGTATTTAAATTGAAAAATAATGAAATGCCCTCTTTTTTGGATACCATTTCAAGTTAACGCTGTTTTCCCATTTTCTTACACATTCGCTATATAATGATTAATGACATTGATTTGGCATACAAATATCGGTACTATAGTAACCATTGTGCCGTATGTTACGATGTAAATATAATTTGCACATGGCCAACCAGCAATGTCTCGATTTGTATGCCGCGAATGGAAGTAAATATTTTTCAATACGAGATAACTCACGCTGTCGTTATGCCGCTTTCATGATAATCGTCGGAATTTATTGTGGAACTTTCATTGTTATTCTGTTGACGCGCACTTCGTCAATCCAGCATTTATATGCTTTATTGTCTATTGTGAATACAATAATTATGAAGTTAAAACATTTTTCGCAAATTGTTTTGAATCTCGAAAAATATTCCGCATTCAGATGAATTCTGCACATGGGAGCCAGCCACCGCATTTATTCTGCCCAAAAATAATATTAGGGAAAATGCAATTAAACATTTGTCGCGCCTTTAGGACTAAAAAGTGCGGCCACACCGGCAACAAGTCGCGCGACAACTCGTTAAATTTTACGATAATTATCATAATTGCTTAAGAAATTTTACGATAATTATCATGCTTATCGTAAAATTTAACGAGTTGTCGCGCGACTTGTTTTCGGTGTGGACCCGGCATAAGACACACGGCCGTGTTCGCTCGCGTTGACACGGATATTACGTAGGTCGGTCTTTGTATACACATACACAATGCAATGTAACCCGGAAAAACCAAACCGATATGCTTATGTACTTACGGCTATATGGTTTTCGAGTTTCTGTTATGAAAAGATGGTTTTGCCATGCAAGATCCGGCAACGTCGGACTTAAAACACACTGGCTTTCGAGGTACACAATTTTTATTGGTTACAATTTAAATTATGTAATTTCTGTTATAGTATCTACCTTTATTATCAGGGTGCCTCAAACGTTTTTTAGCCTTTGGTCTACTTTTGAGTTTTTTTCTGTGTTTCTCCATAAAATTACATAAAATAACAACGAAAATGACAAAATTACTTATTTTCATCGAACAAATTTGTTGGAATTCACGTTAAAAATTAACCAGAAAAATGAGCAAATTGTATACATAATTCTGTATCTGGACAGTCCGTGGTCCGGACTGCATCCGAACGGGTAAGCCTAATACATAATGACATTTAGGTCACCCCATTGTATTTTAGTATTGTTTTCTTTTATTTCAATAAATACAAATAGTCCCTATTCAAATAATTTCCTTACCTATTGAATCATACACTATTTCTATATTAGGTAGGGATATCAATTTAGTCGGATATTGGCTCTATTAGAAGTTATGTACACTCTGTTAACAAACATATTATCATATTTATCTCAATAATCATTTAAATTTTAAATGCATGATCTTTAGTAGCTGCTGTTGGTTTGAATAAATTTATATGAACCGTGTTACTGATGAGCTGATAAAACGTCAAGGCCACTGATTGCAATAAACTCTTCATCACAGCTTAGTCAAAAACGTCGTCGACTTTAAATTATTGTGTACGTGTACGTTTTTTGAGATGCCATCCGCCCACCTGTCACATTGATTTGGAAAAAAAAACATTTTCACTTTACGTTTGGCAATTGGAACCATGCTCGGGAGTTATTGTACTCGTATTATAATATTTATACCATCGATTCACAGAAAATGTACAGTAGACGAATTTCATTACAGCTTACATTTTAATTCCAGATTCTTTTAAACATAGCTGTGTATACTTTATTAATGCTAGTGTTGCTACCATTATTAATAATTACCAAAAGATAAAAAGAAAAATACATTGGTGATAGGTACTCATTTAACAGGCTGCAATTTGGAATTATTCAAGATCCTGAAGGAGACGGATCAATCCGTATTGTTAAACGTTATTTGTCATGCACAGTGGGAAAGTAGTCAATTTATATAAAATTGAATAAAACCTTCACATGGACGATGACACCGAGTGACAAATTCACATGTTGTTTTTGAATGTGTGTTGGACGGTCCAAGTTGGACCCGATGTGTTGAGCAAGTGGCTAACATATATTTCTCGTAAAAACAAAAATCTGTCATTACAACTTCCACTTTGTGGAGGCCCATATGGTCTTCTTAAGATCGGACATGGTAAAAAAATAGATAAAGCCTAAACACATGAATGTGATTTAAAAAGGAACACAAATTCTTTTACCAACTCAGATATGAGAGATTACCTACTCCTTTATTTTTTGCACAGGTACAACATGGCACTCATGTCAAATTGTAACTAGTTTCAGTGATTTGTATATGGAAACAACAGAAGGCTCCACCTGGAAAAAGATTCAACATTTTTTTAATACACAATTATTGTTTTGTAATGTCGCAGTGACTATTAATTTTATTTAAAATTGTATACAGTCGCGTAGCGAAGGTAATGATTATTTTTGAAGAGGCTTGTGAATCAGTCTTAACGTGCAATCTTTCGAGTAAGCCTGAAGAATAAGTATACAGATGATCTTCGACTTTCGTACGTAAATGGTTCATGGAAATATGTACGAGTGTTGAATGTACTAAAGTAGATTAATGAAAGAAAACATCCATAAGTGTACTTTAGTTAATTAGGCGTATTATAGCAAACAGGTATTATCTTTATAAACATGTCAGGCGCTAGTTCAATACCACCCTCTTTTCTTTGTGGATAGAGGGGAGACTGCATGGAAACGCACAGTTTTTGCATTAGAAACAAAAAATCAAAATTTTAATAAATGCACAAAATAGCGAATTGTACGAAAGTCGAGGGCCGTCTGTATAATATTATATTGTTTGTGGAAGCCATCCGTCATTTCAACTACCTACAAACTTGACTAAGTTTCAGTATAAACTAACCGTGAAAGCCTCCATCAACATTATATTTATTTTGGTCGTTCAATTTGTTAAATAAAAAATAAGTTGTAAAAATGTCGTAAGAGGAATATCTATTGTTTTCTTACTGGTTGATTAATATTCTGATTTGTGATTTTTTTGTTGGTTGAATTGGCATCGTTGCTACGTGCCGTGGTGATGCAGCGTAGTTGAGGCATGTTGGTCTGAGTAGGATCTGGCTGGCCGTTCAATCATCCCGCCGCCGGTGATTGCTCCAACTGGAGCCCAGTTGATTGGGAAATCCGGTTTAATTGACAATCTGACCGAGTCGGGGGACGAATCGCTTGGATTCATTTGCATAAGATTAGGCTCAGAAAGTTTACAGCTCTAAAGTATTTCAGTCAGTATTTAGTGAATGCTTTTGGACCGATGATGATAACCCAACACAACACTAACCAGTGTTTGGACTATAACGAGAGATAGTTTTAACTTTTTGTATTACAAATTGCAACACAATCTTGATGTCGATTATACAAATTCTGCAAGGTTTGCATTGGCGACAGATTTAATATTCTGTATTTTGACGCATTTAAACATACATATCACAATCTTTTCTAGCTATTTTGACATTTCAGTATTATATTGTACGTACGCGCAATTTTATTGATTGTGCATGTAAATAGTGTAAATACTAAATGCTATTGTTTCGGTGTATTCGGCTGCGCCTATGTATCTACAATAATTATTGACGCGGTATGTCCTATCATAGACAGTTACTTAGGTATATATTTGCATTACAATATGAATGATTTGATTTCGGTACAAGCCGACCATGTTTGGTGTTCGAAATAGTGGATTTATGTAATAATTAATAAGCCATACCGTCCATTCATAACAAATAGAGTTTCAATGGTTTTCTTGACGATATCTACTCATTTAATAATTTACGAAATTTACTGTTTGAGGGCATTTAACCCCTTTCAAACTATATTAATCCCTCGACTGGTCTTTACAAATATTCCCATAATTGTGTATTTGTTGAAGTCCAGAAGTGAATAATTGTTCTTAAATTGTATTTGAGAAATGTTCATGATACAGTCGTGATTCGTCAGTAGTTACCGATAACTAGTTGAAGAAGACGAAAAGACAGGTGACCAACATTTTGTACAAGTATCTATAAGTGACAAAAATATTTGTCAAGTACACCAGTCGTGGGATTCTGCCTTTATAAACAATCACTCCAAATGGAAGCATGTAATATTAATATTATTAATTAAAATTATGTAGTTGTTTATGACTAGTGTATGAAGTGAGATATTTTTTAATCAGCATTCATTTTGAAAACTATTGTACTGTTGCATCATTCATCTAGGAAATAAAATTATTGACTTAACTAATTGGTAAAATGGTATATTGCGTTGAAGCGTGTTGTCTGATACTTTTTTTTATTTTATTAGTTAATTCTTAACCTTGTATGCATCAGCGAATCGAACAAACATAATTACTCTTTATGAAATTTTAAATTAAAAGATAAATAACTAACATTAGTATACACCAATTTGAATTAAAAGGTCCAATTTCTTGTTGGGCCAGCTTATTCGAATTTTAAATTTCGAGAAAATGCTTGAATAGTTGGTCCAGACTCCAGTAAGTAAAATTAGAGATGTTCTCGAACCTTCGGATTACAGATTAGTGCTTGCACTCACTTATTCGTAGAATACGTGAACTGACCTTGACAACATTGACTTAAAATGACACGAGAAATATTTTGTATCGGATTGAGTGAACGTCTTAATGACTCAGCCAGCAGGCATCCGAGATGGCTTTTCTCGGAAATCATAACCGGCGATGGATGTTTCCTTCGAGGGGAGGTAACCATTGAGTACTGAGTAGTCATTAGTTTTATTGCGCTTTCAATTTCCGTGACAATTTACAAGCTGTGTTACTGGTCATTAAATATTGTATAAAGCACTCATATTGATTAATTACACTAATACATAGTTCATTATTGTACAGCGAGTAACGACGTATTTTTGACGATATGAGATGCATCTTTAGTCTGAATTTATTTACTGCCGGATGAAAGATTCCCCGAGTCATGTGCGTTACGTTGCCACGTGCTTTCTCTGAACTTAAAACAATATTGGCGATCCAGCAGCATCTAGCCTCTGTCGTTTTCTACCTCTTGCGTATCACTGGATGACTAGATTTGTCCAACAATTCTCTCCTGCCTATTTACATTTAAGACTTTTAGAAAACTCCATTATATCGCGTATCGTTGTTTGTTACAATTATTCCGTTATATTGTCCGCACACGTTATGCCCGGCATGCAGCTTTCCATATCGCAATGTTATTACGTGTACCCAGGAAATATTTTAAACCTAAGGTCTATTTTTGTGATTGCGTTGCACACTGTCTTTTAGCACAATGATATGTGAGTTTTGAAGAGTTTATTCAGGCGATAATGTTATGATATTATTTATGAATTAGTTTGTAAAATACATATTAGTTTTAAATAATCTCCTTTAAGTATCTACATGTTTGTTTTTAGTATTCTTACATGCTTCATGCACTCCGGCTCTAGCATGAAAATGGTGTGATACCTATATTCTAAAAATATATTTTTTATGGTATTCAGGGAAAGAGGCTTATCACTGTAGTAAAAAATGCAAAAAAGTGTAAAGTTTTAAAACGTAATAGTATACTCCACCTACATATTAATTGAAATATATTTGAGGTATTCTGTCTTTGGGGTTTCCTTCCTATACCTATTATTGTCACACGATTTCAGTTATTAAATTGTTAACTTAATACCTATGTTAAAGATTGTTTTCAAGATTCTTCAATAGCAGGTATCACATATCTTTAATTAAATGAATATCTATTTACTATATCGGTATTTTGTATCATTCAATGATGAGTTCATTGTTTTTTTTTGTTGAACTTTTTCGTTAAATATATAAACATTTTTTCGTTTTTAATCTCACCCTGTTTCACCGCACAGTTTCTCAAATATTGAAATCAAATCAGAAACTAAAATACCCATATTCTTTAGTAACTCCACACTATCTTTACACAATTACTCTCATTTCACACCCAATGCGTCCAGTTTCCTGTGTAATTTCTGCGACCAGGGAAGAGCACTATGTTGCGTCGGAAATTTGTTATCGCCGGAAAAAATAGCCACTGAAGCATACAAATCTATTAGGTATTGTCATCATGGCCGCCACATCCTGCCCCCATGCCAGAGTATTTGGCGGTCCCACCTTCCTATCACTAAAGTCAATGAAAGTTATGCTCTCAACAGTCTACAGTAGTGTTTCTTAAATTCTACACGGGAACTATCATTTAAGTAAGTACATAAAATTGCAACGCACAACCGCATATTTCAAATATTTAACAGTCCTGAATTATTAGAGTAAATGTGTGATGTGTGTTAATCTCACTTAGCTGGCCGATCCACCATCCAGGGCCCCTCGTATATCTAGTCCCCCAGGCTAGAGACCTGTCAGTTCCCTCCCTTGTGGGGGCCATGGTTGTCATTGTCACCATGGCATCAAAATGGGATTGCCTAGAATTATTTGAATTTTCTGATACACTGTGCGCCGAGCTGCATTCTTGAAAATGTCTGCAGTATTGGACTGGCATCAAGGACGTAATAATTCTGTCTTCATGTATACTTACAATAATATATTCATAGAGATACGATTCCTAGTACTTATAAGGTCGAAGACATTATATTCATTAGAATTTTTATTGCATAATCGATTGAAATGGTTGTGACGAATAATCGAACTAGGCTAAATTTAAGCTTTAGGGGCCTTATCTCAAAATTTATTATTAAAGTGACTCGAATTAATAAACAGTAATTCAGTACGGAATGCGCCAGACAAAGGAATTTTAATCGTCTGTCTCGCGAAATCACTTTATCATGTTTATATCGCTTTTTGATTACGTGACCCCGGTATAATCGCTGATTTCCCTCGCCGGTAGTTTACCGTCGCGTGGTATCCATTTATGTAAAAATGTCGGGCATGCGACGACCGCGACGCCACTGTGTGAAGGTCGCGGTCCATCCTCTCAGCTGTTGCGGCCGGTGATTTTCGCGCTTTTTTGTGTCGTGTTGTTTTCACATTTCGCGCGCGTTTTTCCGGTGACTCTCGCGATGACAACTTGACCGAAGAGCGGGTTTTAAATTAAGGATTTGACAGCAGATGGTTATCGCTATTATCGTCATTTTGTTGGATAATCAGCTAATGGCGGGGTTATAATTACTTTTCGAATCCTTTATACATATACAAATAGTATACGGTAACGGGTAGACCAGCGATACTCAACCTGCGGCCCTTAAAGCTTTTATGTGCGGCCCGAAACACATTTATTATCAGGAATTTCGTATCTTAATATCTTGAGATTCGTTTCGACTTTGACGCACAGATAGTGACACCCGAAGAGGATTGTCATTATGGTCGACATCAGATCTGGTATAAGAGTGTTGCTATTGCACACGATTAATTTAAAATACACGCATATTTTTTTAAATCTCAAAGATGTTTTGTAAAAAAGGGTGGTTTCATGATTTTTTTCATCACACCAGTAGTGATGCGGCCCGCGTTAATTTACAAACATATGTATTTGGCCCGAAGAAAAAAAAGGTTGAGTATCATTGGGGTAGACGGTAATAGGTTCAAATAGTAATTTTATGATCGAAAACATTTAAATTACAGTTTTTACACCCGTAAAGGTACATATGTATTCATACAACGCGCTAAAAGAAAGTCATAGTAGGTACATATAATATACTGTTTTTATTTGATTTATTCCCATAATATTTAATATATAGACTACGTTGTATTTTCGTTAATTCGTACCGCTGAGAAGCCACACAACGGTGACTCATGGAGCGGGCGGGCACAATGCGTCGTCAAATCCAGTGTACGCTGGCGTATTTGATTACGTTGTATTTTCGATGAATTACGCGCCACTTGTGAAATTTTGCGCGAGTGCCCTACTCGCTGCGTTAAGTGGGTTTTGCGCCCAATAGATAATACGCTTTGCCAGCTACCTACCTACTTATGATTTTCAACAGACTTTCCGAAATATATAAGTCGTATCTAACCAAACCATTCTGATTATAGACCTTTTTATTGTATCATTGTATGTCTTACGATTTGTAAATTTTAAGTATAAAGTGGTTTTCGACTGCTGATATTTTGGTCAATATTTGAATTAATAAACTGAAAACTCCAAACATTATTTTCGTAAAATTTTATTACTAATAGATTAATGTTGTTAAAGTGTTATACCCAAACATATAGTAGGAAATTCTTATATGTTATCAATGAATTGTTTTTGTCGGGCTATTTTCCTTGTCTACCTTATCTGACTCAGCTATGTAATTATAGCCAGGAAATAGAAAGAATGCCGGATATAATATAAATCAAAGAGGTATAAAATAGTATAAAAGTATAATAATGATATTAGTAATGCGTAAGTGAGTAAGTAAATACATACTTATTTATATTCGAATACCTACGTTAGAATTAGGGATTACCCCTCCCTGATAATGCCGGCCGTTGTGGCATGCTGAATTTGGTTGTTCGGTATTCTACGATTATTATTACAAGGTATCTGTTTTTCGCGTATTATTCATAAATTTGCATACTTATGAATCGCACTATAAGTAAATATGTTCAGTTGGCGGGTTATTCAAAAATCTATTTAGGTACATGCAACGAAATGCGGTCCCCCGACATATTGCACGTGACGTGTAATAAATAATACCTACTACAACACACAGTGCTGGAAAATTTACCGGATTTTTTAAAAATACCATGTATCAAAAAAAAAGCATCCATTAGCCAACGATAATAATTTTAATATGATATTGAAAGATACGTCATAATATGCATCTATGGTGTATTAAAGCGAGTCTTGGAAAGGTTTAGTGTTATTGGAAAGACAATGTCAGCAACAGTAGAGTTCTCACCGCCAAATAATGTTTAGAGTTATTATTATTCTTACCGTGCCATCGTCTTAGTTAGCCAACTTCAGGACAATCTTTGGTCTATCGTGTGCTACCCGGAACAGTTCGGTGGAGTAGTTCTTAAACTACGAAATACGACGTCGTTCTCTGCTACGTTTATCATTATACAGTGGCACCCTAGGCCGACTATTTATAGATAGGGCGAGACACTGAATTTCTACTTACGACGGTAGTGCTAGTTATCAATTATTTTCGAATGCAATGCATTTATCTGTTCGCAGAAAATGGAATTGTAATTTTAATTTATACAATTAACGTACCGTATGTATTGTTATTTATTTAAATTTTAAACAATCATCATTTTCTATAAACAGTTTACCATATTGTACTCGAAGTATGAGCAGTAGCTAACGGATTAACGATACCACTACATGACTACAACCTCAAACCGCTTTTACCATGCCCATGGTGCCACTGTATTCTGATTTATCTCTACCTACATATTAATCTTTTCTTGTATTACAAGTTAGGGAATGCAGTACTCTTGACCTCTCATAATGTGGCCGAATTAATGTAGTTTTCTGGTACCATTCGAGTTGTTAAAGACTTATACAGAACATAGCTAAGTAGATAAGCGTATATCCATCAATGGATGGGAGTAAAGCTTGTAAGAGCATACTTCAGTGAAACGGCAAATAATTTTCAACAATAGGTGCTACGAAATTTTGAACTCGTCACTACGTCACTCGTGAATACGTCAATTTGTTTCGTGATGGCGACGGGGGTATTAATTCTTAATTCGTGTAAAGATTACTAAAAAACGTTACCTATTTACTTGAAAAAGAAAACATGTCAATGAATATATTATTATTGTTACTAATAGAACAATAAACAGAACATTAAATGGACGCATGTTGTATTTTTATGACAAATTATGTTTTGTTCTGCAGGCGTCGTTTGCAAAATCTTCGCGTCGCGTAGTCACGATCGTTTTAGACCGTGCCCCAGCTGAAGTATAGCCTTAAAGGCGCCCCCTTTTTAATGCATTCCCAACTAGCATATTATATCATTATTTTTAAAAGAAATTCATTGTACCTACTTACCTATATATCTTTTCATACAATATTGTATTGGAACCATTGAAACTGGTATGTCTATAAATGGTTGCTTTAATATTTATTTTACCTATACCTATGGTGTGTATATTTTACATTCAAGTTGTAAGTAAGGTCAGGTCATGGTATTTATAAAGTTAAAAAATCTTATTGCGTCACACCTTATAATCCGTTCATCCCCATGAATTGTTTATTTCAGTCCATTTACTCTCAAAGCAGTTTAATCCACTCTGTTGAGTGTGCAGAACGTACAATTTTAGTCATTTAAAATCGCGAAGAATATAAGTATCTATTATTTTTGTTTGCAAAGAACATGAGTTTTTTTTTCCGACTGTAAAAGAATATAAGGTAGATCTACATTAAGAATTTTGTAATTAAAATATCTCAGCCGGGGAAAAGTAGAGAATATTTCCATTGCTACCAGATGTTTAATAAGTAAACTTGGATTTCACATTTTGCTGACTTAGTTTCCTTAATCATCCTCTTATATTATGCCGGATTTGTGGCTTTTTTATGTCGGGGAAAAATATAAAGGCTTTAAATCAGGGGCGGGCAAACTTTTTGGATGGAGGGCCAAATTCAAGAATTCAAAATGAGCGGCGGGCCGCAAGTAAAATACCATTTTTAGATATACACTATTTATTATCACGAAAAATAAACATTACAAAAAAATAATGAGAAGAATGAAAGTGTTGTACATTTTTTCAAATTCAGATGTTAATTTTGTGGTTGATATTTTCAAAACTGCTTGTAAATGGGCATCGGAGATATTTGATCGTAAAGAATTTTTATTGAGGTTCATGATCAAAAATGTTTGTTCACATATATAGGTTGATCCAAAAACAACGAACATTTTTCTTGCATAATCTTTAAGTTGTTCGAATTTGTCTGAATTAAGGGCATTGTAAGATTTGGATATATGTGTCGCTACATTTCAAAATCAGCCAAGTCCACCTTTAGGTGTTTTTGACTTTTTTGTGAATTGCTGAAGAACTACTGCTTTCTAACATTTCTGCATTATCAAAATGTAGAATTTATTAATTTAAAATATTCTATACTCGAAATAATATAAACTTTCACCCTTGTGTCTGTGTATTTGAGAAAACAAAAAGCTGTTTTTCTCCTATTCACCTATTATGGACATGGCTGATTTTGAAACCTAGCGACACATATCTTCGCGACGATGCAATTCTCTTAAATCAGTGTCACACTGCAGACCAATAATCTCAAGTTGTAGCTCTGTCAGTACACTATCAATATCTATTGAAAATGGATCGCGTACTGTTGCTAAACTTGTCTCAATTTTTCGGAAGTCACCAATTCTTTGTAAAAAATCGTCATTCAGAGCTTTGATAATTTTACCATATTCTTCAAATTTATATTCTGGTATATTCAGCAACTTCAAAGTTGGAAAGTGGTCCACGTTCTTATTCGATATTTGTCGAAGGAACAACTTGAGTTTTAATTGAAATCCATTCAAACTCTTCACCATATCGTGGGCATATATTTTTTTTCCTTGCAACGCAGAGTTAAAAGTATTTAAATGTGTCAAGATGTTCAACATAGAAAATAGTGGTTACATAGTGTGAGACGAGACGCAAGGAAGACGTACTGAGATAATCCATTAACGAAACAACAAATTGTTCAAATTTTAATCTATTGTCAATATTTGTAAAAAAAAATTTTAAAAAAGTTATTCGTAATCAGAAGTACAATTAATGATGGCGGGCCGCAAAAAAATACCCGGCGTGCCACATGCGGCCCGCGGGCCGCAGTTTGCCCTCCCCTGCTTTAAATTAACCAGTCTCTAGTTAATCAACATAATACCTCCAGAGCTTTTGTAAGACTCGATTCTTGTGATTTTATCGTAAATTTTATTAAACCATACTTGAGGTTGTACTATAGGGAAACGTCCCACTAGGATTCTATATTGCTGCTAGTTGCGATTGGTGATAGGAAAGTTGTTAATTATTGTTTTCTATTGAAACCAACAGCTTTTTCAATGGTTTGATACAATATTCAAATTTTGTTTAAACAAATCGTGCTTTCTTTCTAGGAATTCCTTGTCCAATTCGCGGAATCAATTTACAAGATTTTATGACGGCCTGGAGCGATATTATTGAGTTCATATCAGTTGTATATCAACACATAGTTAGATTCGTGTTGACATTATCGCGGACTGTAAAATACTCGGGCTTATCTTATCGTTCCCCGTTATTTGGTTAACTAACCCACGTTTGGTTAGAATAATATTGTTGTGTTTGGGCCAGTTCGGCTGTCCTTTTTCGATATAACTTGTAACATGAAATAATAGCCATATTTCAATTCTATCGTGGATGTTATTTATAGTAAGTTGTTATTTCAAAATATCATGCGTATTATTGGAGGCAGATATTTGTGTACCGTATATCAGGCATGTCCAACTTCAAGTAGGCCGTAATTCTGCTACTCAAGTATCGAAACTGGCAGTAATCTACCACACTCTCTCATTGTCATTCTTCAACCTGAACATACGTATTATATTTGGATCACACTCCTCACACTCAAGTGTTATAAATTATAGAACACTTGTCTTTTAGAGTTACAAAGAAATACTTGATTTTACATTCGTCGTGAAAATTATAAGTTTTTGTCTTATTTTGTACACTAGTATTTTCCTACTGTGTGACGGTAAGAGGAGCTAAGTTTAAAGCGCGGGGATTTACATCCCCTCTTTCTCTCGCTCAAGTCGTGAGTGATGCAATACGACTTCAATGATACAGTGAGGTCATGGTCATGAGGCTTCCTCTTGGTTAATTATAAAACAGCTTTCGCATAAACGGGTTAAAGAAATGTTAATACTTCCCTTTCACAATCACAATGAAGTCTTTAAATTTCTCGTGTGAATTTCTATGGGTTTATGATGCGGTCGACCAAAACCAAAAGTTGCACATGCCTGCCTTAAGTCAATACTACATAATATTATATCCATATCCCAATAATAAATTATAACTGCCTTATTGGCACATATTTTTTGTCAATAAATGTTACTTACATGTATTTTGGTATCTACTTATTGATGTAAAAATGTACCTAAAATAAAAGATTAAAAAATAGATCTGTAGGATCTCCTCATATTGAAATGCTTAATAAAAGGAGATGTGTATTTCCCATCAATTTACCGGGGTCTATAACTGTATTAATGTTATTCCATAATCTGCTTTCATCCGTCGTACTGCTTATGATTCCAGGGTAATAGTGTCAAATAGACTGATGCGTTTTCGCTGATACTTTAATGATGCGGTGAGGGGTTTGTAAAAAGCTCTCAACGTGCATTTTGAAGGATTTTCTTGTGTCTTGCGGGACATTGATAGATTCCACCCGACTTAGCCTGGCTTGGGAAAGTTCGACACGTTACATACGTCCCGAACAGACACCCAATAACCTACGTCCTACGAGAATATAATATATATGAGAAACTGAACTGTTGTGTATCGATTATCTTCTAAATGTAAATGTATCGACAAAACCCGAGGGTATATTTTGTTGTATGAACATTAACAACGTCTTTTTGTGAGTCTACCTTTGGCATTACGTAGTACGTTGCTATCGTTGCACATGATAAGCTATCATTATCTCGTACTCACATAACGGTAACGCATGATAAAAATCACTTGAATAAAGAGATTCCTCGTTCATCATACTGATGGTCACATGAGTTGAATAGAACAGTTTTGGCATAGCAATCTGTTGATCACATGAATTATTGATCTCACCATCAAAATATATTAAAAGCTTATGTCTCGATATAAAGCTGGAAACAACAAGACAATAATGTGTAATAAATAATATGAAAAAGTTAATAAAAAAGCTTTTAAATAATATTTTAAAAATCTCTTTCAATGCACGAAATACAGAGTGATTTAAAAATGTGATTGAATTGATCGCGAGCCAAGTAAACGCAGAGATTACTTGCATTTACGACTTCGAATACGACAGTTTAGTTTCAGAATATTTTTTATTGGTAACTCAGTTTTGTTATTATTCTAAAATACCTTGGCGACGGACGATTGTTGTGATTTTTGGCTGGAAGCTTTTTATCAATGTTATAATAAATATTCGATTCATAATTTAGGGAGTGGTTAGGAAGATTTTGAGAAAAATTAGTTAATTATATAATTTTATCAGGTCTCGCGGTCGGTCGCCTTTGTCTTGTGAACAGTGATGTTTTATTAAGATCAATGTTTAAAAACAATGATTATTTTCCTCCCAGCATTCTCTTTTTTGGCATATCAAAAACAAGCGCACACTTCGTTCATGTTTATATATATAAGACATAAAGCATATCATTTCGTTACCTTTTTAAATTAAAATAATATTATGTTTTAGATTTTTCGATGCATTGCATCCTGTACTTATACCGTTCAGTTAATTTTTGTATTTTTCTTTTTATTTGTCGTAAGATCCTCTATAATTTACAGTCTATGCCAGTGGTTGCGAACCTATGGCATGCGAGATGATTTTGCATGGAACGCGAATGTTTTATTTTGAAGAGAAGAAAAATACCTATAATAATAATAAATGCCATATCTATCGCATTGTATAAAAATAGCAGAAGAATACTCTTCAAGAATAAGCATTGTGTTTAATGTAAATAAATAATTGCATAGGTCGGTCCTTAGGTTTTATGCGTCACATTTAATATTATCGTACTAACGTCATCAGGCGGCGGGGGAAGCCGCGCCGCGGACCTCTGATTTTAATCGATTTACAATGCTTGAGACTATTGAAGCGAGAGAATGCTTCATCTGATCGGAGCAATTCTGGTGCCAATTTGTACGTAAAGAACCAAACTAAGTACAATACAGCAACAAACAATTTCATTTCTGCTAACAAACATTGCTATACCAAATAAGAATCAAAAAATTGGTGGAGCTAGTAATAGTAATTCTGGCACAGTTTCAAAATTGGTGGACCAAAATATATGGCGTGAAAAAAGTGATAAAGCTATATGTGTGCTATGTTCTGTAAGTGGTATCTAGAATAACATAATTTTTAATAGAATTTTTAAACACCATTTTTTCACCATGTGAAACTGCTCGGCACGGCAGACAGTCGAAAAATAATATTTAGGAACTTATGGGACGCGTACGTAAAAAGGTTCGCCAACCCTGGAGTAATTGTGCACGAAAAGCTTTGCGATCGATAGTTTTCCGTCCATCTCTCTTGGTTAAGTCAACAGAGAATTGATATTTTTTTTTATTTCTCTTACTCTGTTTGCAGCACATTCCTAACTATTTATGGAAAAAAATGCAGATAAATTTTGGTAACTAAACAGTGACATCTTTGAATAAGAAGTAATAACTATGTTATTTTAATAGTATTATCAACGATATGTAATGTTATAATATTAGATATATTATACAAAATCGCGTGACGCAATGCCAAAAGATTGATTGATGGACTTTTTTGCGATAGTCTTTAAATAACTCTGCTGCAATATTCATATTACTGACAGGCGTTGGAAAGTATTAATAGTTCGTGAATGCTCCAGTGCACTGAAGTAATTTCAGTAATCTAATGGAAGCTGCAAAATACAGCCGGGATGTGCCCCTGAAAGAATGTCCAGTAGTATTGCATATTGCGCAACTCTTGTGTATCGTATGCAATACTATAGACATGCACCGAATTGAATGCAGGGATTATTATTTATCATTAGAACGTGCAGAGGAAATAATGTGGTATTTTTATTTTTAGTGAGATATTGAATTCCAGTGGTAAATAAAACTCTGGTTTTCACATAAGCAAACTGATTTAATTTGACATTTCTAAGACTAAGCCTTGCGGGGGATACCATGGATATTCATGTTATCCACCTGATCGGCGTTCATCCACTGCCCGAAATAACAACTAATTATTTAAAAAAAGTTCCACAATTGCAAACAATAATAACAATCATGTGATAAAACGAAAAACCCGTTCTTGATAAATGTTACTATGTACTCCATTTTGTAAAATAAAATATTGAATGAATTAGTAAAAACGGTAAACTTAGTCACACATAATTAATATAATATTGTAGGTTGGTTCCTTTCAGCGTAACTATACATATGTCCAATTTGTTTTTCGCATTGACGTATGCAAATGCGATAATGTCTAGTTAGAGCGTCAACACCAACACGATATTATTACTCATTTTGTCGTTTCATAGTATTTTGCAAATCAGCTGGATGCAAAGAATATTGCTCAGTCGACATATTAAAATATAAGATAATGAAATTGTTAAATGCCCTTAATTAACATACTAGAACAAACGACCATCAATTTCATGAATATGCACAAAAGCTTTTTGGAGTCATCTCTCTATCGTTAAGTTTATAATCAGCCTTCAAGAATGTGGGTTGGTTCCGTTCTGCTTAGATAAGTCAATTTATTTTCCAAATTGTAATATTGTTACATATTATAAACTAAACTAATTAATTTGGCAGTAACTTATTCTGCACCTGTCATAATATATCCTATATAGGTAGTACAGATAGAACATCGATATTTTAAGATTTTAGACAATCTTTTTGTGTAATAAACATCATTCGAATACGTAGGTACTGCGAGCTTTTATTGACAGTAGATTACCTGAATGTCCCATCGTATTGTGAGTGGTATAATTATTTCGTTCTAATAATATTGGAACATTGTTGTTTTTTCACGCAACATAGTTGGCATTCTTATCGCATCGGGCCATGTGCTTAGATAACAAAATTTGTTGTTGGCGTTACCACTGGACCGTGGATGATAACTTATCAGTGGCGGGACGTCCCGTAACATTTTAGAGGCCTCTTTAGATTTTTCATACATTAAAAAACACTAAATGATGTGACTTCAATCTCGCCTCGCCCTTGGTTTCTTCACTTTTTTTTTTTTTACGAAAAATGTTTGTTAGCCAATAAATCAATCAACTTCGTAGGTCGATGATCTAGGTCCAGTGTTTCCCAGAGTGTGGTATGCGTACCCCCGTACGGGGAGAGTTTGGTGGGGGTACGCGCTGCACCGGGTTCGGCTGCGCCTGGTGCAACAAGCATTAATACGATATCAGTACAACTAGGGAATCCAATCCCGAGCCAAAATTCTGATCCCGGGATTTCGGGATTACAATTTGACAATCCCGGGATTGGCATTTCTTCCATTGTTAATATAAAAATTTTATATTTACAAATAACATTGATAACATCTATCAAAAATAAATCTAGTATAATTTATACAGTTTAAGACATTTATTTTTAATATTGTATACGTTCAATCTTGGAAATACATAAGTTTAATGGAGTATCTAAATAATATTGTAATATAAATAATAATGTGAATTTAATATGAGATTGCTGTTTCTCATAGTAAAGACTTATGAATGGGTTAGCGAGATTTAAAATAGTAAAGCGAATCATGGTGTACTTATGGCCTTTCCGCTTCATAAATCTAATTAGTCAGCCAAATATGAAAATGCCGTAAAACGTATGAAATCATGGTGGAATTACTTTGTTAATAGTGCGAAGGATTATTTTTTTTCCAATCTTTCTCATTTTTATTAATTTATGTGAAAAAATAAAATGAATCGGCAACTTACACATGAGTATAAATCAAACTTCATTCAAACTCAGTTTATTTTTAATGTAGTTATTAAAAGTATTTTTCTGTTATATTTTCGTTTTAATTTTATTTTCCATAAAAATTGATAAAAAAACCAATCCCGAAAGTTTCGGGATTATGTTTATCAATCCCGGGATTCATAGGTATCGAACATAGCTCGGGATCCTGGGATTGGAATCCCTAAGTACAACATCCACGCTAGAAGGTTTATCGTATGCGGTAAAAGTGCAATTGTTGGAATTAGCTTCAGACGGATTCTTCAAAAATAAATATAAGGGGTGTACCTACTTTAACATCACTCTGGTTGCAAAGTCCTGAAATACATCTTGCCTTTTCCAACTGCATGTCTATGTAAAGTTGCTTTTTCAGCATTTATAGGCATTAAGTAAAAAAAGGAACAGGCTTTTCGATTTGGAACCGCATCTCAGATTAAAATTAATAACCAGGGAACCAAATTATAATGGTCTGTCTCAACATAAACAATTTAATCCTTCTCATTGATTTATAATGAATGTTATTTATAACATAACTTTTATTTATTTTATTTTTCGTTTATTATTATTTTGTTTGTGTACTAAAAAAGAAAAAATAAATATATTTTGATTGTTATTAAAGTATAATATGCATTTTTTTTTGACCTGGGGTACCTACTCAGTGTTACGAAAATTATAGAAGGTCTACACAGATGTCGAAAGTTTGGGAAACACTCTAGGACCTATGATTCGAACCCGAGATCCACGACTTTATAAGCGCGAGTGTTGCCACTTGTCCATCACGGGCATCGGGCGTACATAATATTATTATGTAAGTACCATATATTATGGTCACAAAAATTTTACGACTCAAATTTGAAAACCAAATTGCCTACAATGTCAAAGAATTGAAATCCACTTATGAAGCAAATATTAACAAAGAAATATATGAACACATTTACATAATATGTATTTATTATATTAACGAGATCAAAGACATTATTTATTTCGTACAAAATTGATATCAACTACTTACGTTCGCTCTACCTACTTTTGTAATGTCAGCCAATCAATAGGTATAAGGTGCATTGGGGTAATTCCGATAGGAATTTCTATGAGATGACTAGAGGTTATATATTTCGGTTAATTATTCAAAGTGTTTTATATTTACTGCCATTATTGTTTTACCTCTGTGTACTTAAAGAAAAGATGTATGATTAATATATATTAGATTCTTGAATATATAGTTGGGTTCTTTAAATTGAGAATTTGAAAAATTCAGTCATTTTTTTTTGGCATTGGGGAAATTACGAAATATCTTGGGGTAATTCCGAAATTATTCAAAAGTTGATTTTATTGCACTTTGACCAAAGGTTTACCTTTCTTTTTCGACCGTAATTACTCCTAACACAAAATATCATCAATTTTGTTAATAGTTTCCATAATCCCTAACTTTTGATACTATTAGTTCGGAATTACCCCAAAAAAAGATAGTGGTTCTCAACATTTCAGTTAAGTACATAGGATTATAGGGATTGTGGAACGGCGTGGAGCAGAGCAGGTTTATTCCCGGTTGTCACTACCAGTTTTGTTCCCACCGGTGACAAATAATGAGAAAAATATCCCAATATGACACAAGTACCTACCACCTTAAATCAATAAAATAAAGACGAGGAAAATCAAAGAAAGTGATAATTTTTAAAATTATTTGAGTCTACATTCTTATTTGCCTACCTTGATAGAACAATATTTTTTATAAAGATATCTTTTGTTTACTTACTGCTTTTTGCATAGCAAAATAAACTTTCTTCATACCCATATAATTAAATAAGTCAACCTTAAAAATGTTAAATCAAAGTCGGAACTTGTCTTTTTATCATGTGCATCTACTTTTATGGCATAAACTTATAAATTATTCATGCTAGCAAACCTAAAACTAAAATGCGGGCTACACTGTTAAAAAATATAACAGAATTGCTTAAGACAGGGGAGGGCAAACTGCGGCCCGCCGGGTATTTTTTTGCGGCCCGCCATCATTAATTGTACTTCTGATTACGAATAACTTTTTTTATATTTTTTTTAAAAAATATTGACAATAGATGAAAAATTTGAAGAATTTGTTATTTCGTAAATGTATTATCTCAGTACGTCTTCCTTGCGTCTCGTCTCACACTATGTAACCACTATTTTCTACGTTGAACATCGATTTCAATAGATATTGATAGTGTACCGACAAAGCTACAACTTGAGATTATTGATCTGCAGTGTGACACTGATTTAAGAGAATTGCATCGTCGTGAAGAAATCTCCAAATTTTACAATGCCCTTAATTCAGACAAATTCGACCAACTTAAAGATTATGCAAGAAAAATGTTCGTTATTTTTGGATCAATTTATGTGAACAAACATTTTCGATCATGAACCTCAATAAAAATTCTATACGATCAAATATCGCCGATGCCCATTTAAGAGCAGTTTTAAGAATATGAACTACAAAATTAACACCTGAATTTTAAAAAATAAACAACAGTTTCATTCTTCTCATTATTTTTTTTTTGAAATGTTTATTTTTCGTGATAATAAATAGTGTATATCTAAAAATGGTATTTTACTTGCGGCCCGCCGGTCATTTTGAATTCTTGAATTTGGCCCTCCATCCAAAAAGTTTGCACTCCCCTGGCTTAAGACATGGTCTGAAAGCCTCACATATACATAATAATAATCTATTGGTTTGGTACGCAATCAGTCAAAATAAATTCTATCTTTATCATTACATAAGTAATATTCTTTTTCATCAGCACTTTTTTTTATATATCTATCTTCTTCACTATTAATTACTCTGGAAAGTTGTCACTATCTTTTCTTATGGTCGTAATAAAGGTTAGCTGCTGCTGTGGTCTCATAGTTTTTAAGAAGTTGATAAAGAAGTATGTTTTCTCATGTTCTATTATTTCTTCTATGAACCCAATATAGTACCTCCATTTCTGATTGAATATCTGACAAGCACTGAATCATTTAATTTGTAATTTTCCTCCTTCTTCTTGAGGGTCTTTTTCTTGAGTTTTGTATACTATATCTTTATTTTTCAGTTTTAGTAGCAGTTGTTCATCTTTGTCTTTTTCTTTTGAGTCTTCTCTAGTTGTTATATTTTTTCCTTTTATAAAAACATCAACGTTGTCTTTGTCATCTCTTTCAATGTGTCTTTTCTCTTCGTTTTTTTTTGTCTGTTTTATCCGCTTGATTTTCTTTACCTTTACTTTTTTGCCAACACCTTTACTCTTAGTACAGAGAGAATTTGAATCGTTGTTGGCGAGTATCTTTTCGTCAGTTAAACTTTCACCATATTTCACATCTTTTGTTTTTTTGTGACCTTGGTTCTTCCTTGTATATTTTAAAATCATCTTCAGAGTATTTATCCATCAATACTTCAAAATCAAGATAATCTATAATATCAGAATCGCTATATTCGCTCATGATGTCGGATACACTAGTTATACTGTTAAGTGAAGGCTGGCGTTACCGCACTTACCCAGATTATAATAGTATGTGCGATAGCTTCTTATTAGGACGACACTAAATTTACTTACTTTAATATTAATTTAATTAAGTATATTATGTACATCTAAATTAGATATAATTTTAGTTTCTTTACAGATTGAGAATCACTGCCAATTACTATGGAAAAGTTAAGTGGGCTATTGCGGAATGAATATATATCGGAATAACCCCAAAGGGGTATTTCTGAAAAAAAATTAAAAACACAGCTAGGACGTTGTGTTCCTCCCACAAATTCGTAAAAAACGATAATCTATCGTAAAAGCAATCACTTATTCAAATAACTTACCAGAATTCCGAGATATGTAAGTTGGGGTAATTACGAATCAGCAAAAATGGCGAGAAAAACACTTCTCCGAAAAAACTTGATGGTATGCACGCATTGTTGACACTAGCGACTAGCGACGACTGACGAGGCGAGCACAATGAACATGGTGTCTAGACTAAATGTTGCCAATAGGAAAATATCGCTTCGATTGGTAGAATTTTTGAACTTTCGGAATATACCCATATTCGGAATTACCCCAATGCACCTTATTATTAAATATTTTCTTAGACTTTGGTAGGTATATTCATAGGACTGAATAAAGTCTGAATAGAATTTAGTACCTACCTACTTGGTATATAATATATTTTAGCTGTAAGGAGAAGTAGGTAGGTATATGAATCATCCACCCTGTCTATAATTTTTAACAGTACCTATATTTCCCGAATAATTAATGCTATAAATATATCGGACTAGTTTCATTGTTAAATGTCATATTTGTTTATCGAAAAAGAATATCGTCCGGTATGGGTGAAACCTTGCCCCTAATTACAAATTTATCTGACACGCCTCTGTATAGTAGCTGTCTATGTAGCTAACATCTACATTATATTATATCAATGAATATGCTCTCAATAATATCTAAATTTTAAACATTTTCCAATGCGAATTCGCTAGCGGCATTCATTCGAGTGCCCCCGTGCTGGGAATGTGCACGTACAATATTAGTATCGTGCAGTAAGTAAATAATATTATTTTATACGAAACAGATTTCCGTCCGATTTAATTTAGTGATACCAACAAAAAGACATTCATTTAACTCAAACATTAATTTGAATATTAGTTTTAATCAGAGATTGAATTATCATGATGTAAGGAATACTACGAGCTTAGTCTGATGGTCCAACGAGAGTATTTTTTCTTGGATTATTTTTACTTTGAAATTCATTTACTCAGCTTGATCACCTGTATACTTGTATTCATCCAACCCTCGAGATGTACGAAGACTTCGTTCGAATATCCGTTATGTATGAAAACAAGACGCCTATAATATGCTGCATAACCAGAAAAAAACGAAACTATATGTTTTCATAGAAATAATTATATGAAAACAACAGTCTGACAAAAGCGGTCTTATTCTTCAAGTGGAAGGTTTGATTCGAATCTCGGCTGTAATTATTTAAAATTAATGAAGAATAAAATTATAGGGCAAATATGCCTCGTTATCATTATTTAAATATGTATATACCTATTTCAATAAATTTGAATAAAATATACCAATTTATTCTATTTTACCAAACGTAAATACAATTTACTACATTGCTCAAAGCACAATTTACACTCGTGAAAAATGTGATAACTCATTAATAATCAGTAAAATAATGAATATGGAACAAAATTTAACTATCAACTTCCATAAGGAAGTTTCTCAAACTTAAGCAAATGCGTACATTTCACAGGGAGATTATCAAAAGATTTTGGGGTTTCCACCTTCATTAGATTATCAAAAGTTTATAAGTGTAAAACATTATTGCAGTACAACTTGTTTTTTTTTGACCATGTCAAAATCATAATATGGGCCTCCACAGAGTAGAGGTTTGTACTATTAACAGATTTTTTTTTCGAGAAATGGATGTTAGCCACTTGCCCAACCTATTAGGTCCATATTCTAACTCAAACACAAATTGAAAAACATTATGTGTATTTGCCAGACTCAGGATTCGAACCTGGTGGGGCCCACGACGTTATAGACCGATGCTTAAGCCGCTTAAGCTGCTCGGCCATCGTGGGGCCGTCAAGCAACTTACTGTTTTTTTAATTTCGCAAGTGGACTTCCAAACCTGTCAAATATATGAATAAAAATACAATATAAAGTAGTTTTTCTGTTTACGCAAATTTCATTAAACAAGAATTTAATTGATATTATATTTTTTACCAAAAAGTTAATTGTCTTAATTTATATGTCAGCGCTTGAGACCATCGCGTACTTTAAACCGCTACTAAGAAATATTAAGAGATTTTGACGAGGAATTGGCTACACAACCCATTGTATCTTTACTGGAAAAATCCCTCGTCCACTGCTTCAGAGTGTGGTGCTATAACCTCACACCGCTACGGGGAAGTAGTCAATATTAAATATCTGGAAAAAATACCCTTCAATAGCGTGGTGGCCACACGATCCGCTTTGATGCGGATATGGTGAAGAGAAATAGAGGTATCTAATATCTATAGGAGGGATGGCGATCCTATGGCACGCGAGATCATCTCGCACGGCACGCGAACGTTTCATTGTGAAGAGAAAAGAAATTACTATATATTTAAAAAAATGTTTTTTTTTATAAAAAAAAATTTACAAATAAATATATGAGGAAGTATTTTCTTATATATATTATATTGAAAAATAATGAAGAAATAGCCATGTGTATTTTCTTCGGTTTTTCATATTGTATTTACCAATCGATGCGCAAACGGAAACGACGAAATTCATGCATAAATGACAAATCGCATTGTATAAAAATAGCACGCAAATCCTTTTCAAGAATAATCATTACATTTCATGTAAATATACAATTGCATAGGTCGGTCCTTAGGATCGTGCAATTAAAAATAACTCAATCAACACACCTTGTGAAATTAATTATCGGCAGTCATTCAAATATAATAACTGCTTGTTATTTTGCCTCAAACAAAATGGGAAAATCGATGAAGAATATAATATGAAAGAAGAGTGATTTATATGCTTCCACGATCTCTTTGAGAATTTTGACAACAAGGAACAAAGTATTCAATGAATAAAAGATATGCCATCGGCTAAAATACGATAAAAGATATAATATCAAGAACTCAATTGTAATTTTTAATCTATTTTAATAGAATTCTTAAAAACTATGTTTTTAGAAAATTGAAAAAAAAAATTTTCGCCATGAAAAACTGCTTGGCACGTCAGACACTCGGAAAATATTATTTGGAAAATTTTGGCACGCGCACGTAAAAAGGTTCGCCAACCCTGATCTATAGGCACTCAATATTCAGTACATTCGATTTATCAAGCGATAAAAAAACTTGGATGTTTGTGTACTTTATTTTTCTCTGAATATCAAAGGAAGCCTTGAAAGTTGTTATCAAATTTCTTTAGACTATTGTTATCATGTTTTTCATATTAGGGAAGTTTTCCCGTGCCTCCCTTATTTGGAAAAGTTTCTCGTTTCGTACAAATTGACTTTTATCCTTCGAAGTTCCGCGGGTATATGACGCCTGTGCCAATATATGTTTGTAAAATACAAACGTACATTTAGCTTTGCTTCACTGCTTTCATGAAATTGTAATGAGAATATATTTACAGTACCTACCAATTGTAAATTCGCTATTTGATATGTATATTATATTATATTATTCAACAGTCTCATAAAAAACAAAATAATAAAAATGTTTTTTTACCTACTTTATTATTACTTAGGTACTTTATATAACTCTTCAATCGGGTTTATAATATATCTTTGTCTATGGTTAGATTATAATAAATGTAATTTTGTCAATTTTGAGTACGATACTATACAGTTTTACTCTTCCACCAATCCAAACCCCTGATAGTTAATTGTATATTACTATAAACACCATTGCATTTTTTCGGTATAGGTACATGAAAAACAGAGATATCCAAACTACTAATGCACCTCATCATCCTTTATGGCACTACAACCCTTGGTGGGTCGTGGCCTTCTTCAAAAACTTCCTCCATCCTGGACGATCCAGCGCCGACACTCGCCAATTATTGCTTTGACCGAGCATTTTTAAATCTCCCGTGGAACAGTCCAGCCATCTCAATTTCGGCCGTCCAGGTCTTCTCTTGCTATTGGGGGTTGCGTACATATCCCGCCTCGCTAATGAACCTCAGGTTATATTAATAATGAACAATATAAAATATATATAGTAGAACCGGATACTTGAAATTTGGCACGTAAGTGCGAATACAAAATTAATCCAAAACATCTAAATTTTGCGTTGGTCGATCTGAAATTACTCGTGGTCGTTTTCCGCAGCCATTTTTGATAAATTCAGAATTAAACATAAATGTCACATCTTTATAATATGTTGATATGATGTACCTCCTTAAGAAAAATCTTTAAAATTACGGGTAATTAGGACACTTAATTGGGTACCTTAATTTAAAACCCAAAAAGCGATAACCAATATTAACGCAATTTGGTAAGCATTTCATGTAGAAACTAATAGTAAATTTCATCGTAATTAAGTAGGACGGCCGTGGCTTATTTGGTAAACCACATTGGCGCAAATCGAGTGTTTTTTTTATTTTTCTAAAAAAGATTCCGGTAGGTATATATTATTATATATCTGAGGTGTTTTCAAATGATGTATATTTAATATCTATATATAGTGGTATAATATATTGTACTTAGGTATATTAAATACATCTAAATGTGGACAAGGGCAATACAATTATAATGTGTACAAAATTGCATACTCTTACAGATTATGTACATATTATTATAAATTATAACATACAGTTCACAGCCGATGAATTCATATACCTACGCACAATCATCATATTATTATAATCAATTAGGTAATCATTTGATGTATGCTTATGTTAATAATTTTGTTTGTGTAATCAAATATATTCTAATCATGAAAAATTGGAATTCCTTTTTGCTAAGTTTGCTCTTCTTATTTTGCACACAAATATTTACAAATAAATTCATTATGTAGCAATTCCATATAATATACAAATCGAGTTTCATAATTGACATCAATTATTACACATCTTTGAGAGTGGGCTACAAATTACACTGACATTAATGTAAAAAAAAAACATGAAAAAATATTTTTTTGTGAAAATTGGTTAATTATAAGGTTAGCCTTGTTTAGAAAAGTGTTAGAGAAAAAAATATGTTGAAACCAAAGATATTCGTGTATAGAAATGGAAAATGTCAAAGAATGTTCAGACCGTAGCTAGTGCTAGTTATAGATTATCTTCCAATGCAATGCGACAACCTGTTCGCAATAAATGATTGAATATTTCGTTCAAATTATTACCATTATTATCACAATTGTCTAGTTTTCCATATTGCTTTCGAAGTATGAGCAATAATTGGCACTACCATCGAAGTTTACAGTTTCGGGTCACAGCCTCACTATAAGTGGGCTTTGGACAAAAGGGCCAACTGGGACTACCATGTTTCATACAAACTTAGATATACTTCAGCGAATTTGATAAGGACACCACAGGATGCAGTTAAAACATAAAATTCTTAATTCAAAATGCTCTTATTTAAAGTTGCAAATTGTCATTTGTCTCGTTTGGTTTATCACCTTCGGAATGTAGGTATAACGCCTGCGAATGATTGTAAATGTACTTACCTGTTCTTTTTATTTAAAAAAAAAACGAAAACTGCTTCGTACATGTTTGTCAAGAAATGATTTAAGGGGGGACATGCTCGTCGAAGGTCAAAATTGAGTTTTTATTGTATTTTCAAACCATGATCCTGGACACTCCTTAAACGTTGTAGATCATCTATTTATATAATTTTGAAGCCTTATTATCCTCTATAGTTATTTTAAACATTTGATGACTGCATAAAGTATTTTTGTTACATAAAATAGTATTCTTTTAAACCTCTCGCTCTAATGTTTTAGAATATAGTCATATTTCGGTACATAACTGTGCAGTGGTGTTAAGATTTTTACATTTATTAATTTTTAAACACATTTATAAAACCATTAGTATAATTTATTACGAGATAATTTTTGTAAAATATTCACGATAAAAAATTATAATGATAATCTCTGTGATCCCAAATTTGACAAGAATTAGGCATTTTATTATTCAAAAAATCGGCAAGATTAACACATTTGAAGATAATTCTAAAGATACTTATCATAAGCTATGTCTTTGACCATTCAAGTGTGATAAACATCTTATGAATAATGATTGCTTTATAATAATTATTGACCTAAGAATAAGGTAGTGTTTTTTTTAAAATACGCCATTTCTTTTGTCATTCCCCAGTGGTTAAGCTACAACATACGGCCGTAGCCATAAATTGACAAAACTACACAAAACTGACAAAATTAACTGTTCAAACTACAATAATAATAATATGCTTGGATATCAATGTTTGCAGACGTGAACGTGTGTTGAGTTTCAAAACTTTCGAACACTGGACATTAGACGAACATTTTTGTAGGGACAGTTTTTCTACAAAACATTTGTTTAATTTATTCGCGCACATACCTACGTATCTTTATCGGTACTAGGCTTAACATACAAAAATACTACACGGTGCCATCAGCATAAAATGTTGATGAAAATCTTATTCTGTAGATATGGAGCCTAAATATATGAAAGTGAAACTGAAAAATATACTAAAGCTAATCATGCATCGCAGATTAATTTGTAGCTAACATAGCATTTATGTGTCCGATGTTTATTTGCCAGGGTTGAACTGAGATATAAACTCCATACGGATTAAAGTTACAATACCCACACGTTATATAATGGACCTTTTCATTATTTACAATATTGAGATGAAAAATTACCAAACAATTGCAATCAAAACTATACCTTTATTTTCAACTATCTATCTTAAAAAAAAAACTTTTTTTATATAGTTAAATAAATAATATAATATTTTCTTTTTATCACTACAGTAGGCTATGCGGCCGAATGGAAGTAGTGTAGTAATAGTGAAACAATTGTTACAAACACCAAGGTTTCAGAAAATCACATAAATATATTGTGACCTCATCAGGAGTCAAAACCCGGAGCCCCCTAACGAAAGGCTCGCTTCTTAAGCACTAGTGACTAGACTGAGGATGTCATACATATGTATGTAGGTACATTGTGATGGTTATAACCATTTGTTAAAACAGCTAAATATCCATTTGATATCTGACCGTCATTTTTCAATCAGTATAGAATATTTTGTATGGATTTTGTTATAATACAATTTATACGTTTATTCACGGTGGCGTGGACTATTTCAATTCTAGGCAAAACATATTCTTTCAGTCTGTTTAAATACTTTAGATCTAAGTGACTTATTAAGTCCATCTTTTATAATATTAAGAGAAATGTCAAATGGAACATTTTCTACAAGTAGTTCGAAATTTAAATCTGCCACTCACCGCAGAAGTTAGTTGAGCTTTTATATTGTTTTGGGAATAAAATATACCTACTATAATATCTGCTGACATGAAAGTAAAGTCGATTTGAAAAAAACGAAAGAACTCCGCTGACGTTGCAGATTCTTTTCTTTCGCTTTTCACCGAATAATACAATGTATAGGGGCACCATATAATTATAAATACAACATAATTCCACATTAAAAACACCTTAAACACATATACATATATATTTTTTAAACTATGTTCCATCCTAAGAAGATATCGGTGTGGATATGGGTGTTCGCGGAGTGGAGGCTGTATTAACAGATATTTGTTTTTACGAGAAATAGATGCTAGCCATTTGCTCATTCTACTCTGGTCCCAAACAAACATTGACAAACTAGATGTGAATTTTTGCCAGGCAAGGGATTCGAACACGACAGTATAAGCCTATCATAAGCCACGCATAACTAAAAAAAATAGAAAAAATATGTCAGTATGTTTTACCATATGAGTGAGCCGCGTGCGTCCTATCTAATTAAATTAACTAGTAAGTACATAGTTAGTATGTACAGTACACCGTCCGTATATTCAATAACGTATTTTACATTCTCAAACCTTATGGATTATTCATTGAATAATAAAATAGGTTACACTTTAATTTTCAGTTCAGCTTACCTCATTTTTTTTTTAAATTATTTAGTAATATGATAACGATAACTAATATTATCTTTGTTTTGTCACACATATGTTATTGTTAAAATGTGATGAATTTTCTTGTGATGACTTATGGGTTAGTTTTTAATACGATTTGTCCTCTACTAATGAACTGATAAGTAAATTTATATTTAGTACCTACTTACTTCACTTTGATTTTTTTTGTAAACGCGTTACGTTTGTCACGTAGGTCCTTGTTGATGAAGTATGTCATTCTTTTATAACGTCAGATTAAATAGTCAGTATTTGTTTACATATTATTAATATAGCAAATAAAATGTGTTCGCCGTCAAAATACAGGTACTACACCTAAGTACCTGAACGTGTTCAAACTCTTGGAGTAAGGCCGTTCGCTACACACTGACTCCGCTAAGCCAAACTTTAATGTCAATTTGCAACTCTACAGGAGAGTGGTTTCGTCTTATATTTTTCACTAACTAACCTGCCAAAAAATAGAACTTCGTCACGGAATAACTCTTGATGACGTACTTTTGTAAAGGGGAAACTGGCATTCTATATAACCAACACCATTCCACTCATTGGTTATTCATAATATTATTATTGCAGAGAAGGCTCGGTTTCATTTTTAAGAGAACCATTATAATTATCATCATAATATTATTGTGTTAGTAAGCTATTTTTTGTCCCATTGTCGACTATGCGATCACTGGTTCTGTAAGTTTTCATCTTCCCTGGGGGCTGTAACCGCTATATGATAAAAACAAAAATGGAGAGTTCGGCGCATACAGGCCAAGTCTGCGTCGAATATAGAGTTCATTGATGATAGACCCGTTCGTCCGTTCGGCCATCCACGAGACTGCAGTATAACATTTCAAGTGTGTTTAGCTTCAATCTTCCTCTTGCTTGTACCGTTCAAGTTTTGGAGACACATATACTAATTAGGATGAAGCCCATGTTAATTTTATTTAAATTACAGCAGCATGAGTTCAAAAAGATTACAAATGAAATACCAGTAAATGATTGGCAGAGAAAATTGCTTAATTGTAGCGAGCGTAGAATTACGATTCAAAATATAAACTGATTTCATAGGTCCATAGTTTGATACTTAATTTCTTTACTTAACTTTTTAAACAATACTTGTTTAAAAATATGGATTGATACAAAGGGGTGTGTTTCTAGACTGATGCATTTTTTCGGTTCTTTGTCCGAGAGCGTCGCCTTCTACCTGTAGCGCGGCTTCGGAAAACTGCCCGCTCGCGCGGCATGGGATACTTCCGGCTCATGGCGATCGATACGGTAGCGCCCCGCCCGCCCTTAGTGCTTCGACCCGCGTTTTACCGCCCTGGAGACGCCGCCGCCCGCGAGTCACGCGACGTGCCACCGACCGCCGCCAACTGCACTGGCGGTCGCCGCCCCTGGAATGCTTCCGTGCATGGGGAAAATATTGACTGGTTATTTGGTCATAGGGATTTCCCCGTATTAAAAAAATAATACATGGATTTTCTTTACTGTTCCTTTATGGGTTTTTTTTATTACCTACTACATAAGTCACTCTTGGGGTGCATAATCATATCATGCCATTAATTACTCATTATTGTCATATATAGATCGGGAATGAAGGAGTGGGTACAGACAGGCACGGTTGAAATATACACCCTTACAATATAGGTGGATTTAATTTCTAACCACATTACTTTTTATTAATTTGTTTACGAAAGAATGAAGTTTCTAAGCAGCCGCAGATGTCTATGAACAAATCCCATTTATTCTATCTGAAGTTCTGTGTTTATCAGTAGAAAAATGCCTGTAATATACATTATAAAATTCTTCATTTTAAATGGATTTGTAAATAAGTAGTACATATCATTTTTCTGTTTAAGAATACTTTTCCGAACTTTATTAAAAAAAAAAACAGGACATTTATCTGTATTTTTTGTTATTTATGAATAAGTTATATTAATACTTTCGACCGAAAGTACTTGATGGAATTTGAATTTAAATTCTAATGGATTCAAGCTCTGTACTATTCCATTTAAGTCGTTTTTTGCGACCCGGGTTTCGCCTTTCGGCATCTTCAGGCGTCGTGTACACTCACCAAAGGCAAACACACACTGACAACGAACACCCTTAACTCTACCTTATATAGTAAAACAATACAATAAAGTAGGTAAAAACTCCATTACCTACCTATTTAGTCAGAAATTACAACAAAAAGTACAATAAACAAATTATGAATAGCTGAAGTGTCAGTAAAAAACCCAATTAGTAAAAACCCTATCGGGTTTATATATATATATTACGGTCAATTGTATTGACACACAATTTATATATATGTTTGTATGAGATTATATATATATATTTGTATGAGAGTCTAGGGATGAGGATTTAGGTATGCATAATTGTATAATATATATATATATATATATATTATATTAGGTGAGTTATATATTATATTATATTAAGCGAGTTTATATGTATAATTTTGTTTTTGTTAAAAAATAATGTTATAAAAATAAAAGTAGGTACCTTGTAAGTAGTATTATTATAGACATCTCATTAGTTAACTCGATTAATTATTTTTCTTAGAATTGACGATTTACACCTCTTGAGTGTAGTATTTTTTATTGTTATAAAGAATTTTGACCTATTATTAGGTTTGACGATTTATTATAATAATATGCTGTCCAGTGTATTGTTATTAATAAGATAGGGTTTTTACTAATTGGGTTTTTTACTGACACTTCAGCTATTCATAATTTGTTTATTGTACTTTTTGTTGTAATTTCTGACTAAATAGGTAGGTAATGGAGTTTTTACCTACTTTATTGTATTGTTTTACTATATAAGGTAGAGTTAAGGGTGTTCGTTGTCAGTGTGTGTTTGCCTTTGGTGAGTGTACACGACGCCTGAAGATGCCGAAAGGCGAAACCCGGGTCGCAAAAAACGACTTAAATGGAATAGTACAGAGCTTGAATCCATTAGAATGAATAAGTTATTTCGAGTTTTACGAAATTTTCTGCGGAAAATTTGCTATCGGCCCTGTTTTACGGAGACATTCCCCAAGTGGCGTAATGCCAATCCAGTATGTATTATATTCAAACCGCTGCAGATATTTTCGTTTTTGACGCGGGTGGGTACGGGCTGCACACTGGTCACCATTATCATGGACATATGTACATCCGTCAGTCTGGCGCAAGCCAGGTCCGGGCTTCCTGACCCTCATTTTATCTTGCGATATACTAAAGCAGAACCTGTTGAATGGTTGTTCGTCTTCTATCATTGAGTCATGTTCTGATGTGGATGCTGGTGTTGTGCGATAGAAAAATAAAATTCCATTTGGGTACTAACTTGTGACAGCAAACAATTAATAGTGAGCTAGTGGAGCGATTCTCGCTTTTGGCCATACAACTCGATTGAGATCATTCCTACCATATGAACAAAGTATTTTCAGATTCAATACCGATCTTCCTCTCGAAGTAATAATACGCGTTCTTATACCTACTTGATATTCCTCACAATAAATCAGTGTCCATCCACCCCCTCCCCCCGTATATGTCCAGAGTCAAAAGGCTGTTTGTTATTACGTACATATTGCGGAGTCATGCGTGGCATCATTCTGTGCATAACGCATTTTTATCATGAAATCATATCGCACGATATAAGTTATTTTTTCATTGTGCAGAGTCGTCAATGACTACAAGATGCTACTCCAAAAGTTTGCAAAAGCAGCACCATTTTCTAGAGACTGTATACAGTTATCTCCATGAAATAATTGACAAACATGAAAACTCATGCCTTCCCATGTTTCTTGCTTTGCTTTTGCTCCGCACTTGCAGAGTTGATTATAGGAGATCCTCCATTTAAAATTTTGTCTCGTACGCCTTGCCTTACAATGGTTTCTATGTTCGGTAATCGATTTTATTTTTATTTATCATTTTTTGATATAATACAATCGACGGTGATGGTGATGGTGATAAATGTATAAAATATGAATTTTAGTCACAGATAATTTAAAATCTATATACCTAAACAATACAAAAATCTTCAGTTTGAATAAATGACGTTGATTGACATTCTATATTACTATAATGCGACCGTGAAATGTGGTCTCCAAAGTATTACTTGCATACAGAACAAAATTCTCTGATGTCTGAATAGAAGCCGTCCCTTGACATTACACCCCGGGTGTGTGTGGGTGAGCCTCCTTATAGCGCCTTTGTGTCTGCCGTCGGCTGTCAATTATTAAAGGAAAATCGTGTTCATCGGATAATTTAAACCCGGGGGATAATATAATGGTGATGTAGGCTCTTTGTTTCCTGGCTGCACACACGCTCTTGTTATTCAAATTATAATCACCGAAATGGTTTCCGAGAATTTGTATCAGAAGCTGAAAATTGTTTAATGAATAATATAACGATTCTGATCTTTATACGTAGTACTTACCTAAGTAATATTATATTTATGGAGTTTTTGTTGTATGCGATTAGGTGCCTAGAAGCAGGTCATCGGAGGTAAACTATTGTAATACGTGCCTAGATATTAGCGCCAAAGTCGTCAAATAACACGCGAATATTAATTTTTCTGTCGTTCTGAATGAACTGAATAATAATATGTTTATTTGAAATATTATTTTTATATAGGAGCTTCCGACATTTCGTATTTCTTTTAGTCTGAAAGTCTGAAGGTATTTATTTTCATACACACTTATTGCGATTACAGACCAACATTTTTCTGCTATTTTTCACGTTGTAATTTCATTACTTACGGTCGGACGCAATGACAAATTGATTTGGAATATCCGTGGCAATTATTGATTTGTGAGTATTCTTTGTACAACATTTTGAGAAGTTTTTCCTATCTTTTTGTATTATATTCACCGCTATTCAGTAGCCCTAGTAAGTAGTAAGTAGTAGGAATATTTTTTAATATGGAAATGGACAATTTGTTTAGTCTTTGCCACTGTCAAATAATCCTAGTAAGTAATTCAAATAAATTCTTTACATTATGGAAGGGACAATCATTTTTCTATTAGATGTTTTCTGCATACACCTACGGTTATTTGTATCATCAACCAATAATTTATTATGGAATAACTATAATAATAATTATATTTTTTACGAACGCTTATTTCTCATTGAGAGACAGCTTCTACCTACATAAATGCTATTCTTGTCTATCATAATATTTTAAATAAATTAAGTTGCCTCAAAAACAATAATTTAAGGGAGGTACCACCCTACACATTTTCTGATTGAAAATCTCTAAATACATATTATATATTTTCAACTTTGATCGCAGGCACATACTTAACCAATTATATTTATTATCGCTAAACAATATTATTACGTATAAAAGAATAGCTACTTTTAAAAACGAGTTATTACTGTCAAAGATAGTATTCGGCAGTAAAATCATCGCGCCTGTAATATCTCATGTCCCAGCACATTTTTGACAGCTAATGTGTGTTATTTTCAAGTATAAAAGACATTTTTCTATTCATTCCCCTATCTATCAAACATTTGACAAGTCGGAAATCGATTAGATAATCGGATGTTTTGTCATTAGTAGGAGGAAACCTGTTGTATCGATACAGTTACCAAGCAGAACTACTGTCCATTTAGAAGATTATACTATGTACATATTTATAATTCATAATAACAAATTTGACAATATATCTTACAATTACGATGACATATTATTATCATATTATGCTAAGTGTCGATTATTCGAGATATTTTTTTTGTCTAATATTACAATATAAACTAAACGTACTTACATTTTCGAACTGTGGTATTGGCAGCGTACAATATTATCAGCTGTTTTTTTGTCCATCAGCGATGTAATCGAATATTCATGATAATGTTACTATGATTATTTCCAGATCATGAATTCGTTTAACCTCTGGGGGTCGCAGTTAAATAAATTGAATATTCTATAAAATCATGATCGTACACCAGTCTGGATATTATTATTATTATGTTTAGGAAAAAAAAATACGTTGACTTGTTAAGTTAATTAATACAGAGGTACCGCAGGTATCTTAATATTAATTATCTTTCTCTGTAACTTCAAAACTAACTATAATAAATTAATAAATGAACTATCTTAACCATAGTTTTTAATTATAAAATTAGTTTGGATTGATAATTTATAAAATCGTATTTAAAAAAAAAATGATGAAATTGCACGTAAACACACTATGTATATTACTCGCTATTCAAGTTGATATAACTGAAATTGTAATAATCAGCAATGTGAACGATGGGCCCGTTTTTGTATAAAAAATATTACTGATGTGTCTACATTATTGTGTGCAATACGCCCTCTTCATGGAATTTTACAATATCATCTGTGAAACATCAAAAAGGGGTGGGTTAGATTTACACATAAAATAAGAATTTTTATAACCTCATTTTTACGTTATTTTGCGCCACCTGTATCTACGAATTCGTGAATATTGGCATTGTCTTCGATTTTCTATCTCTCTAGTTTGTATTTTATTTTACAACGTTTTTCTTAGCTCGTATTCTTATTTGTCCGGTGGTTCTTTGTCCGGTACAAATCTTGCGATCAATTTTTAACTAACTTCCCGACTAGATAGACATTTGAAACTTTTAGAATATATCAGAACACGGTGCCAATGCATTTTTTAAATACCTTTAGCCATCTTTAAGTAGAATTAAATTCATTTTCTGTTTTGTATGAAAAGTTATTTCGACACCATTATTGGTTACTAGGGGGGTCTGGGGCCTAGAAACTAAATTATTAATATATACGTGCGTTACTATGGAAATCAATATGACATGTTAAAATGACATTTCAGTATTATTTCTATCAAGTACAATTTTTTTTGATCGTTTAAGCTAGTCAAGTCAAGTTTATATGATTCAACAGAAAATTTAAAAACATTGTAGGTATATAAAAAGTTCTTTTTATCTTGTAATTATTTATATTTTCATAGTGAACTAAATCAATCAAGAATTGTAAGCTACACTCGCGATATCATTTTTACAATGGTGTTTTATGTTTCTTGTCAGTATGGATGTGTAGGGTGAGTAGTGTCGTCAAAAAAGTATTGATACTTGTTGTATGATGGACTTTTTTCCGATACGATACTATTCCGGTATCGAAACTTTTTCCATAGTTGGAATATTAAATGCTGGATGTTGATGACAAGCATTAAAATAATTACAATATTTTAGCCATTATTTTCAGTGAAATAGAAAGTATTTTGTTAATATCTATGTTTTTTGTTTGTTGTTCGCCAATAAATATAATAATAGCGTAAATAATATATCGATCAATACTAAGTAGGTACCCAAACTGTTTTTATGTTAATCATTTGATAGTATTTGTTTTGTTTTATTACTATTTTTAGTGTATAAGGAAGTACCGTGAGGGGTAAAATTGGACCAATGCTATTTTCAAAACTTTTTGCTCCTAATTATTGTTTTTTAACTCAAATTTTGTTAGTTGTAGTTAGTTTACTTATACCTTATAAATTTGGTATATTCTTATAATTGTTTTCCAAGAAAGCATTGTGGCTACGCTTTTCAGTAGACTGTAAATTGTGACCGAAGGATTCGGATGCTGGGGGGGGTTTATGTTAAGGATGCCAGGCACTGACCTATTAAGCTGTTGCGGCTGGCTCCGTGGTCTGGTTTTGTCACACCTGGTCTCATTATCACTCGCGCGGCACTTCACAGTCAAAAATGGTTTTTAGGTTATAAGTTTTTATAAGCGCACTGACCGTTAATTGTCGGCCTGGCAAGGATCATGATGTCGGCTGGGTAAGACTTTTTTGTTGTATTAGGAGGGTCGCCCTAATTGGCATAACCATACTTATTGCATTTTTTATCATATTAGCTTCGATATTTTTCTTCGGATACGATACCACCACTATCGGTACTTTCTTTCGATACGATACCAATACTTTTCTTTCGATATGACAGCCCTATATTATTATGTATTATGTGATCATAATGCCGGTTCCACAATGGCAACATGTCGCCGGCAACCTCGTTAAATTTTACGATAATTATCATACTTATCGTAAAATTTAACGAGGTTGCCGACGACATGTTGCCAGTGTGGACCCGGCATTATGCTGACATTTTTAGATGATGAAAACGACGCGTAACATTTACATATTACTACTCATTCTATTGTGAGAATACATAAGTTTAAATTTAATTATCAATTTTAATGTTTATAATTTAGTCGAGTCATAAATAACGCGTTTCAACCATTAGTATCAATTAGCAAGTTAAATAATAGCACCAGTTTGAAATATTGCCGTGGTTAACGGAATTATAAGGGTTGTTGGCATGTTGACTATCCTAACAGAAATATGGAAAGTAATTTTATTATTCTTGAAAATGAATACGTGTTCACATTTATCTGACAATAATTTAGTTAGAGGTGGATATTACATTTAAATAAAAGGCCACAGGTTGTTATAACTTATAACAATACCTATATAAATTGCGTTAATATGAATTTATAATATTTTTTTTTATAATTTATTAGACCCAAATTAAGGTAATATTTTTCCTAGTTAATTTATTTCTGAGCGTTAACACTATTGATTATTAAGAAAAAGGTGTGACGTAATAATTATTGATTCATTTATATTATGAGAAGAATGACGAGGCATATTTTTTGCTGTAAAATCAATGTCCAATTATCAAATCTTGGTGAGTATTACTATAATGACTGTGCTGATATTTTCAAACTTGCACGATAGATAATTGGGTATCCTTATACTCGGATTGAATGATTTTATAACGTATTTTGCTTTGAAATAGGCATTGGAATAAGTGAATCGAAAATCCCATCTTTATCGCATTAGCATACAGAATTATTCACACAAACATTATTATTATAAGCCCGTTGCTATACCTATAATATAAATACGGATTTCCTGGAAAATTTTCCTTGTCAGATTGGTTCTATTTCCGGATCACTTTCTTCGCAAGGTAGAACATCTTTTCCTTAATGCGTGAAGCGACATGTATAATGAATCTTTCCTTTTGACTGGTGTGACTATTCAAATGTGAGATTTATAGTGACTGATGTATGATTATATTAGTCCTTATATATTTAATATAAGCTTTCGTTATAGATATCATTTTTTTTTTAAATTTATTTAGTTGCGTTTTTTCACTGTGTGCGTGATACAGTAGATTCGGTTGGTTGTATTTTTAACAACAGTTCCTCGTAAGTCACAATCTGGGGATGGCCGTCAGTGGCAAAGGGTAGAGGTAGACTGTTAAGATCCGCCATAAATAGTGCACACTAAACTTTGTAAGTCATACGTATTTGTTATCATTGAACTAAGATTACAATTTACATATTATGGTGTTGGTTAGTTTTTAAAATTCAATTAAACCTTGCGAAAACCAACCCCATAATAAATGATAGACAAAAATACTCGTAAAATTATGCAATTAAATCATACTTATATAATTTTGGATATTTTATAGATATAATAATATTTTGTTATTTATCATAGTTTTGTTTAGGCAGGGGTTAATGAATTTAAACAAATTAACCAACAACATGTGTAATATGTATTCCTAACTCAACGAAAACAAATAAGTACCTATGAATGAAAAACTGTGCACAATTTTGTCGGATCGCCCAAAGTATACCAAAGCTATTATGGTTTGGTTTAGGCAGCATTTAATTGATTTTTAAAAACTAACTAACACCATCTGTAAATCGTAAGTTCAATGAAATGAATTAATGGAAGTTTAATGTTCACTATTTATGTCAGATCTTAACAGCCTACCTCCACCTATCGCCACTGATGGCTATATACTCCGTTTAGGAGCTTAATTGGTAATTTACCGATAATTTATAAATTAACAACAGATTGTCATGTTAACAATTTATTATCCCACAGATTGGGGTTACAAGGAATGGTTGTTAGTCACACAACCGACCCAACGTAATGTGTCGAGCATTATTATATTCAAAATCCTACCACATTTTGGTTTATCGACTATCCGGTCAAGCTGGAAAAATTTGGCAACTATTATAATTTATTCTTAGTTATAAAATAAATCGTTTGAACCCGTGGGTATATTATATTTTTCTAACTGTATATATGTAGATATATTTGAATGAAGATTGAACCGAAACGAAAATGACGATTGGTTTATTTATCATTTTCATAAATTTAATTTAACTAAATAAAAAGTTTTATTAAATTTAAACAATATTTATATTTACTCCGCCAATCAAATTGTTATAAAAACTTTCGGTTGATCGTTTTCAATACTAACGTGCACACAATAGAAGAAAATTATTATAATAATCAAAATAAAAATGCGTATGTATGTCGATTCTGCTTTAAAGTTCAAGGACATCGATTTTGATTAATTATTATTCAACTTTGAACAATTGAACGAGTTCTAAACAAAACTGTTTTGAATTAAATTTACAAGTCAATAGTGTACTCCTACACAGTTAGCGCTGATTTATGCCACGTTTTCGTCTATTTTAGTACATAATAATTCTCGATTCATTCATATTCCGATTGCAATTCTTCCCAGTTTGATTTTGAAATGCAAATTTGGACGTAGAGTCGTATTCGTGGCATTTGCATGAAATTATTGGCTTTCTTTGTTGGGTCCCTCTCGTCGCCTCGGGTACTGGAGAGAAATAAAAATAATAATCTCAATTGAACGAGCGAGGAGTTGGTTCTTTTTATTATCGTCATACAAAAGACGCGGACAACGGTGGGAAATTACAATATTCCGATACTGTTTGCTTCTTCCAATCCAAGGTCGATAACATTCAAAATGTTTTTTCATTCGTCTTTTGTTACATCTGTATTTGTTCTGTATTTATTTTGTATTCGTTATTTGATTGTATAATTTGTATAACTAAAGACGATGATTGATTGAATTTATGTGTTTAATGTTCTGAAATATCATTTATGATTTTAACGATGATTACGATTATATCTAGAGTCAGCAATTTCTCGAGTTTTTCATTTCACATGATTCGAGAATTTTCGTTTTTTTTTTGACCGAGACTTTTTAATAGGTCTTCGACTGGTTAAAAATATAACGGTTCGAAGCTTTGCTTTTTAAATCCCAGTTGCGGTCGGGGCAGCTTAGTTGTTCATTTCTCGAAATTTCGGAAAATTGATTTATCGTGATCCGAGATTGGCCTTTTCTGATTATTTCTTGAGAATTCTCGAGACGAGAAATTTCGATCACAGTCTTTATTTTTTTTTATCTAGGTATAGGTTCTGTATCGTCAATCATGTTTCCTATAATATTATTATAAATTTGGTTTTCGAAAAGTAATCCGTTACTATACAGTTTTTTTTTTCCGATTTTGAGTTCATTATACATCAGTGGCGAAGGGTGGAGGTAGGCTGTTAAGATTCGCTATAAATAGTGCACACTAAACTTTGTTAGTCATATGTATTTGTTTTTATTGAACTAAGACTACAATTTACATATGGTGTTAGTTAGTTTTTAAAAATCAATTAAACCCTGCCTAAACGAAACCATAATAGTTTTGGTCTAATTTGGGCGATACGACAAAATTGTGCACACTTTTTCATTCATAGTTATTTGTTTTCGTTGGATTAAAAGTACATATTACACATATTGTTGGTTCATTTTTTTATTGCATCAAGTCCTGCCTAAACCAAACTATAATAAATGAAAAATAATATTTTATCTATAAAATATTCAAAGCTATGTATGATTTAATTGCATAATTTTAGATATTTTATAGATAGACATGTATTTTTTGACTATTATCTATTATGTCTTGGTTTCTTAGGGTTTAAATGAATTTTCAAAACTAACCAACACTTTCTGTAAATTGTAGTCTTATTTCAATGAAAACAAATATGTATGTCTGAAAAAGTTTAATGTGCACTATTTATGGCGGATCTTAACAGCCTACCTCCACCCTTCGCCACTGTTATACATATACCTAAGCAGTGGCGGCTCGTCCATATGCATAGCGGAATTCCAGCGCAATACTAAAATTGAAAGTTTTTTATGTGACCTATAAAGAATTTCGAACGTTTAGTTAGGTTAGGTTAGGTTAGGTTAGACGTTCACGTGGTAGTTATTATGGAATAGCGTTATACGAAACAATAATAATTACCGCAACACAATACCATTACAAAATATATACACAGTATCTGTTTGTTGCAAGTAAGTCAGACTCAGTGTAAAAATGATGGTCTTTTTTACCCCTGTCGAAATTAGATGTGTCCGGCTGGTAGAGATTCGCACAATTTCATAAAATATTTTAAGACATCTTTAACCAAAAATGGTTGAGGACCGCTGGTATACTCATAGTAAATAATCGGTAGTTAATTACTCAACTTTTATTATTATATTTTAACGCTTTTTTACATAACATTTCTCTCACCCCGTATAATTTGTATTTTATTAACCTAATGGTATACTGAATATTAATGTTCTATAGACCATCTGATAAGATTGGATCCAATTAATACCGTTAAAATAATATTTATATTTTATTTAAAATGATTGAAATACAATATAAATATTAATGATCAGTATCTTTTACTTCGGCCGAATTTAAAACGTTTTTAAACTGCTGAATAAACACGTTTATTTGGGAAGATTTTATATCTCTTACGAAAGAGAAAAATCATTTCAGCGTTTTCTAGATAAATATATACTATTTTCAGTTCGTGCCCAAACGAATCTTCACGTGTATTATTATAAAATAATGTTATATAAATCAAATCTCTTTGGATTGCTACGAATAAAATATATCGCCGCTCATCGTCTCGGAATACAGTCGTTGACCTCTTTTTGGTACAGCTTAAAGAAATTCCCCCTTTAGATGGTTTTATATTTAGGCGAATAGAAAAAGGGGGAAATGAAGAAAGTATTATTGCCCGATCAAAAAAAAAATGCTCACAAGGTTTTCTCGGACCGTTTCTTTGAACTCGCCAAGCGTTTTTCATTATATGTATGAAAATCCTTCAATATTTGCATAGTCACCTTAGATGAAAATAACTTGTATTTGTGAGGTATATTTTTCTCCGCCGGTGCTGAAGTAAATAACCTTCAATAATTGCCCGCCCTTCTGTGACGACTAGAATGTCAAACCCGCCTCATTATTAATAGTACGGACCGAAAATGGTCGACCATAATCTTATTATACGCATACCTTATTACCTGCTAATTAGTGAGTGGATGGTTCTATTTTAACGTATTGCAATAAAGATACTTATATATTTTTTGTATTCAGAACCAAAAAACTACAAAACTCTCTGGAGACATATTTTATAGAGGCGTTCTTTTTATTACTCTCAAAACGAAGGCATTCTTGATGTCAAAATCTAACATCAGATGTCAAAGTCACAGTTATACTTGAAATTTTCCTAGCATAAGTGGTTCGCGGGTTGTCTCAGTATCTATCGAAGGATCAGTTCTGCAAAATTTGCCCTTTGAGTTTCGGATTTCACTCCTGTGTTCTAACCTATTATAAATAATACTTTTTTATATGGAGTGTGCACGAAAATATAGTATTTACTTATTACGAAGTAAGAAATTAACATTGCTGCATTTCACGCATACCAATATATTATTTGCTTCTAGGCATTGGAAACATGCGTAAAACCTAGGTACCTACTAAAAAATAATGTTTAATATTTTACTTATGGTTTGAATGAAATTCAAATGAGAAATTCTCTATGCTCTTCTACGGATGACGTTTCTTTAGTTGTAGGTGTTGCATTTTCCTGGAGGACAGTTTCCATAGTACCTATCTAAAAATGGTTTTCTTATATTGTATGACTTATCGATCAATCGAAATGACAATCCTTTTTAAATTCACTTGCTAAACTTACTCGACATAAAATGTAATAATAAAATAAACTTTTTCAAAAAGCTTTACAAAAGCATTTGCAACCAAAGTTTCATTGTAGTGTTATAACTCGCGTGAGTAGGTTCAATTATGATCTTTGAAACATGAAATACACATTCACGATATATGTGGCTGTTTTACTCGAATATATAAATAGAAATTTCCAATTGTTCCACGTTATCTAACATTGTTTGCTTGATAATATGTGACTCGTTCTAATGAAATATTTTCTTTTTGTTTCAGGTAAGTCATTGACATTTCACTTCGATGTGGTCAAAATGAATGAACAGCGAGATAAGCAGGTACTTTTATCCTATAATATAAACGTGATGGCCAAATATATTATAAACATTTATGCATGTGTTTGAAAACCCCACTTTACGTTTGGCGTATATCCAGGGCTAGAAACTATATTATTACTGATATAGTGAGAGCAATTATTAATTGTAAAAAATATCCGCATTGCAACACAAAGATGTCCAATGATAAGTCTCAAGTTTATTTACCCTCGCGTTCAACGCATCGTTATGCAATACGATTTTTCTCCAAATGAAATCGTTTTCACATAATAAGTACATCTGCGTTGAATTGAATGCAGTAGTGATATTGAGACTTGAGATTGATATACTTACTGATTATGCCGTAGCCTGTTATAATTTTCATTTTCTTCAAATTTACATTTTCTTTTTATTATTTTTCAAAATTTTATACAATATAAAGCTTCAAAATTCATTAAAATTTAGGAGTATATTATCCCATGTCACCGTGTAATAAGTATTATAAATGTAGGAATACAAATGTTAAAAAAAATAAAAAAATAAGTAGTTTTAAAATAATCATCATTTTCATTATTAATTTTATTAAACAAAACGACAGCAAATCGTCTCTCATTATTTTCCCCTTCTGTCAACAAGTGAGGTTATTTATCACTCGGCAGTGTTGCCATATTTCAAATAATTCCAGTTTTGTGTCAAAATATACTATTTTCATTGGATTTTTGGACGAAAATTTAATAATAAAAAAAACATCCGGAGCGGTGGAACACTACAAATTTTCGGTGCTCCTGCTCCGGGTAAAATCCCATTGCTGCAGTGCTCCGTGCTCCTGCTCCAACGCTCTGGTTTTATTCGAATATTTCCCTTTTCGCATTAATTTTACGTTCGCGAATCCAAAATAAGGTCATATTTCAGAGATATCTAGTCTCAAATGATGAAATTCCCTTCGTCAGAATCCCTTTTGCAAAAATATACCCAATTATTTAATACATCATGTTATTTTGTCGTTGACTGCGAAAATTTAAATATCGGATAAACATTTTTATATATGCATGGGATTGTTATCACAATGGAAAAGAAGGTAGTATAATATGGGTAGAAGTAAGAGTGGCAGGTTTTATTGTTGTAAGTTCTTTATGCTTACGTCCAAGAAGCTTTCAGCATACACTAAACATGAGTAGTTGTTCGTCGTTAACGGAAATGTAACGCCAGATGGAGCTTTCGTTATTTGTACATAAAATATTGTTATGGCCTGAGTACAGTTCATTATCATTCGCGACTCGTCTATTTCATTCATATGAGTGGCCTGATTTATATTATTTCTACCAGACTTCACAAATGGACGAACCTCATAACTAAATTACTCTGTGTGGTTTACCAGTAGACTGGAATATACATTGGTTACAAAGTATCTGTAATAACTATTTTATGTTATAACCCCCAATATGATAATTTTAATTTATCGCTATAACCTATCTATAATGTATATTGTATTTAATAGTCTGGTCACCAACCCATATAAATATGGTATGGCCTGGTATTGTCGTGGGTAACGGTTATTTGACTGACTTTTTCCGCTGAGTACGAACATGTCGGGTGGTCTCTAACACAATTGGACAAATGACGCCATCTTGGTAAAATGGCGGCCAAAAACGGTTTTTCGGTAATAATTCCCTATCTATCTCTACATAAATTGTATTCCGAGTTAAAATAAAGATCGTTAAATTCTACACCAAAAAATATAGGTATCTTACGTATTTTTGGTAAGTTAAACGATTTTACTAAAATTTGAGAAATTAATGTCGACATTTCGCTGTATTCTCGTTCTTTAGACTTGTAGATATTGTTAAAATAAAGCAAAAAATCCTGTTTGATCATCGACTGTTTCAATCAATGACATTATTAATGGACAACGCAATCAGTACAGTAGCTAGCAAGTAAATTCACGCATAGCGGCATTCGCACATGTATTAGGTAGACGTCACGCAATTTCCATTATGCGATATCACGCATCGAGAATTTATAGCAATATCACCTTTATTGTAATGGTGTTAGAACAGTGTTTCTAGTGTCAATGTTCATTTGAGCGAACCCGCTCGAACCGAACCATTCGGCAGACCCGACAAAAAAGTGAGTGTCATTATTTTGTCTAGATGCTTCGTCCATATTAATGTCATTGGTTTCAATACACTGCTAGATGATGACCTCGTCAAACTCAGTCTACTCTTCTCGGTCTAGAGATTCAGTCAGGAACAGATTCTGTGCCTAAAGTACATGTTTCAGAGTTAATTCACTTTTTAATCTTAAGCCATAAGTCCATTAATATTGAGCTCATTAAATCTAAAATTGTGTTTTCCCGAAACTGGTTTTTTGACAAATGATACACTGGCTCCCAGATACAAGTTTATTTTCATCAAACGGTGTATTATATTTTCAAATGCCTATTTCTGTTATGTACTAGATTCAGCCACGATTTCAGTTTTCAGTAGGGCTCTGTCATAGCACAACAGTCATGTACGTCGGTACGCTTCACGTATGAAATTATTAATTGGCCCGAAATTGGTCCATTTGCGTCAGCACGCTCTACGCCAATGCGTATAGCGATGTTGAAAATGTGCGCTCTACGTTGTGTGAAAGTATATACCTACGTATTTACACAAACTACTGCTCGATGGAATAACCTACCACAATTCAGTTTTTTTTTTGTAATTATATATAGTTTTTTGAATTTCATGGATTTTTTTGGGTAGTACCCATTTTCTGCTTAAGTTTGACGTGTGTTTTATCAGAAAATTAGGATATAACGATATAGTTTATCAACATCATCAGAATGTATTAATCTATTGTTCGGTGAAGATATCTCCAAGTCGATTGCATTATGCTCGTTGATATGGATTTCATTGCCATGTAGATACTTAGGTATATATTATGCAGAACATAGATACATTATGTCGTCGATCCAGCGGCGACTATATCTACTGTTTGGACCTTTTCTACCTGTTACTATACTAGATTTGTCCAACACTTCTCATTTTTTAGAGTCCTTTTCACGTAGGTACCTTTGTCACTGACTTATATAATTATTTCGTATTTACGCATTATACCCAGCATGCACTTTCCTTACCACTGTGTACCACACAATCTAAAGTTTCTGGACTCTGGTTTCTCCCGTTAGTACCGACAGTGGTATTCGTAAAATTTTGTTTACATTTTTCGGTAGGTAGTTTTATACGTATCATTCCGAAGGGATCGAGGGGTGAGGTCATCATGATACAGCCTGTATGTTTCCGTGATTGTTTCACTTCTACTACTACACTACTGTCATTGGGCATAAATTAACTAATTCAGTGTACACGCAACTTCGTTAAATTTCACTGCTGATTACATATCTATATAATAATACAGTGTAGGTATACATCACAAATTGTAATCGGTATTGAAACACATTAATCATTAATTAGATGGCATTTGCGTGGTAGAATTCCATTTTACAGTGGTACTATATTAATGGATATCAAGTGATATTTAGTTGGTATTACACAATTAAAGAATTAGAAGCTGGATGGACACTTGCAATTTACTATTATGAATTAAGTAATAATTGACTGGATAAACATTTTTTTATTCGCTAATGATTTCATTTACCTCTTCGCTTGTAAATAACAATTTTTACTCGTAGCGTTGAAAAATTGTCGCTGCCAAGAATAATAGTTTTTTTTAAAGTAGGTAATTTGTATAAGAGTATTTATGTATGTATTTAATAAATATCCGTCCTTATCTTAATATTTATGAAATACAACCGTAATTTTCAAATATTTGCTGTCCATATTTTTAATTGTTAAATTTATGTAGCCATTTTCCAATTCCCTTCGATCCCTATCATTTTATTTCAGGGCTGTATTTAACACTACGTATCGTTGATTTCCCAACGGAATTTCCCAAATAAATATTGAACCCTGTCAGTAGGCAATCAATAATGATTACATTATACATAGTATACATTTTACTCTACAGTACTTTTAGAAGTATTCATTCTAGTGTGTCTCTCAGTAAGACAACTCTGAAACAATAGTATGACAATACATAACCATTAATGTATTTGCGTGCTTGACCAAAATAGTCTGTTACATGTTTACGAATATTTTCTTTATTGTGGGGTTATTGAGAAGGTATCTACATAGGGGAAGTATTTTTAACATAGTACATCTCTTTTACCTTTTTAGAAAAAATATATTTTTGTTTGTTCATTTATTAGAAAAGGTGTTATTTTGTTTTATTATGTATACCATGGCGCCCACAAAGGGGGGGCTGACAGGGCTAGAGCCTGGGGGCTCGGGCTAGAAAGGGCCCGGCGTGGCGGGTCGATCACTTAAGTGAGATAAACACACACTACAAATTCGCGCTAATAGTAAAAAAAGTCGCCTGTGGCGCTATTTCACGAATGGAATTTTATTTTATAATTATTTTTATTGTGCTTCCTGGCGAATGACTATTTATCCAATACGGCGAAAGGCTGCATGTTACTTGACTATCACAAAGGGGGGGGGGGGTCGCGATCATTGCTTCATAATACGATACCGTGCCGACAATTCTTGTTGATTTATTTAAAAATGCCAGAAACCTGTATTTCCGCACAATACCATTTGGGGATCACTATTGTAGCACATTACACGGCTCTTAACCTTAGCGATAGGGAGGGGGGCCCGCCAAACATCTTGACCTGGGGGCCCGCTTCAGGAATGGGGGCCATGATGTATACACATATTATTTTATATTAGTCAAGCTGGCGCTACACACCATGCAGGTATATGACCGATTGCACAACCGTCATTCAGGAATCTCTATCCCTAGCTCTATCTCTCCAGACGAATACACTCAGCTTCTCTGCGTCCATCTTGATTATATCTGTCCATCTCCTCCGGGGGTGGCTCAGGGGCTGAGTGCCTACAGGGGTTCCTCATAAACGTTATCGGTCCATCAAGACATTTATATGATGCGTTATATTTATTTATAAAATTATTAAAATACCTACGGTTTTTTCATCCCCAATGACGCAGAACACCCACCGTTTTTCTATGAAGAAGCACTGCATAGAAGTAATATTCATTCATGTGAGGTATTGCGTAGGTAATAGCGATCGCCCACGACTTCGTAAGGTTGAAACACGGACAGAAAAAAATATATGGAAATACACAATGAAGGAATGGTCTGATTCGTATTATTAATTGTTATATTCCTAACCGCGTTTCTCAACCTTTACCTCACTTTATATTGTTGCACGTGCGTTATTTGGTTGAGATATTAAGAATCGAGACGAAGCGTCTGCCGAGTTGGTACCAACAATGTAGTCTATAAGTTGTACAAGATTCATCAATATTGGTGAAGTAGTTTTTGAGTTATAACCGAACAAACGGATAGGCATTCACTCAAATTTTATTATTAGTATAGAAATATTATATATGTATATTCAGTGTAAATGCTACTGTAATTATTTCACAATTTTCTATACATATAAGTAAATAATTATTAGTCGTATAATTAGTGTAGGTAGGATGAAATGTTAATATTGGAACAGTTATCATGTAGGTATTTGGTACCTCACTATTAATTTACCGGGGCTTAAGCGTCGGCCTATGACGCTGTGGCCCGTGGGTCCCAGTTCGAATCCTGCAGGCCTATGTTATAACTGGTGATATAAAGTCACCCGACGACATGACGTAATTGTGACGTAAGCCAATACACGCTCGAGGCAAGCCGCCCAACACACACTGCTCACCATAGATATTATTATGCTGAAACACCTATTTGTGTATGGGGACAATGAATAACGCCAGTATTTGACTAGCGTTATTTTCTCGAATGCTATTATCACTCCGGTAGTACGTCACAATGATGTCATATGACGTCATGTCGACCGGGCGACTACAACTCGCAAGTTCTAACATAAGGCCCCTGGGTCTGGTTCCTGGTGAAACTGGGTACACATATTGTTTTTCAATTTTTGAATGAGTCAGAGTATGGACCTAATAGGTTGAGCAAGAGGCTGACATCCATTTCTCGTAAAAAAAAATCGTTAAGACAAACCTCCACTCTGTGGAGGTCCATATTATGATCTTATTAGGATATGTCAAAAAAAATAAATTGTGATTATTAATTGTACTTACTATGCATATTATATAGATAACTGAAAATATTGTTTTAGTGAAACTTTTATCTAAGTGTTGCACATTCGTAAGATGTTATTTTACCAATTAAAACTTCAACTGCACAACATAAAAGTTGTGTAAGTCTCGATTAATTTACGCCTGAGCGTGCTTTATTTTGAATTTTCCCGGCGTGGAAAGTTTTAATATACGACTGCTGGAAACTAACTTTCGGGGTCCGTGCACCCACTTTTGTCGTAATTCATAACTTTGATGAAAGCACCCTACTTAGATTCTTTTAATAATAAGTAACGTAACATACTATATGTTTTATTTCTTCCCAACCTTATATTTAGTTCATTTGAGCTCTGTATGTTTATGCTCACATAACTGTGTGTAAATGGCTTTTCTCCTATTTGCTGTGTATCTATCAAGAGACTTGAGTTGTGATGTCACGTCACTGTCAAGCTATCACGGCGACAAATTTAGTCTATGGTCAGAATATTTTGAATGATCACCACCTTCTCTAAATTCAATTATAGAGAGTGCCTACTCTAATGTATTAGTATTTTGAATTATTATTAATTACTCATGCTAATTTCAATTAATTTCAACAGCTTCTACGTGTGCGTATTTATTTATTGTGCGTTGACGATACATTCTAATCAAATTGAGTATGGTAATGGTCTGAAAACATATTATTCTATACAACGTTCTTTCCAAAAAACTACCTTTATTACCACGTATTATTAGTTCGTATTCTTGTTTGTCCAGTACAAATTTTTTCTTGGTTGTCCAAGATTTGTATTGGACGATTGAAGATTTTTACCTAACTTCCCCGACTAGCTTGACATTTGAAACTTTTAGAATATATCAGAACACGACGACAATGCATTCTTTTAATACTTTTAGCCATCTTTAAGCAGAATTGAATTCATTTTCAGCTAATTCTGTTTTGTATGGAAAGTTGTTTCGGAAAAAAATCGTAAAAAGTAAAACACTATTATTGGTTGCTAAGGGGGTCCTAGCAACTAAATTATTAATATATACGTGCGTTACTATGTAAATCAATATGATATGTCAAAATGACATTTCAGTATTCTATATTTATTCAGTATTTCGATCAAGTAAAAAAAAAAGTATTTATTAATACATAGAATTGTCATGTTTATATGATTCAACAGAAAATTTTAAAACGTTCTTTTTATCTTGTAATGATTATTATTGATTTTAAACCCTCACCAATAGACTTCTTGTGTTTTTTTTTTAATAAATTCTGAATTAAATAAAATTACCACAACCGCATGGTCAGCCGATGCTATTGATGCAATGCGCAAAAACACACCCTTATTATGACGGATTTACATTTAAAATGTATTTCAATATTTATGCATTTTATTCAGTCCATAATCATATTATTTAATTCAAAGAACAACGGTTAGGTTTAGTTCAATTTCTTCCTATTTGTGATATTTTGTACATTTTGATAGGTTAGTGTTTTGAAAGCTAATACAGCTTCCTTAATTGGCATCTCAAACTTAATTAATATATGTATTCAGAATATAATTTCATAAATCTCTTCGTTCGTAAATTTTTCTATCTCGTTCAAAAGTTTCAAGAATTTTTCAGCTTTTAATAATTAGTATGGTAAGTATTTATAAAAAATGCGAAAATTTAGAATTACTGAATAAATTAAAAAAAAAAATAAAGCTCTGGTGGCTCATAATTTTCAATTTTAAATGAAAATTTTTGTCCATTAATATTCTATTTCCGTACATTAAATAAATTGTTCATGTCAGTATCGTCGACTTACTTACTAATGGACGCAGTATCTGAAGTTAACCACCCTGCTCACGCGAATTTGATTTTTTCGAAAACAAACTGATATCTAGGTACATTGCTATAAGGATGATTATTTTGATATCGCTTTTGTGTATTTACAGTATTCCGCAGGTATCCATTTACTCACCGCACCTATTGTATAACGCACATTATATGTAGGTGCATGGTTAATAAATGACTTCTACATACATTGCAATGAAGGTGATTGTGGGAAATTTGAGATCACCTCTTAATATTACTATATTTTATACCGTATTTTACATATTAATAAGTAAATCCAAAAAAGGTAATTTATAATTTACGAGTATGTGAGTTCCCACGGAGTGGACATTATATTAACATTCTTTTTACGAGTAATGGATGTTAGCCATTTGCCGAACGTATTGAATCCCTTAACTGAATCAAATACATTGCAAAAACAACAGGATTTTTTTGCCAGCCGCGGTGCTTAGACCAGTGGTGATAACAACTCGATGATACATTCCAGTTGCGGTGGGTACATTGGGGCATTAACGCTCTGCCATCCACCAAGCTTACGAAAATGCGCACGAATGGATTGAGGCTCTGCCGGTGCCTTTGTAATGCTGTTGCTTTTACAACGTGGTTTTGTGTTTGTAACTGCTTTTGTTTTGCGACTAGACTCCAGAGTAGGGATTGCAATACCGGTAAGTATTTCAGTACCGGTATCCCAGTATTTTTCGATATCTACCGAAATACAGGTTTAAGAATTCAGACAATACTGATATATTCGGCATTGAAAGTGGAAACAAAATGTATTAGTTACCATAAAAGGTACACTGTATTTTTGTCGTGGTAGGTACGCAATGTTTGTTTTACTTCCGTTGCCCTTCAAGGCCCTTGGAGACCAGCAATGGCACGTGCTCTATAATATAAATATTTTAAACAGATTTATATATCTATAAGTATATGATGGGTACAAGAGAAGAACATGTTATGTCAAACTGAGATATCGTTGATTAAAGATTGGTTGAGCTTTTTAAGTGGACTGTAATTATTTTGTGGGAAGATGAGGAGGTCGGATCTAGGGGTGGGGGCGATGGAACAGAATGCCAGACACTGACCTTTGTGATGATGTGTGATGGCTCCGTGGTCTGGTTTCAACTTTCGCTCGCGCGGTGTTGTTGTTTTAGGTCACCCGGTTCGTACACTCACGCACTTTGTGACACAGTTTTATGGATTATATGTGAGGGTGTATGAATGATGATGATGTTCAATGTTGACTCAATGTTCTTTGTCACACCGTCTCTCATGATCCGTAATTGCTTATTAATTGTCTGGTAACAATAACACTGGGGATTAGGAGGTGGGTGAGGAGATAAGGAGTGGAATGAGAACATAAATGGCCCAACCAAAGACTTTAAAGTCAGTGACTCTAAAGGGCGTCGGTTTTTGTCTGGCGTTGCTTGTAGCGCTCATCCGCTCGTCCGGCGTTTCACAGGGGGAGACTTTTGGTTTATATGATCCCTATGCACTATCAGAGTGTCAAGTCTGGCGTGAATGTAAACGTAGACCATATACAGTACGTGTTTTTACCCTGAACGAAATTCACATTTGTTGTTTTTAGCCTGTGTGATAATTTTCAATGCTCTATAATGCCTTGACTACTGATAATGTGAAAATTAAAATACCACCTTGTAGTACTTAAGTACTCGGTTTTCGATCTACGATACTGCAGTTTTAATAATATCAAAACTGTGACATAGCATATCCTTCACCTGTACCCTTCATATATTTATTTATAGACACTTCTGTTTTCCATATTATATTTCATGACTACCCGTATTAGTATTTTCAATCGGTATTGCAATTACTAAGCTATTAAATTCTTAAATCATTTATTCAATAAGACATAAAACCCTTGTTTTCAACTAGCTACGTTTAAATGATTTTGTTTATTAATTGCAAAACCCTGAATCTTCTTGGAACTGCAACCGTGGGTTTGATTGAACTACATGCTTGCATATATTATCAGTGCGTTATAGTATGTCATTTTCGCATTGAATCTCGCCTGGCTTTGACACTTTGTGTACCTATCATAATATATAGAAGTGTTTTACGTGGGAGTTGAACGGATGGAGACGGTTATACGTTATACTGCATGATCCAACAGCGTTTCCGGCCCACGTCCTTTGAATGTCCCTTACTTGCTATTGTCGCGTAATACATTAGAATATACAATCTCGACATCGAATTTACAACGCTTGACAGAGACGCATTTGTAATAATATTAGTGTATTACGTATTTTATAGAATGTCTATTATTTGGAGTCCTTCGATATCCTCAAATTTGATTATCCTTTCTCTCTGGTGAAATGCGGTTTATCCGACCGGACGAGTAATTAAGTTCAAATATATATTATTTAATATCCGTAGACCGTACATTCACTTCAATAAATATATTAGTATGCACACAATTCAAATGATCACTGTATGCTGTATATTTATATAGTCAACAGGAGGCAATTTATTTAATTTTAAGTGGTATTACTAATTAGTAAGTAATTACATAATTCAAAATTCAATATAAATCCTATATCTATATATTATTATACTCCTTTCACGTTCGCATTAGTATACTGCATTTATAAAATTAATAGGTAAGTACGTTTAAAAAAACGATCTCATTAACTATTTAAAAACATAATAATTGGCTTTATTTTATCTATCTTATTTATAGGATCGACTTTTCAAAATACATGGCTTACGAAATGCCTACCAAAATCCAACGTGTCTCACGCTTATCCCTCTATATATTTTAATTGAAACCTAATACATACACAATTTGGAAACGCATGCTTAAAACAATGTCTTCACATGTCATCGAAACACGTGGTGAATATTGGATGATTTAAATTGTTAGTATCACGAAATAAATATTGTGTTATTTTGTTTACATTTTAACAGGTCACTAAAGTCAGATTATTAATTCAAATAAAACTCAATATAATATTATAAATACTTATTTCACAATAACTCTCATCTACTCGTAACCGAAGAATGTCCTGCTAAGCTAATGATATCGTTTCTTCTTCTCTTCTTTTCATGCCATATCCTTATCAGATATCGGCGATGAGTTCGGCTATTTTCTTCCTTTCCATCGCTGGAGTGTTTGAGTTCAAACCAGTGTTTGAGTTTCTTGAGCCAGGACGTTCAACTTCTTCCAGGGCCTCGCTTACCGGAGAATTTCCCTTCAATGATAAGATACAGGAATTGATGTCTTTGCGGATGCCGCATGATGTGGCTAAAGTTTGCCAAACTTGTTTATATGTATCTGATTATTTTTCTCGCCTTTTTCAACCTCGACATCCTTCCTAATGCTTATTAAATATTGTGGATTAAGTACTTAATACTGTATTTTATTTTAATTAATACTCTACCGTTCTACGAAACAAATATAAAACATTAAATTCTGATTTACACTTTGGTATATTAAGATTCTTGTTGGGCTTACTACTAGTATACATATTTACAGTTTATATAATTATGACATTTTCAGACAATCCAATTACATTATTGTACCTATCTATATTTTATGGTAGGTACATAGTTAATTTTATACGGGCATATAGTACCTACGCACACCTACTCACTTCACGAACTATTTATTACTTACTTACCATGTTCAAATGTTTACATTTTATAAAACATCCTAAATCCACACAAAGTTCACTTTCCCCACACACGGTTTGCAAATGGCACGGAGGAAATCGAGTTTTCACACAAACACGCCGGGAAAGTTTCAGGGGTTTGCTGCGCAGTCGTATATTAATTTAATGTGAAAAAGGATGGTATCTTTTATGGGCGCTTTTCCTTTGCTAATATGAAAGTTTTCCACGACAGCAAAAAAAAATATTCAAAGCGTCTACAAACTTACACCTGTGTTTAATGGAATGGATAATATTTAACTTATACTGTTTGGTCACGTCATGTAGGTACATGCTATATTAGAGTTTTACGCATTGAAAGAATCAATGTCCTCGCATTCTTCAGATGGTTTTTAAATAATACATTGGAACAAAATTAATACTAACTGAAAAAGATTCACATATAAATAAACAAACCTTAAATCAATTAGAATTTGATACATTTTAGTTGTACTGAACAATTTAGTTTAGACAATCGGATGCAAAATGTATACATACTCTACAACGTATGCATCTACATTTAACACATTTTTTTTTTCAATTGTTAACAAGTAACATAATATGATCAATGCAATTCATTAATGTATGAAAGTACATATATCACCATCAGCTGGATGAAGGTCTCCCCATGCTCCCTCCACAGTTCTTCGCTGCCACGTACATCCACCTATATGAGGACTTTTTTAGTACATCCAGCGTGTCTTGGGGGATCCTTGTGGTCGTTCAATGCCTCTTGGGTACCACTGTATGACGGCATCTGTCCATCTATACACCTAAACATAGAAAAAGCCCAATGACCAAAAAAGCAGCAAAACTGCGATACGTATCTATCATACGATCAGATATACGCCAGATCCGCGACTGTGCTCTTTCGTCAGGATGCGGTATCAATTAGCGACATATAAAATGCTCTCGTAAGTGTCCAGCATTATCAGTGCTCCGCCTGTCAGCACAGTTGTAACGTCTGCTTCATCACCGGCTCGTCTCTCTGTTTGTTGTCTGTGGGGGCGCGCGATACGCTTCGGAATGCCCACACTCAATTTTGCCACTCTTTATCGTCGCAATTTCAATTTGCAATTCAAAAGTGTAGGAAATTAATGCTCGCGCACAGCGGGGGGCAGATGTCGCCCGCCGTCGTTACGTCCTTGGTTACATTGTTATTATGCGCTATTTTGTAATCAGTTCAGTAGATATTATGAAAATGCGTCACAACTGCTACGTACATAAAACGAAAAAGCTCCCTTTTCCTTATAATCTGGAGCCATTGAAGGACTCGCGACTATTATGTGCCTGTTCTACGCTACATTAAAATTTCACTCAGCATTTAATTAAAATATAATGCAACATTGTCTTCTTCTTCTACGCGTTGTAGACCGTTGGGTATGTTTTTTTTCTGATTCTTCAGATTAGCTATATTTTTATCGTTTGAAAGGTCTGCTGTGAAGACGATGGTCAGCTGATCGCACATCCTTTCCACTTGTGCATTATTGAATTTCGCTCGTTTTCTTCGTCATCTGACCACACCCTCAACTTCACAAGTTTCTCGGATCTGTTCACTTGTTATGTGATCGCTGGGGGTTTTTTCTACGATGCATCTGAGTGGCCTCATTCTAGGCTTCCCAGTTTACATTTTATTTTGGCTGTATCTGTTATCTACACTCCGAACTACATAACTCCTTCGACTCTGGCTGGAAACAGAACGCATTGTATTCAGTGTTGCCATATTTTGAAAGTGGAATTATAGTACAGAGCCTCCAAAATTATAGTATTTGGGGATAAAATATAGTACGCGTTGTCATCTGTTGAAAATGAAAATTTTCCCAATTTTTCATAGTCGGCTCGTTTTTATTAGGAGAAATATTTCGCCGCGGGCCGCATGTTCCCTATTTTTCATAGTCGGCTTTGTTTTTTTTAGGAAAAATATTTCGTCGCGGGCCGCAGGTTCCCAATTTTTCATGGTCGGCTTGTTTTTTTTAGGAAAAATATTTCGTCGCGGGCCGCAGATTTCCAAATTTTCGAAGACTACTCGATTGCGAAATGGCAAATGAAAAATTATAGTACTTTTATATTAAATTATAGTACGATTTTCAAAATTATAGTATTTTGGGCGTACTATACCTATTTTATATCGTACATAGTACGCGGACCAAAATTATAGTACAAATACTATAATTATAGTACGGTTGGCAACACTGATTGTATTAGTCAGGTTGAATCTTCTTTAATGAATTTTGGTTTGTTTCATCATCGCAAATTCCTGCAAGTCCAGACATGTAAAAATCATGCACTGGTAGAATAATATACGTTTCGATTTCACTCAATCACTCTTTGGTTGGATTTTAAACAGTAACACTCATATTTTAATATTCTAACCTTATATAAAGTGATTATTATGTTATAAAGAAAGTCGATAATAAATGGACAATATTTTAATTAACATCTTTTAATATCTGCAGCCCATAACATATCTTTGGTCTAGGCACATTTCGTAAATTCGTGTTTTGATGTAGGTATTTCTATGGTTTTGTTATTCCAAAAAATATCTTGTAAACATCCTGAGTAGGGATTCCAATTCCGAGATCCCGGACAATTTTCGATACATATGAATCCCGGGATTAGTAAACATAATCCAGAAACTTTCGGGATTGATTTTTTATCAATCATAATCAATTATTGATATTGCAGGTTTATTCATCTAAGATTGCAGGCATAATAAATGAGTGATAATAAGTATGCAAAACATTATTTGTCAATGAAGATACACACACACACGAGATTTTACTATGTAAATGATCTACACTCTACAGGTTTAGTCACAACATGGTAGTCCCCTTGAAATTTGCCTATTCAGTAACACTATAATGTTTTAATTGTTTAACTGTTTAATTCTCTTATTGTTTTTATTTTATTATAATATTTATTGTATTTATTGTTGTATAATGTAAATAAATAAAACTTATTTACTTTCACATTATTATTTATATTACAATAATAATTACTTCATTAAACCTATGTATGTCCAAAAATAGGTAGTGTAAATAATTAAACCTACTAGACATTTTTGACTGACTTTATTCAACGCTATTTGTATATATAGAAATTTAATATTAACTATCGAAAAAATTCCAATCCCGGGATCGTCAAATTGTAATCCTGAGATAGCCGCTGGTGTATGTACTTGCCATCGTATTAAATTTATCTATTGAGATCTTGATAATAGAGCAGACCTATCCCAGGTGGCAGGTACATTGAAAATGTGTGGTTCTTTGTGTTTTCAATATAGTGGCATATTGAATTTCTTTGCTGTAGGGTGAAATCAACTTTTCCGTCTCATCTATTTTCAATAAAGATTGATGCGGTCTTAATCCTCGTGTTTATTCAGTATTGAATAATAAATCAACCTCATTTATAAGGGTAAGTCATAGTTAAATCTATGTTGCCTATAATTTAACTATGTAGAGTAGGATAATAACCACGGTTGAATTTTCGATTTCATTGATTAATGAAGACTTTATATTTAGACATACATACATAATTATTCTTTATTTTGTATCTATAACCTTCATGCTTATAGCATTCAAATTTTCAAATTTTATTTTTTTTACATACCTACTAGTAAACTTTATAAATTATGAATTTACGACATTTACAACATGACAAAACAAATAAATATTAAAACCAACATAGAATTTACATAATAACATTATCATACTTTACTGTTTGCCATTATTATAAAATTATTACAAGATAGCGCATTATGTTTTCGGATATAAAAAAAGATCAAAAGATTTTTTTATCATGGGATGGGATTAACGAATTCCGATATATTGAGTGGAAAAAGTAAGAAATATTCTAGTACATAATATATTATATTTGACATTGGCAATACAACTATGGGTTAGTGCACCATGCACATTATTATATTCTGTGTCTAATCCGCATCATACCTACGCTTTTACTGTAAAAATATTGTGTCATTATTCATGATGTCGCAAATACCTGTTTTTTCGATATCTGTTTGCATCTAGATTCTAGAGAATGGACCTAATAGCAAATATCTTGAGAAAATGGCTATCCATGATTTATCGTAAAAATAAAGCTTCCAAGAGATCTCTTCGTCAGAGATCCATACCGGATTGTACCTAGAGCCAAAATAAATAGCATTTTCGAAGTGTTGGCTCTTGTTCGTTGTTTGAATTATTGAAACAACATCCGCTCACAGCAAACATTTATTGTTGTAATTGGTTAATGGAGCCTTACATTGTTTTTTACTTTCTCTCATCTCTCGAAGGTGCTTTCAATTATCTACGTAGTGTATATTAGGACTTACGTGTTGATGTGTACCTCGTATGTGTTCATTAGCTCTCAGCGATCGTTTCAGTATGATGATAGCTTTCCATTAGGCCGGCCTTGTGCCTCAATGGGAAATTGTCACATGTTTGCAGTGAAGGTAAAGATGGGCTTTGGTAAATAGTTCATCGAGTAAAATCAAATGATTTTAGTAAAGTGCTTAATATGTTGAACACACATTATTTTTACATCCTATAAGGCAATTATAAGTGACACACCTACTACAGGAAGGTCTATTACAGATTTCCTCGTTTTAGAATACATGAGATTTAACTGAGCTTTTGTTGCGTGTATTGAAATCGAAATTAATTTTTTGCTCTTAATTTGGTAGCATTTGGCTCACCACTCAGCAAGTCGTAATGCTCGCAACGCTTTGCTCAAATAATGTGAAGACGTGTTGTCGTATCAATACGACGGAATGTTGATTTGATGACAGCTCTCAAAGGCTTTGTCTACATTAGTACATTAGTGCATTGTTCGTTCGCTAGGTGAACGCAACGTTGAGTGTAGCGTGCGCATTAGCCTACCTCAAATCAGTTTTTCGCGATGAAAGTGCAAAGTGCTAGCGCACGTAGTTCCACCAGTATTCGATTTCTGCTCAACATCACGTCAATGTTGCCAACCGAATGATTCCGCGAAAATTTTTAATAAATATTAAGATTAAAAACGAAAAATTTTCTGTATAGAATAGTTTTTTTCAAAATACTATAATTTTTACACCACGGGCATACGCAGCTTGAAAGACGCGCACTCTACCAACAAAACCACCGCGCATTATTAATCAAATATAAAAAGTACTTATTCGTTTTTTGTTTGACTATTTTAACAGTTAGGTACGACTGCCATTTGAAAAAAACGTATAGTCGCAGAAAGCTCTCCTCGTATTTCCTTTAAACTTTTTACTGAACTTTTTGTTGTAGTGTCTAGTGGAGTGTACCTACTCGTCGAAGCTTTCTCGCTTTTGCAGGTTTTCATAGTCAATTTACAAAAGCTCGCCTTTGCCTTTGCCGTTGCTATGGTGCAAAATTTTTTCTTGCCTTTTATGATATTATTCGTTAATGGTGCCATTACGATTACACGGACGTTGGTTTAATTAAGGCTAAGCACGATTAAATCATTTATCTTTTGTTATCTAAACCCAATGGAAAGAAAAAACTTCTGCTTATTTTGTATATAGAATTTATATGAATCAAATATAGTAAGTATATAAATGGCCTTTACTTAGTATTGGAATGTTTAATTTATTATAATATGTAACGTTCATATTATTATATGCCGAGTAATACACATGAACGAGTTTACTTAGTTAGGTACATTTATAACTGATAAACTTTCCCGTAGTAGATTAGTACATTATTATTATCATAGTTATACCAGAAACGTAGGTGCGTTTACATTGTTATCTCATTTAGAAAAGGCACAGTAATATGATCAAAAATAAATCATAATTTACTTAGCGAGTTGCGCAATTGTTTCTGTTTGTATTTTTTTATTTTTCGGGGTTTCGGCCTTCGGGATTCCGGCCATTCGGGATTTCAGCGTTCGGGATTTCGGTATTCGAGATTTCGGCCTTCGGGATTTCGGCCTTCGGGATTTCGGCTTTCGGGACTTAGGCTTTCGGGATTTCGGCCATTCGAGATTTCAGCATTCGGGATTTCGGCCTTCGGGCCTTCGACCCAAACCCATTTACCGCTATTAACACGTCACCGCGTTTCAGCGAGTTCCTCGCTATCTTTGGTGATGTTGGGTCCCGGGTAGGTAGACCTACTCATTATTTCGTAAGGGTTAAAGGAGGCTAATTAGATCAGTGACCTACTCAGCACCTACCTACTTCAGTTTGTGACTCGTTTTGGTAACCCTTTCCATTGCGTCAAAAACGTTTCTCATTCTCCTACGATGTTGAGGTCATTTACACATCCGATTATTTGTAAGTAAGTAATTAATGAATAAAATATAATAATTTCTGTCTAACATTGACCATGTCCGATCCTAATAAGATCATATAGGCTTCCACGGAGTGGAGGTTTGTGTTAACAGTTTTGTTTTTATGAGAAATGGATGTTGGCCACTTGCCTAACCTATTAGGCCCATTCGCCGATTCCACAAATTGAAAAATAATATGTGCTTTGGCAGACCCAGGATTCGAACCTGGGACCCACGACGTTATAGGCCGACCCATGAGGCTATACTTCAGCTGGGGCACGGTCTAAAACGATCGTGACTACGCGACGCGAAGATTGTGCAAACGACATAATTTGTCATAATAATTCAACATGCGTTCATTTAATGTTATGTTTATTGTTCTATTCGTAATAAAAATAATATATTCATTGACATGTTTTCTTTTTCAAGTAAATGTGTAACGGTTTTTAGTCATCTTTACACGATTTAAGAATCAATTCCACCGACGCCATCACAAAACAAATTGACGTGTTCACAGCTTGACTATCGCTCTCCGATTGGCAGCGAGTCCGAAATTTCGTCACACCTATAGTTGAAAATTATTTGCCGTTTCACTGAAGTATGCTCTGAAGCCGCTCGGAATATGATAATAATGTGAGAAGACACGTTGAACATCGTTGGGGCTATCTCGTCTCCCTGTGTCAGACCTTATGTCGCTTCAGACAGGTCGCTTTGTATTTTGACTTGTCTTGAGTGTTCTACTTTGTCAATTTAAGTATATTTAGTCTTAGAAAATTGTACATCAAAACCAATTTTACCGCAGTCTCAATTTTTCATCGTACCCAGCCATTGTTCGTTATTTTTATTAATGTTGGGTCAAAATGAATTGTTCGATATTATGAATGCTGACCAGGCTTTCCTTTTGAAACATCGCGGCCGTGGCTTTTTATGTACGACGTAGAAATTTAATAATCGACGAACAAAGAAAAGTTACGCCCGCAATGTTCGAAAATTAACTCCCCGGTGTGCGATCCTCCCACCCCACTTTATCACTCAAGAACTTAATATAAAGTTGGGCCAGTTGTTGTCGACTGTTTGTTTCATTTGGAAATCTATTTCAATTGAAACAAACATACCCAGATGAATGCGAAATATTTCCTCAAGTTGGCAATATTGATACATACCTATATCGCAAAACCCTTTTTGCGTCACATTTATCGCATGCCGGGCAAGTGCTATACTGACCGGCATCAGATAGATATGTGCTAATATCTCACGTTGACGTGGGACGTTCGTATACTATTTATTTAAATTGTATGAGACAGAGGCGGTCCGTTAATCAGTCGTAGGTACACACGACCTGAACAAAAACGACCCATAAGTACAAGTGAGCTTAGATCTCCGCAATATGCGTTAGAGTAAGATAGACTTTTTACGGCTGAATTAAATATTTTTTGTACACGTCGCCGGTAAATATTGATTTTGATGACTACAGTCATTTAAAAACTGCAAGCACGTGTTGCTTAAATTTATTGTTTTTGTGTTAAATGTAAAGTTAGTGGTAATTATTTTTAGTTCATTTAGTAGAAAATATGGTTAACTATGTTGTGTTTAAATTTGGTAGCCGTACCTACTGAGAAACAACATGATGGTATAACGTTTCATGGTTAAGTTAATACTAATAATAAAATTGCGGTTCTACTATGCGTTCGTTATACGCAAGAAACACGGCTTCATTTTTCCGAGCAATACTAATTCTCTTTATATTATTACTCTGAGGTCGTACAGTCTTCTACGCGCATGAGTCATGCCTAAAAAGCTACGTTTTATTCTGCGTAGGTGATCCGTGAACGCTTTTCAAACAGGGGCGAGTCAGAACGTTGGAGGAAAAGTTTTGTTGTTTATGACTTCGGATTGTAAATGACATAATTAAGCAGAACGGACATGTGATGTAAAGACTTCGTTCATATTTTTAAGCGACTCATTTCCTATGTCGGAGGACTTTTGCAATGTTTTTTCTAATATTGTTTTAAGGCGATTCAAAGTTATGTATTTCTAATGAACAATAACACTACGTACGCATAAACGTTGTGTACTATTTAAATTAAATAATAATTTTATTGGTTTATTTTATGTTCATATAATTTTTATTGAACTTCACCAGTGAGTAGGATGTATAGTATACCTTCTCGACGCATTTTTCATTATCGTTTTTTTTCAGGCTAATATTTTCCAATAATATTCGTAAAACGTCAATATTTTATCTGCTTATCTTCAGTATAGTAGGCATTTTTCTTAATCTTTTAATCCATTCGGGTTTCCGTGCGATAGCGAGAGATGTACTTATTCGTTTCCAACAATATTTGTATTTATTTAATGATAATCAAGTTAATAATAGATAATTTCGATTACGCTTCTAGTGTCTTCTTAATCCGACCAGAGCGTATTATTTATTCGTGTAAAACTGAAATGAATAGCTACTCTTATCGCCCATGACTGCTGTTTTATTGTGAAATTGTGTTATTAACGCCATCTGTTACCTGGTCTGGAAGTACAATATAGGACATTACAAATTCAGTGGACAGTAACTAGAGTCTATTGTCGGTAACATGTTATTATTTGACGTAAATTATGGATTTATAAAAAAAAAACTGTGTCCAAAGACTGTATTACTAACTCGCAAATTTGACTTCTTAAGAAATATCTTATAAGAAAGTAGATGCTTGAAATCGATTCGATTCAATCAATAATAATTACAAGATAAAAAGAACTTTTTATATACGTTTTTAAATTTTACTGTTGAATCATATAAACTTGACTTGACTAGCTTAAACGATCAAAAAATTGTATTTGATAGAAATAATACTGAAATGTCATTTTGACACTCATATTGATTTCCATAGTAACGCACGAATATATTAATATTTAGTTGTTAGGACCCTAGCAACCTATAATAGTGGATTGGATTACGGATTTCTTCCGAAATAACTTTTCATAAAAAACAGAATTAACTGAAAATGAATTTAATTCTACTTAAAATGACTAAAAGTATTAAAAAATGCATTGGCATCGTGTTCTGATATATTCTAAAAGTTTCAAATGTCTAGCTAGTCAGGAAGTTAGTTAAAAATCGATTGCAAGATTTGTACCGGACAAATAAGAATACGACCTAATAAAAACGTTGTAAAAATGGATTTTACTAAAAACATGGATGCTTAGTTATAATAACCAATCACCATAGAGAAAAGTTTTCTTATAAAATTAGTTACTTTTCAAATTTCAAAATATCGATTCCAAAACGACACAGACATGATATAAATATATAAATATGAATAGGTATAGGTATATCATTAATAAGTACCTACATACATAATAATTGAAGTCTGAAGTTACCAGGGAAAACTCTTCCAGTGCCAAGGGAAACCCTATAAAGGTATTTGTTAAGGGGGGACATGCTCGTCGTTGGTCAAAATTGAGTTTTTATTGTATTTTCAAACCATGATCCTCGACACTCCTTAAACGTTGTAGATAATCTATTTATATAATTTTGAAGCCTTATTATCCTTTATAGTTATTTTAAACATTTGATGACTGCATAAAGTATTTTTGTTACATAAAATAGTATTCTTTTAAACCTCTCGCTCTAATCTTTTAGAATATAGTCATATTTCGGTACATAACTGTGCAGTGGTGTTAAGATTTTTTACGTTTATTAATTTTTAAACGCATTTATGAAACCATTAGTATAATTTATTACGAGATAATTTTTGTAAAATATTCACGATAAAAAATTACATTGATAATCTCTGTGATCCCAAATTTGACAAGAATTAGGCATTTTATTATTCAAAAAATCGGCAAGATTAACACATTTGAAGATGATTCTAAAGATACTTATTATAAGCTATGTCTTTGACCATTCAAGCCTGATACACATCTTATGAATAATGATTGCTTTATAATAATTATTGACCTAAGAATAAGGTAGTGTTTTTTTGAAATACGCAATTTCTTTTGTCATTCCCCAGTGGTTAAGCTACAACATACGGCCGTAGCCATAAATTGACAAACTATAATTGAAGTAGGGAGTAAAATGATATTGACGAGCGTGTTTGAACGTGGGCCGTTAAGGGAAATAACTTACTGTATTACGGTTCGATTAAATCTAGATCAAAAAGTAATTTTTCAAAGAATACAAAGAAATACAATATAGTATATAATATTATAATATGTGAATATCGTAATTCACTGGAAATGTTTTGTACCCATGAATGGAGATTCGAGGCATAAAGCCCTGGAAGATTTAAAGGCTAGAAAATTAAGCTACACTGCATAAATTTAATGAATTTTGTGTGGAACCTAATGGTCGTGCCCCGATAACTTTTGGGATAAATTGGCGTGGTAAGATTAAATGATGCGAAGATTAAGGTGATGGAATCGTAGGTCTTTCGTATAAATACCTTATATAGGTCCCTTATGGTGCAAATTCACATTCGTCATTAGGAGGTAACATTGTTATCTTTTAGAGCTTGACTAGATGACACGTGTCTCGCACGTGGACGGCTCAATGCGGTCACATGTACCTGGAATGCGCGCGAGTTTTTACGCGCAAGTCAAATCGCGCCATCTGGGCATGGCCTAATGGTAGAGGTGATTTTTAGTAGCTAGTAGTAACTAGTGGATGCGGAAAAGATTAAAAATTCTCTTCTTTAGACAATTCACTTAACAATAAATTGTCTAAAATATAAATATATTATTCTGGGGCATGGTCCAGAATGGCGATAATACAATAGTTAGATATATAGAAGTCTTTTGTGCCATACATACTATAATATTCCACAGAAAGAGGCGGGATCCTGCCTCTCACTGCTTGAACTATTCAAAAATAATACCTTAATAATTTCTTTTATTTTGTTAACTGTCAGTTCATGGTGGAACTGCATTGTATTGTTGTTTAATTTAATAAAACGCATTTTTTTGTAGTACATATTCCACTTTTAATCAATAAATTAGGACCGGTTTCGTCCGCCTCAGAGGGACATTTTCAAGTGAATACATTTTTTTAAAAACAATATTTATCAAACAAAATCCAAAGCTACAGAAATAATATGACATAATTTATGTACCTATTGTTATATTATTTATGTCGCTTTGGATTTGTTTGATAAATATTGTTTTTAAAAAAATGTATTCAGTTGAAAATGTCCCTCTGAGGCGGACGAAACCGGCCCTAATTTATTGATTAAAAGTGGAATATGTACTACAAAAAAATGCGTTTTATTAAATTAAACAACAATACCTTAATAATTAATATTTTTTTTTAACTATTAATTAAATAGCCATGTTTTATTTTATTCTGTAAAATAAATGCAAATGCACTGACAAACAAGCGAGTGTGGACATGCTTGCGACAAACTTGTTTCTGTTTCATCGGTAGTAGCGACGCGTGGTCTTGTTTAGTGATTTTTTATAATATTAAAGCGTGCAAAATTTGACAACGTGGACTGCTACGTACATAACACTACAAACCTACATTTAATTTTAAAGCGATGTTTGCAGGTATTAACCAATAACGTCATTGGTGTTAACACGCTTTGAATTTTTAATAATTGATTAATGTCTATGCACGTATACAGGTGTATCTGCAGGCTTGAGTTATTATATTATATACATATTATATTTCCTTCAAATTTTTTCTTTTTATTATATCATATCATTAAAATGCTGTTTTTATTCAAAATACATGTGCCTTCCTGCGTGATGTTTCTTATTTAATATATTGGTAAATCAGAATGATTTGCTTCGATCATTGATAGTATATATATTATATAACATCATTGGCTTCGATATATTATATTATGTAGCCAGAAGATATTGTTATCTTAGCAAATCAAAGTGCACTTTCCACCACTATTAAATAATATATATTTATCTTATTGTGTTCATATTATAATAATGAGATATATAGGTTATCGAATATGTATTTATGATTCTCTTGTGATTTAATTACTGCATATTATTTATCTTGAATTTTTATTGATATATGTACCTACGTATTTACTAATCGTCTTATCAATTTGTTATTATCAGTCTTGTGTAGCAAACAAACATAATGACATGTCATAATAATATTTAAGAGTCGTTCATTATAGTCGCAAGTATTGAAAAGCATTCAGATTAATTTATAACATCAGAGAACATTATAAATTACAATTTTAAGACGTTCACATCATGACAATTGTCTATTCATTGCTTAGTCTTGATAATGGTGCTATAGCCGAAATAGGTATTGACTAAAACTAGATTAAATATGTAACATCTAAATACGGACCTGGACCGGTCCATAAAGAAACTGTGTGTGTAGTCGGATCGCTGGGGACCAGGGAACACAGTATTAATGGGAACTGAAATACCTAACGGGTGTGGAGTAACAGGCAACAGATCTCGAGTGTGGAAGAATATGGGATAAACTTAAACACGTCTCAAGAATACGTCATTTTAACCTTGTCCTTCGTTCTGACAACTGCTCTCATTTATGCACTGACGCTCCTTAAATATTGGTGTATTTGAAGGTTACAACACACTATTGCACGTCTATAATCTGTTTCATTTTCGTAGAACACTCACACATTCAAAACCCTGCTTAAAAATGTATTGGCGTATAGCCTATCTGAATTATATTTATTAATCTGTTCTCTGCTGGGAATTTTTTTTTTGTCAATAAAGAGTTTGAGAGCTACATTCCTGTCAAATTTCAGCTCCCTACCCCGTATGACCACCACGTCCATACTTTTTTAAGGCTTTACGGCCTACTTTCTTAAGAAGTAAAACAGAGTTGAAATTACGCTATGGGTTATGTTAACAATTTGAAGCCGTATGCACACTTTAAATTAGATAAATTTGTAAACCTCCAATTATGGATTTGTTGCACTAGCAGTGGCGTAATTTTTACCACTGTCTGAGGATTTAATAGGTGAGTCGAGCCGGGTTGCCGTTTATATAACATCAACAATAGATGCTTGTTTGTAGTAAAACTAATAAATAGTACATACACTATGCGTTCAAATGTGATACCTTTTCAAAAAGGGTACATGATCAGTAGGATAGTAGAATTTTCACTCTCTGATTATGTTTGACGTGTGTTCCCATTAAAAAAAAATCAAAAATAATTTTAGAGTTGTGGAACTTTATTTTTGGTGTGTCCGGAAACTTGTACGTATGCAGTTCGCCGTATTACACTTCACCGTGAAATGTTGTATCGGAAATATACGGCCGTATATTAAAGACCGTCCAAGCTCTTTGGGTCGTATAGTAGTGACATAAAATTCATATCTAAATACGGTTCTTGTCGGTTTACACTTTACAGGAAGCCAGCCAGCAGCAAACAAATTTTGAAAATAGCCGATATACCAGATTATTTTTAGGTTAGGTTAGATTTTCATTCTTGAATTCGTGAATTTTGTCAAAATCAGCTATGAAAATTAAATTAATGTTCATATAATATTAGAGAAAGCTCACGGCGAACTGTGCCACGGTGAGATGTTTTACGTACAATTTACATGTTAAGTGGGTAAGTACCTATTTTTTTTAAAGTCACACTTTACATGATTAATATTAGTTATCACTAAATATACATTAAAATGTTTTTTTTCTTTTTAAAAATTATCGTAAAAACAAAACTGTCTTCATTCCGGATATTAATGTTTTTAAATATTAAAAATGTGATTGATTCGACCGTTTTTCTTCGGCTTTTTAGAAGTAGGCTAACTTGAAAACGCTCTGTACCTATGTTTAATAATAATTCATTTATGTCGGCGCTTTTCGTGGAAAAATAATTGGAATTTTGAGTGAACCTACAATATAAACCCGAAGGTGGCAACTTGCCCACTATTTTCGTTTTAATATTCTGAAATAATATGTCGATGACAACGGTGCTGTCTTTTGTAAATTATCAGATACCTAAGTGTAATTTTACACGACACCTTTTTAGTATATTTTATAATATTCTATATTAGTTTTAACACTACAACAGTTCATGATGCCCGATGATTGTAGTGTAGTGAAACAGTATTGTAATTAGTAATATATGTGAAACAATCACAAATAACCAGACTTTGAGAAAATCACATACATATCTATATTGTGAGTTGTGACCTCATCGGGATCGTACCCGGAGCCTCCGGATGAAAACCCAGCTCCTTACGTTTTTAGTGGTTTTCTCTATGGATTTTCTATTAAATTATTATCTATGGATTATCCCAAGCAACTTTAACGTACGCACACGTAGAAACTGTTAAAATTAATTGAAATTAGCATGAATAATGAATAATAATTTAAAATACTAATACATTAGAGTTGGCACTCTCCATGATTGAATTTATAGAGATAGTGATCACACAGAATATTCTGCGGAATAACGAAACCATAGACTAAATTTGTCACCGTGACAGCATGTGTCAGTACGCGACGTGCATCATAATTTATTTGAACCTACTACCTTCTTCAAAGGTCTTGCTGCTACGAAAATATGAGTTGCACTTTTTCTGCAAACTCTCGCCAATTCCCGCGGAACCCGGTTGGGAATCACGATAATAAGTAGAGAATATGGACCTCAACAGAAGGAACGTTATATTGACAGACCACTGTGTCCTTATTATATATCAAACATACATAAAAACGGCTTGTAGATTATAATATTGTCAGCGTGAGATTCGACCCACGGTTGCACCTCCAACACGATTACTCCAGCCGAGCTACAGTGGAGACATTCCGTACTCTGATATAAACTGACCCTAAATATCACCGTTTTACATTTTATGTACATTTATCTGTATCTAATAAGATTTAACGTAGGTATGAATTATAATATGTAAATAAAATTGTGAAGTTAATTCAGATCTTAATCCTGTAACAGCGGTTTGTCGTCAAAGAATTGAAAAACCGTGAGGTTTATGTAGGTAGCTAATCTGTCGGATCTGAATATTAACGAGCACCAGGAAGATGACTTTGAAAGGTTCTTCAAACATCCGGTGGAAATTTCCTTACTCGTTGACTTAATTTCTTTTATAAAATTGAAAAGTGTCTTCTTTGTGGAGCGTTTGTACCTAACTGACAAAGCGAAATGTGCTTAGCTTACTGCCGCATAGTCCGCTCGTTTAACGAGACTTGAATAAACATTAAGTGATGTATAATGTAGGCAAGGCCGTAGTCTAGTATGAGCAAAAGTAATTCTCTACATAGTACAATAGTTTATCCTAAGTAGGACTCTACTCATTATTAAATGATACAATCCGAGACCAAAGTAAATAATATGTTGGAAATAACAAAAATGCGATTGATTTAAATCGATCTTCGTTTTTAAATTAAAGTGAATGAAGTAATTACCTGTCCCAGCTATTAAAAACGATAACGCCCCTCGTCTATGAATTAATTATTGAATAACCAACAATTAACCAACGTTCCATCTTGTACCCCAATTGTTTATCGATGAATTTAAATTTACATACATTGTTGTATTCCTCACTTCTGAGATCGTCTTTCTTGAAAACCTCACCTCACTATATCCCTCCTGCAGACGCTCGCACCTGACAAATGGGTAAAATAATTAAATTAACGCGCAGTACTTGTGGATGCGACAGATCGCAACGACTCATGGATGAGTAGCCCACCAGTGGTCATAGCTGCAGGCCAGATTTTCGGCGCAAAAAATAATCGCTGAATGTATTTTTTTATCGTTTTTAATATTACCAATATTTTTCAAAATGCCCCCCCCCCATTCAATATTTCTGGTTGCGCGCTTGCTCTCTTGCGTTCCGTGCATTTCGCTTATCGATATCCAGTGACCTATAGCGTCCTTCGTATGGGCGTACCGTTGGTGGGGTTACCTATTCTGTTTCAACCCTCGATGAATCCGTTGATCATGAGTTTATTCAAATTGTCATCATCCCTTCTGACTAAGTGGCCAAAGAACCTCAAAACTCATTGTGGACATATTTCGAAGTGCCGGTCCTGATTGATGATTGATTTGAAAGACGAAGTTATAATTGGGAAAGTTTTTATCCGCTCCTGTAATACATTGAAAATTAACTTGGTCTATTAATGGCATTTTTCCGAAATTCAATACATGTATTTTGATTTGAAACCTGACTGACAGAAGGAGTAGGGATTATTTAATTGGCCATCCTTTTAGCAGCAATGTAATGTTGTCACGTTTTATTTTCTCACCAGTTAAGGCCATTGCACCCCTTTGATTTCTGAGCCTTCTGACAATGTAGTTCTAGTGGGGTACTCGACATCTCATTAGGGATGTTATCGAGCGTGTGCAGTGACCTGTCGCCGCCTCATACCGAGCGCCACTATCCCATGAATCGTCATGTCGGTGCACAAAGCCGATATAAATTATGTGATAAATGTGACGAGCATGCTGTGATCTTTAATCACAGGCGACATCTCTGGGCATAAAATTGCTTTTTATTTATTATACAATTTAATACTCTTCTAGGCGACACGTCATTGGTTGTTTTAATAATATAATCCCCGTGCTTAAGTAGATAGGTACCTAAGTAAAATTAATCTTCTAAGAGATTTGTCGTATTATATTAATTCATAATATTATTGATGTGTGCATCGTTAGTATGATCGATTATTGTTTAATTAGTTTGTTATTTAACGAGTGAATCCAAATAAATGTAATGTTTAGCATCTAATATCAATTATCATATATTTTGATTATAAATAATATATAAGTATATTTTATCAAATGTCACGTTTATGAAGTAATTGTGTAATTCAAAATTGAATCCTTATCTAATTGCCATCCTTAACTTTATAATAGTTCGTCAACATACAATGCGTATTTACGAAGTAATTAAAATAAAAGTATATTTTTGTGAATAACTTATTCTGGGATAGTAGTCGTATCCATCGATTCAATGAGCAAATCTATATCTTAGCTTACACCAGCAACTCTGAAAGTAGGGGCAAATAGTTGAAATAAACTGTTTCACCGTCTTTCGGCAAAAATCGTATAGTGCAGAATAGTAATGAGAAATGACATGCAAACGTAATATTGTCATTTCGCGGCAGGTAGAGGTATGTTTGTCTCATTAGTAGTGTCGAATTGATTTTGTCTCGCGAGTTGTTGTGTGGCGGTCACGTGGCGTCACGCCGCACTGGCCTTGCGACATGGCCGCTTGCCAGTGGCATGATGCACCACATTGCACCCGTCAAATTATGCAAGGCGTGCCAGCGAAATGCGAACGCTCAATTGACAGGAAATCTGATAAAATCTACAGTGAGTTTGCGCTTACTTTGCGAATCTTGCCGGGGGTGGTCGACGTTACATATGAATACGTGTGTTAAATAAGGCTCTAAGTACCAAAAAGTAGTATTGCCTGTAGTTACAAAATACCGAGTCATTGCAGTAAAATTTCATGAAGCAGACCTTTTGAAAAATGTAGTTTTATATTATATAGTATGAAGCAATCATGGCAGCTTCTATAATTTTAGGTATTAAGAACTCGCAAGTATCAACACACCATCGTCAGCTATTTTATATCGAATGCCGTTGACCACTGCAGTGCTACTTACACCATTATAAATAAAACACGTCAACGGACTTACAACGTCGACAGGTTTAATTATTTTGCTGTATTTTTTGACTTGCTTGAGGCACTTAGACTATAGTTGAAGTTATTGGCGTTGGTATGTAGAACATTTTTCTATAAAAATGTCAGTTTTTATTTTTTTGGTACTTAGCGCCTTAATTAATACACGTATTCATATTATGTAGCATCATTCTTTTTCAAAAAGTGCGTGATGTAACAGAAATTTGCGTGTCTTAATTGGCTGACAGTCATATATCAGGAGCGATGGTTCACCCCAAACGTACTTGTTTGGCAGTGTAAAGGAATATTGAGGTATTCTGACATAAATATTCTTTAATTAGCTAATGCATCAACCTGTTAATGTTGCCAACCGTACAAGTGTCATAGACACAGAACAATCCAATGTTTTTGACCAACAATATTTAAATATAATAATATAACAATAATATGTAGTATGCACAATGACATGGCCAGGTCCTGGCGCTTTACCATTCGGCTATAGGCGTAATCAAGCAGAGAGAGAAAACTAAGGTACTGTTCGGTTAAAGCGGATACAGCGGAAAACGCATTTTGAAAATAGCCAATAAACTGGATTATTTGTTAGTTTGGGTTAGTTTAGGTTGGGTTAGGTTTGGTTAGGTTAACCTAACAAATAATCCAATTTATCGGCTATTTTCAAAATGCGTTTTCCGCTGTATCCGCTTTAACCGAACAGTACCAAAACTAAATATGTATACAAGCCCGGAATGAAACCAAACCATGTGTAGTAATTGCTCGTATGCTTTGTATGAAATTTTCATGAATACTGTATATGTTTTTCTATAAAACGAATAGGTTTTGAAGGGAATATGTTAAAGGTAAAATTTTGTATAAATATGTAGTAGGAGTACCACATTCCTTTCATCCCTGATGCTATAATATGACGTGGGTATTTTCTTTCTTTCATTTCAGACAAGAAAGAGACAGGAATAAATGTCAAATGTTCAAATGTATTTTTTATTCGATACACGTTTGTTTCAGGGAAAATAGCCCTTATCTTAAACGACTTTCTTTGGTTTCACTGATTCACGTTAGTTTTTCCTAAACAAAACATTTTCATGATAATTTCAATTTGTAGGTATTAGAAATTACCTTTCATAGCAACAGTCAACAATTATTAGTAGAGTCTTGTTGATAATAAAAACATATATTCTCTAATAATAATATATATATTGTATTACACACATTGCCCAGAGATAGACAAGATTTTTTTTATTTATTTCTCTCGTCATATCTCATCTGAGACAATAAGTAATTATTGATTTATAGGTTCTTCCAACAATAGTTTGATAACTTGTAGGATCAGTTCGACGCACTCTGAAGGGTGGGCAATAATTTATCTTATTTGAACTTAGATACGATTGATTAATTCATCATTACCGGCGATTAAATAAAATAAGAGAATTCCTTTCTTGTTTGACTAGTTTGTTTTATTAAATTCTATGCTCTAAAATTTCGCGACGAAAAATAGCCAACCCAATATGTTAATATTGCTGAAAAACGTTTATTATAAACTCTAAACTCACCTGTTTGATAAATAAAATGAACCCACATACTATAATCTCGTGCTTAGAGTTTTCTATTCTCACCTCTATTCCCATTTTAGAATTCTAATTGATGACAGATTAACGACCGGATTTCGCCCTTCCGTTACATGCATTATATGTAGGTACAACCAATCTTTAGTCTTTTTCGGGTCAATTCTCATCAATTAGAATTTGAATTCAATTCGTAATTTTATAAAATGAAAATAATTGGCTCCTACTCGCTCCACGTTACGGCCATACCTATCTCCAATATTTCTTCATTTTGTGTTAAGTACTTTCTTTAAATATTGATAATTCGTTTGGCTTAAGGCAACTTCTTGTTTCTAATCCATGGGTCACGACGTGATATGTAGGTCAACAACTATTCTTAAATTCACTTGAAAAGTAATATTTTCGTGTATTTTACAACGTTTTTCTTAGCTCGTATTCTTATTTGTCCGGTACAAATCTTGCAATCGGTTTTTAACTAACTTCCCGACTAGCTAGACATTTGAAACTTTTAGAATATATCGGAACACGATGACAATGCATTTTTTTAATACTTTTAACCATCTTTAAGTAGAATTGAATTCATTTTCAGTTAATTCTTTTTTGTATGAAAAGTTATTTCGACACCATTATTGGTTGCTAAGCGGATGGTCATAGCAACTAAATTATTAATATATACGTGCGTTACTATTGAAATCAATATGAATGTCAAAATGACATTTCAGTATTATTTCTATCAAGTACAATTTTTTTTAATCGTTTAAGCTTGTCAAGTTTATATGATTCAACAGAAAATTTAAAAACGTTGTACTTATATAAAAAGTTCTTTTTATCTTGTAATTATTTCTTGTAAATTTGCTCAACGTATACTGTACGAGTTGAAATCATGCAAGTGACTTTTCCTTATCATCCTGTATTCTGGGGATGTCTCATATAAGTAACAAAAAACTTTGTTTCCATATCATTGGTAAGAAAATATGATTATCTTTAGAGTGGTCTCTGCAATGAATCAAAGAATGGAACCTTATTAGGCTTATGGGTAGTCCATTGACTATAATAATAGTTATTACACATTTGAATTATTATAGCCAATAGCTTCCCAGTCTAGTAGAAGTGGTATTGGATATAATAAATTATTAAACTATTGTAAAATTTAATCTGTACTTTGATCCATGTATCGTTCCACATGACGTATGGCGACTTTTTTGTGTAGGTCATATTGTCTCAAGAATGTGTGACTCCAGGGAACTCTCAAATAATGGGAACTGAAATAGGTATATAACGGGTAAGGCGATAGCAGGTAACCGACTCGAGTAAGGAAGAATCCGGGTTAAACTTACACAAGTGTCAATAATACGTTTTTCGTCGAATACTAAAAACTGCTCTCGGTTTATGCATTTACGCTCATTTAATGTTGGTGTATTACACACACCATTGCACGTGCATAATGCGTGCTTCATTTTCGTAGGACACTCACACATTCAAAATCCTGCTTCACCATGCGGCGTATTGAATATGGCATATCATTATTATATTATTTATTATCTGTTCTGTGTGTGACTCCCATTCACCGAGGTGGTTCCTCTTCAATATACCGAATAGGGCTGGGAAATAAACTGTGTTGGTTGTGTAAAAGAGTCAAAACGTCCCCGTGGCTTCGCCAATGGATCTTACGGCAAACATGAGTTAGTGGAAAAGTTTCATGAAGGTGGCCAAGACCTAGATCAGGTTTTAGTGGCGATCCAGTAAAATAGAATACTAAAGAGTACCCGAATGATATTTCGATTAAGCAAATTAAAAAATATATCAACGGTCGTACCTACTGTAATAGCACATGCCGCATGTTGTTACTGATTGTATAATTTTGTATTGAATATTGATAGATCGTCATTGTTTTGTTATTGCATTGCTGCGTGTGCTGTCATTTTCATGTAGGTACTATACCAGTGGCTTTCAAACTTTTTCGTTTTATGGCGCCCTTAGTATCCAAAGATTTATGATGTGTGAGCCTGTCAATCACCACACAGCTATCTTAGGCATTTTAGATTAGATATTTTTTTTTGTTATGGCTGTCATCTGTCACCATAAACAGCTTGGCATACGCGAGTCGTTACAAATGGATTAAGAATTCGCCACTTCCAAAGACATTCACCCTTTATTGATTTAAAACTCAAAACAGTCCCACACGTAATTTTTGTGATAAGGGAAGAGCAGTGTGATTAGATGAAATGGTTTATCCTTTACTGATGCAAAACAGTCCCACACGTAATCTCTGTGATAAGGGAAGAGCAGTGCGCTGCGATCAAATTGGTTTATCACCTACATAAAACAGGCATCGTAGGATATTACGATTCTACAATTCTGATCGTGCATTAGCGCGTTGAATTGAGATTTTCTGGCATTATCAAAATATCAATATTCTGTCATGAGCGCTGAGACGTACATTTTGAAAACCTCTGATGTATTTATATTATCAATCATTGCATTCGTGACGGACCGATTTTGAATTTATATCGGCGAATTATTTAAATTTTGTTGCGTATGTTATTAAATTTTATAATCGATAAAACTGTGCTGAATTGTGTATTTATTATGTTTTTTTTTAAATGCCGTATAAAATTGAGTTAAATCGGTCAATATAACATATTAAATACATATATTATATTCTAAGTAGGTAAATAATATTACATGAATTGCCTATTTATAGTTTGATATAGATTATTGTTGTGGCTTTATTTTCTTGAAGTTATAATGAATTAATAAATTATGTTGGAAATAACCGTTGGTTTATTTTTTTCATATCATGTTTCAATTGAACTTTATTTTAAACTTTAAGATTTTATAGATTCATTGAGATATGAAATCTGCAGAGGTTTTTAAAGCCATGTCCAACGTAATATCAAAAGTTTTCGGCGGAATATTGAAAAAATGCAAGCGATTATTATATTTTTTTCATACATACTATATCCATATCCTAATAGGTAATATTGAAGTATAAGTATATTATGAAACTCGTTATTTTGTTGATTCGCTTCAAATTCAAATAGGTGACATTAATTATTGCAGTTTACAAGGACCACGATATTTTTAAACGTCTCGGTGACGCTGGACCATGAATACTTACAGTACGTAGATACAATTATGTTGCATTTTCTCATGCGTAATAATGGATGTGAATAAAATAGCAAATTACAACTTAAAAACATTAATATTAATACTATCGACCGAAGGTACTTGATTACAAAACTTAAATCAATTAGAATTTAAAAAATGTTACATTCGTACGTTTGCGTCGCAGGGGGATGCAGATAATTTCGCTAATAATGGACGCCCGTTATGTATTTATTTTCATAGAAATAACAAAAAAATAAATAAACACATTTAATTATTATAATAACTTACCGCTCAATTAAGATTAAATCGTCAGCATGTTTAATATTAATTAATACCTGATTAACGGCAATCTGAGTGACGTAAACGTTACTGAGAATATGAGCTGGCGCAAGTTGTTCTGCTTATTATTTTAGAACCTATCCTGCCTTCCATGTTATATTTAAATTGTACCTATATCTTCTGTTATGTAATATAGTAATAATTATATGGTATTATCTATGGTGTTAGTTTAGTCTTCATATTTTTGTACTAGGTTCTATTATAATCCTTGGTTTGAAGAAAATGATAAGAGATAAGAATAGATAGAAGTCTTAGTATTGTATTTTATTATAACAAAACTACATAATATTGATTCTTACGATAGCTATATTAGCCCATGGACTCTTCTTGATTTCGCACAGTTTAGAGAAGGAATGGATATCGCTTTAAGGGCGGACGTGCTCAGCGTGGGTCAAAATGGAGCTTTTATTCTATTTTCAAAGCATGATCCTGGACATACCTTAAACGTTGTAGATAATCTATTTATATAATTTTGAAGCCTTATTATCCGTTATATTTATTTTAAACATTTGATGACTGCATAAAGTATTTTTATTACATAAAATAGTATTCTTTTAAACCTTTTGCTCTAATGTTTTAGAATATAGTCATATTTCAGTACATAAATGTGCAGTGGTGTTAAGATTTTTTACATTTATTAATTTTTAAACGCATTTATAAGACCATCAGTATAATTTATATCGACATTATTATAGTGAAATATTTACGATAAAAAAATATATGGATAATCTCTGTGATCCCAAATTTGACAAGAATTGGGCATTTTATTATTCAAAAAATGGGCAAGATTAACATATTTGAAGATAATTCTAAATATACTAATTATAAGCTATGTCTTTGACCATTCAAGTGTGATAAACATCCTACGAATAATGATTGCTTTATAATAATTATTGACCTAAGAATAAGGTAGTGCTTTTTTGAAATGCGCCATTTCTTATGGCATTCCCCAGTGGTTAAGCTACAACATACGGCCGTATCCATAAATTGACAAACTATAATTGAAGTAGGGAGTAAAATGAATATTAACGCGCGTGTTTGAACATGTACCTAACCGAATTTTTTTAACGGTATGTCCGTCCCCCCTTAAGAGGACAATATTTTTTACATCTTAATAAACAAATACACCCATGTCATAATTTGAAGAAAAGAAAATGTAGGTATTTAAGTATATTAATCAGCCAATTACAGTACCCATATACACTTGAAATGCGATCCTTGTTGCGCATAGCATGATAGATAGATACACTATTATATAGTTATGTTCTACCCAAGCATACCGTTAGAGATACATCAATTACTTTAAGTCAGTTCTTTTTCGAGAATACGTTTTATTGTATCTGAAAAGTCTCAAATATAAAAAAAATCTTCTGGGCGGATAGCGTATTGCGATCGGTGGAAAAGCTACAAGCCGTCTGACAGTCGGTGTTATGTAGCCACTAGCCGTGAAGTGGGAAAGTCCGCAGAGATCAACCAACACCTGTCTGTTAACACGCTAATTCCCGGCGCGGCCGTGACTTTGAAAGCGGAGTTTTTTTTTTTTGCGTAGGCCCTGCATAATCGCGTGGATAATAATCCTCGAGGTCGCCCCGAACGGTGAATCGATATCGACAGTCTTTTAAACTAATCCAAATGTGTGGCGAATAATATGTATAGAGTTATACTTTTATTAATACTCGTGCTATACATTGTCTATATATTGTGCTATACCCAGTGCACCCCATCAGTGACGTCCCGTGGGGGTAGGCAGATTGAGCGTCGCTTGGGGGCGGCAGATACTCGAAGGGCGGCAAATCGAGGAGAATCATTTGGTATTATATAGAAATAGCTACCTAAACTTAGTTATATTATAACCAGAGCTTTGGAGATGTTTTGTTCCGGATGCTTTTTTTTATTATTATCCAGTCGGTATTCGCAGCGATTTTAGTATGATGTCACCACGCTCCGCTAGAGATTGTTTTATTTTATTTTTGACTGCTCGGTTTCGTATACAAATGCTAATAAACTTGGCGCCTATACACATTATGAATATTTTTATAAATGTAAAACATCACAAACGAATAATAAATCAGTCATAATAATATAATGTCATTTACTCAGATTAAAGAGTTCCTTTCATAACAGTGGTAGGTATACTGCGCAAAAACCAATAATTACGTCGCGCCATAGTTATTAAAAGAAAATAATATTATATATTATATCAACGTTGGTAACGAAACAAGGAGAATTTATGGTAGAGATTTATAGGTAGGTAGGTACATACCGTATTTTTTAATTTATCCAAATATTTTTGCCAGTCATTCGCGAGATTTAAAAGTTGCCGGATGTACCTATTGCAAATAGATACCTATTCATTCACAATGATTATTAATCCTTATTGACATTTGACATAATCAATTAGTATTCGTGCATATAATAGGTATTTACGTTAAGTACCAGCTAATTGTAATAAAAATGTACACTAGTAGGTATCTACCTAGATTATATCATATTTATCGTGCTGTGAATACAATACTGTGCAATACCTTCTTTTTAGTCGTTTTTTTTGTAAACATATTTTTTGCTGATAATAGTGTGGATTTGTAGTTTATTTCAATCATCAACGGTTGAATGTTGAGACCATTAATTAATAGTGTATTTATGATTAAATTTAGGTTTATATTAAAAAAATAATGAGGAAAATTATTTTGTTTACATGTTGTAGGGTACAATAATAGCATAGAAAAAATGGTGTGAAAATAATACATCTGCGTAGGTATTACTAAATGATACAAACCAAATGTGTCAGACATATTAACCAAATGGCATCTCAGACTCTGGTGATTTGGGTAAGTGTCTAACTAATATTATATTTATTCGCTTATTTATTTATTGATATCTAAATTTAATTTTGTATGTTTCAGCTTAGTGGTAGGTGTATATTTTATTAGTAATGTATCCAAACCATGGCCCCCACAAAGGGGGGGCTGACAGGGCTCTAACCTAGGGCTCGGGCTCGATAAGTGAGATAAACACTTATCACAAATTTGCTCTAATAGCAAAAAATTCGCCTGCGGCGCTATTTTCCTTCAATAATGATATTATTTAAATTTATGTGGTTACACAATACAATTTATAATTGTGTAGCGATACTCAAAAACTCCACAATTCAAGTGTATGTATTAAAATATACAAAAAACACTAAATATACACATCAATTTTAACGCGTACACCATTTGGAAAACATTACTGTAGAGCGTCACACTGCTTTTATCCTTAGCGATAGGTAGGGGGGGGCAAAGATCCTAACATGGGGCCCGCTTCAGGATGAGGAGGCCATGCTTCATACAACACATTTCTTAGATATTGGAGTAATGAAAGGATGATAAAAAAATGGGGCGGCATTTTGACGCTGCCTAGGGGCGGCATTTTGTCTAGGGACGTCACTGCCCCATATATTGTGCTGAACGATCCTTAGAATATTACTTCAATATACCGTGTTCCGGTCTGATCTTATCAATGAATTCCTTATCAGCTAATCACGGATATTTTTTAGATATACTATTCACATTCATCCAGTTCCTCTGTGTCTTCTTTCTTCCAGAATTAAATGAAGCAGGCACCTCTCACCTCTTGGCAACAGCTCTGAACGCCATCTTTTTGCATATTTTACGTTTCGTCACTGTGTACGTTTGCTATTTTTTTTAACGGCTCTACAATCCAATGTGGATTTGGGGCCCCTAGATTTTTATTTTACGAAAAGTTGATATTATACACTTGCTCAACCTATTAGGTCACTGCTCTTCGTCCAAACACGCATTGAAAAACAACACGTGAATTCGCTGTCATTATAAGCCGACACGTTACTAATCGGCCATCGCCGGCGTTTTTTTTTTTATAGAAGCGCGTATTTTTTATGATTGTTCATTTAAATATTGTAGATAATTAATGCTCGTAAACTAGTTTCAGGGTTTAAATTGGCAGTATTTGCACATTTAGTAGCTTATGGAATTATAATATTATGAATCTAAATTCAAATACTTACGATGTTTGACAGATGCGGGCGATAACACTGTGAAATTTCCTACAAATAAATGTTGCTATGCGAAATGACTTGTAGCTAATTAATTACTAGTATTGTTCACCTTCATATTTAGACTATAATATAGATAGGGGTTTCTTAAAGGTGAGTGATTTGGATACCGCGACGAAATTATGTCATATTTCGTAATAAAATAAAATTATCTTTTTATATTAAAACTGTCTACTTTAATGGGAGTTAAATACTTAATTATAAGTTTTCTGTATCTTTTCCTGAAATGCATTCACGTCAAACTATGTCCGGAGCATCCCATATGCTAATAGCGTTATGTCTTATAATGTAAACGTAGGCCAGTGCTCCCCAACCGTTTTCATTTCGAACACAACAACAACAATTTACACTTCGAACATAATATTATTATATTCAATTTCTTTGATTAAATAAAATCAATTTTTACACACTCAACATAGTTTCCGTATTTCACGTGAAAAAATAACCTAATAGGTACATTTCATTGTAGGTAGTCATCGAAAACACAATTGTGAATTTGCAAACCCAGGATTTGAACTCGAGACCTACGACTATATAAGCCGATAGGTTATCGCCCGGCAATCGCAAGCACTATATTAATAGTAGGTATACTATAATATTACATAAAAACCATGAAAATTGCATATCGGCAGACTTGTTATGTTACAATTTAATAGTACTTTAATAATACATACTAATATTTAGGCTATTTTAGAAGTAAAGATAACGTAATATAAATTAAGGATATTTTGTTTATTGAGCCGTTTATAATATTTGCGGATGTAATTAATATGTAATCATTTATTTTAATAGTTTCTTTTATACATGTTTCAATAGGTACTACTTGTAATTCCTGGGCAATACATTTTATGTTGATATTTTTGAATTTTTGATAGTGGCTGTCGACGAAAAAGATTTCTTTCCTGTACTCAATACTACGAGGGTGGGTCAATAAGTCCTTAGAAAAGCCGACAGGTGGCGCGACTAGTACTGTAAGCGGTTTGTTTTCATGCAGCGGCACTACCGATTCAGTATGCTGCGAAGTTTCAATCAGATTGGTCGGGTTGTTGTTTTTTATTTTCGTACATTTAAAAAAAAAATTTGCTTGTTTACAAAAATGGAGAAAATTGAGTTTAGAGCTGTTATTAAACATTTTAATATAAAAGGGTTAACAGCAAAGGAAATAAAAAATGAGTTGGATTTAGTTCACGGCATATCTGCTCCTTCACTTGCAACTATTTATAACTGGTTAAATGAATTTAAACGTGGTCGTACATCAACAAAGGATGAACCACGCTCAGGACGTCCTGTAGAGGTGACTACACCAGAAATGATCAATAAAATCCACGATATGGTGTTAAGTGACCGAAGATTAAAGTTGAGTGAGATAATTGAGGTTACAGGGATCTCAAAAGGTAGCGTCATTTCTATTTTACATGACAAATTGGGCATGAAAAAAATTTCTGCAAGATGGGTGCCGCGTTTGCTCACAGTCGACAATAAACGCAATAGGGTGGTGGCCTCTAAAGCCCTGTTGTCGCTCATGCAACGCAATCCGGATGAATTTTTTCGTCGCTTTGTGACTGTAGATGAAACATGGATACACCACTATACTCCCGAGACGAAAGAACAGTCAAAGCAGTGGATTGCGAAAGGCGAACCATGTCCAAAGAAGGCGAAAACCGTAAAATCAGCTGGTAAGGTTATGGCTACTGTATTTTGGGATGCACGTGGAATTATTTTCGTTGACTATTTGGAAAAAGGAAAAACAATAACAGGGGATTATTATGCATCTTTATTGGACCAGCTAAAAAACAAAATTGAAGAAAAATGGCCTCATTTAAACAGGAAAAAAATCCTCTTTCATCAGGACAATGCACGTGTTCACACATGTTTACGATCAATGGCTAAAATTGAAGAATTGAAGTTCGAATTGGTCGACCACCCACCGTATTCGCCAGATTTAGCCCCCAGTGACTTTTTCCTTTTCCCAAACTTAAAAAAATGGCTAAGTGGACAACGTTTTTTTTCAAATGAAGAAGTCATCGATCGGACAAATGCTTATTTTGAGGACCTTCCGAAAACTTATTTTTCTGACGGTTTAAAAAAAATTGAGAAACGTCTAACCAAGTGTATTGAGCTCCAAGGAGATTATGTTGAGAAATAAAAAAAAAATACAAAAATAAAAACTGTTTTAATGCTTTTTTCTAAGGAATTATTGACCCACCCTCGTACCTTGAATTGAGACACATTGGTGTATCGCGGCATATCGTTTGAGAAACTCTGAACAGCTCTTGGATTATAAATGTGCATACAATAGCATACATCCATGAGAAATCAATCGCAATGTACCTGGAATCACTTTATTTCTCATGTACAATTGAATGCAAGCGACAACATTTTGTGATGATCTGTTATTCCAACCGCGTGGATCCGTTGAAATATTACGATAAAAGAAAACATAACATTCTGGTAAATGTAAACAGAAACCTTATAGCGGCCGTCGCTTACTGGAATGTGGAGAGAAAAGCGTACCTTTTGTTTATTTCCATTCACAATGAAATTTTCAAACTTCATCTGTGGCCTTAAAATCCAATGAAAATATTTAGTTTTCCAGTCGCATAGAGACAGAAATAAATCCCGTTTGACATTGTCCACTTGCCGGATTTATTAATTGAAAATATTTCAAGTGTGATTGAATTGGATATTATTTTTGGACGAATTCAGAAGCCGTTTGGCGAATTCTGACCGAGTAAGCAAGTATCTAGGTACTTGAATTTTCATGAGCAAAAAATAACACGTAGTGTATAAATAAATACTTCGTTATGTCTTTCAAGTAGGTATGCATTAACCAGTATCTTTTTACAGCCAATTTAAGTGAATTCCAGAACATACAGAATAACCTATGAGTGTTTTAGGTGACCTCGGTCGTCCTATTATCAGTTATTACGAGTTTGATCAATAATTATGAATATTATGATTTATGATACTCGTGGTTGAATAATTTTAATTCGACATCTGTTTGAGTGTTACATTATAAGATCCTTTGAAGCGATCAGAAAATGTATGATGTAATAAAATTGAGTAACTTTTCAATGATGTTCAATATCAAAGTTATTGTTTATTTACACATCATGAAAACTCTGGATATTATCGTTTTTGACAGTAACATAATAATAATGTTAAATCATAATTTATAACCATACGTAACTTACATCTACGAGCATGTTGTGTACCTATAGTTATTTTATAAATATCACAAATGCTTAGTTTTGGATTAAAATTTTGCTGTCGTATCCAGCAATCTAGTTAGATAATATGGTTAAGTATACGTAAACTGTACGTATGTATTACATTTCGCCGTATGATAGTTCAACGGAGCTTTCCTACCGGAAAAGGATGGCAGTATAACATTCAGATCAAAAAAGTGACGCTTTGTTAGTGGTGTATTAATAAATTGCAGACAGTAATTTTCCATTTTATTAAATTCAATAAGAACATTAATTTGTATAAGATATCTGATAATAACGCTGTCATTATTATCAGATATTTGATAGGTACGAATTGATTCTGACGACCACCTCTTTGCTAACCCACCTTTGATTCATTCGAATTTTATATAAATATATACGATATGAATGTATTTCTAATTTACTTATGTACATATTTTCTTCTATCTTTCCCTTGTATTCCGGTGGATTGTATTTATTTTGTTTTTTTGTATATGTATATTTATTTATTATGTAAGTATTTTATTTGGGCATGAATTTGATCTCAATGCTATGCGGCCATCGGTTTCAGATGCAACATCTCACGGTGAACTGGTGTGAAAAACATACCCATTAGAAAAAAAAACTTGAAAAAATATTGTGACCGATAGGACTCGAACCTGCATCCATCGGATTCCGGCCAATACGATTTACCTATTTAGCCATCTCCACCTCTACCTATTTAATATGTAATTAACTGATAGGCTTCTCAAATTTCGCTTATATTGGCGACTGGTTTTTGTAGTTTGTCGAGGTATTTAAATGGATTCCTAACCAACGTCAGGAACTCTCAAAATTTAAGTATTTACATACTTCCGACTACTATTATTAAATCGAAAATTTTAGTGTAGCCCTCAAGTGTGTAGAAGATACGGACTCCTGCTTTAAAGTATCGGAGTACAAAAATGTTTAATCGCGTTTCTTTCCTAGGCGTAATATATCGATGATCGTTAACAGTAATCAAGAGTTGTAACTACATAATAATTAATTTAATTTAACTATCAAATTATATTATTTACTAGCACATAGTAATATACTGCGGTCCGTTAAATATTTACATTATTTTGGCTCACATCTGTTTCGTATCGTCTTGTTATAGGCACATTCTATGACTATAATCAAAGACGTTGAAGGAAACCTTATTGTATTGCATTGTTCCAAAACCCGCGGCCCGCGATGTCAACTATTGCAATATTGTCACCGTCGATAACATTTCTAGTACATATATCTAAAGTTGGGAATTTCCCGAGTAAATTTCAATCTGTAACCTGTAAAAATCCTAAAATCAGTGTAAAAACAGACAAATTCCAAAAAAATATGATTTTATTTATTTATGTAAGAAGACAAAGAATATAGAAGTAGGAAAACATAAATAATTCAAAACATTACTTATTAAAATGGGATTTCAAAAAAAACGGACTGTCAATCGCTGCGTCTGACAATCGCGTACGCTTTGGAGACAAAAAATTCCCTGATGTTGCCAAAATTACGCTCATTTTGAGTCGACGTTGGCTTAATTGTGTTAAATGCCCCGACCAGTCTTTGAACGTTTTGTGTTTTCTGTCCACTTTATTCATATAGAAAATCTTTTTTTTTTCAATTTATATTAATTGATAATTAATTGATTTCCCGAAATGTTAAAAATTTCAATTCTCGCGATTCGGGATAGAAAATCTCGAAAATTTCTCGGGAATTTCCGTCGGGAAATTCCCGAAACCCAACTCTACATATATCATAATTATTACCTAGTAGTGGCGGAGGGTGGAGGTAGACCACAGAACAGATTAATAAATATAATTCAGATAGGCTATGCTCCAATACACTACATTTTGAAGCAAGGTTTTGAATGTGTGAGTATCCTACGATAATGAATTCACCAATTTTGAATGAGCGTCAGTGCATAAACCAAGAGCAGTTGTCAAAACGAAGGACAAGCCTAAAATGACGTATTCTTGAGATGTGTTTAAGTTTATCCCATATTCTTCGACACTTGATATCTGTTGCTTGTTACTCCACACCCGTTAGGAATTTCAGTTTCCATTAATGCTGTGTTACCTGAGGTAGACTGTGAAGATCCCACGTAAATTGTGCACACTAAACTTTGTCAGACATACTTATTTGTTTCCATTGAACTAATAATACAGATTGCGAGTAGTGTTGGTTAGCTTTTAATTTTTAATTAAACCCTGCTTAAAACAAACAATAATTACAAGATAAAAAGAACTTTTTTATATATAGGTACGAGGGTGGGTCAATAATTCCTTAGAAAAAAGCATTAAAACAGTTTTTATTTTTGTATTTTTTTTTTATTTCTCAACATAATCACCCTGGAGCTCAATACACTTGGTTAGACGTTTCTCAATTTTTTTAAACCGTCAGAAAAATAAGTTTTCGGAAGGTCCTCAAAATAAGCATTTGTCCGATCGATGACTTCTTCATTTGAAAAAAAAACGTTGTCCACTTAGCCATTTTTTTAAGTTTGGGAAAAGGAAAAAGTCACTGGGGGCTAAATCTGGCGAATACGGTGGGTGGTCGACCAATTCGAACTTCAATTCTTCAATTTCAGCCATTGATCGTAAACATGTGTGAACACGGGCATTGTCCTGATGAAAGAGGATTTTTTTCCTGTTTAAATGAGGCCGTTTTTCTTCAATTTTGTTTTTTAGCTGGTCCAATAAAGATGCATAATAATCCCCTGTTATTGTTTTTCCTTTTTCCAAATAGTCAACGAAAATAATTCCACGTGCATCCCAAAATACAGTAGCCATAACCTTACCAGCTGATTTTACGGTTTTCGCCTTCTTTGGACATGGTTCGCCTTTCGCAATCCACTGCTTTGACTGTTTTTTCGTCTCGGGAGTATAGTGGTGTATCCATGTTTCATCTACAGTCACAAAGCGACGAAAAAATTCATCCAGATTCCGTTGCATGAGCGACAACAGGGCTTTAGAGGCCACCACCCTATTGCGTTTATTGTCGACTGTGAGCAAACGCGGCACCCATCTTGCAGAAATTTTTTTCATGCCCAATTTGTCATGTAAAATAGAAATGACGCTACCTTTTGAGATCCCTGTAACCTCAATTATCTCACACAACTTTAATCTTCGGTCACTTAACACCATATCGTGGATTTTATTGATCATTTCTGGTGTAGTCACCTCTACAGGACGTCCTGAGCGTGGTTCATCCTTTGTTGATGTACGACCACGTTTAAATTCATTTAACCAGTTATAAATAGTTGCAAGTGAAGGAGCAGATATGCCGTGAACTAAATCCAACTCATTTTTTATTTCCTTTGCTGTTAACCCTTTTATATTAAAATGTTTAATAACAGCTCTAAACTCAATTTTCTCCATTTTCCATTTTTCCATTTTCCACAAGCAAATTTTTTTTTTAAATGTACGAGAAACACACAACAACCCGACCAATCTGATTGAAACTTCGCAGCATACTGAATCGGTAGTGCCGCTGCATGAAAACAAACCGCTTACAGTACTAGTCGCGCCACCTGTCGGCTTTTCTAAGGACTTATTGACCCACCCTCGTATATAACGTTTTTAAATTTTCTGTTGAACCATATAAACTTGACTTGACTAGCTTAAACGATCAAAAAAATTTGTACTTGACATGTCATATTGATTTCCATAGTAACGCACGTATATATTAATAATTTAGTTACTAGGACCCCAAACCCCTAGCAACCAAAAATGGTGTCGAAATAACTTTTCATACAAAACAGAATTAACTGAAAATGAATTCAATTCTACGTAAAGATGGCTAAAAGTATTAAAAAATGCATTGGCGTCGTGTTCTGATATATTCTAAAAGTTTCAAATGTCTAGCTAGTCGGGAAGTTAGTTAAAAATGGATTGCAAGATTTGTACCGGACAAAGAACCACCGGACAAATAAGAATACGAGCTAAGAAAAACGTTTTAAAAATGAATATTTTATAAATCGAAGAATATTTATTTATCTATTGTGGTTTGATTTGAGCAGGGTTTAACCTAATTTTAAAAACTATCTGCAATTTGTATTCTTAGTCCAATGAAGACAAATACGAGGGTGGGTCAATAATTCCTTAGAAAAAAGCATTAAAACAGTTTTTATTTTTGTATTTTTTTTTTATTTCTCAACATAATCTCCTTGGAGCTCAATACACTTGGTTAGACGTTTCTCAATTTTTTTTAAACCGTCAGAAAAATAAGTTTTCGGAAGGTCCTCAAAATAAGCATTTGTCCGATCGATGACTTCTTCATTTGAAAAAAAACGTTGTCCACTTAGCCATTTTTTTAAGTTTGGGAAAAGGAAAAAGTCACTGGGGGCTAAATCTGGCGAATACGGTGGGTGGTCGACCAATTCGAACTTCAATTCTTCAATTTTAGCCATTGATAGTAAACATGTGTGAACACGGGCACTGTCCTGATGAAAGAGGATTTTTTCCTGTTTAAATGAGGCCGTTTTTCTTCAATTTTGTTTTTTAGCTGGTCCAATAAAGATGCATAATAATCCCCTGTTATTGTTTTTCCTTTTTCCAAATAGTCAACGAAAATAATTCCACGTGCATCCCAAAATACAGTAGCCATAACCTTACCAGCTGATTTTACGGTTTTCGCCTTCTTTGGACATGGTTCGCCTTTCGCAATCCACTGCTTTGACTGTTCTTTCGGGAGTATAGTGGTGTATCCATGTTTCATCTACAGTCACAAAGCGACGAAAAAATTCATCCGGATTGCGTTGCATGAGCGACAACAGGGCTTTAGAGGCCACCACCCTATTGCGTTTATTGTCGACTGTGAGCAAACGCGGCACCCATCTTGCAGAAATATTTTTCATGCCCAATTTGTCATGTAAAATAGAAATGACGCTACCTTTTGAGATCCCTGTAACCTCAATTATCTCACTCAACTTTAATCTTCGGTCACTTAACACCATATCGTGGATTTTATTGATCATTTCTGGTGTAGTCACCTCTACAGGACGTCCTGAGCGTGGTTCATCCTTTGTTGATGTACGACCACGTTTAAATTCATTTAACCAGTTATGTTTGTTTAATAATGTTTAATAACAGCTCTAAACTCAATTTTCTCCATTTTTGTAAACAAGCAATTTTTTTTTTAAATGTACGAGAAACACACAACAACCCGACCAATCTGATTGAAACTTCGCAGCATACTGAATCGGTAGTGCCGCTGCATGAAAACAAACCGCTTACAGTACTAGTCGCGCCACCTGTCGGCTTTTCTAAGGACTTATTGACCCACCCTCGTAGTTGGTATATAATAATAAACAATTAGTAAGTCTGACAAAGTTTAGTGTGCACTATTGGGGTGTGAGTATTGAGACTAACTACTTCAATAAGTTTACAGAGATAAATCGAATGTACTATAAATGATTCCGCTGGCTTGAAAGTGTTTATTCTATTGCACCCTTAGACTATAGATACATCTAGACGCCACCCGTTGCATTGCTAAATGAAGCCGCGTGCCTTGCGTTTGGTTTGTGAGCGAGCGAACGCATTCATCTATAAATGTTCGAGACCATAGACCATTTCGCTAGTGCTCGTCCAAAGTGCTCGCACTAGACGCTCAGAATTAAAATATAATTTTCTATTTTTTTACGTTATATAGTATTTTTAAGCGGTCAAAATGCAACCATTAGATAAAGATATCTATAATTTAAGTTATTTTAAAGAAACACTAGGTCACTGATATTAAAATATATAATAAAATACAAATACATTATCACGAACATGTATCAACTTACTTATGAAACGTAATACCATCTTCTTGCTTATCAGTACGGCTACCACATTTTAAGACAACAGACAGAACCATCTTTTCTACTTAATTAAGCAAAAATATTTACCACTGACTTTATGTTTAACCCAAAAAATATCAATTTTAGCAACACGAGCTCGCAAGTTGTCGACGCTATGTGAAGCGTTTCGCCCCGATTTGATGGCGATACTTTTGGAAACTGGCTTGTAGCTAGTAGACCTTTTATCTTACTCTAGCACGTGTTGCAGAGATTGTAAGGGTGCCGAATACTTTCTCACCCGCACTAATGCATCGTTTTTGTTCAGGCCTTGATTGCACCGGCCTGTCCCATATTGGCGATGGCACATCCCGCAGGAGTGGGTAACTAACTATCCGATGTTTTCATCTCCCCAACGTCTTGGCCATGTGTCAAGAAACGCTCGTGGCTGCCACGCGGCTTATCAAATTGTTTTATTTTCAACTCTCGAGTGGCGGAAAGGTGTGGCACATCGGCCGCAAACTTTCAACTCGTTTTACTCACCAAAACTTGACCATTAAATTTATTTAAAAGTTTTTACCGAAGAATAATATTAAAGAAAATCTTCTCAATATTATATATGAAAAGAGGGTATTGAAGACTATTGATTATAAATATTCAATGATGTATAATATTGTATGCACATGTACATATACAATTTCTGCCTACAAACATTCATTATAAAAAATAATTATGATCTGGACTGACGTGAATGCATTTCATGAATAGAGACTAGGAAAACTGATAATACTTAGTATGTATTATATTGTTAATACTTTCGACCGAAGGTACTTGATGGAATTTGAATTTAAATTCTAATGGATTCAAGCTCTGTACCCATTTAAGTCGTTTCTCGCGACCCGGGTTTCGCCTTTCGGCATCTTCAGGCGTCGTTTGCACTCACCAAAGGCAAACACACACTGACAACGAACACTCTTAACTCTACCTCATATAGTAAATCAATACAATAAAGTAGGTAAAAACTCTATTACCTACCTATCTAGTCGAAGTGTCAGTAAAAAATCTAATTAGTAAAAACCCTATCTTATTAATAACAATACACTGGATAGCGTATTATTATAATAAATCGTCAAACCTAATAATAGGTCATTATTCTTTATAAACAATAAAAATACTACACTCAAGAGGTGTAAATCGTCAATTCTAAGAAAAATAATTAATGGAGTTAACTTGTGTTTGTGGTATAAAATGTAGTCAGTTTAAATATAATAAAATACTCTTTATTTCAATACGAAACGCGATGTTCTAATGTTGTGGAGTGATATAAAAATCACAGTGTGACCCAAAGGTGTTGAAGAACACCTTCTCTATAATATATAGTATAATAGGTATCCATGATATATTAAAGAGAAACTGAAAAAGAACTACAAATACTCATGATTAAATGAGGTTACATGTAAATTGTACGTAAACATTTCACCGTGGCACAGTTCGCCGTGAGCTTTCTTTTCGGAAAGAGATGACCGTATACTACACGGTCTCCAATTTTATTAGATTCAATATGAACATTAATTCAATTTTCATAGCCGATTTTCGCAAAATTCCTGCATTCAAGAATGAAAACCTTACCTAACCTAAGAAATAATCCAGTATATCGGCTATTTTCAAAATTGGTTCGCTACTGGCTTCCTGTAAAGTGTATACCGACAAAACCCGTGTTTTATTTGGACACTATACGACCCAGAGAGGTTGGACGGTTTATAATATACGGCCATATATTTCCGTTACAACATTTCACGGTGAAGTGTTATACGGCGAACTGCATACGTACAAGTTTCCGCACACGATTAAATGAATTACTTATAAGTTTTTTCGTCCTAACTGCATTTGTCAAAAACCGCAATCATTTTAACGCAATTTTAGAATCATTAATAATCAATAATTCAACAGGCAATTTATTGAATAATTATATATTGTCAAGAAAAACCCCGAAACTGGAATTTATTGTGAATGAACGAGGTATTATTTTCTAAGTACTTAAATTGCCCATTTCAAACACGAAACATGGTCGACTTGTAAAAAATGATAGGTAATTACTACGTTCGCTTTTAAGTGAACCATAGTGGAGGTTATAATATAAAAAGGTCTCGAATCGGATTTTGAAAGAAAAGTTTTCATTGAATGGTTAGAACATAATACTGTAGGTACATATTATTTAATGTGCCGTGAGAGAATTGTATACTAAGGGAGCCGCGAAATGAACAAGTTTAAAATCACTGGGTTATGATTTGGAACTGTAGAATGTACGAGTCACAAACATGTTATCTCATACAACCTACTATGTGTAAGCCCGGTCGCACATATGAAGTCTCGACGGCAACACGTCGTTCGATGTGATTTTGTTGTCATACACAAAACATATATATGTAACTTTATGTACTGCCACATATAGCGTCGGTGCAACACAGTTGGAAGAAAAAAAATACTTGTCGCATGTAACAAATTTGAGCAAAGAGCAAAATGCTGCTTTTCGCATTCAACCATTCGTTTCGGCTAGCCGCGTGACGTCACTGTCCCGGCATGGTCCCGCCTATATGCGCGGAAGTGGGTTGCGATATTGCCGGCGGTTATGATTTAGGACTGTTTCGCATTTTCGCATTTAATATATATGTGCGACCGGGCTTCTGGACAATTATCTACGTGTAAAAATCACTACCTAGTTTTGTTTACATAATCAACGCAGAACAATTATGTTGAGTATGTATTCAATAAGATTTAAATTATTTAATTAGAATAACATTATAATATTATAACGCTGAGTGATCTGATTCAGAGACTAGAGAAACGCCGACTAGAAGTGAGAATCAGGCACACGCCCAGAATTTTCATCATTTTCCAGTTAAATAATATAATACCTTGCCATAAACATTTACTTGCTCTATGTATCCTATATTAAATTTGATCCTTATTACTGATGATAACATTTCGATGAAAATAATATATTATCTGTCGTCTTTAATGCTAATATCCAATAGGTGTATAAATTCTGCTTCTGTACGCATTGCATAATGAAAATAAGCCATGTGCTTGTTAATCAAACATTGAAAAACTTATTTTTCTATGTTCTTGGCTGCTGATCGCGAATTAAATGCCAGACGGCACTCATCCAAGCTTTACTGTTTTCATTTTTTATTATCCGTACCAATATAATAATGATAAACAGAAAGACTTTCTATTGTTTTTGCTACTTTCTTCGTAATAATATAATATGTCTCCTCATTTGTGTTTTATTTTTATTACACATGTTTGAAGACAGTTGATTTTATATTATTTGTTTGACAATTAAATGTATTCGTGTATATTGATATATTATCATTTAGAATTTACACACTCGCTAGAAGAAATATTGTATTCTATTATTACTTGTTGCACGGGCACCAACCTACATACTTGACAACTCTCTTGAGAGCAATTCATTTTACTATGCCCGGAACCACTATGTACGTATCCTGCCATTAAAATTTACCGGTATCCTCGTCTTTAGCAATTAAAATACATAACATGGAAAACGTCAGAAACATGTCACCGTGTATTCGCATATTTAAAACAAATATTTTTTTGCAATAATACTCAAAAAAGCTGCCAAAATAACTAATTGAAGGAGGTTTTTATTGGCTCATACAATGCAATTCATGAAAAATCATCAATTATTTTTAAGAACGTTGTACTGTTATCCCATGTTGAAGTAAGTACCGGACCGCCCTCAAATTATAATAGAATGCGTCGTCACCGCATTACTATATAATATGTAGTTACAATAACATAATTATACTGTAGTATTGACATGCTTTTAAAACAAAGTTTTTTTGTTAATTTTACCATAACTTTATGTTGGCAGCTTTTTCGGTCGACAAACCCATCTTCAGAACGACAGTAAGATAACCGCGGTACATATTATATGGATGTACGGGAAATATGCGAAAAATCCGTTGACAGATTAAATACAGATACCTATTATATACCCAAGACTAATGCAAAATTATATTAAGATAGATATAATAAAAAAAATCGTTCACGGAATAAACGCTTTAAAAGTTTAAAACTATGGTATAGTCATAGTCATAGTGGGTGAATTAATCGGACGCTATCGAGATCGACGTCAGACGACGTCGCGGCCTAGCGGGCCAGCTATCGCGACGCTCTTTCAAAACAAAATAATCGACGGCTGGACGCCGGCCAAGTTCTCGCGAATAAATCTGTTAACGAGCTTCCATTGAAAGCGCTATCCTCATCACATCACGTCGTGCCTCTGAGCCCCGCTGCCCATCACCATTAATCCGTGCGATTTTATTGTGCAACATTATCGTAAACCGATAATCGGCAAATGTACCACTTCAAACTGGCCGAAACGTCCTTCACGTAGTTTAGTCAATCGCCGCCAAGCGCTTTCTGAAAATGATTTCGTGAATGAATGTTCATTCATTTTGTAAGAATTTATGATTAAAACATGTTACGTGTTTATCGTTTTACTTGTGAGAATAGATCCTGCAGGCAGCGGAGTAGCAATGGGTGCGTTAGCGGGGCAGCTTCCCCTGGCACAGCCAGGTTGTGGGTGCAAAAGTAATGTTTCGTTGAACTCGAGAACTAGTGATCATTTAATTCAGAATCATTGACGACGAAACATTTTTCGAAAGAATATTATCAGTCAATAAATAGTACTTGGAAAATAATCTACTACCTACATATTTATTTTTTTAATTACAGTACCTACCTAACCTAACAATGTATTTAATTGAAATATATGTTAGCAATGTTCTTCTAACCGGACGGTACCGGTCCTGACTATTATCAAAGTATTGTAATTCATTATATTTTCAAAAATAAGATTATGTTTATTATAAAAACTTAAGACTAGCTTATTTAAATAATCATCATTAACTTTACTCTAAAATCTGATGTGGATCTTAGCCACCCAATGAAGAGGTTTCTTAACAGTTTTTTTTTTAATCGATGTTGGCCACTTGCTCAACCTACTATGTCTATGATCTGAGAAACACACACGTGAACATGTGAATTTGCCAGACCAGGGATTCTAACCCGAGACCTACGACTTCATAAACGGTCACAATCACCACTCTCGTCTAACGACGGCGAGATTATTTAAGTATGGCATAATAAAACCCCGTTTGAATAACAGATAAAGAGTAATACCTAACCTAACGTAACCTAACCTAACCTAACGTGTCATTGAATCCAAAGCATGGCTAGAAATCTATCTTCTTTTATTTCTGACATTATCGATAATACATAAATATGTATTCGTATTTGCTTATGCGTGTTACGAATATTAGGTATGATTATCGAATCAGATAATATGGTGATGGCGCTATTGATTTATAGAGACATGAAAAGACAAACATATTAGATTTGGGATTCGAATAACGTGATGTGCGAACGTGCCGGATTCGAATCATTCGACCGTGCCAAGAGAGAATAGTTTTCTCGATAGGTAGGCCAAAGTGGCTTTGATTGGCAGGGCGTTCGAATTCCGCCAATTCGTTTATTGTGTCCACCCCTATGTTATCTGTTTTTTTTTATTTGCTGTCATGTGATGATATACCTCCTACATAAATTCGGTCGTAATGCATCGAAAAGTTTTCCCCAATAGTGGTGCTGTCTTATTGTCGTGTTGTTCATAATTGACGGCCTTGATGAGTATATCATGTTGAATTGAACAATTAATTCTGATATTATCAATAGAACATAATATGTTTCTTGCATCTGACCACTTTAAATTCATCTGAGAAAATACGCGTTCTGTATAGCAATTAGGTGTTGATATGCTTAAAACAAATGAAATTAGTTTCACAATATGTTTGGTCTCTTTTTCCCGGGATTAACTGGAATGACTGATGCCATTCCTGTACAAGTCTTTCAAATTGTTTGCAATCACATCAATAGAAGGTTTCAGCATCAAGTATCCGCTCGGCGCACGTGTTGTGCATCACGTTCATTTGTCTTAGCCCAAACTTATTATTATTTGTATTTGTTGAACAACCGTGAATTTAGCTGTCCCGCCAGGGACTTTGCTTAGAAGGGGGCGTCTGGCTACGCTGTGAGTAGTCCTCTTCGTAAGGCAATGGTTTTCATAACCGGGTTCGATTCTCAGTGAAGACACAATACGTGTATTGGATTTTCTCAAGTCTGGGTTTCATTATTGTAACTGGGCCTCGTCACTTTTTTTAGTGCTAAAAATAAAAAGTCTTTTCCTCGGAAACAAACATAATAGAAACAAAGTTGGATCTAGTGGGACTCGAACTCACGCCTTTCAATCTCCGGATGTATGTTTCTGAAGTTTTTCAAAATTATGTTTTTTTTTCTATAATAAAGAATATTAAATAAAAAATAAATAAAACATCTCAGATTTCTGCGAAGTTGAGTATCGGCTATCCTTATATTCTTTTTGGGATCTGCCCGGGGTGGGAGAGGCAGCAAATCTCACATGCTCCATAATGTGTAGGATCCTAGTTTCATCCATCCATTCCATGTGTATATTCAAAAATTTTCTCCTTTCTTTTCGTCATGTGATCACTTTCAAAATTTCTCGGATTTCCAATATGATCCCTGTGGAGTTTTACCAAAATCCCTGCTACTAACATAAAAAAGGGCCCATAATATAACCACTCGAACAGATACGTAGGTACCTGTACGGAAAAAATAAACTAATATTATTATAATTAACTATTTCTTTTAGTCAACGAATAATTCACAAGATTTTAAGAATGTATCATTCTAATTATTGAACATACATAATTTTGAAAAACACTTTCTGATAGAGTATATTATAACCAATAGAAAAAATCTTTTTTGACAAAAGTAAGCCACCCGTACGGGGAATCGCACCCTGTATCTCCCGGGTTTACGCCATATCTGTCTCATTTACCAATATGCTACGCAGTGACATACTAATTGCGACAAATTTTAACTATTGGTCAATTTTAATACCTACTCATCAGCGCTCTTCCAAATCAAGCTACTTTGGCAATCGATTTTTAATATTATTATGTCATCACTTCATCAGTTATTGCTCATCATCCCCAATAATAATAAATTAGTTATAGTTGGAATGTAAATTTTGGTATTTATTGTATTTTGATCGTGGGTTCCTCTAAATTAGTCAGTTAGTTCTTCGGGTCTCCGCGTCCCTAAGCCCTCCACTCTTTCTTTGTTACGTCGTCTGTCTCGTTTATATCCTTTACCTACACTCTTTACAGCATAATATGATGTATGTATGTAGTACGTACGTATCCCATGCCATAATTATTAATCCGAGGCAAGTTTTATAAATGCCTTTGTTTTTACAAACAATATCTCGTAGACATCCCGAGATGCTTGCATCTTTATTTACTTGCCATTTAGTCTCACTATTGAAATCTTGTTGGACGCCCAGATCCATTTTCAGATATCTGATCTGAATACCTACTTGCTTTACTGATGTATTTAAAATCATAAGTTTTCATCTTGCTTCACTTGAAAATGTTGGACACTTTGTTTTTTCAATAAATTGTACTGTTAGCATAAAATGTTGAGTATCTCCTCCCCATTTTGTAGCCTTATCTGAGCGATGTAACTTCTTCGATTAGTTCATTTATAAGGTCGAAGTTTCTTATAAAGAAATTATGTTTGGGTTTATTACTGAATATCGTATTAATGAGTTATTTTTCTTTCTTTCCAGAGGAAGAATGCTATCACTGTATGGCGAGTCTGGTCGCGGCGAAGGAGAAAATGTTCATCACACAAACGAAGCTCCTCTACGAAGTAACTTGGAAGACTGTCATGCAGATTGCCAAAAAACATGCCGTAAGTTATCCATATTCAAATAATAATTTGTAGAATTTAATGTAATATTACAAAACTATAGACCAGTATCTACGTAAGGATGCAAACGATTTTAATAAATTCAATTAGGTAAGCTAATCTGTTATAATGGCTTATGTGTTTAAAATAGGATTTTTGTATTGAGTTTGTCTTGTTTTTTTAATAGAAATCTCAATAGTATTTCATCGATCGTGTTATTACCATTTTATTTAGAATGTCACTGTTTTAATTTTTAAAAAAACTTGCAAATCCCATCCAACTTATGGAGGGAAAAAATCATTAATAATTTTCCGAAATGAAAGCAAAGCTTCTTACTATATTGTCGACCAACTTTTCACGTCGTTCAGTCTAGACTTGGTATCCGCGAACCTGTATTTTTACCTTTATTTACCTGTATTCTGTATTAAGGGGGGACATGCTCGTCGAAGGTCAAAATTGAGTTTTTATTGTATATTCAAACCATGATCCTGGACACTCCTTAAACGTTGTAGATGATGTATTTATATAATTTTGAAGCCTTATTATCCTTTATAGTTATTTTAAACATTTGATGACTGCATGAAGTATTTTTGATACATAAAATAGTATTCTTTTAAACCTCTCGCTCTAATGTTTTAGAATATAGTCATATTTCGGTACATAACTGTGCAGTGGTGTTAAGATTTTTTACATTTATTAATTTTTAAACGCAATTATAAAACCATTAGCATAATTTATTACGAGATAATTTTTGTAAAATATTCACGATAAAAAATTATATTGATAATCTCTGTGATCCCAAATTTGACAAGAATTAGGCATTTTATTATTCAAAAAATCGGCAAGATTAACACATTTCAAGATGATTCTAAAGATATTTATTATAAGCTATGTCTTTGACCATTCAAGTGTGATAAACATCTTATGAATAATGATTGCTTTATAATAATTATTGACCTAAGAATAAGGTAGTGTTTTTTTGAAATACGCCATTCCTTTTGTCATTCCCTAGTGGTTAAGCTACATCATACGGCCGTAGAAATAAATTGACAAACTATAATTGAAGTAGGGAGTAAAATGATATTGACGCGCGTGTTTGAACATGTACCGTTTAAAAAAAAATAAAAAAAAATTCGGTTAGGTACATGTTCAAATACGCGCGTTAACATAATTTTACTCCCTACTTTAATTTTAGTTTGTCATTTTATGGCTACGGCCGTATGTTGTAGCTTAACCACTAAGGAATGACAAAAGAAATGGCGTATTTCAAAAAAACACTACCTTATTCTTAGGTCAATAATTATTATAAAGCAATCATTATTCATAAGATTTTTATCACACTTGAATGGTCAAAGACATAGCTTATAATACGTATCTTTAGATTCATCTTCAAATGTGTTAATCTTGCCGATTTTTTGAATAATAAAATGCCTAATTCTTGTCAAATTTGGGATCACAGAGATTATCAAAATAATTTTTTATCGTGAATATTTTACAAAAATTATCTCGTAATAAATTATGCTAATGGTTTTATAAATGCGTTTAAAAATTAATAAATGTAAAAACTCTTAACACCACTGCACAGTTCTGTACCGAAATATGACTATATTCTAAAACATTAGAGCGAGAGGTTTAAAAGAATACTATTTTATGTAACAAAAATACTTCATGCAGTCATAAAATGTTTAAAATAACTATAAAGGATAATAAGGCTTCAAAATTATTAAAATAGATTATCTACAACGTTTAAGGAGTGTCCAGGATCATGGTTTGAAAATACAATAAAAACTCAATTTTGACCTTCGACGAGCATGTCCCCCCTTAACCTTATATTTTTTTTAAATTACCATAAAAATCACACGACTTGGGACCAGAGTAGGCATCTCATCAATGATAATACATTTTTTTTTAAATAGTCGTGGCGAGGATAGAGAGATTTTAAGCCCATCGTTCTGTATTTGTTATTTTTTTTGCACACCACCATACCAATGCGCCGAGCAAAATATCAAAACCTTAATTTCTTATGTTAACAACTACATAATTGATCGCGTAAAACCTGTGCGAAATTAGGTCGTTTCCTATATTATAATATCTCAATGGTGATTTAGGTACCGATTGTAACCAGCAATATTGTGTTTTTTTTTTTAAATATAAATTTTGCCTTTGTTTGCATTTTGGATAGACTGTTAGTTCCCATACTCCAAAGTTTGGATTGCTAATCTACAAAAAAGCACTTCTCTGATCGAGCTTTTTTCAATTTTTATTTCACGAAGAAATAATAAAACCGAGTAAGTACCTACAGTCGTTATGGATAACGAGGCCGACATCAGACTAGTGTTTTTATTTTGAGTAATGATTGTCCTTTCATCACATATCGTCGGTGTTTTGTAAAAAGGGCGAATCAACCATTTTGGCGAAATCGAGTTTTTAATGAAAATACAATATGTACCACACTAGCTTTGTTGTGTAAAAACGGCGAATTTTTATCTCCACAGGAAAGTACTTAAAAACGATAATCGACTAAAATTAAATTAATTAAAATTACAAAATAAAAAGCAAATGTGACATATTAGGCCTTTTAAAATATTATATAATAATACCTATTATAATGACAGTATTCTTTTTAAGCTTTATTATAAACTTGTTAGATATTTATAATCATCTACAGGTAAAAAACAAATAAATGTCAAAAGTTAAAAATCCTCCTCCTGTAAAGTAGCATTTTGGTTGATTCGCCCTTTTTACAAAACACCGACGATATTATTATTTTATATCATAATAATATTGTAATGCTTCTTTATAGCTTGGATATGACTATTTTATTTAATTCTGTATTTAACCAAATTTAGGAGCTGAGGATTTAAGGAATCCATGTTCAAGGTTAACTGAGTCGAATAAATCGACTTCATAGTTAAATTTGCGATTATAAATTCTATGGTTTTCAACATTATTTAAATGATAATATTAAGTATATGGTTTTCTAAGGAAACATTATTTATATTTTATATGACAAAAAAAAATATTCATATTCCTTTTTTTTTTTATAAGACTGACTAAAATCTAAAAAAAATACATCACGGAATCTAATCCAATGGAAGGAATAAAAGGAAAACATCTCTTTTCACGCACAAATAGGTAGGTAGGTTTGGACATTTGGTAATGTGAATACTGCTCTTAACTCATTTTTTACTTAGATGTCACTTGCATCCCTTTAATCCTTGGCCCCTCAATTAATTTCTACTTATTTTGTCATTTTCAGAAGTCTGCGTGGGCGTATGTAGCGAGGGTGTGTGGTGCTCGATCGGAGCGTCTCTACTCCGACTGGGAGTGGTGGATCCTGGCTGGTCTTCCGTTTCCTCACTTGGTGCGCGTCATGGACTGCTTTTTCCATGAAGGGATTAAGGTTGGGAATCATTCTAAACATTTATAACCCGGTTTTATGCCTTAATGCAGTAGTGCACAACCCTTCTGTCAATAGGACTAATTTATTCATTTTCGAATAGCAAAATTATTTATTCATATGAAAATTATTTACAAACCACTTGAATATAATCCGTCTGTTTATTTGTAAGCAATTTAACATACTTGTTGTATTAATCATATTGCATACTATTTCTAAAAATATATTTCCTTCTACCTTTGTTCAGTGATGTTAATACTGTGTATAAATAATACTATTATGTACTAGTGGACCATTATCTTTGTCTTTATCGGACTTTTATCACATTGATTAAATTTGTTAATCCATGTTTTTTTTATTGTCAAACAGTAGTTTTACTGACATTTTTTTTTTTTTTAGATATTGAACTTGCCGGGATTAGACTAGATTGGTGTTTCCCAAACTTGCAAAATTTTAGTAACACTCCTGTAATGAACTATATTTCGACTGATGCACCTCACTTTTGACGGCGAATTATCAGAATTTTTTTATATTCTAAGCAGCGAATTGATTTTTTTCTTTAGTGTCAGTTTCAAGACCCTTTTTTAACTTTTCTGAAGAGCCGATCAGGTGTTTTTACACATAATTTACATAATTTGAAAAAAATCTCTTTTGAAATAGGATTCGAACCTGTGCCCCCTGGGATTCACACATGTGTGCTATAATCACTCAGTTATGTGTGTCCTATCTTATTGCGGCAAGTGTTTTTACAGTTCTCACTTTCTCACAGTTCGCGCTTTCTAAATATCGTTATTAGCATGATGGCTGAGCGGCTTAATGGTCGGCTTATACTTATAGTGTCGTGGGTCCCAGGCTCGAATTTTGTTTCTGTCATATAAAGATTACTCTTCAATTTGTGTTTGACTCATCAGAGTATCGTCCTTTTAGGTTGAGCAAAAGTGGCCAACATCCATTTCTCGTAAAAACAAAATTCGATTAATACAAACCTCCACCCTGTGGAGGCCCAATTAGGATCGGACATGGTAAAAAAAATATATATATATTTCAAATTATGTATGTTCAATAAAGAATGTTACATTCTTAAATCTTTAGAATTATTCATTGAATATAAAATAGTTTATTATAGTATTTACGACAAAATTATTGTATGGAAATTCAAAATAAAATTATACTATTATTTGAATACTATATATACTTACTACTTTCCCCTTCAAATCTTTCATGTACCATCAGGGTTGACTAGATTTTTTACTGGTATTGTACAAAATAATGTGTGGCATTGAGTCAATAAAACTATCAGTTCTCTCGGTGTCAGGGAATAACTGTGTACACCTGCAATAGCAGAGACAATTGTAGCTATGCAGATCGCTGCTAAGATGTCAGATGTATAATGGTAAAGCTATAAGTATTATTATTTTAATAAATTGAAATGTCATTTCAGGTCCTCTACAGAGTAGCCATGGCAGTCATCATGTTGTTCCACAAATACTCAACGAATCAGAACTCGGAATGGATGGGAGAGGTGACCAAGAACGGCGTTGAAAATGCTCTCAACAAATTCTGCAGGAATATCCCTGTATCACCCACTAAATTACTTCGCACCGCTTTCAGCATAAGAGCCCTAAGGTATTCATTAAACTACCGTATTTTGACCATTATCTTTCGTCATGATAATTGAAGGGTGCTAGTTACATAGTCAGTTATATCCATTAACCTGTTTTGCTAGATATTTTTTAAAAAAATCGCCCTTAATGAACTAATAGGTATTCGAAAAGCACTTTTAACAAAATGTTAAAAAAGTGGAGTCAACTGACTTTGTAACTAATAATTTTCCCATACTTTTTTGACCTATAATAGTTGCTTGGTGGAAGAAACAAGAGGGAAAAAAAATCACTGTATTTTAAAAACACAAAATATACAATAGATTGATGGTAACATTTTTTTAATCCTTGTGATATACTTATGGCCTTAGTAAAATATTTTATTCAAAAAGAAAAAGTTGAAGGTAACAACCAAATCACAAAAACCAGATAACAGAACTACTACTTAGTCACAGTGGAACCAGCAAGGCATCAATTAAAAAAGGAATAGCTTTCAGTTTATGGCTGAATCTTTTTCGAGGAAGGCATATATATGTATGACATGGCCCCAGTGTGCTCCGTGGTCTGAATCTTACCATACTCGATACGTGGGGACTCATTCGAGCTCCACTTATGCAACCTAACAAGTATGATAAACATCTGTTTGCAATGTTGTTAGCGACAAATGAAGATCGCTTTTATTGATGACATCTAAACGATTTTAGAGACTTAAATTATTCAATCATTACTTTCAATCTTCTCAATTTGAATCCTTGATAGAAATATATCACTGGCAAATGAAATTAAACGCTATTGTAGGAGTTTTTAATGTATTGATTGCAATTACTGGCAAGAACACTGATTGGCTGGCATTATGCAGAAAGAAACCAGTCCACATTCAACCCAAACTGAAATGCCGCTTTATGGCAACTGAAAACTTCTAAGATTCTTTAATTATTTTTGCATAATAGCGCCTGTACACGTGCTTGGATTTACTGCCAGCAATAGTGTGTATTTTAAACTATCGTGACAATAACTGTCTACACGTAAAAGTCCTGACTGTCTCTCCAATCTCATTCTTCAAGAGTGAGCAAGACGCGCTATTGTCGTTTTATGGTATTATTTGACAGGTAGTGAAAATCGGTTAACCTCAAAATTCGTTCGTAGTTCATTTTTTTGCTGGCAGGTTCGCCACTATCGTTCTACAGCCAGGTGCAGATCGAAAAATTCTCATCTGTCGCATGAAAATTCAGGAGCTTTCAAACTTTTTTGATTCATACATGCAATCTTGCCAACTGCAGGCTAATACATGTTTACACGTACATTTTCTCTTTTTGGCTGCAATAATACGTACTGTACGTCCTGTCCAAAATAAATCCATGCACGTGTAAAGGAGGTATAAGTTTAAATCATGAATGAATGACTGTTCTATATGTACCTCGTGCTTGTGTTTATATATATTTCTATTTAACAAAGAGAATCCATAATTTATATTGGACTATTGAAAATCTGAAGAGTCTTTTCTGAATGATATTATTTTTTGAATGTGATGTATAATGCAGTTTTCCTACAAAATGTATTCCTATATTTTCTCACAAGAGATATCATTAATCACTTCAATCGACAATGCTCATTTCAGTTCACAATACATTTCCCGGATCTTCATAAAGACAGAGATGGTTTTGAAATCCCGGTCGGTTCTCAGCGGATCCAGACAGCTGGTGAGATCTCGATCTTCCGATAATCTTCCCACCAGCCAATCACAAGTCAACATTCAGATGATGTCACATACACTAACAATACGAGAGGTAAACATGATCTTGATCAATTATTTTTTTGCAACAGAATTTATCCAAAATATGTTTTATCGTAAAAGACAAATACAATATTCATAAGTTATTCAAATCCTTTCAAATAATAAAATATTTCATCATTTATATTTCTAGGAATTTTACAAGCTATATTATTATCAAATGAATATTACATTGGTTTTATTGTTAACTACTTTAAATTATTATGGATATTGCATTTGGTGTTTTATGTTAAATCTGTACTCAGGAGGAACAATGACTTATTTGTTTAGTAAAAGGATTTTTTATATGTAAATAGAAAACTTTCATACATAGAATTCCAGTTTAATTACATGAGAGTCAAACAGATATAAGAATGGTATTCTAATTGTGTTTTATCACATCAAAAACTTGTGTAGGGGTTGTCCATATATGACATCACACCCTAACCGTGGGGAGGGGTCTAATATAATTTTATTATCATATCATATTTTCTGAACATATCGTCACCGTTTTAGCAAAACCATCTATGTGCACTTTCTCAAATTGTGCAGGAGAAGGATAAAACTGAATAAAAAAATAATGTTACATTTAAACATTAAAATTATGAAGAATGCTTTATTATAATCAGAAAATGGTCTAAGATTATTATTTTGTTTACAAAAATCTTTTATTTTTAATACAAAAATAATAAAAATACAGTTTGTGATGTCACATAAGTTGTTTTGACCGTTTTGTAAATACACATAGTTTAATTTATTCATCAAAATGTGAATAATAATAAATTCATGAAAAACTGTTACATAAATAATAGTTGAAATATACATAGTGCGTTAGTGATAAATTGCAATATCATTTTATTAATTATTAATGCAATAGTGAGATGATATTATATTTATAAGTTCGTTTACTTTCTATTAGCAGGTTTAAATGTTAGGTTATCGTAGAAATAGTGGTGATCTTTCTCTATTACACTTTTTAATTCCTGAAGATGTATGTATTTCGACTGCGATATTGGCAATGATTCATTATATATATTACAAAGGCAGTCAAACGGTTGCACTGATAAAGTTGAGTTTGTAAAAGATTGTTCCATCTGGTAGATACTGTAACATTTTAATATCATATACAACAGGATCTCCGATTCGTTTTCCTGGTCTGATTGAACTTAATCCAGATTTAATCTTATCCATAATTCTTAAAAATTTAAAATCAATGACATTAATTTTATAAGGTTGTTTTGGTCTTGCTAGCCGCATACGTGCTATATAATCAGATGGTGAATATATTGGAGGCTTAAAATACTTTTCTTCGTGGCCTTTTTCCAGAAAAAGCTGTTGAATCTCGATGTTTTTTCTCTCTAAAGATATAACTTAGAGCAGTAGCGAATAATTTATTTCGGTTTTGATATCCACACCCATCCGATATTAGAATTATTTCATTGTATTGTCCTGCTTTCGATGAGATGAGACAAATTCATTAGAAGATACATTATGAAGAATGTCTATGGTGAAATTGTGTAGTTGCAGCTTTTGTTTATAATACATTTGTGCCTGTGTTTTGGACATAGCAGCACACTTTGGAGATCCATTGTGATTACTAACCGTCCAGTAATACTTCTGGTACTCTCCTTCATTTCATTTTTGGTCTTCTAGCTTTTTTTTTTTTTTTAATAATGTGGCTATTTATTGTATTTCATTTCTGAAACATTCTTCATTTTATAACTACAGCAGATGGCAGTGATGGCACACTGATCTTTACGTGGTTGGTGGATACTGATTTTTTGGTGGTAAATATACTGGAGTATATTCTGCTGCTTTATGACCATTTTCCAGAGACCATTTTTTATATTCATCATGCATTTGTATTTTGGATCGGAAACACGATTCCACATACACCCTGGAGGTATTTTCTCTGCAATAATGGCTGGGAACTTTGGAATTAGATCCAACCATAATGTAACATTTTTCCACAAATCTCTCCGTTTTGGTTTTTGGTTGCACTACCAATTATTTATCTTCAGTCAGATTCTTATTACCTGTCATTGTTGCTTTCAATTGGCCACTGTCATCGAGACGTTTGTAGTTGTTTATCCAACTTTTAAATTAATTCTCGCCTATACCCTATTGACTATGTAGGCATCTTCCAGAAATTATTGAATATTTCCTGTCTCTCTTTTTGAGAAAGCATCTTTCAAACCGTCGTGCAAGACCATAATGCATAGCATATAATATAGAAACAAACTATGTGTAGCCAAACTGTAAAAAAATCTCGATATCAAAATACCATCTATATGTTACTATAATATACACATAGTTGTTTTTGTGAACCGTGGTTTTTGAACCTTACACATAGCTGTTTTTTATTTTTTGATATAACTTCGGAGCGAGTTTACCCACCACATAGATCATTTTACTGGCCTATAGAGAAAAAAATAAGAAATGACTTGGTATTTAAAAGTCATTTTTGATAAAAGTGACACATAGATGGTTTTGCTAAAACGGTGACGATATATTAATTGGAGTTCAAAAATATGAGGTGATTTAAAATTACTTACTGAAAATCGTTTGATGTTATTTATGGACGACTCCTTTGATTTTTCACATTGTTTCTTTTGTGTACAGAATAATTAATAATATATTTAATTGTAATGAATTTCTTCTAAATCTGGGGTATATCTTTCTATTAAATTCTATTGTACAATATTGAATATACTGAATACAGTATTATATTATACCTATATTATATAGTATTATAATTTTTTCGTAATTCGCATGGAAATCGGGTCTATGAGTCACAATTAATACTATTGACATGGTAATTTTTTGGTGAAGGTTTAGTTGTGGAGGCAGATTTGATTAATCTTAGCTTAATATAAATGTCGCTAAATATGTATGAAAGAAAATGGTGTGTCTTTGGTTTTGCAGAGGTTGAATGAGGACTCATGTAAACAAATGGTATTGTATTGTTGATACACATTTTTAATGCCTGGATTGGATTTTCATATTAATTATTACTAATAACAAATAATATATATTTTTGTATTAATATCGCCTAACTCATATAATATTCTAGCGAGATATTATTTTTGTGTGAATAGAATATTGGTCTTGGCTGGAAATTTGGTTCACGTGTCTTTACTAATATATAATTGAATATGATTTTGGGAACTGAAATGAATACCTAGTATTAAAGACATTCATATGTTATAATTCAGTTTAGTGAGGCAGAAACATTTGCTTTTACTATTCACTGCTTATGAATTAAATCATATTATGTTCTTCATTATCATTCGTATAAAAAATGCTTTACAATTCGTATCCATTAATTAATATAGGAAAACTAATAATTTTAAATATGTCCTTTTTGCAAATACTTACTACTACAGTTACAAGACAATACAAACAGACACCGTGCTATTCAAATTTAACTCTATTTTTATTAAACAACTTGAACAATAATATCGTAATTTTATTATAAATGTGGGGTGTTGTGTGTTGCCATGCTGCTTTCCTCAAAAAGGGATCTCATTCCCCCGGACCGCGGTCTCTTTCGGTGGGAGTTTTCCCAATTCACAGCATCAAGTCGCAGATTCTTGACCAGAAGGAAGTAAGTCTACGCGGAAAGTTTCCGTATGGCCCACTAGATGTCATTCAGATGATTCCACTTGTTGGAAAAACATTTTTACGCACATTAAACCGATTTCATTATGCACCATTCTCAGGCACACATCCAGGAATCTTATAACAACAGAGAGATACCCGCAAAGAAAAAATGCTTTAAAATATTTTGTATTAATTTTAGACTTAAATGGTTCTAATTTTAAATTGGCAGTTATCAAAAATATGTTCCCTGGATGCGTGGCTACAATTATACATTTTTCAGGATTCTTCAACTACATATCATTACTTTCTATTGATTAAATACCTTTGTATTTAAAGTATCTTGTAGATATTGATTAATTTTTTCTACACTTACCGTTAGTTACAACCCAGTGTTTTGTATTAGAAGTAAATGTCACATACTTTGTTAACTAACATGTTATGGTTTGAAGATATGCCATACTCCTTATAATTGTTTTAAAGAAGATTAAACTTTTAAAATTTAGTATATTTTATACCTAATCAGTTAAGCCATAAGTAATATCACTTTCTCGTAAAATAAAAATTTTGTTGAGAAACCTTTTTGTGAGGCGGTTAAGATTCGCATCGAATTGTAAAGCAGCTAATGAAAAAAAAATCTTTTGTCCTTTTATAAATAATGTAATGTTTACAATAATTTATTTTGTTAATATTACAGAAGTGTACGTTATTCTTTGTCAGTTGTATACATTCCATAGGCGTAGACATACCGAGCCTATGGATGCTGATAGGTGGCATCCTGGTTATTAAAAATTTATGGAAAAGTACGAATCTCATTGAAATTGTTGTTTTTATTTTGATTATTGTCATCTTATCGTTTGAATCAATCATATCATCACGAATTAACGACTGATAAATTAATAGTTTTGTCAATTTTTCTCGGTAGTATTTTGACAAACTTACAATTATAGAGAAGGCTGGGAGAGATACATTAGTACCATAAAAGAATAAAATGTGACTAATTTTTTGCATGTTTAATACATGTCGTATTAGTTATTTTCCAATTTGCATTATTACCTGTAAAATTTTAAATACTTATTGTTAACCTGTTTTGTCCAGAAAACATAAATTGAATATTCCAATCAGTTGAGCAGTAGACAATATCCTTCACTGAATTCTTTTTGAGCATGACTTATTTTGTGTTATTAATTACTTATTATTGTTGTATGATATTCTACGTTAAAAAAGGTTATGATCCTTATTAGCTAATGTGGTTTAGTTATACATGTACCTATTATAATTGAAAATTTCACAAGTCGATTGAAAAAATGAATTAATGAATTAATGTCTGTAAAAATGGGATTAACTATTTATACAACTAAACCAGGAAAAATATGGTCTTTGATTCGAAAATGTCTTTATTATAATATTGGGAAATAGAATTTGCACAAATATATTTGTTGTGTTTTAAAAAACTATTTACAAATACCGATAAATCCTCAATTCAATATTTGTGGCACCTAACCAATGTCTTTGTGTTTCAAGCGTAAATGGTTGGTTTTAATGTTAGTGTTTTTCCATCATATTGTGTTTTCAAATTAAAACAAATGCCCCCTTTTCTTAGTCTTAAGCCAAAAACGTTATTAGATCAAAAACTCGATTGCATTTTCCAGGCATTGATTCAAATAATTTATTTACGTTTACCATTAGCTAAATGCCAGATGTACAGACATTTACTTGCTTAATTCCACGACACCTACAAATCAACAGATCGAGAGAATGTATAATAATTTTTAGTTTCAACTAACCAACAATATTGACTTTATTGTTCCATTCTTTTCCACCTGTGCATTATACAATATAAATGTTCACTGCATGTAAATCACGCATGATACTGTCCACAGACACCACGCGATTTATATCTCGCTATGTGGTTCCCATTTGCGAATGCGGTTCTTGCGGATAACTCCGGCAATTCCTTAGAACTGCACAATAAGGTTTGCCAAGATGCCCTTTACTCCTCACGCCATTTTGTCTTTTCTTAGTCCTTCACCACATACGCTGCACAATTTATTATTTGCACCAAGTACCTCATTATAGGAAGCATTTGGACCATAAGCATGCTGTGAGTTCTTATCAATAGATCTAGTCTAGTTCAAAGACTGCGCACTTGAGTTAAGTACATATTATTATATGGACCACAGAGGTAAAGTGTTGTTTCTTACAAATTTTGGTTTTTGATTTCTCAATAATGAAATCAGAAAATTTATTAATACTTGGATGATGCACATTATCGTCCAGGGTGATAAAATATAAATTAGTGACGAAGGCGAAAATTTTGTAATCTACCATCAAAAGTTGGAGTATTCATATTCCTTTCGTAATCTGCCGCTTTCTTAAAATATCTTGTCCTATGCTGTCTATCGGCACGGTATGCCACTCTCGGTAGGGTTAGCAAACAATAATTAGTAGGTACCTAATAATATTATTATAACACATATTAAAATAGTTTTTAATACAACTGAATTCCTCAATTTTTGTTCCTTCATATAGCTGTTCAAAAATTCTCTTCCCAAGTAGAATCCGCTCTAGTTCAATAATAAGTATGATGCAATATCTAAAACGTACTCTATTGCTTAAGAGCATACATAAGTGAAACGGGAAATAATTTTCAACAGTAGGTGGAACGAAATTTCGCACTTGTCACCAATCAGAGACCGACAGTCGAGGTGTGAGCACGTTAATTTGTTTTGTGATGCCGTCGGAGGAATATATTCTTAAATCGCGTAAAGATGACTAAAAAACGTTACGCATCTACTTAACACGTTGATCGCCATGGGGGTCACCGGTGACCGGCATTGGATTACGTTCAGGGGGCCATGGGGATCACCGGTGACCGGCAAAGAAGACCTGCCTTAGAGTTGTTCTACAGCGCCGGCGGGCACGCTCGCAGTGCATTTTTCGATACGCGGTGACCGGCATGGCCCTTCTGTATATTACTGCCACTTGGCCTGAAAATATGTCTTCCCAGTCACAAAATATAGGCTCACTAATGTAAAGAATGTACATAATGAAAAAAAAAGTTTTCCTTTTAAATTGTAAATGTGTTTTTATTGATATAAAAATAAAAATTAAATAGATTATAAAAATGTAAGTTATAAAAAATATGTAAATAATAAAAAAATAGAATAACAAAAATGATTATAAGGTATGTATACGTATATTTCCAGTTTATGTGTATCCAGGTATTATACTACCCAATTTGAAAACTTTTATTCCGTATTTGTGCCTTTTCTGTTTATTATACTATCTAAATCTAAATATAATTCGACCGCGAAATGGCACCATGCTCTCGTCAACACATATGGACAGGTGACCGGCGAAATGGCCGGCACGGCGCAATAGAATAAATTAACTTGTTGGCGCCGCGACGGACGCATGTGGCCGGCACATCATAAAAACCAATATTTACGTAGAAAAATCATCAAAATGAAAAAAAAACATTATATTCTTTCATAACCTATCAAATAATACCTTAAAAACAAATAATCATTTTTTAACTATTTTATGTAAAACTAGTTGGCGATCAATGTGTTAAAAAAGAAAACATGTTAATGAGTATACTATTATTATTACTAATATAACAATAAACATAACATTAAATGGACGCATGGTGAATTTTTATGACAAATTATATTTTGTTCGGCTCGCGTCATTTGCACAATCCGCGCATCGCCTAGTCACGATCTTTTTAGACCATGCCTCAGCTGAAGTATAGCCTTAAATACAAGTCAACGTTAAACCTTACTTGAAGAGTTGTCAAAAAGGTTTCAAGATTTGCCTACTTTTTGGGTGAGCTTTTCTGAATTCTCGCAGAGCCCCAGGTTTCGGCTGAACACGGTAACGAATATAGTATAACTATTTTTACTTAATATCAGCAGTTATTCTCTGAGATTATTGCATGATTTTTAAATACCGTTTAGAGGCTCAAGGAGCTAAAGAGGCGGTAGAATTTAGTTATTCGCTTTTACATAAAATATTGATTTCTACAATACTACTATGACACTTTACCTTTAGGGTCTGAATATGGCTCTAATAAATCAATTTCTTTTTTTTTGTATTCTCTTCTGATGTATGGGAGGAGATTTGTTGGCCAACACAATGAAAATAGTTTTTTTAATAATTGCTTCTACATATTTAATTACGACCCTCTGATCTATGATTTGGACTATGTTATTGGATGTTAATGATTTCACACTACTATTTCGTACTACTTATGTATAATAATTTTATCTTATTGTATAATAATTTAATGTTTAGTATTCATATTTTTACTGTATGAACATTTTTAGTACCTCTTAATGTGTTTTTTTTATATTCATGCTTTATGCTTTTTTATGTTGTGTTGTCCATACTGAATAATATATTGTAATTATTTCAAGTTGTTTTTACCAGTGCTACAATTTTTTCAGTCAAATTATTCATCTTAAATATTAGTTTTAAATGTTTAAATAAGTTTGGGTAATGTGTAAGTATGTAGGTACCTATTACACTGTTCTTTTTAATTGAAAAAAAAATACATTTCAGTAGCCAGTATTTTATTATTAATGGATTAAGTTTCTCTGAAGTGGTTACAGACCTAAACTAATTTACAAAGTATTTTCAAATAAATTGTTCCCACATAATTAATTCAACATTTTTAAAACAAGTTTTTGGCTTTCATTTATTTGGTCACTGCTTTGCTTGACAATAAAAAAAATTACTGATTAATTTTGATGATTTTAATTTTATTAACAGTATGTTTTCAGTTTATTTTGTTTGATGTTTGCTTTAATAATACCTATGTGTAGTACATTTTATGTCCTTATTCTTAACTCACTTAATGATATTAGTATTGATATTTATTATTCAGGATGACTGGCGCTGCTCGAACATGTAAACTTTTACTGAAATCACTGAAATGAAACGTTTTTAAGAACGTGACAATTATCAGTACCAATCATCCTTTATAATGTTTTATAGATATTGTGTTTATTAATGTGTATCTGTGGTTATTTTATAATAGGTAATTAATATATAATAATTCCATTATGTAACATAATTTTGAATCAAGTTAAAATTTGCTAATTTGAAAAGTAGTTTTATTAATACAGTATAACTCTTGATTATCTGGGCTTAATGATGGAGAAGGAAAACATGGATAATGTGAACAATTAATTTTAAAATGATTGAAATAAATATAAATAATAACTTAAATTTCTCATACAGATTCATATTATACATATTATTTATTCAATATGTATTGATTCTATGGCCCATAAGGTAGAAGTTTTTATGTCAATTTTTTTGTAGCTGAAGATAATCGTATTGAATTATATTGCAGTTTTCAAATTCTGCGACTAATCGATATTTCTTTTGTATTCGTTAAGTATGATTAATTTTGTGATATTGTGTACTGTTTAGGCCATGAAATAATAGTATTAAGCATTTAAATTGACTTACGATAAATTGCCCCACCATGGTTTCATGGCATAAAAACCCTTGTCTGCTAACTTTTGGCAAATTCAACTATAGCCAAGGAAACGGTAGCATTCTGCATAATGACTTCTTAATCTGCAAACCGGCTAACTGCACTTTTGACCAAAAATGAGATTTTGATGGCATTTTGTTAATAAATAAATGCGTTATTGTTCTTCACACAGAACAGCCAACTGCAGATGCCAAATTTCCAATATCGGAAATGGAACACCTCCGCTCCTTATATAAATTTTCTTTATATATAAAAGGGAAGCTAAAATAGTGTATTGATTCATAGTGTAGCTTATTTGTAAAAAAAAAATTCTAAGAGTATTTTTGGAATTGTTAAATTCTGCTCGATAGTTAAATTATCAAGTTTTTTCTTCGTCCTGAACAATTTGCCTAAATGGAATTAGCCACTTTGCAGATTATGTAGTCGTATATTAAAATTTAATTTTCTTCAAAACGTGACATAATACTTTCTGTCCTGCAACCACACATTTATTAAGAATATCTGTATTGCAAGTTCCCAAATATCACCTCGTTGGTTAAATCTAGTATGAGAATTTGAAGTCGCTTATTAACTCCCATTATTTCTTTGTTCATTTTATCACAGATAATTAGGAGTTGAGAGTTGTTGTAGATTCCATTTAGTATAGTATTATATTAATTTATTTATATAGTATCCATTCTCCAAGTGAGAAGTAATGAAGTTATTAGCGTTACATTAAAGCGAATAGGTCTGCTATACATCTTATATAATATCGCTAGGTACTGTAGTGTTTTGCCATGAAGTTTATTTGTTGCATTAACTTATTACGGTGATGTTTGGTGTAGCTATTCACGCTGTGGTCTTGGCTGCCGGTGCGGATCACCATGTATCAGCCGGTGCTTCTGTATACCACGGAGGAACACGGATGCTCTCTGACCACCTTTTACGTCCGGGCGGAACAGCATGAGCCTACATTACTCATGATCAAGACATGCAATAATGAGGTACGGAATTTTCCCATAATTTTCTCCCATGTGTGAAATGAATGGTATTGATGAGCGAGGACCTTTATGAAATTTATAAAACAGGTGTAGTTCTTGGATCCAGCCTTAACATGCCAATCTCCATACATTGTAGTGGTAGTTTTGAAGAAAAAAAAATAGACAGTAGGTACTTATTTCTATCGGCCACTATATTTTTTACACCTGGGCAAGATTAGCAATAAAAGATTGCTTCCAACATTCTCTATATTGTATCGTCACTGTTCTGGCAAGACACTAATTCGAAAAAATGACATATTGAGTTAGTTATACCAAAATGTTCCTTATTTTAAACTTTACCGTCTGGAAACCTTCTTAATAAATAAACAGTCTTTATTTTAAAGTCATCCTTTTTACGATTACTTAATAAACTCACATGATAGACCATTTCAAACATTTTAACAACTTCAAAGTCAAATTACTTAAAACTAGTATTCTCCAGTTTGTGTGTTCTGCCAGAACAGAGACGGTATATTAATAAAATATTTTAGAGACAGGGTATTAAAGGGGTACAACTGATATAAGTGCAAAAGCTTGGAGCATTTATTCTCGTGTTTGGAAAGGTACTTGGTAATTTTTTTTTTTTACCATATTAGGGCGGGCATCTATTGAAAAATTATGGTATGAAATGTGCTTAGAAAGAAGTTCTCTATAAATTAATATAATAAATAGCAGGAACTCTTACCAACCTATATAAAATATTAGATTTTTTAAAATATCATATAAAAATGTTAGTACTTTATTTTAAATATTTTTTAATTTTTAGTTTATGACATCTGTTGATTGAATCTTTGGTCCAATATTTATTGCAACCGTTCACTGCAAAGAAAAAAATTAAATATTCATATTTCCAACCATGTTTTAAATGGAATGCACTTAAAAATTTATGCTGGGTACCAAGGTTATTTATTGTCCTTTTCTTTTATCAGCATTGAGAATGAAAATATTTACTAACTTTTGAAGCGATTTTAGATACAGGATAATACATGTAACAGTTTTATTAAAAATTATTTGGATGTTTACGTATCAGAACAAGAAATCGTAACTTGTGAAACTTAGGAATAAGTTCGCAAAATTACACTTATTGGTAGAATTGCGAAAATTACGGCATTTGTAAATAATTTTCAGACATTTTATGGGATATCATACGAAAATCGATTACACTTACAATACAAGCAGTGTTTTTAAATCTTAAGAACATAATTGGATTTTTATTTAGCACTAAACTTAAAATTCTGAAGAAAAATAAACGAAAATTTATATTTATTGCACTTTGAACCTCGCTATCGCCCTTTAAATATTTTTGTTTTCTTTTCTGTCTTTAAATCATATTAAATCATCCTTTTTTATTTATGTTAAAATTAAATGAATAATTTTTGAGTTATTAATATTAAATTTAATTGTTGGAATTAAATTTAGTTATTCTATATACAAAAATAATTACAAGATGAAAAGAACTTTTCATATACGTTTTTAAATTTTCTGTTGAATCATATAAACTTGACTTGACTAGCTTAAACGATCAAAAAAAATTGTACTTGATAGAAATACTACTGAAATGTCATATTGATTTCCATAGTAACGCACGTATATATTAATATTAATAATTTAGTTGCTAGGACCCACTTAGCAACCAATAATAATTGCAAGATTTGTATCTATGTTAGTATTAATAAATACTTTTTTTGTACTTGATAGAAATACTGAATATATATAGAATACTGAAATGTCATTTTGACATTTCATATTGATTTCCATAGTAACGCACGTATATATTAATAATTTAGCAACCAATAATAGTGTTTTACTTTTTACGAATTTTTTCCGAAACATAAAAAACAGAATTAACTGAAAATGAATTCAATTCTGCATAAAGATGGCCAAAAGTATTAAAAAAATGCATTGGCACCGTGTTCTGATATATTCTAAAAGTTTCAAATGTCTAGCTAGTCGGGAAGTTAGTTAAAAATCGATTGCAAGATTTGTACCGGACAAACAACCACCGGACAAATAAGAATACGAGCTAAGAAAAACGTTGTAATAAAGTCTGTCACCAATGGGTTAAAACACTAGCATAGCGATCACTGTCAATTTGTGGTGAAGACTTGACATTAGCTGGTTATTTGATATCTGCCTTAAGTAATAAAAAATAATTTTAACATAATGTATGATAATTTGTTAAACAATAGATCGATAGGTGTAAATTAAACATAACTATTTAAATTTGTATCTACTTTATATCTAAAGTAGCCTAGATTTTTTCCAAAAATTTCTAATTATGTATTTTTAATTAATTTATTATTCCATTTACAAGTATTTCAATAATTACAACGCGATAACCATATTCGCTTTTTTCTAAAAAATTGGCATTACGATTACTGATCACAGTAATTACTATCAAAGTGTGGTATAGTGATTCATTTTGTTTACCTCAGTCGAACAGGGATTATTCCACACTGCTACATGTAATACACCTCTAATGTGAAGGAAATTGCTATTGTGAGTAAATTATGAGTATTACATTTAATCTATTAATAATGTGATGTATATTGCATTGCACAGGTATTTGGTGCATATTGCTCTTCGCGCTGGTACGAGCGTAACATGAAAGACGACCGAGGAAACCGGCAGGCTTACTTTGGCACCGGAGAGACATTCCTGTTCTCCCTGTATCCCGAGAGGGCCAAGTACCCGTGGGTTGGCTGTGCCGAGGGCTCTGAGAGGGTGGGCCACGGTGCCCAGCTTTTCATGGCTGCCGACTCCAAGATGATCACGATCGGTGGAGGGTAAGAAGCCACTATGGATACATATCAATATTAGTATATCAATAAAAGTAATGAAAGAAAATGCATATTGATGGACCTATTACCTAATATCTATTGCAAAAATCGCAGCACTGAGGATTCATCTTGTAAAGTGAATGTGTTTTATGTATAGACTTTCTAGGCTAGTTGTTATCATACATATTGGAGAAAACGTTTTTTTGTCTGGATGGAGCCTAAACATATGAAATTGATTCAAAAATGGACTACTGTGATCATCAATTTTCATACAAACTCAAATTAGGATGTACCCTGATTTTTTTATATGCACAAATGGCACTTAAGTCAAATTGGACTTGCTTCAGTGATTTTTATAGGAAAACCATAATTATCTATTTGTTTTTGGTTACACTGTCAGTGTGTTCTTCCTCCTTGGGGATTTTGGGCTCATTGCTGCCAACACACGGAATATATCATTGTCTAACTATCACAGATCACCTGAGAGATACAGGTTCGATTCCTGTGGGATCTTACTTTTTTCAAAAAGATTTTTTCTATTGGTTACAATATATTTTCTCAGAAGTGTTTTCAAAATTATGTATATATTATATTTGTCAACGATTTTTTTTGTGGAATCACTGTCATAATAATTTTGTACCTGATATCTAGTGTATTGTATGTCTAAAAGAACAATTTAAGATTTTCTATGTACTTTTTGCTTTTTGGTTCTAGGAATTTCAGGTTTCGGCTATGAATTGACTCTGAAAGATGTTAATACTTTCAGTACAAAATCTATACTCGGTACTCATTTTCTGCAAAATCGTCTATATGATACACTCATTGGCTTTGAGGTACAGATACATTGACGTAATTATCGATTTTAACATATTTGCTCTTGTAATTTCAGCGGAGGGCAAGCGATCTGGATGGATGAAAACATACGCTTTGGTAAAACAGACCGTTCGCAGACCTTCAACAACCCACCGCTGTGTCCCAGTGGAGACTTTGAAATAAGAGTTCTGGAAGTGTACGGATTTTCTGGCGCATAATCCTGTTCAATCTTATGTGTTCAAACGCTCTCCCGCATCAACAAACGTTAATGAGAATCAAACGACAAAAGTATTATCACAATGTTAGAGAATAATCATCTATTCAGACATTAAGACTTTTAAATATATTATTTTAATATATTAGTTTTATATTATCATTTTTGAATCGCTCATTTATCAAATGACGTGCATCAATATCGTATGCCATAGTATTGCGCTTTGTAAGTGAGCAGTCGCCGACGAAAGAGTCACCGCTGCCGCTTATGCTCAATGGACATTTTGAAAAGGCTATAATGTGTTTTCAGTCAGATCAAATTAGGATTATAATAGTAATTGTCATTTTATATTACGTATGATTGCCGATAGCTTGAGATGTATTGTGTTTTGTCGTAGAGATCTTTTCGATATGGCTGCTTGTACTGTTTGACAGACGAGATTAATTTAGATTTGTGTCGATTGAAATTATTTTGTTGGGCCTTCTTGCAAAAGGAACCGATTATTATATGAGGACCAATCAGTTAAAAAGGAATTATATATTATATTATGTGTTATCAGAGTTAAACGTTGTTATTTAGTTGCCGTTAAAGATTAGTTATTTACATTATTTGGACTCGACGTTGTCAATGCAGAATTTTTGATATAATCTCATTGATGATGTATATAGATTTTTTGTAAAATACGTTACAAATTTGATTATTATAAAGACGTTATGAAATATCTCTTTCAAGTTTAATACATAGTATTTCTCGTGATCAATTTCTAATAAATGGTTGCATTACACCAAAGAAGTCTAACATGCCACGTGAGAAATGTTTTTATTGCTAAATTTAATAATCTTCCTTTGTGGAAATTCTACAAAATATCATAACGTACGTTTTAAAACTATGTTAATTATCGCAAACATTTATAATCATCTTACTACCTATCCTATATGGTTATCTGTGGGTTATTTGAGTTATCCTTTTGGAAAAAAATAATTTCCAAATTTACATTACAGTACAGTGGTGTATTATTAAAGCTAGATATTTTCTTGTCAAAACTTTTTTTTTGTATCATGTTAGAAAAAAAAGTTTTTTTAAATCATAGAGGCTTTTTATAAAATCAATTTATTTTTCAAACTCATAATAGATCTCATGTAAAATTAAATTGACTCATCACCTGTCATTATATAATATCATTTATCAGTTATCTTTTTTGTTATATCATCAGTTCATTGATATTCAAGTTCAATATGAATCGTGGATGATGAATGATTGACAAAAACTTATTTTAATAATGATTTTTAGGTGACCGTTATTAAATATCCTTTCTCCATCAAAGTTTTTAATTAACTTCAATTCCATCTGTCAGCGATGCATGCTTTATTGGTTTCTTTTATATTGAGGGTGAATAACATAATTAACGTAAGGCTTTTAAAAGTATTTTATTCAATAATGTTATGTATGTTTGTTAGTCTCATTATAGTTTGAATGAAGTAAAATGTGACTAAGCAATGTAATGTTGAATGTCAGAATTCCTTTAAGCTACTAAGCATATTTATTGTTATCATATAAAAGTCCTGAATGTTTTTTGAACATAGAGTAATAATATGTTATCGATAGGCATAGTTTTTAAAATATATCTGTTTATTAAATCAGTTTGCAAAATTTTCCAACATTTGATTTGCGGAAAAAAATTCAAGTAGGTACCACCTAATCAAGATGAAAATATTATCTGATGCAAATAATAAATAATGTTTGTTTGGTTCAGACTCGTACTCGTCTCATTAGGCGGAAGAACGAATTCTGTTTTTGGATATTTCAGCAGATTTGAGTAATATTTTTGCTACAACGGTAAATGTTAAAGGAGAATTTTGATTTCTTGAAACGTGTCCTCGAGTACAGGTCTGATGTTGTTTGACTGAAAATGGTTAGATTGACATCAACATTGAATTAGTAAACTATGTTCCTCTTCTTTGGATAACGATTGGTCAAGATAAGATATACCAAAATGCTTATTAATTGTTGTCATCTCATTATATATTATTATTTATTGTTTTATTTCAATTTTCTTTTACTTGTTTTTTTATGTAAATATTATATATTTACATGCATTGTCGAAGAAATCTGTCGCAGTGATTATTGATATAAAAAGAGCTGTGTCGTTTTACTTGGCTCTGACGAATTGAGCTGAATATAGTTTTAGAGTAGTAAGTTACCTCTAATATAATACAATACAGTAATCTTATTATTTAACAGTGTACAGTCTAGTCTTAATCATGTTATGTAAAATCTTGTATTCTCTAATTTTGGAATTTGACCCGGCTTTTTATTCCTTATGACTTTTCCTCATTGTAAAATTAGGCTAGAAATTCTGCTATTCGACTGGAATATATTTCTATTGTTATATCCGTAATTCTTATTATTTGTCCTAATAACGATTTTGAATGATTTCGTTACAAATTTATATGTGTTGTGTCATCTTTAAATTGTATTATATAAATTTAATGTTTGAATTTTTATAAACTGTACAAAATCGTTTCATCATTATATTATTTGAATAAGCTTTGCATGTAAATGTATCTTTAGCTAGCGAACCGTATTTGGAAATGTACCTTCCAAGCAAATAATTATTTATTAGTAAATATTTGACAAGTGTTTCAAAAGCGATATTATATTTATGATGATAATCTGTGTTAAATTTGTAATATTTACTATTCTTCTGTGTTGTTATATAAACTGTTACATTCGAGTAGCATTATTGTTCCCAATGTGTATACTTAGAAGTGATCCTGTAGATATTCTACAGGAAAACGAAACATTTGTAATATTTGTTTCATATTGTGTAGAAATATATACCTGCCTTATAAAACTCATTCGTTTCATTTCACCTTTACATATTTCGTTAAACAGAGCTCTTTTACTTTCAATGATGCTCTTATTTGATCACCTAACGCCGTGACCCCAATGTTATATAAAGTAAGTATGTAAGTAATAATTGAACAGCCATTAAAAAAATAAAAAGCTGGTTTTTAAAATATGTTCCATTTTTGAAAACACTATTCAATAATAATTATTGAGCAATGAGTAGGAGTATTGTTTTGTAATGACATTGGCTGTCATTCAATCTGTTAAATTATGGTGCTTCGCGCATCTTTGGAGAGAGCAACATCAAATACCACTCACAAAAAAACGAGTACTATCAAGTCTTGCTTGAATTATGTGTGCAATAGAGAGAAGAAAGAGTTCTTTCAACGGAATGCCGTGAGTTGGGGTGAGAATTTCTTCACAGAGATTACCGATTTAATTGCAAAATTGTACATGTTTCGTAGTAATGGTTTTTCATATCTTGTCACTTGCCGCGTTTGAGTGGCTGAGTGTCCAATTCTGAAGTTGGCATGGTGTTTATTCAATGCAAAAATAAAAAATCACATCTGTAGTGAATGTCTTGTTGAATTTTGAGCTAAGATGAAAATAGTTTTATTCAAAGTGGACCTTGTTCTGGTAGTGTTCTAAAATATGCGGCAGACCTGACATTTATTTTACATTCCAACCTAGATTATTTGGACTTCATATTTATGACAGATATATATTTGGTTTCCTTTTAAGCATCCTCATAGATGTAAAACTTTTGAGATTATCCTATGACAATAATTAATATATAAAAGCCAGTCTCGCTTGGCTATTGCTATTAATCATTTAATTTATTTGATTGTTTCAGGAAGAATTTTATGCTACTATGCAGTGCTCTATACCATTATATTTGCAATTTTTTTTGGTTTCCTTACTCTTATTCTTCAGACTATACATCAAGGACAATATCCTTTGTATAGCAAGCATTCATTCAGATCTAATGAGACATCTTTTATTGGTATGTTTTAATTAATATTAGATATTTCTATTGTCTAGACTGGTGTTTCTCAACCGCCAGTCCGCAAATAGTTGTCGCCCATTTTAAAATAGATATGTCAAAAATTCCATGCAAATCATTATTCAAAATAAATATATATTTACATATATATACCAATTATGATACTTTTGGATAGTCATATATAAAGGTCAGTACCTACTGACTTGAGAAAATTTGCTCTTGTCGGTACAAGGTCAAATTCGCATGCGCGTACGCTTTTGCGCACTATCCATGGCTTCTTGGTTTTTTTAATTTCATCAAAGAACTTGTTTGCTCAAGTCTATATGTGTTCACTTCTGCATACGACTGTGCACATACAATTAAAACAACGGGAGCCGGATTTTACTCGCACGAACAAGGAAGTTGTTTGTACAAAAAATTTAAGATAGCATAGATATCCGTTCATATGCGCAAATTTGCTCAAGTCAGTACCGAAATTAAGAGGAAGATATAGAAACGTTTCCAGTCTTGCAAGAATTTTTAATATCTCCTCGCGTCAACCGGAAACTCTTTTTAAATATTCAACATTGAAGGGCATTAGTTCAAAACTTTAATCACTATTTTCCTGAAAATGAAGACATCACTTGATACGCAATTGATAATACAGCTAAAGGAAACCTAATCAACTTATCTTCTGATGCCACACATATAAAAAAACATTGTCTCAATTTTGGATATCATTGGAAGAAGAATATCCATCTGCGAGTTACATCCATTAAATCATTGTCCACATTTTCGACTACCTACCTATTCATGTGAGAAAACTTTTTGGCCCTGTCAGTATAAAAAATGAAGCAGAGAAACGGAATAGATGTCAATGTGGCACTTTGTCTCTGTGAAACAACACTGAAGTCACGGTTATCAACTATTGCAGCAGCAGAGAAATCAAAAAGCTCCACTTCATGTGCATGATTAAAATAGAATAGGGATTGCAAACACAGGATTCTGCTTGATTTTGACAAAAAAAAACCTAAATCAGATTTTGCAATTTGTTTTGAATATTTTCATCCAACGATTTATGAAAAGTAAAAATATCAAAAATTTATGTAGATTGAGATTTAACTTATGTATTGGGTATATTATATAACAAATTTAACATTTACGGTTAAAAAAAAATAGCCTATCTAAAAGGGCACATCATTTTAGATTGTAATTGTATATTCAATTTATTTTAATAACTACTTTCATATTAAATAATCAACACATTAATATAACTTTCTTTTTACAGATATATCACTTTTTCCAATGATAAATCCTCAAATCCCGCTTATTGATATAGATGTCACTCCTCACCGACATTATTTGAAGTATTCTTATATTATTCGAGACAACTTGAAAAGTGAGTATAAATTATTATTCTAATATTATGTTGATACATATTTTTGACGTCTCTGCGATGGACAAGAAAGTGGTGCTTTCTGAAATCATGGGTTGCGGGCTCGGATCCCGTGTCTGATAAATTAATATTTTGTTTTATTAATGTGTGTTCGGTTTGGACACAACATAGGCCCAAATAACATGAGTAAGTTGTTAACAAAACATTTCTCGTAAAAAATAAATCTGTTTTGTTCTCTTACATCTTTCAAAATGAGTTGCTCCAAAGCTACATACCATTCATAATAACTGTTTTTTTTTCGTATATTATCTCTACTTTTTTTATTTTTCATTCTCCGGTGATTGTTTACTTATCAACTGGTTTTTTTAATCATTTTAATTTCTTCCTCCACTGTAGCTATGGGAAATGAGTCACTTAATGAGGACTCCGACCGAATAGGTTAATTACGGATAGTGATTTGTTCGGACAGATTAGGTCAATTGTGTCTTTTGTTGCTGTAATAAAATGTATAGTACTAGCGCGTACGAATTACGGAATCTCGTCGCCACCCCCCCCCCCAATCTATCAAAAATTACGCGCCCGAATTCCGATAATCACCGGAACCCGAAGGGGTCAGCCCAGCCAAAGTGCAATGGAAGAGCCTCGCCCTAGGGCTAAGGAACCGCATTAAAACCACGGTACCCCCTGCGTCGGGTGAACAAGTACACTCGCTCATCCCGAACGCCCATATCTTGAGCTGTTTGAATAACTTATTGCCATGCGTTGACATTGCACGTGCGATTTCAGAATATTGAGTGACACACGACATCTAGCAATGATTTTAAAAACTAAATAATTTTTGAAACTAGATGAATAAAAAAACAATAAGTATATTATTATGTAATTAATACAAATTAACAAAATTGTCAGTCTCTATTTTTTCCAGATAAATAAGTTTCAATGCAATAGTATGAATATACTTATTAATAAATTAGCAATAGACAATATTATACCACAAACCTGTACAAGGTACCTATTTAACTTGATTCCATACAGTCGTATTCGTATAATACAGAATAAAAGTTTATAATTTTGCATAGATTTAAATATCTATTATTATATTTAATATATATTTAATATAAGTTATTTTTTCTTGTGAAGTTTGATTATTGCAATGTGCGATTAATTCCCACCCATATTTATTATGTCTTATAAAAATCTAACACCATGTGTAATATAATATTATGACGTATTCTTAATTTGACGAAAACAAATGAATATGACTAAAAAAGTGTGCACTATTGTTGTTGGATCGCTAATAGCATATTAAACTATTATGGTTTGATTTGGCAGGGCTTAATTAAATTTTAAAACTTAACCAGCACGATCTGCATATTGTATTCGCAGTTCAATAAAAACAAATAAAGTATAACTGACAAAGTTTAGTGTACACTATTTATGTCGAATCTTAATAGCCTACCTCCACCCCTCGCCACTATTACGTATTAGTTAGCATTATTAACAAACGTGTAAGTAAGTATATTTGCTGCATTTATATAGGTACGTACCCAATTTCCAATAAAATCTATTTAGAAAATGGCAGATCCAAATTATCATACTTGTAACGTTGTAACCATACCTACCCAAAGACCAATGCCTTATGGCTTACGCATTGGTTAACTGCTAATTATTAATTAATTGAATAAATATATAACAATAGACTACCGTAGAATTAAATTAACGATATAAAATATATTACAAGCCTCAGATAAATATTATTTATTTTGATTACCTACCTTCGTATGTTACAGATTAAAAGTTCATAATTTTGCGTAGATCTTAAATACCTACTTAGATATTATTTCTGTAGATTGCAAATTAACTTACAGATTATAACTACATATTGAAATGTGTGGAAACATGTATAAAAAAAAAATCCGTTATACCCACACAGATTGTGGATAATATTTTCTTTAGCAAGATTTGTTTGAACTATAACAAGTGTGTTGGACTTCTAATACTTTTATTAATGGTCAAATCATACTTTACTACTACATTATTATAAAAGGGTTACGACACCGTTGTGTTATTGTTACATTCGTTACTGGTAGTAGCTAGTTATAAAATAATTAATGTGCTTGTTGTTATACCTATTTAATATTGTACATAATTAAATTGAATTAGTTTTATTTTTTATAAAACTTAATAAAAAGTAATTGTCCAAGTTATAGATAATCTACGAGTAGGTACATACTACATTCTAATTTTATTCAATTACACCAAATTTATAATAAAAATCTATCAAAAAAGGCAGATCCAATCTGTCATACTACTCATACTTGTAAATTAGATCCTACAAACTTATTTTTTATTCGAAAAACCGTTGGCAATGTATGCACGTACGTTTCTTCCTATACTGCGCGCGCACTCTCGCGAATCTCGTTCGCCTCGAACGACATATTCCGTTCGCCGGGCAGCGTATCCTTCGCACCCACGTTTCTTCCTATACTGCGCGCGCACTCTCGCGTATCTCGTTCGCCCCGAACGACATAATCCGTTCGCCGGGCAGCGTATCCTTCGCACCCACGTTTCTTCCTATACTGCGCGCGCACTCTCGCGTATCTCGTTCGCCCCGAACGACATAATCCGTTCGCCGGGCAGCGTATCCTTCGCACCCACGTTTCTTCCTATACTGCGCGCGCACTCTCGCGTATCTCGTTCGCCCCGAACGACATAATCCGTTCGCCGGGCAGCGTATCCTTCGCACCCACGTTTCTTCCTATACTGCGCGCGCACTCTCGCGTAACTCGTTCGCCCCGAACGACATAATCCGTTCGCCGGGCAGCGTATCCTTCGCACCCACGTTTCTTCCTATACTGCGCGTGCACTCTCGCGAATCTCGTTCGCCTCGAACGACATAAGCGCCACGTGACTCGGGACCGATTTGTTCGCTGGCTAAAGATTAGTTTTAAAAGATACGTTCGTTCGAGAATGACGCATGTCTACTCCACTGTATGCGATTTATAACTCTTTGGTAGGTAACTATTTCGGTTTAATAATGCTTTCTGCGTTAGCCTATTATTGATTCTGTCGGTTGACATATAATATCGATAAAGAAACCGATGAGATGGACATGATCCACATTGGATTGTAGAGCCAATGGGGAAAAAAGAAGTATTTCCCTATTTCAAATATCATTATCGTTAATAAAATCATAGATAAATTTCATTATCGTTTATCAAATCACTATTTTTAATAGGGATTTGATAAACGGACATCCTCTTTGAGGTCTATTGCAAATCGTCGTTGATTCTACAATACCTGCTATGAGTACAAAACCATATTGCTCAGGAGACAAAAAAAACTGTTTTAAAAAATAGGTAAATATGTTTCAAGTCTTGTCTTTCAAGTTTGATGACATTAATAGTTTTACATTGATTGAATAATAAAAAAAACATTAAAAAGGAAGGAAATAAACAATAAACCTTCATTATTCTCTTTATTAGGACATGACAGATATTGTCAGCATCTTTTTGATTACATAACAGGTATTTGTTGTGAACAAATTTTCATAATCAATTTTAGTAAAATGCAAACATCCATGAAAAAATATTATACCTACATAGTATTTTATAATTAAGTTTATAGAAAATAAAATGAATCAAATAAAGAACATACTAACATGACAATCAAAATTATTTTTATAATGTTTTGCTATGATATTTTAATTAGTTCTTGGAATTTGACGTAAACCGCAAATTATCACGGAATGTGATGATCCTTTTCAATACCTATCGTTTTTCAGCTCTTAAAGGTGACGATATTTGGATGCAAAAATGGGTATATCCTCGATATACATTTTTAGACAATATTATTGCCTGATTTTCTTCGTTGCAAAAGAGGTAGCCATTCACATGAATAGCTCAAACAATAGTTGGTATCACCATTCGGTAAATATTTTAATTGACGAATATCATCGACAGTAGGGTCTCCGGCTCTCTTGCCTGGTCTGAGTGATGTGAGGTTTGTTTGTAACTGATCATATTGTGAAAAAAAAATCAAAATTTAGTACTTTCACCTTATATTGTTGCTTCTGTCGTGCTAATCTCATCCGTGCTATGTAATCCGATGGTGAATTTATTGGTGGTTTGAAATAATGTTCCAGCGTCGCATGAACACTGTCGGCCTCCATCATAGTGTGACCTTTTTCCAAAATATGTTGATAAATATTGTTATCGATTTTTTCTTAGCCGTATCGCTAAGAGCACTGGCTAACACCTTATTGGGATTCTGGTAATTACATCCATCAGATATAAGTACCACTTCTTTATAGCTAGGGGTAGATTTTCTAAGTAATCCATAATGCATACTTGATACACCCCCATTTGCGTCATGTCATACGTACAATGACACTTCTTTATTATTTAATTCATATATGATGAAGTTATGAACTTCGAGTTTTTGCTTGTAATACATGGCAGAAGCATCTGTTTTGGGTCACAAAAGTACACTTTGGAGATCCATTGTCAATACCAGTTTTTCAGAACTTGCACTCTTTTTGAAGCATTTTTTGCAGCCCTATAAGAGTGTTTTTTCGAAGAGTTTTAACCGAAGGTTCCAACAACTCAACTTGTTATATAATATCTGAAGACACGGATACATTTTTCATCGACGACCGTAGAAGGATCATTATTTGTGTGTATAATATTATGTTGTTCACCTGAACGGAATGTTCCATTTAAAATATGAGTAAGTCCGTCGTCAGGGGGTAGCAATGTAATAGAAATTCATAGCTGACTGCATTTGAATTTGTGAATTCATTTAAATTTCTATGAACATCTACGGGAGTTAAAATAAGATCTCAAACGTCGCTATTATCCAATGGAGGAGCTTCATTAAAAATCTGAAGGAGCTTCGTATCAGAGCCAGAAGCTGTAAAATTATCTAAAGATCCTCCAGATTCTTGATACTTTTTGTGTAGTGCTAATTCAAGAATATTTTTCCTCGATATGACATCTCTAAAAAACAATGTTATGAAAATTACATGTCAAAAAAACAGTTAAAATGACAATGAACACACGAATGAAAACAGATAAAACGTTTCACTTTTGATTATTGTAAACATAGGAAAGTAAAATTTAAATATTGGCTATTGAGGTGGTGGTTGTTAATATACTTCCTGAATTCGGATAAAACCTTAAGGGGGAAGGTGTTCCATGTCAGCTATTTTCTGGTATTTTCAGAGGTTAAGCCTGAATAGTACGTAAGATTTGTAGAAAAACTATTTATATCATTATGAAGCTTATTCATCGTCAAATATTTATGTAAAACATTTGATAACTACATAAAGTATTTTTATGACGTAAAATAATATTCTTTGAAACCGTGAAACGTGATAATTGAGAACGAAGCCATATTTTTGTGACATTAATAGGCTGTGATGATGACAAATTTTTCCCTTAATTATTATCTCAAACGATTTATTATAGATAGTTGTAATGTTATAAAACATAATGTAGTAAAATATATTCAGTATAATTATAATATTTGCAGTTTCTATTGGTTCTAAATCTAATGGAAGCGAGTGGACATTTTGTTATTTAAATATGCTACAATTATAGACATACGAAATAATATAAAGCTACGTATCAGAAGGTTTATCATTAATCATTGAATAAATGATGAAATATCTTGTTAGTTATAAATTTGTAATACTAAATAGAGACCTTTTTAAAACAACTGTTTCCACGAAATATTCGACCATCTTGATATCCGCCAGACCCACCTGCGAATTGGTGTATGATGTATGGAATCTTTAGCTGGTATTATTTTAACTTTATATGACCAAAAAAATACGCCAACACACAAGTATTGTACAAAAATATGTTTATAAAAGTGAATGCTACAAATTGAACACAAAAATAGGCGAAACAAACACAAATTCGAACATATTATTCAAAAGGAAAACATATTTTGACATTTGAGGACAAAACAAAAAAAAATCTGAAGAAATTTGTATTTGCGTCAATTCTACGTTATGTCATACTAAATCATACATTATAATTTTTAACACTGTTGCAATCTATTTTGCCTAATATTGCAACATAGCAATCAGTTTTCTGTCCCTTTCTATAACTATCTCCCTCTACATTCAAAATAATTATGATTGTAGTAGGTATGTATTTTATAAATTGTGATAGATTTTATTTTATTTCAGTGACATATATCGGGTCGTCCAGTATTGCCATATCTACTAAAATATTATTGAATTGATATTTTAGTAAATAAGAGAATGAAGTTTTTCACCATTTGTATCTACTATTAGTTTTACTATTTTTATTTAATAAATAATACACATGAGGTTTTACGAATTTCACATTTGTTATTAAACATACTTACATAATTTAGAACACCCCAAACACATCGCGAAGTAAAAATATCTATATTTTTTACTTAGCCAAAATTATGAATCAACATAGGTTAGGTACCTACTGATGTTTATATTACAGAAAATTTAACTTTTACTAAATTATGAATTTGCGAGATTATAATAATACAGATGATTTTAAAGAATACTTTCATCAAATAACATAATAATGGATGCCTGTACTTACATAATATTTTCCAATGTAATTTTTTTTTTAAAAACTAACTTTAATTTCGAAAGTTTAGCCTGGCAATACTATGAACGTCATTTATTTCAGCGGGAATGCGAAATTTTCATCCTCGGTTTTTGACATAGGTACCTAACAATATTATCACAATTATTTATATCGATTGTACTTACAAAAAATGCCACGAACTCACTATCCGATGGCTGGAAGTTCCAAAAAAAGACGTAGGAGAAAAGATGGAAATATTAATACATTAAAAACACAAAGGTTTGAAATTATTATTTTATAATTTGACATAATTATACATAGTTGAAAAAACCACATTTCACAGAAAATTTTGGTTCACAATATTTATTTATCTTGCAAAAGGAAGTTTTGCGTATTACTTATTAATACACACAATTAAGTATAATGATCATTTGTACTTATATTATTTTTATATTATGTTTGTGCCATGTCTTATTCGAAATTAGTGTGTCTGTGACAAAAATTATAATCTGGTACAATAATTAATAGCAGCTATACATTTTGTTTTCTGTTAACTATCTACTAAACTAATATTTTTGAATGTATTATAGTATTGATATATTGCCGAAGACTATGCCTGAGCATGGAAATCCTCAAAGCATACTACCTGAACCAGAATTTCATCCCACATTTGAACACGAACACGAAGAATTTATTATAGAAAATGAAATTGAAGATTCAAGCCCTAAATTCCGTGTAGAAGGCCGTAGAATTATAGACTTTTCATATTTTTTCCAACAACTTCAATTAATTAGCCACCATGATTCTCCATTTAATTGTAATTTATCACATTTAGAAATTTTTGGGGAAAATCGGGATAACTTTAGTAGTACATTTTTTATTCAATGTAAACTTTGTGGTAAAAAATTAAAATTATATACCACTGAAATGAACAAAAACAAAATGAATCTGTGTGACGCATTTGTATCCAGTATAATCAGTATCGGCAGTGGATTTTCAAATCTGGAAGAAATGTGTTCAGCAATTGACGTACCATCGATTACAGCAAGAACATACAGAAAGAGTCAACAGAAGGTGTACGAGTGGTTTGAAGAAACCAAAAATAAGAGTATGGAAAACGCTGCGAAAGAAGAGCGACAACTTGCAATCGAAAATGGTGACGTCGATTCTTCTGGTATTCCCATGATATCAGTTGTTGCAGACGGCTGTTGGTCGAAACGTTCATACAGATGCAATTATTCCGCAGCATCTGGCGCTGCCACGATCATTGGTCAAAGAACCGGAAAGATTTTGTACATGTCAGTGAAAAATAAATATTGCGATTTGTGCGCCAAAGCTAAAAATAAAAATATCCCTGCTCAACAACATAAATGCTTTTTAAATTATACCGGTCCGTCAGGTGGAATGGAATCTACAGCAATATTAGAAGGCTTTAAAGAATCTATTAATACACATGGATTGATTTATTCAAAATTGATTGCTGATGGAGATTCCAGCACATACAAAAAAATTCTTGATTGTCACCCTTATCCGAATGTAACTGTCGAGAAAGTTGAATGTAAAAACCATTTAATTAGAAATTATTGTGGCAAAATAGAGGCATTAACCAAAGACACAAGATATCCCTTGAATGTAAGAAAAATCATTGCGTCAAGAAAAAGACGTCTGCGGAAAGCCGTCATAGGTGCAATCAAGTATAGAAAACTACAAGATAGTACTTTCGAAGAAAAGGTTATCGCTCTGAAAAAAGATTTATTTAATGGACCGCACCATGTTTTTGGAGACCATACTTCTTGTCTACCATATTTTTGTACAAATGAACCAAATACAGAGGACATGCTTGATGTAAATTATGTACCAGCATTAAAAGAATGCAGTCTATTTTCTCAATTAATGATATATAATTCTCGTTTGGTGCTAAATTCAAAAAGTTTAATTTATAATTTTTCTACTAATATTTCAGAATCTTTTAATAACATGATTGCAAAATTTGTAGGCGGCAAGAGAATTAACTACTCTCAAAGACAATCGTACATGGGACGATGTGCAGCGGCGGTAATCGCATTTAATACAAATAAGTTACATTGCACAATTCAAAAACAAGTTTATAAAAATAGCCCAAAAGCCTTCATAAATCGCTTAGAATCAAGAAGGTTGAAAATAAATAAAAAAAAAATAGGAAAATCTTGGCGAAAACCAATACATACTGTTCCTTTATCTAATCCAGATTATGGAGAGAGTTGCCAAAAACCTGATATGGACAAAAATCAATATCAATTGTTAAAAGAAACTTTTTTGAAAAAACTCAAACTGACAAACTATGAGAGGAGGGATATAGAAAGACGCACCGTATTACAATCTGAATGTGCAGAATGGCTAGAAAGGCGACGAAACCTTCTTACTGCCTCTGTTTTTGGTAAGGTGTGTAAGCGGCGAGAAAATACAAAATTTGGGCCTTTGGTAAAACGTTTATTATATAGCCAATCATTAGCCAACGTGAAAGCGGTAAAATATGGTAAAGAAAATGAATCAATAGCTTTACAACAGCTTAGTGTACAAGAACGGATTAAGATTGAGAGATGTGGATTGTTTATCGATGATGTGTATGATTTTATCGGTGCAACGCCAGATGGCATCAGCGATGATGATACAATTATTGAAATAAAATGTCCTTTCTCAGCTGCTGGAATAAGTGCAGATGAAGCTATTGTACAGAAAAAAATTAAATTTTGGAAAGTAGATAAAGACAGGAATATGGTAATAGATAAAAATCACGATTGGTACTTCCAGATTCAGGGGCAGCTTCATATTACTAAGAAAGATGTCTGTTTATTTGGAGTTTGGACGGGACATAATTTTCCTGTTAAAATAGAATTAATCAAAAAAGACGAGACATTTTGGATTGAAAAGATTGAAAAAAAGATATATCACTTTTATATGAATTGTCTACTGCCAGAAATAGTAGATCCCAGAACCAGTAGATCTATGAATATTAGAGAACCAGAAAGGCTGAATTTCTAAATTTTTATTTTAAATTTTATTATGCTTAATATATTTTCAACAAGTCTATATTACATCACTATTTTATAGTTCATCAAGATATATCTAATTTACTAATATAGTTTACTGTTACGAGACACCCAGAACGAGTGTAATTTTATGAAATTCAAAATAATATGTATACTTACATCTAAATAATGATACCTGATCTTGCTGGCGATTCCACTGCGCCATATTTTGTATAAGCATTCGTCTCTGCAGCCGTGAGTTTTGGTTCCGTGTAAAAAGTACATTTTGTTCTCAAGGTCAAAAACCAAATTGGTTGTGCCAATGGCTTATAACCATTCCTCATAAATGATTATAACTGATATCACCTCATGATCAGTGCCACGCACGAGTTAACTCGCGGGATCTTTTAAACGTCATAACTTCTGAATGAACTGTTTGTGTATATTTTCTTAACAATATTTATCATTTTAGTGTGAAAATATTCACGTTAAACATGTTGATTTGGTAAATTTTCACAAATATTTATCATTCTATTCTTATTTCATATTTTTTAAGGGATTCATTTTATTCCAAAAATAACTGACCTACAAGTACCCACCTGGTAAAAATTGAATTTGGATTGGATGGAATTTCCTAGTAGATGTTCCAACTAAACAACATGACGCTTTCTATATATTATTTACTGTTAGTTTTGAAATTATTGTATTTGAAATAAATAATGTATCAATAATACACATAGAAATCAATAGATATATAAAATAGATATCACAGTTTAAAAATCAGAAAGATCAATGCATATTACCATTGTTTATGTTACAATATAAAACAACATTTATCATTGAACGTAGGTACCAAGAAAAATAGACTTCATTAAAATGTGTCAATATAGTATATACCCGATATAATTATATAAATTATTATATTGTTAATTACTCTGTGGGGTCCATATATACTGCTTCAATTGTAATTTAATTTTACAGTATAATTATTTATGTTAAGTACTTGATTTACTTATTATATGTACAAATGTAATATACTTACCTACTTATTAGGATATATCTTGGTGAATTTTAAAATAAGAGGAAATTAAATGGAGGTCATCGTGTCTAACTAGATGTCTAACTAGACGTTGTTAAGTCTTATATAAATATTTATACATTATTAAATTGTTTTTCTGTTTTTTATTGATGTAAAGACATGGCATGTATTCAAAGTAATAACAAATTAGCTGTGTACTATTTATTTAACTTATATTAAAACCCCAAGATTGATTTCGTCTTACGACATATTTTATTCTTCTAAGTTTTACTATGACATTGTAATATGAACCATGGATATAGTATAGTACTTAAAAAAATCAAAACTGGTAATATATTATTTCAATATTTAATAGTCAATTTTCATTTGAAGTCAGCATTTAATTACTGGTATAACACATAATTATTAACTGATATCTACAACTTCAGATGGACAAATTAATTGATATATCATATTATCAGTTTTCATTTCCTTTCAACAATGTATTCATTCTAGCAGCTATTTTAAATATCTTACTAGTTTTTATGTCATGGCACCTTACAAAGGCTCCGAGCAACCGTATACTGAGCTTCGAGAACAGATGTTTACGACGGATACTGGGTGTGCGGTAATTTTAGAAGTAACGGGAGATAAAAGAACGCACCAAATAGCCTCGCATCACGTTGAGAGTGAATACGCAACTTTGTACCTGGCCCGGCCACGTGCTGCGAGTGCCTGAAGAGAATCCCAATCTGGTTTGCCTGTTCTTCAAGCCAACCGGATTCCGGCGTCCTGGATGGCCGCTAAATACTATCTATATAGCATATCTGGCGGAGTTACGGGCTGCTAGTATGACCTGGAACGATGCAAAAAAACTAGAGTGACAGAGATTCTTGGAGGCGCCGCATTGTATCCATATGCTGCAACTAAGATGCAGATATAGCCGAAGAGAAGAATTAATATACAGCATCTAGAAAACTTAAAGTCTTTGAAATGGTGTTAGAAAGACAATGTTTCTAATATCAAAGTGATATTGAGGATGAAAAAGAAAAGACTTGGAGAGTAAGCTCTACCAAATGACATACCTGATATGATACAAGTAACTGATATGCAAAATTATATTATATTTTAGAATATTATGAATCAATTTAGCAACTTTTATATCATTATCGATAATAAATTTAGTGCAAAAATGTAATTATAAAATTGTTTTATTTTTTAAATATGTATGCGAGATAGACATAGCTATAGGTTACAAACATTAGTCACTTTATATTTACCTTTTGTAATTGTACTATTAAATCTATAAAATGGGTATATATGCTTGATGGTCTACGTCATAAATAATATTATATGAATCACGCCATGTTCGGATCGTACGCCGAAAGTCGGATTTATTTCATTATTAATTAAAAGATTTATTTCATTCCATCTTATTCATATGAAACCGTCGACAAGCAAAGATCTCGGTAGACATTTTCTCCATCTGCAAAAAACATAACATATGAACTGTTAATAGTGTGATTTTTAATCTTTTATAGTGTGCGACTGTTTGAAGAATGGTAATTAAAACGGATTAGTGATAATACAAAGCATCAAAAAAGATTGATTAACTAAAATAAAGTAATCAGGTAGGTAACATGTTTAATAACAACTAGAACGCCTTAGATTATATCAAACAAATAAATATGAAATCACAGGCATTCTCGCAATAACCTCTAAACTAACCACGCAACTAATGTAGACTAAGAAAACAATAAATTAACACTTGAATAATATATGCAAAACACACAGAATACTACTACAGTAATAAATAACATAATATTGTACTTACAGATAGTGTTTCTTATTCCTGATATAAAACACAATTCCTTCGTTAGGTATCTTGCAATTTGCTATCAACATAATCTGACAGCAGAGAGTTTTTTCTATTAGTCTATGGCCAAAAATACGGATTTACTTGGCCGGCTAAAAAAAAGATTTTAATATAGCAAGAACATTTTGAATATGCGACAAATAAATAAAAGTATATATAATATAGTTGTTAAAAAAATCTGTGTACATTATAAAATATATTTAATATTATAAATACATATATTTTTTAAATTCATGTTATAATTTGTAAACGACGAAGCACGTCAGCTAATACGCATAGTAAATGTTTAAACTTTGGTAATCAAATTCGAATGTGACAGAAAGAGAAAGAAAAACTTTTTAATCATATTAGCATGCGTAAAAGAGATGTAACATAATATCACTTTCACTTTAAAAATCATACCTAGTATTCAATGTCATAGTTCAACTTTAAATGAAAAAACAGAAACTCTAGGTAAGCATGTGTGCCCTTAATGTAGATTATAGCGGCTCTAATCTCTTTACATAAATTGAAATTAAATAATGGCAAAATGTGTTTTCAACCATGTTGATGTTACAATAACTTTACACCTAACAGAGTAAATAGTAAAAATTACCTCAACCTTACTCACTAAATTTCAAACACTTTTAATTCTTGAATACAATTATATAATTTTATTATAGTAAGTAGAAGAAATAATATAATTCTTACCATGCAACAAATCAATGGGTAATTACTGTCATGTGACTGACAAAAGTATTAACTTGACTCATTAAAATGTGTGAGAGCCATATCAATGTTTGTTTGAATTGCACATAACTGTTATTTCATTTAGTAATATCTGCCATGTGATCAATGTCATAAAAGTGATCTTAAGTCAATTACTGCTATGTACACTTATATCACATAGCAGATATTACCATCACTGAATTCAACACCGACATATGAACAGCTTTTGTTTTTATTTATTTAGAATATTTTGGTAATTCCAAGCACATAGCAAGTAGTATAGATGGATGGAGAAAAAAATAACCTAACCAACGATGTAAATAACTCAAAACTGACAAAATGTGCACATAGCAGGTATTGCAGAAGCAACGACGAAATGCTGTTTTATTTATTGTATATAAGTACTAAATTATTCGACTATTATGAAGTAACTACTAATGTAACTAACTAAAAAAATATGCTTAGAAACCTCTCGGTCAGGCAGTCGAGGTCTAACCCGGATCATAAGAGTCAATAATGAATAAAAGAAATTGATTTACTCATTTTATATAAATGTGGTTATTTATAATAAAATATAATCATTAAATTGTTGTAAATAATCCTAGTATGTTCTATTTATTGCAGAATATACATTTGAAGGTGTCCAAACATGCAGTGAACCACATTTGAAGTTTATAGAATATAAAGGAAATCAAACGGTTAGATTTTATTTATACCTAAACGAAATAACACTAGTTTATCTTGTAAAACCCATGAATCTCATTTGGGTCAAAAATGAGATTGTTATTGGATATGCCAGTATGTATAATCAAGTATCTACCTCTGTGTGAGATTCTTTCACCCACAACACCTGTAATTTAAAAAATAGATCCAAAATAACCAAATCGTTCCCATATAATGTAAATATTTACAAACCTAGATGGAAAATTGTTTTGGATTTCCAGGTTTACACGTTAGGACTGCTTTAAATATGTTATAAATATCATTATAATAATAATACCATACTTTTCAGTAAAGTTATGGACAACATTTTCTATTATTTTTAGTCGTCAAATAGTCGTAATTAATCTTGTCAATAACCTAGTTAACAATCTTATCATCTTCAGCCACGATCGATCCAATGCTAAATAGGTACCTCCATCAGCGGATATCAAAATTTATCAATTGACGTTGGTATATAATATGATGAGATTATTCGCGAAGCCAAACTGGCATCGAGCACATATGGGCACCTGAATAATATCTTCAAAAGTGATCTCCCATTGTGTCTTAAGTGTAATCTTTAATGAATGTGTGATGCTAGTGTTCACGCATGCAAGTGAAATATGGACCCTTAATGTGAGAGAAATCCAAAAATTTCTAGTAGTGAAACGTTGCTTTTAAAGATGGATGTTGGGCATAATGCGGAAAGACCATAGAAGAAACCAAACGAGGAGGCAGACAAGAGTATGTGATGTGATAGAGGTCGCCAAGCAGATAAAATGGCAATGGCTTGGACATGTCGCTCGGCAAGTGGATAGCTGCCGGTCAAATATTGCAGTCATACAGTGGTACCCGAGGGGCAATTAACAACCACAGAGGTACCCTAAAACCGAACAAACACATAACGTTTGGTGAATGTATGTGACAGTGAGGAACTAGGGACGAAGAAGAGTGGAAGGAGATAGGGGAGGCCTTTATCCAGCAGTGGATCGGCCCCAGCTGATGGCTTCTATTATGGTCCGAAGCCTTTCGCTTTCACATGTTTCATGTTGATATTAATTAAACGATATAGCGACTATTAGGCAAGCTCTGTGACTGTTTCGAGGCTTTGGATCACTGTATTTGTTCACCGTATCCACTCTCTATGCAATATGTCTGTTATAATTTTTTATTTTTCTTTTTCTCGCTACAACACTCCATGTGTAGTACATGGTAGTGTAGTAGTAGCAATGAAACAACCACATAAATGCCCAGGCTTTGAGAAAATCGCATAGATGTATTGTCATCTAACAGTGAATCAAATCCAGAGCTAGGAGGACCGCATTATACCTAATTGTACATTGAGAGGGCTGGATATATTTTAACAATTGATTTTTTCAATTGGCAGGGTTCTCGCAAAATTAAACGTGCATCCGATTTTGCTTTTAAACGAATACCCGTCAATCGATTGACCGAGCCTCCATGTTGGTTTAATATATCGAGACTTGGACCTTGTTCTGCTTTCCCCTACGGCTTTGATGTTGGGAAGCCATGCATTTTTCTGAAGATAAATAAAGCCTTGAATTGGACTCCAATTCCTTTCTCAAATAACTCAACTCTACCAAATGATATGCCACACATCATAAAAGATCTCATAAGAAATAGTAGTGTCCCGGTAAGTCAATACCTTCAATTCAATTTATTTTTAAATTATTACAAATCTAATTTTTTGTTAGTATTTTATAATTAGGAACTATTTATATACTAAGAATCTCGAGAATTTGATAAACCAAAGTATTATATATTTCAATAATTCAGAAGCGATTATGTGCACTCTATAGCTAAAATAATTATTGACATCCAATCATTTATGTGGTAGCCGGCTCTCACATCTAAGCTCGTCTCATCTGCAACGTGTCGAATACGTCGATGTGACGACATCGTTATTCACAAAACACGTAATCTTATGGACCTTTACACACTGCTGGAATAAAATATTTTAGTTTGGAAAAACATCTGGAGGCACATGCAACTATTTTCACCCCGGCTATTTAATCCCGAAATGTCGCACTTTGTCATTCATTTTGGCTTGCCAAGTGATGTCACTGTCCTCGCACGGCTTGCTATACGCACATAGAAAAGTTGCATGTTGCACTCAGTTTTGATTTATGACTATTATCCCAGTCGAGACGATTTTCAATGTGTGACTGGGCGTACAGATAGAAGAAATATATATATAATACTATACGGTGGAAATTTATGGCATTTCAATTTTAGAACACTGGGGGTTTCTTGCATGATTCTTGCATAGGGGCCCAGTATTTCTAGCTATGCCACTTTATATACCTACCTAATTAACTACTCAGTATTCTGAATTTTTCCCTTTATGTTTTGAAATGAAATTTAAAATGAATACCTGTTCTAATGTTTTGATTTTTATAGAAAATATGGGTGGACTGTGATGGAGCATCTCTTCGGTTCCGGGAAAATGCTGGACCTATATTGTATTACCCTGAGCAGGTAAAGATAATACAGCACAAATATAATGTTTTATAATACTGTTTATTTATACAGACATTTTTTAATCACTTCTACTAATGAGATTATGTGGTGTACCATGGGAGTACTTATAATATACTAAGAAAGTACAGAAAGATAGTACATAATAGGGAGAAGGTTCATTTTAAAAGAAATACCTATACATTATACAAACATATTAATTTATATTTGGATTATAATGTAATTTGGTGTGCGAATCTGACGATAGCTGAATGTTACTCCCTAAGGAGTTTGAGAAGTTTACAGTGCCACAGAAATCAGCTCTTACCCCGCCTGCTACTTATCATGCTTCGCCATGCACCACACACCCCGCACTTTCCTAGCTCCATTCCCTATGCCCAGACACTCCTCGATTTGATTATAGCAATGGACACCTGGACTGCAGCTATAACCACAGTTAGGGTAGGGATGCTCACTGCAGATAATCGCATTATAGTATGTCCATTTGTATTGTCTGCGCTATTACTGGCCTAAGACAAGCCACATGACGATATTAAAAACAAATTTATTATCACCTAGGTAACGAATATTTTTTTTTTGTTCCGGGAAGTGCGTCGCTGAACACATATCCCCTATCTTGTGTGTAGGGATTGCAATACCGAATGAAAATATCAATATATACCAGTATTTCCAATTGAATAGCGGTATTCGTGAAAAATATTAAAAACAGAAACCAATAAATATAGATATAAAAATATTATTATTTTATAGCAAAAGTATCTAAATAAGTACAGTAAAAACGAAACAATAATGCGGTCGGTCGATAGTGTGCGTGTGTATGGGGAGCCATGATAAATGACTGGCAGCCGATGACCGCGTATTCATATGTATACGTACATATACAATCGACAAACCGCATCATTGTTTCGTTTTTACTGTAAGTACATGTAACTTTTAAAATAAACCTGACAACTTGTAAGACCCGTGGGTGACTGGCGAAAATATTTGGATAAATTTAAAGTTAGGGAAGTAGGTACCTCCCTGTAATGTAAATATATTACGCATAACCTGACAAGTCCTATTAAACCTTGTATATTAATCAATACATTTTACATCCACTTTCAATACCGAATATATCGGTATTGTCTGATTTTTAAAACCAGTATTTCGGTATCCAAAAATACTGGGATACCGGTATTGCAATCCCTACTTGTGTGCTGATATACCAGTTTATTATTTAGAGAATTTTATAATTAATTATTTGTAAATATTTTATATAAGTAAAAAATTAATGGAAAATCCTTGTTATAACTGAATTTGTGTTGTATATTCTATTTTAATGGATGATGATTGATTGATTGATATAAGTATGGAAGAACAAAAATGGTTGAGAAATATAAATAATAATGATATAGGTACTTAGTAATTTTTAATGGCTTGAATAAACAGCAAGAAATTGGATGGCAGTTAGACCTGTTAATATGCTATCCAAAGATTATTACTATTGTGCAGTAGCGATGGGTGGAGGTAGGCTATTAAGATCCGTCATAAATAGTGCACATTAAATTTTGTTGGTCATACGTAATTGTTTTTATTGAACTAAGACTACAGTTTACAGATGGTGTTGGTGCGTTTTTAAAAATCAATTAAACCCTGCCTAACCAAACCATAATAGTTTAAGTATATTTTGGGCGATATGAGAAAATTGTGCACACTTTTTCATTCATACTTATTTGTTTTCACCCATTGTTAATTCCTTTTTTTAAATTCATTATAAGCCCTACCTAAAGAAAACTATAATAGATAAAAAATATTATTCCATCTATAAAATATAATAATAATAAAGTTATGTATGATTTAATTGCATTATTTTAGATATTTTATAAATAGACGAGTATTTATTGACTATTATCTATTATGACTTGGTTTTCGCACGGTTTAATTGAAGTTTAAAAACTAACTAACACCATCTGTAAAGTGTAGTCTAATTTCAACGAAAACAAATACGTATGACTGACAAAGTTTAGTGTGCTCTATTTATGGCGGATCTTAACAGCCTGCCTCCACCCTTCGCCACTGCTATTGTGACTATATGCCAGAAGTGTATCAAAAATAAATGATAAAATTGTTTTACAGAGTTTTGACACATATTATTTCCCGTATACCAGAAACAAAAATTACCAGTCACCACTGATTGCCTTGCATTTTCCTGATATCAAAAGTAAGTCCACTTTTGTATACTAGTTACTACATTCTTACTGAACTTCCTAATGCACATGCATTGATTATCATCATCGGCTCGATATCCTACTGTGGGTCTCAGCTGCCTCCAGAAAATGTCTCAATTCCTCTGTTTGTCACAAGTTTCCTGCACTGCCTTATCTCACCCACTTTTGTTTAGGTCTATCGTCTGTCCATTTCACTACTTGTTCGGTGTCTTGAATCGTTGAGATGTTACCTGCCCAACGGAGTCATCGCATTTTCACATGAGATAACAAAAGGATTTCTTTACAATGCATTGAGTTCATGGCTGCATTGACCTCGCCGTGTACTATTCTCACATACGCCTCCGAATACCATTTTCAGTACTATCTTCTTGAGATACATTGAAGAAAGAATCCATAGTAACGTTCTGTTTACTAGAGACCGACAATTATAACTTGAGGTGCAGCATTTTTAAGAATTAATAGGTCGCAATACACTGACAATATGCTTCAAGTTATTACAGTCGTCGTTCTATGGTGTGATATCATTTTTGAAGGTGAAAGTTACCAAATACATGAATTTGTCCATTGTTACAAATGACTTCTCATTCATCGGTGGTGATCATATAGAAGTGTGTGGGAATCATGTGTCTGCCCACACGAGTAGATTGTCAGTTTCTTTCTCCTTAAATTCCTATTTTCTAGGTAGATCTGTCCGGTGCTATATAATATGTCCCCTTTAGAGCTGATTGATATTAATAAATAGTTTGTGCTGTCTGCTTTCTTCGTCTGTTAATATTCAATCATTATTTTCTAGAAGCCAACTCCAAGATATCATTGACGTGTAAATTATGGGTAAAAGACGATTTCATTATCAATAGAACATTTAAGATACGTGTGAAGACAAAGGAAAAATCAAGGATAAGGAAACCGAATATTTTCCATTACAACTCAAATGATAATGATGATGATGAAGATGACGATGATGATGATGTTGACAATGACGATGACGATGTGGATGAGGATGATGATGTGAATGAGGATGAGGATGATGATGTGAATGAGGATGAGGATGACAATGTGGATGAGGGTAAGGATGATAATGTGGATGTGGGTGAGGATGACGATGTGAATGATGACAAGGATGACAAAGTAGATAAGGATGAGAATGATGATGTGAATGAGGATGAGGATGACAATGTGGATGAGGGTAAGGATGATAATGTCGATGTGGGTGAGGATGACGATGTGAATGATGACAAGGATGACAAAGTAGATAAGGATGAGGATGACGATGAAATGGATAATGGTGATGCTATGGACTCAGGAAAATAATTATCACCTACTAAATTTTTTTATGAATTGCACAATAATTTAATAAATAATTTAAGTAGGTAGGTAGTTAATAAAAACATGACTTCCCTGGTACTTGTCTTTTATTTTGTTTATTTGTATTCTGGAAAAAATAATGCATATACAGTAGAACCTCGATATAACGGACTTCGGATATAACTGACAAAATATTCGCTCAAATGTGAAAATTGTTAAAAACATCCTATTAACGTTATACATGTTTAAATCCAAATGTCACCGCTTGTAAACAATGTGCTGTGCGTGATAATCATGTCATGCCTCTCACACTCGAATTCGAGTCATAATGCCATCCTGCTCGTAGACTGAACGAAGCACTGACGTTTGCTGCAATGCTGGCTGCGCATTCACGCGGCTGCACAGCAGCTTAATTTATTTATTCGAAGTGAATAAATCCATTTATTACTCCATTTAATAAGTTTATAATGGTTAGAAATAGATGAAGGTGGATGACTCTGGGTATCACATCATGACTGAAAGTGAAATAACAGATGAAGTTATGATCTTGGAAATTGAGGATGGAAGTGAAGATAGCGAGGAAGAAAAAACAACACACCCAAAAATAAAGTTGTCAGTGATAACATCGCATCTCGACGATCTAATAACATTTATTGACTATTTGTCAGATAACGAATTTCAACTACCTATATTACACACATTTTCGTAATTTTAGAGAGTTGATTGTCAGACTTCAAAAGTGGAAACAAAATTTGATTCTTATTTCAAAGCAGGATTACCTACCGAAAGCATGTGCGTCGACATCGAACATTAACGTCACTCTACAACGGGTGTGTCTTGATATATCATCCCATTAGTCCATTATATTGAGGTTTTACTGTACTCCAGGAGTGAATAATATTATGACAAAAAAAGTATAGACATCTCTGGTCAAGTAGTGAAGACTTCGTTTAGTTTAGAATAACTGAATGCCGAATTACCTTTATTTATTAATTTATGGATTCGAGTTGATCAGAGCTTAGAATGTATTCTATTTGCAGCTATTATTATTGCAATGTTGTATGTTTAATAGGACTTCAATGTACATGCCTATATTATTATTTGTTTTGATATTTTGTGCAATAGATTTATTTAGTTATATTTTTCATATATTTAAATTAACACAATGATAGCCTAAACTAAAGCACGGATGGCGAACCTTTTCCTACAAGTGTGTCAAAATATATGCAAAAATATTGAAAAAAACAGTCCAGTTTCGGATAGATTAAAGAAACAAAATACTTAAGTTTTTTCGAGGTGGTTTTATTGTAAATTTGCTACAAGATATTTGTCGTTTGTGTGATATCAATTTATTTATTCACGGTTCATGATTGAAGGCTTTTCGAATATAATCAAAGACGTGGTTTATCAGCAAAACTTGTCCCTAGGTACTTATATCTTCATATCAGTCAAACCGTTACCTAGGTGATATTTTTCTTTTGATTTGAAATAATTCACTGATGAAAATAATTGTTTGCAGTCATATTATGTTTACCCAAAGATGGTCAAAGTGGTACTGAACCGGTTTTTTTCTCTTTAAATTAATGTACCTATCGTGTACTTAACGAGTTTCATTCTCATTTTGCAATAAGAATACCTACTACTTTATTCATAGACTAAAAAAGTATTACTTAAATTGTCACATAATTTGTTTAAATGCCAATTAAATAAGCCAGTGTTGGTTGATTAAGTAAATTTAAGATAAATTATGCATGTCACTAAGTATTATAGATTCGCCATCCCTGGGCTAGCTGCTAAAAAAATCAAGAATGTTTCAAGATGTATATATCCACAAAATAAAGCCATCTCTACAATATTAAATAGCTCTCAGGGATTTAAAAGTAGGTTCAGATGAGTTTTAAAGAAATACTGTACAGTTTTTAATATATAATATTATGTCGTATTTATTTTGTTTTCATAAAAACAGTTTTTTTTTTTTATTAATAGGTGTGTACTATTAATATAACTGCTTTGTTATAATCGTGAAATAATGATAGCATCAAATCATTTCTGTATTGAAACCAGTAAGTAGGTATAACTCGTTGATAACCCTTTGACTTTGTAACTAAAGCAGATCTGCATACAATAACCTACAATAAACTATAATAAATAATATTTTTCTTACATTCACATGTGTCATCTTCATTTTCATTATATTCATTAGCACTTATACCATTTGATCGCGCGCGATGAAGGTTTTCATACGTCAGTTTTATTCCTACAAAACTGACTTATAGTATTAGGAAGATATTTTTATAAACAGTTTGTCACAATGACTAGTTTACTAAGTTTATTCTAGTATCCAAGAGGAATATATTGATATTGATTTCATATTTTACTGCTTTAGAAACAATCTTAAGTGTGATAATTGGCATTATAATGGTTTTTAAAACGGTAAGTGAATGAATAAAACATTTTTTTATTGATTCCGGAATGTATAATAAATTGTTGTAAGTACATAATTACAAAAGATTTCCAAATTTACTTTGGACATAAATACCTACTTAATTATTTTTAATTCTCATAGAAATACACCAATATAATATTATGATAAACGATAAATTGTAGACATCACAATGTAAAATATACAAAAAATATCCCGCTTCATTATTTAAAACTTATAATACATCAATACAATATTTCCAAAACTAGGCACAGCGTTCACGGCTTAAGTACCTACCTTCCAAATATACTAATTATATATTCTTGCAATCCTTACTCACAAAAATATTCAAATCACTTAGCATTTAACAATTTAGGTAATATTTATATATATATTTTTTCTTTGTATAGTAATATTTTTGAACAAGGAATATATAAATTGTTATTTTAATGTAAAGTGGTGTACACAAATGCAGGGGCGGATTTATCCTTAATTGGGCCCCTGGGTTAATATATACCGGGGACTCCAAAAAAAATAATTATTAAAATGTAGGCTTCTAATTTAAAAAAAATATATATTTTTTAACAATACCCTCTCTTCATATTTCTTTAAAAAACACTCATACTTATTATTTAATTTAATCAAAATCATTTTTTTTTTACATAATTGATATTGAGTGCGTAGATGATCTTTAATTCAGGCACTGGGGACCATCGGTTACCCTTTGTACCTATAGTAAATCTAAGCCAGCATAAATGGGTTACTACTACCTAATTTAAATACAGTGGATACTACTTACTTATTTATTAGTTGCGAAATTTAACTAAATTATAATACATAGATTCATGGTTATCTTAAAATTAAATATTTTGATTTACTTTCCTCTTTTGTCAAAAATACTGCTAAAAATAATAATTACCTGCTCATATCATTTGTTTTATAGTTATAAAAACCAGACTATAGTATATATTATGTATATTATATTAGTTACCTACCTAGAATGTTCTTTGTATTGCAGTGGCGTCCCACTGTTTTGCGATTTGCAAGAGACCCAGACACTACATTGTCGTTATGTGATTTGACAATAAAATAACAATACAATTTACAAGATATACAAGATGCGCTTCAAGTCAATATCTAAAATCATTAAAATATTCACAGTCGAGGTAGGTTTTTCTGAAAATAAAATACCGAAATTTTCTATAAAGTAAATTGAATATTTATATAATAATTCGCGATTAATATCTATATTGATATAACTTATAATAATTGTGTAGCTATACAATCATTTTTAACAGTTTTTGTAATGTACCTACCAATAAATAAAAGAAGGTACATTTACGAAATACATTGATAATCAAAGAAAAAATTATATTACTAGTAACATGGTCATAACATGGATTGAAATATAAAAATTATAGACAATACTGAAAATAATCATCATATCTCTCAGAATTCATTATAAAAACCTGCAAATGGGGAAACTCCTGTGTACGCATCTGGCAATGACAGAATATAAGATAGTAAATCACAATTATTATTCATCAATAATATTATTTATAACATTATAATTCAACTAAAAATTCACGCCCTATGGTAAAATTAACATAATAATTAACGAATTATAATATAATCTATTTATATTTTATACAATATTTAAAACGACCTTGAGTTACTTTTCCACTCGGATTTCTATTTCTCGGCCAAGGTCTTTCCACTGGCAAAGTTATATCTTGCAATGTTCATCGGTGATGGATGCCCATCCGGGAGATTGCCACTCGTATTCAAGTCTAGTCTATCATCAGCTCGAAGTGCACGGATCCTTTGCGGTCGCGATGTCCCCCGACGTATTCTATATTCTTGGCCCACGCTCGGCACTCGATGTTTACAATCCGGTTCACTGGAAAGATAAAAAATGATAATATGTTATGACTGAAATATCGAGTCGCCGGGTAAAGGAACCAACCTTGCAAGAGGTCATGTCTAGGGAATCCAGTCCCGAGCCAAAATTCTGATCCCGGGATTTCGGGATTACAATTTGACAATCCCGGGATCCCGGGACTGGTCCCGGGATTGGCATTTTTTCCATTGTTTATATAAAAATTTTATATTTACAAATAACATTGATAAAATCGGTCAAAAGTAAATCTAGTATAATTTATACTATTTAAGACATTTATTGTTAATATTGTATACGTTCAATCTTGGAAATACACAAGTTTAACGGAGTAAATAATATTGTAATATAAATAATAATGGGAATTTAATAGGAGATTGCTGTTTCTGATATTAAAAATTTAATGAATGCATTAGCGAGATTTAAAATAGTATAGCAAATAATCATGGCGTACTTATGGCCTTTCCGCTTCATAAATCTAATTAGTCAGCCAAATCTGAAACTGCCGTAAAACGTATGATATCATGGTGGAATAACTTTGTTAATAGTGCGAAGCATTGTTTTTTTCCAATCTTTCAATTTTTAATAATTTATGTGAAAAAATAAAATGAATCGGCAACCTACACATGGGTATAAATCAAACTTCATTCAAACTCAGTTTATTTCTAATGTAGTTATTTTTTATTAAAAGTATTTTTTCTGTTATATTTTCACTTTTATTTTATTTTCCATAAAAATGGATAAAAAAAATCAATCCCGAAATCCCGGGATTATGTTTATCAATCCCGGGATTCATAGGTATCGAAAATAGCTCGGGATCCCGGGATCCCGGAATTCGGGATCCCGGGATTGGAATCCCTAGTCATGTCGTCATAATAATAATGTGATGCTAATGGGATTGGTAGCCAACCTTTGATTTATTATAAATAAGTTTTATTCAACTTTCAATCTCGTAAAGAAGAACCAATCAAATGTCTACAAATTAAAGATCGTCTTAAAGAAAGTCTCTTTCTAAATAGATGGAAGTGATGGCAAAAAGGACCACTATGACTTTTTTTTCGACCATGTCCGATCCTAATAGGATCATTATGGGCCTCCACAGAGTAGAGGTTTGTATTAACAGATTTTGTTTTTAACGAGAAATGAATAATCTCGCAAATTTTCCAACATGAACATGAATGCACACCCGAATGACGCTTTTTTTGGTAATATTCTTTTACTCGTGATGATCGTAGTTTGATGATGTAGTTTCAAAACTATCTTTCTCTGAATAGTTTTGTATTTTAAAAAAGAAATACATCCAACATGAGAAAATCAAAGTTGAAAATACCTACATCCTTTCTGGGCAGTAAGATTATTTTAGGTAAGTTTTTTTCTACAGCAAGATGAAAAAAATAAGCAATGACATATTTTAGTATAATATTAATTAATTATAAGCTCTGTTTTAATCCGAATAAATAATTATTAGTATCTATCTACGTATGGAGACTTTTTATAAATTTACATAAAATCATATTATTATTTTATAATGTTTTAAGATTTTTTTGGATCCAATAAACAAGATAAAATTAAAATTTATATATGTATTAATATAGAATTTATTGCCGCGGATTTAGCTTTTCGGCATATTCGGCAACTAGAGGAAGGACAGACTCTTCAGGCATTGCGGCCACGACGAAATAATTTTGGAACTTAGTGTTATTTGAAAGTAATGATACCAACACCTAAATGAGTCGCCTGCACTGCCACAAGAATCTGACACTATTCTACTCATGGTACTTAAATATATACAAATCAAATTTATAAAAAATCAAAAAGTGGGTCGCTGAAACAAATATTTGTGGAATTGTATCTACATAGTAATAAATACTTGTATTTTTTATTTGTCACTTCATTATGCAAACGGGTAGGGTAGGTGTCTGAAAAATCTTAGTTTGGATTAATATTTTTTAAACAATGACTGGTAAGTGTATATTATGTTTTCTTGTAAAATAAAACAGAAAGAATTTGGTTCAATTTTATATATTAAAAAAATAATAATTAGGTAAGTATGTATCACGAATATCTTTTTATAATTTTATATAAGTGCATACTTATATCTCCAGGTGCTGATAAATTGGCATCTGTATAATATGAGTTCGGGCCTTACGAATGGGCTAGCTGGTATTTTTTATAAAAAATAATAAAATGTCATACTGAGTAGAGATTATGATTTATGGACTTGTCATTTCTCGAGAATTATCGAGAAATTTTCCATCCGGCCCAAATTTTTTGCCGACTGAAATCAAATTCGAGACCCTTTTATAAGTTATTCTAACCAAAAACTATTTCACCGGCGAATTTAAGAAATTCTATCTTTTTTTCCGTTTTAACTCGCTGTGTTATTTTTGCCTAGTGTAAATTTCTCAAATGATCAAAATTCTGGTTTATGATTTCTCGAAAAATGATAATTCTTTAGATTTTGGAAAAAAAATATTTTTCGAGATTCACCTTTTCTAGTAATTTCTCAAGACGAAAATTCTTGATCACTACTTCTAATTCTGACATTTCATCTTCATTTCCATAGCAACGTTTCCATAAACATGGCAGACTGAAATAATTTACTTCAGCGCTTTAGAAATGGAAATATCAGAAGTTTCCATCTTCTATAATATATGCAACATCTTTGCTAAAAATAGTAATCGGGTTTTGTTTTACTTTAAATTATTATTATATACTCAAGGGTGAATTTGGTTTTGCCTTGTTATATCAGTGCTTAGAATAATTCAATAGAATTAATGTCTTTCCATTGAGAAATAACAGTAAAGCAAATTAATAAAATATTATAAACATAATATAATATTATGGTATAAAATAAAAGGTTGCGTATCCACTGCTTTCAAGTCGCTTACTCAAATCAAACAGGTTGTATTAATAAATATGTAAACGATGATTTTAACTGCAATGAGCAATTTTATCAGAAGACTAATATTTAAAAAATATTCTATTTCCTATAGTCACAAGAAAAACTTAATCCACTATACTAACAGACCGATGTGATAATAGATAATAAAGATATCGTATAATATATTACAATATAGAATATACGTGTTTTTTATAGTTTAGCCTTGACCTTATTCTTATCTTACATAATATTGTTGGACAGTATGCATATGTATGTAATTATTATTCTGCTGCATTTCAATTTGTTGTATGTTGTATTGAATAATGAATGCAGACTAATCAACGTGGTTACTGGAAGTCATAGAAGTAAACAGTCTACGAATGATAATGATAATGATTCTCAGTAATCTGACTGTATGATAATTTCAGTTACATAATAGGCAAGGCAAGGCAATGAATGGCTTTATATCATAGTGGTTTATTCGATATGCAAAACGCATCTTTTCCGAGCCAACTGTTGACAACCAATGACTTGCTTGTCAAAACCAGAAGACGATACAAATACATTTTACGAAACGTTTAATAATAATTAGTGTATATTGTGCTAAAAAACCTTACTTATTTTATTATTTTAATGTAGGCAAGCATTTTATTTTTATCAATAAATGTATAGATTAAAATAAATCTTGAACTTAATTGAAGTTACCTGATAAGACTATAAAAATATCAATAAGTATCGTTTCCTTTCCGAAATTATGCAATAATTTTGAATATAGTCAATTGTCATGCTTTCCTGATAAAAGAAATACCCATTGATATATATATTAAATTTTACAATAGCACATAAAAAGTGTTTTTAAGAAAGATAAACTAATTAATGTAATGTAAATGTTGAGTAATATTCATAAAAATGTACCTAATGAAACAATAATATTTAGGGTTTACGTTCACAATTAAATCGATCAATTTTTAACGTATTATTATTTAACAAAATTTTAAAACATCTACGATGGCCGAGCGGTTTACAATCGGCATATAATGTCGTGGGTCCCAGGTTCGAATCTTGGGTCTGGCAAGTACACTAAATTTGTGTATGAGTCTAAGTGTGGACCTAATAGGTTGAGCAAGTGGCGCTGATATTAATTTCTCGCAAAAACAAACAAACAGGCCCATATGATTCTATTAGGATCGGACATGGTCAAAAGAAAAAGAAGGATTTTTAAAACAGGCAGTAAGGTGAAACATTTATATAAATATGTAAAAGCACAATTTAAAAAAATCTTTTAATAAGAAAAAAAATTATATCGCAGGCGACTTTCTTTACTACGCGGAACACATTCGCTATATCAATTTTATGTTAATTCATGGTCTGACGTCCTTCTCCATAAAAATAATTACTAAGTACATGTTTGTATATACATACATGCACATATACCTTTGTATATCTTGATAGTCGATCCCGATTTCAAGAATAGATTAGAAAAATATAATGATATCAAATCAATTCTGTTAATTGAATCGAATGTAGGTACCTACCTGTTATAATATAAATTATAATATGTAGGTAATTGAATGAGCAGTTTTAAAAATGCTCGGTCAAAGCAACTGGATAGTTTCGGCGCTGGATTGTCCAGAATGGAGGAAGTTTTTGAAGGAGGCCAAGACCCGCCAAGGGTTGTAGTGCCATAAATGATGATGATTTAATTGTTATCAATATTATGTGACGTCAAAATGATGAACTCCTGCCGTGGAATGGAACGTGTTTTACACTTGACCTTTCGTTCTGTCCCAAGTACGGCTGACCACCCTCATCAAATGTATTTGTCTATCAACCAAATATCTATTAACAAGTCGAAGCCCTAGAATATACATATATCGACACTACGTAAAAGAGATTATCGAAAGTTTCGCTGTAGCTTAGCTTGAACGGAACATCACAATTGCAACTATTTTGCTAATTTTAAATTTAATGTACGTTTTATAGCTTTGCACTTTTTACTACACTGATTCGCCTCTTTGTCTAATTACCTCGCATATAATTAGATGAAATGATATTCACTTATATTAATAAATGTAGTGATTAGAAAATAAATAGATAATATAATTATGTAAACATATATTTTTAAAGCTATTACATCATTTTCATCCTAGAGCCGGGAGTGTAAAGTTATGAAGAAACAACACTACTTATTATGAAACATTTAAGATATGTTTGGACTGTACTTTTTAAAAATATAATAATTGAGATGCTGGTGATAAAATGAATACAAACATATCGGTCCTCAAGATGAATAAAAAAATCGATGTTACCATTCTCAAAATGATCCATTATTACTCTTCTCAGAAAGCATATTGACATTTCATGATACTATTATTGTTAATATTTTTAGAGCGCGATGCAGAATTATACATAACAGTGAAGTACGTAAGATACATGTCTATTGTTAAGATGCCAATATCGGCAACATAGATTGCGTCGCTTACAGTATCCATACATAATAATACGTCATAATTATAGCATGTAGTAAATCTAAGGGAATAGGCAGTGGCCCAGAATGAAACCATTTGAAATACACAGAACAGGAAATGAGTCAAAATCTTAATTTCATACATACTTCAGTATAAAAAGTTAGGAAAGAACACTAGAAATATTCATTCACTGCCAATAAAATAATTCTTATCATCTTGTATTAAAATAAATTATTTGTAGGTATTTTTTTAAATTTATTATGGAAACAAACAGTTACATATCGATTACAAAAAATTAAAATATAAAAATGAAAAGTTATTGCAACCAGAAAAGTTTCCATGTACCTATACATTATAATATAGTTAAGCCTATCTACTATTAATGTATATCTACACAATACGAAAATTAAGTCATTTATATTAATTACGGTATTGTATTTCTTAAGACAATTTTTGATCTGAAAATCCACAATGCTAACAAGCAAAGTAACATAATATACCTACCTATTAAGCAATCAACCATAAAGTGACACTATCTTACACATTATTATGTTGTTTAGCTATTCTAGTACTACTCACATGAATGAGTTATTTTTACAGGAACATTGACGTCATTAACCACGAACAAGTAATCCAGTCGGTACTAAAAACGCAATATGCATGTGTTTATCATTAGCTGAAGTCAATCCATTACCTCTATCAGTCTCATATCAGGATCTCTATCATTTCAGGATCATACATATTGTGTCCATTTAAAATGCATAGCCTTTACTTCATTTTTTTGTCAAGCAAAGATATGTACGATTGGGAGAATTTTTGCTTTTTTTATAAATAATATTAGATACGTTTTTTCGGTTTGAATAATATGTATTACCTATATAAATAGCTGTTAACGTCTTTTTAAACGAGTGTTTGCCAAACTTATCTTCACGCGAAGGCATATTGGGGAAGGAGATTTTGTTTCGTGACACACCAAAGAAAAATCCCCCCCAAAATATATATATTATCTTACTAGGTAATAGTTATAGGTAACATAAAAATAATATTATTCTATCAACTACGTACATACAATAACAAAGAAGCAATTGATTTTGAGATATAATAATTTTAAGACGCAGCTCTAAATTAGATAAGCAAATACGTAACTCCTCATTTACAATTATTGGTAATCTAAGAACCATAATTCGCAAGGATACAACGGGTCTAAGACGATTTGGCGCCGGGAAAAACTGGACGCCACGAAATTTGAAATTAAATAGACGTTAGGTACTTATATGTACTTTAAAAAAATATTTAATATTATTATTTATATTTAAATTATTATATTATGATTTAATAGTTGGGCAGAATTTAAATAGGCACACGTAAATAATGATTTAATTGTGCATATTATGTTTAAGTTCCAACAGTTCCAATATTTTATATAAAGCCTTAGGCATGGTAATTCTCAATCCGCAATAAAAAAACATTATGTTAAGAGTAAACTGAATTATAACTACTAAGTAGTAGGTAGAAACTGATCAAAATTCCTCGTCTACGTTCTGTATACGTGTCTACGACAGTGCGGCGTCCAATTGTCCTGGCGCCTAGTTGTCCCATTACCGATACAACGATGCAAACGGCAGAGTTTTAATGGATATAGTAACTAATCGAGGATATTGACTCCAAATCGAACTCTAGCTTAGAGAATAAAGCACAGGATTGATTTTCAAGTCTATTAAATTTTCCTCCACTGACAGGAGTGTACCATTGAAGTATCTTGCGAAATAATTAATGACCCACCTGTACATTTGATAATCAAGCGATGGAAAGTATTTAGAAACAGAGATTTTCTACTGTCTTCTGTACTTTTTTTTTTAAATGAAACATCTGGGAAACAAGCAAACTGTAAATTTTCAACTTTTTTATTTACAGTATAACCTCGTTTTTACGTGCCCGGAATTCACGTTTTCCCGGCAATTGCGTGTATTTTTTTCAGTCCCGATGTATTTCAGTACATTTAATACCCGCATTTACGTTTTTCTTTCCCGCGATTTACGTCGGAAATATTCAAAATATGCGAGTTACGCGCACTTGACAATGATTGGGTCGTGACATTCGAACGATTTTTCAATAAAAATTTTAATCGAATGTTGTTTTTTAATAAAACGTTATTTTTTTAGAAACATAAAATTTAAATGTTCTTTTTTTCAATACCCCCCTTTTACATTTTCCCCCAATTAGGTTTTTTTTCTTCAGTCCCTTAAAAAACGTAAAATAGGGGTTATACTGTATTTAAAAAATACACATTGAGCACATAACAAATTATTAATTCAAGACGTTCACAACATGACATTTAAAATAAAATAAAACAAAGTAAAATATAATTTTATAGATAAGAAATAAAATAAAAAACAACAATAATTAAAAAAAATACAAATAAAACAATAAAATAGAATTTAAAAAACGGACTACATAATGCATCGCTAAAATGTCTATCTACATCTCTAGGGAGTGCATTGACCAGCCGCAAAGCCCTCGCTATTGGTGCTTCGTGAGTTTCACATGAGGAAACAGCTTTCACCCAAAATAGGTCATGGCAGCGACCACGCATGTAATTGACGGGTGCATAACAATTCGGATTTTCCAGAATATCGGGGTTTAAGAGCAGAAGTGACCTAGGAGCTTCAAGAGAATGAAAGGCGAGTATTCCTTTAAGGAAGTTAGTCGGAAAATACTCGTTTGAGAAACTGTCAAAAGAAAAATAATATCTTGTGATTCACAGACTTTTTTACACTATTTTAAATGGACGAAACTTGTCCTGGTCGTTATTAAAATATTTGAATTAAGTAGGTACCGACCATGTAGGTACCTATTGTGTTTTATTTTAATTAATAAATAATTGAATTACATTCTCTTTCATATAAATATTATATTAATCAGAAACATGACTATTTTTTTTTCAAAAACATTTAAACCATTTATCTCGTAATAATCACCAAATAATAAGATAGGTAGGTACGTAAGGTACGTTTATATTTATTTTAAGAGATGAATAACTTGTATGAAGTGAGAAGGCGTGTGTGTCAAGTAATTGTGAGTAATTACACGATAAGAAAAATATACAAAATAATCCAGATCATACAATATAATATATTGTGTATACGGTAAAAGCATGCAGTGAGTCTTAAAGTAAAGATATACAAGGAAAACCTATACCACATAACAGATAATAAGTAGAATACCAATAGGCTATATTCAATACGCCGCATGGTGAAGCAGGCTTTTGAATGTGTGAGTGTCCTACGAAAATGAAGCACGCATTATGCACGTGCAATAGTGTGTGTAATACACCAACATTAAAGGAGCGTAAATGCATAAACCGAGAGCAGTTTTCAGTATTCGACGTTAAACGTATTCTAGACACATGTGTAAGTTTAACCCGGATTCATCCTTACTCGAGTCGGTTACCTGCTATCGCCTTACCCGTTGTGTATTTCAGTTCCCATTATTTCTGAGTTCCCTGACCTATACCCATCTCTTGCAAATGGAATATATCAATACATCCGAGTAATTCCCAGAGCCGTAGTTACCGTATCGAATGAGTATGCAAAGAATTGGGGCCCAGCCGGAGAAAGAGCCGCAGACGTAGTCCAATAGCGGTTAAAGATTTTTTTATTTTACAGTATTATACCCATGGCCCCTATTTTCTAAAGCGGGCCCCCAGGCCAGGATCTATGGCGGTGCCCTCTACCTATCGCTAAGTTTAAGGGCAGTGTGATTTTTTACAGTAGTGTTTCCACGGAACCCCAGGGTTAAGGGTATTTCGTGTATTTTTACAGATTTTTAAATAAATCCAGTTGATTTATTGAGTTGTCGGCACTGAGAAAATTATGAAGCACTGATCGCGACCTCATTTTGTGGTACCCAAGTAATATGGAACCCTTCGCTATATATTCGCTTAAGTCAGGAAAGATACATAAAATAATTATAAAACAAAATTCTATGCGTGAATTATCATTTAATTATATTAATCATCATATCACATCAAATTACATCGCGCAGACACTTATTTTTGAACAATAGCGCCGCAGGCGACTTTTTTTACTGAGCAAATTTGTGGTACGTGTTTTTCTCATTTAACTGGCCCCCTCTAAGCCCTTATAGGGGGCCATGATTATACCATTTACCAAAACCTCTCTACATTTGAATGGAAAATCAGATTGAATCGGAGCGATAAAATAGGAAGGAAAGGCTAAAAGGACATTTTTTTACGAAACATTGAGGGGGGGGGTTCCTCACATAATTTTTGCATGTGGCCAATATTTATAGCTACCTCACTGGACTGTCTCCAATAAATTCATATCCTATAATATGATCGATGAGATAATCAATCAAGTTTATCGGAAAGAACGTGACAACGAAAGACCGAGGACCAAGAAGAGTGTCTGAACAGCCAGGAGAGACCTTCCTTTGCCTAGCACAGCAAGATTGATAGTGATTAAGATGAAGATATATTAACATGTATATAGGGTATACTTATATTATTGTCTCCCAATAGCATTTTATGAAAGAGGGAGCAATTATTATTACAAAAATAATATCAATAATTATCAGAGATAGACAGCGGTTGGAATCAGGAGCGCGTCCCTCTACCCGCACCACACCTATACACAATAACGCTGCTATTTAACCACTTTACTTTGCAAGTGCGTTATTCGACAATGTTTGGATGTAAACGCCCGCCCCTGTAGTGTACTCGCACCTCACTTCACCTCTCCACGGCTGTTATTTGATCACTTTATCTGGTGCGCTATTTTCCTAACCTTTTGAAATGTATCTACTTTGTAATTTTTGTATTTAGTCTTTATAGCAACTGTTTTTTCAATATTGCATCTATTTCTTTGTTTTTCTACTGTTTCAATAAAATTTCTTTATTTTAAAATGTTATGTTGTGAACGTCTTAGATTTATAATTTGAAAACATATCGAAACTAAATTAGTACTAACACTGTAGTCATGGTTCAGACGTTTTTGAATTCTAACTGATCCAACGGGAATGGCAGACAGACAGCAGTAGGTACCAATAATTTTATTAAGTAGGAGCCTACCTAGTATAGAAGTATGGCATTAAGTACGTGCATGGATTTACTGCTGACAGTACGTATTATCGAGGCCATAACAAGAAATACACGTGTAAACATGTATTACCATGCAAATTGCAATATTGCATGCTTAAATCAAAAAAGTTCGGAAGCTTCTGAATTTTCACGCGACAGTTGGGATTATTCGATATCTGCGCCTGCGTAGTAGAATTATAGTGGCAAACCTGCCGGTAAAAAATCAAACGCACCGTGCAGAGACTCATTTTGAGGTTAACCGATTTTCACGACCTGCAAATAGTACCTACTATATGAAGACAACATCGTGTTTCGCTTACTCTCAAAGAATGAGATTGGCGAGATAATCAGCACTTTTACGTGTAAACAGTTATAAGTAGTTTAAAATACACACTATTGGTGCAAGTAAATCCAACCACTGTTACAACAAGCGCTATTCCTTTTTATCATCTCACGCACTACTGCACGTTGCAAGTTTTAGTAATTGGGTTAATTTTTTTTTTAATATCAAGTATCCTAAGTGAAAATCATTCCTGTGTTTGCATACAAATTAGAATCCCTCGTTTATTCAGTTGATATCAATTATTGGAGGTACTCTTTTCACTACTTCGTGTTAATTTGTTATGTATAATGTATTACCTAACACAAAAATCTTTATTCAAAACCAATGTTAAAGGCGATAACTATAGCATTTTCACGAAAAACGTTACGCTTTGAATTGCTTATTTTGATTAGTATACCTAGTTGTATCAGTCAAATTTTAATAATTCTTCGCAACTCAAATTCAATAACTAATTTAGTAGTTCTTATGAAAGGTAGGTATTGTTAAGCCCTGATAAAATATGGCGGCTAACACATTTTAAAATGGATGTAAGAGCTTATGTGAAATATGTTTATTGCTTATGGCCCCTACAAGGGGCTGGCAGGGCTCTAGGCTGGGGGCCCGGTGTGGCGAGATATATACACATCACGAATTTGCTCTAATATTAAAAATGTCGCCTGCGGCGCTATTTTTCTTCAATGACGTTATGATTTGTAAATAACGGATATGTTGATAATCGATATCTCCATAATTCCAATGAATGTATTAAAAACTACAAAAAGTGGCTAAAAATACACTTTAATTTTACCGCGTTCACCGTTCGGAAAACGCTACTATACACACTGCCTTTACTTGTAGCGATAGGTAAGGGGGCCGCCAAATATCCAAGCCTGGGGGACCGCTTCAGGGTGTGGGGACCATGATTATATGAGTGTTTCACAAGCATAGTGAAACAAGTCCATTCTGGTTATTTTTGAGTAAGCTACGAGTAGGTTCAAACATAATATTTGAGTGTTTCTAATTATGTAAGGGTATGATTGCAATTCTGAAGTGTTATTTTGAGTATATTTAAGTTATTATGTAAGGGAAATCATACCCTTACAGAATAAGCAATACTCAAAAATTATGTTTGAACCTAGCTTACTCTAAAATAACCGGAATGGATATGGAATATGCTTGTGAACCACTCATATGTTACTCCATGTATCAGGATAAAAGACTATTCAAATGTTTGAACATGGAAATAATAAAAATAAATGCAACATCATGGATTAAAAATTAAAGTAACTACAGGGAGATTCTAAATTCGGTTTAGAATGCGTTAACCAATATTCTGAATAATTAAACATGAAGAATGATTAAATACATGAACCAAGAAAAGGTTAAAAGCTAAATATCGGAAGCTAAATATCGGAAAAAAGAAAGGTTTAAATATCACGAATTGGAGTCTGAACGGAAAACCTTTTTCCGGGTTAGGTCGGAAACAGAAAAATCTGCAAAAAAGTCAGTATGTCCATTACTTCCGCTAAGGTAATATGTAATATAAAAAAATATGGTCACTATACACTATACCTACCAATAATTATGAGTTATTGAAGATATTTGAAAGCATATCTGAAAATAGATATTGTGTCCATACATTTCCTAGTTAACCATTAAGATAAGTGGGCATGTATTTGACGCACCCTGTAGCCAGCACCCAAACGTGCAATTATTACGCAAATTGGTCGTTTCATTAAATAACTCAATAGTATGGGTTGGGAAAAGATATGAAAATTTTCCACTCAATTAGAAAGAGAAAAGAGCACTCATTTATTGAGAATGTTCTTTAATCTATCGATAATTTTTCTTTTACGTTGTTTTTGTAATGTCGATTGGTCGAAATCCTATGGAGCGCGTTCGAGTAAATATTTTTTCCCATAATATGTGCTTCTGAAGTAATTTCGAATTAGTATGTTGTAGTTAGTATATATATTTTCTTTTGTTTTTAACTAATCCTGGTGAAACCACTAGCGAGTCCCTACATAATATAGTACATAATGCGTGGTAATATACATTTTATTTTAACAACGTATAGGTATATATATATATAATCATATTGTTATTTTATAATTTTTGAGAAATGTAATCTACAATAACATTGTTTCAATAATTAAGGCATTGTAAATTTTCAATGAACTCCGCAATTCGCATATGGAATCTAAACCAGGATTCGGGCAACTTTATTTTGTGTATGCAAAAGAAGTATTAGTGATATAACCCCCCCCCCCCCCGCCAGAACAAATTTTAAGCTAACTGCTTTATCTAAAATGAAAAATAAACTTCTCTCAATCTCAATTCACAATAATTGATAAATGCCTTAAAATGCCATACATGCTGTAATATGATTTTTTTTTAAAACCACGTTCGATCCTAAGATCATTATTTTTTGTTGAAAATTGTGTGTATTTTGTAAACAATGTGTATTTTTTTCCATTCCCACGACATTATAAACTGGCAAGCTAACCGCTCAGCCATCTTGGACGTTAACAATAGCACACATATAGCATATATGGGTACTATATTCCAGTTTATAAAATGAAAGCTATATTATAAAAGTCCACCCACTTTTTCTACTCTATTTTTGAATTCAGACTAGTGGAAAAGCTTTTATACTTTTACGAGTTCGTGAAACTTCATTGCCTCCCAAAAGTTTTATATTTATTTCATTCATGATAGTTTATCTCTGCTCTAGCCAGAATATACAATTTTGTACGCACTTGGTCCCTGGTCAAAATGAATAGGTAGAATAGTATATTATATTATATTATTTGAATTGTACTAATGTGTTATGTGGTAGGTAGGTACCTACATACGTAGTTATTTCATGATTATTTTCAGTTATCGGTTTTATAATTTCACTTTAGAAAATACATCACACAACGAATGGATTAGCATGGTAACCGGAAACGGATATTTGGATGCAACATTAAATCAAATTAATAGATTCTCTATGGACGTCAATATTACGAACGACCTAGAATCGACTGTGAATAAACAGGTATCCGTGTCCTACATTGACATGGTACAATTAAAAACTTACCTTTAGTGCAGTATTAAGCGAAGAGTATTTCATTTTTCTCTTTTGTAGATAATAAATTTCTATTATTAGACTCTAAATAAGACGTTAAAGCCATCGGAATTAAATAACTTGCGTATACAGTCATAAAGTTCTTCGTAAATACGACGAGCAGGGTTTTAATACGAATACAAAATCAACACGGCGAGATTGCAAAGAATAATATTTTATACCTAGTACATAAATACTACGTCACGGATGTGCATTTCCAATGATTTTATTCAATTAGCACATACCTACTTACTCCAATATAAATTTGTATTTTTATAACATGTTGTTTGATCAACTGGTTGTAAGGGCCGGAGTGCTGTTTGAAGGTCTGAAATAAAGAATTTTTGATATCTTGCGAGCGTAGCGTAGATAATATTAGTCATTAAGATACCTTGTCTTTTCTCATATTAGAAAATAACATCAAATGTATTAATACCATAAAAGAGTATTGTTGTAAACGTAGTCATGTTAAAATTGAGTATAAAGCCATATTTGTCACATCATAAATGTCAGTGGTTATATCATTTTTTCAAATTATTATTTCATCTATATATCTTCAATTTTCATAACGTTTAACATAATATAGACAAATATATTCAATAAATTATTCAATGTAGTTTGTAATTGACTCGTAATTTTGGAGAAATTGTAATATTTTACGTTCCATATTTTCCTTTATATATATATAATAATTTTTGTAAACATTTTTGTTGGATATTACCAGCCTACCACCACTAATATATTATATTAGTGGCAAGAGGTGGTGGTAGGCTGGTAATATCCAACAAAAATGGTGCACACATTTTCAGTCATACTTATTTTATTTCAATTTTATGTTTTGTACTATTCCATTAGAATATAAATTCAAATTCCACCAAATATCTTCGGTCGTTAGTATTACTATTATATTTTTTCGTTGAATTTATAATTACATATTACAGATCTGATGGTGTTGGTTAGTTTTTTTATAAAATTCATTAAGCCCTGCCTAAACTAAACTATAATCGATAAAAATATTCTTCTATATATAAAATATCTAAAATCATGTACGGTTTAATGGCATAATTTTAGATATTTTATAGATAAACGAATATTTTTTACTACTATCTACTATGGATTGGATTAGACAGGGTTTAATTGAATTTTGAAAACGAACAAACACTACCTACACACTAGTTTTAATTCAATGAAAACAAATACGTTTGACTGACAAAGTTTAGTCTGCACTTTTACGTTGGATCTTAACAGCCTTCCTCCACTATTCGCCACTGATATATATAACATCGACTGTAGCAAGAAAAAAGGCGTAATCGTCACAAATCATATTTTACAGGAGGCACAAAAACGTTTTTGTTATGGTTTTCGATCAAATTTAAAATACAAATTAGACATATCCTTGAAGTGCATGGTGAAAAATAAATTGGTTTTTATATTACCAATCTGATATTAATTATTGGATTCATTAAAGAAAAACCATCACAAATGATGGTTACGTCGTTTTTCCCACTTCACTTTCTATGTTTTTTTTTAATTGACAGCTAAATTTAGATAATAAATCAGGGTTTGCAGCTAACATCTTTGGACACAGCGTGTATTTAATCGTGTACTTATCCAACAAAACCTATTTTGAAAAAACTGAGAGTTACACCCTTTTTCCTTTCTACGGTCGATACATATTACGACACTTTAATACATTATTATTATCGTCATATGAAGTTCCATTTTCTCCTATCTACAAACAGACTTATCTACTTATTACTAAAAAAACGATATTATCTAACACTATCAGAAAACCATAATACAACATTATGAACGAGACACAGTATTTTTATCAACAAAGCTGTCACGAAGCTTTTTATAAAGTTATTGTAAACGAAGTTTATGTGGCTATCATTGAATGGTGTATAAACGGGGAAGTATTCAAATGGTTTTATTCGTCACGTTTATGAGACACGTGACCAACTTAAAACGTGCCCTCGGCGGGCTTGGAAAAATAATTGTTGTGTAAGCTATCACAATTTCCTCTATGCACCAGCTGATAATATAGTATCTACTTTTGCATGATTACTATATTATTTACATCCAGATTATTGTTGTATTAAATGCCATGTGGAGTATTTATATCATATAGGCACACTTCCAAAACCATTACTATATCTAATATAAACAATACAAACCTATAAAGATTTATGTATTTTCAAAAATATAGGTAAAACACATAGATATTGAAAACCTAGAGAGAGCTTAAATGTTTTAAATTTAAGCCAAAAAAGGATCACTGGTCTACATATGAAATTAGATACAAGTAACTTTGCATTGCATGTTCATTTGCAGAGAGCTTCACACTACTGCTAAGACATTTATTTACCAATTTGCAGGGCGTATAAAAAGGCATTCCGTCACGATGACCAGATAAGCAGCAACTTTACTAACACTACACTTCGACATTATTATTTAGTTGAAAAATCATGTAAAATTTGTGTAAAACCGTTTATAACTGCAATCGAGTAAGTAATCATAGTAAACAATTAAAAAATGGCCGTTGTTGCGTTAGTAATCGGAATGGCAACTGAGCGATTTTAATATTTGTGGAGTTTACCAACTTAACCATACTACATGCGCTTGCAAAATAATTTCAAATGTCATAACAGAAATAACGTAAAAGAGTCCTTCTATTTATAATCCATACCATTTACTATAAACTAATGATCATTTATTGTAATGTTGCGGAAGATTTATCACAACAGTCTTCTAGGAAAGCTGAAATATTTCTAATTATAAAGTAGGTACTTTAATCCCAAACACATACTAATGGGGATAACGAAAAAACAACATAAAACTTGTTAATTGAAACGAACTATTTATATAATATTTAGGGAAGCGTATTAGGTATATTATGATTATGTTCAGGATGTTAATAATCCCCAGAGGAACGATAACGGCTGTCTACCGATAACAATTTATTAAGAACGTACAATGCCAGAATATTTTCTATCGATGCGAAACTCGTTAAATAATTGAACAACTGGACGAAATCCACTGATATGCTCACCAAAATGAAGCCATTGTCAATTTACGCGATATCATAGAGCTGAATGGCAATATCCCGGAAATGTTGCTCGAAGACTGAACAATTTCTAAAGCCCTAATACCTCCAGGAACCAAATCACCATTAAGTTCGGTGGATGTGGGTTAAGGAAGGCTTTTATCCAGCAGTAGATCGACCACGGCTGATGATGATAAAAATAATAATGATAATAAAAATAAGAGTTGTCGATGACGTTTGTTATTGTCGACGGCTGTGTTAAATGCATAGCATTATATTATTTACTAAAAAGTGGCCAGTGGTGTTGCTATTTATAAAATAAATTAACAAGTTATTTATGTACATACCAGGTGGACGGAGTAATTGTATCGCAACCAGTGGACTCAGGTATCCAATTGTATTTGTGTACGGGAAGTAGTACGAGGGGAATCCGTGCTTTGGGACGTATCTAATTCCCCCCGTTTTCAAAAGCTCCCTATCGACGGGGCTGTCTCCATCGCACGAGATCCAAACTTGTTGTCTCTGGTAGATAAACAAATATAATATTAATATATATGAGTTATTTAAAATACTGATTTATCGGGAATGGGACAACTGGACGCCGCACTGTCGTAGACACGTACACAGAACGTACACGAGGAATTTTAATCAGTTTCTATCTACTACTTAGTAGCTTTAATTAATTGTACTCTTAACACAATGTTTTTTATTGCGGATTGAGAATTACCATGCTTAAGGATTTATATAAAAATAAAAAAACTCTTTTTTTTTGTTGGAACTTAAACATATGCACGATTAAATCATTATTTACGTGTGCATATTTAAATTCTCACCAACTATTAAATCATAATATTATAATAATTTAAATATAAATAAGAATATTTATTTTTAAAAGTACTTGTAAGTACCTAACGTCTATTTATTTTCAAATTGCGTGGCGTCCAGTTGTTCGGCGTCAAATCGTCCGAGATCCGATTTATCTGACCACATAATAAACTTGTTTTATAATAGCTATATTATATTATGTGTATACTATTAATTTACTATTAATTCTAAATCCAAAAGTATTCTTTTTTTATGTATGTAACTACTTAACTGTCGTATTATAATTTCAGTGTAGAAAAAAGAAACAATATTATAGTTAAGTACACACTTACCTCATTAGCTGGTAACTCTTTGATAAATGCCTTCAGTTCATCGGGCATTTCTTGTGGTAGATCATTTGGATCATCGTAGAATTCAGGCATCCAATCATAAATCTATAACACATAAACATCAATTACAATTTAAAATACCTAGATATTGGTAATTATAATTTAAGATTACTATATCGGTGGTTTGGAGTACTAATTGCTTAAAATGGTCGGCAATACTCATATCATATCAACTTGAATAAAGTATTCCATCAGATTCATTAAAGTGATTATATTTGCTAGTATACTCGCGGTACACATCGCGTCAAGGGCATCTGCCGACCGGGTGCCAGCCCAAAGTTGCCAAGTCTTGATAAATTTGACAAATTATTTTATTGTGATCAAAATAATAATATTCATAACAAAAATTATGACATATTTTACCTTCTAAATAATATAACATTTTGAATTATAAGGAAACGCGACTTGGAACGATCTATACATTGTATCGATAATCGATAGAGCTGGAAAACCCAAACTTACAAAATAATCTTTAATAGCATTTGTGAAAATTCTAGTGAGACAAATCATTTTACTTGAAATATTGCACCTTTATGGATCAGTTAATTTTCCGGTGGCTGGTTCTTAGGATTTAGGGCTAGGCTGCATGGGTGTTTCGCACCCCTAACATAAACAAAATTTATTTTTATACACTATTGCATAATTTATAGTTTTTGAGTTATCTGTGCCTATGTTTTTTATTACTTAATATAAATTCACAATAATATTGTATAAGGAACTATTAAATGAAATATTTATTAGAAGTAATGCCGTTATTATTATCGAATGAAAATTTTATTTGCATCTTTACGATGTTATTTGCAGTAAGAAGACATCTTTGCAACTTTGAAACGTAATATTTAAAATATTAATTTATTATCCTTGCCGTGGTCTTTGTGAATATTGTTTATTTTGAATTAACATCTGAATCGTAAAAATAACCATTTTAAACAAATGTGTTGAAACTACTTCTTGAAGAAGCGTTCTGTCATTTCTGTCATTTGACGTAGATCTTTTCAGAGTTTGTATGAAAACAAGTTGTCATTTTTGTCATTATTGTCATACGTTTTGGCTCCATTTCGATGGTTTTATGAGGTGCAGTTAACAGTACATAAACTAGACTTAATAATTGATCCACCTTTAGATTTTATTATTATTATTTTTTAATGTCATATTACATCGAATATATTTTACGAAGAAGATGTTGACTATTTATCCAAGATAGCTAGTCGTACAGAGCCATTACACTTGATTACACATTAACGTTCCATATTTTCAAATATATATAATAGAATACGACACCTATTAACATCGTAATAAAGAAGCGCTGTGGTGGCAGGTTCACAAGACCGCCTACTTCCGCCGGTGGCGATGTTTTTGACACATTTTAATACACATATAAATGACTAATCGCCGTGTTTCTTTTCGATGCACTACTAATACAAGCTTTCCTTTCACCGTTCACCACGTGTCCACACCCGTTATGCGAGCGTATACCATGCTGTAACGAACGCTAGGCGTTCTTCAAAGTTGTTTAGCGACCTTTGTAAGTCCTATTCTGATTTTAAATGTCAAGCTTTGATGAAAAGAGTACATTTTCACTCGCCGCATTGCGAACTTTTGAAAAGTTACCAAGTTGTATTGGTTGACCGGAACAAATGATTTAAGACTCCCTGTTTCTACCCATCATGTATTGTATGTACAGCAGTGGATATACTGGGTCGCCTTCTATGACGCTTAAAACGTGTCTGAAAGAAAAGATTTTACATGCTCACTCTGCTATCCCGATAGGGAGCCGCACGGGAGTGGTTTAACAACCATGCACTGTGATGCTTGAAGACAGAAAATTTTAGAGAGAAAAGAAAATGGTTGGACTGGTTCGTCTAGTCTCGGTGGCATTAAATGTCCTCCGTCTCCGCCATACTGAATATCAAGATTTGAATTCGATGATGACTCTACGGAGGAACCGGGATCACACCCAATTAACCTGCTCTCCATAAGACGCTGTAAAATTCTCAAATGTCTCAAACTGGGCCTCGGTTGATATCAAGTTTGGTTGACCGGTACATTTAAGTTATTGTCCCCACCAAACCACATCCGCCCCGCACCACACACGGCGTATCACGGCACCCTACGTCCGGTGTGAAGCATATTTTTTTATGACTGGGAATGTCTCAGGAGTAGTTACCCAAGACTGAGGTCGACATGCACTCAAATGTGCTTTACAATAAATTGATCGGCACAATTCATTGGTTAAAAATGACGAAATTACGTTGTAGAAAATGCGCTGAGAAGCACATCGAAACCGTTACTGCCACTTAGCGGCGCCGCCAAGTGGCGCTTCTAAACTCCGCAAATGTACTCTAAATAGTCTAAACCTATTTATTGTTTTCAAATATAACTTACCTACTGAATAATTATGTTAATTTTCTTGTTCATTAGAACTTTGTTACTATTATTTAAAAAAAAAAAAAAAAAAACTTGTCGATGAATTATGTATTTACCTTATTTAATTTGAGGAAGAAGCACGGTGATAAGTGATCATAAGAATACGACGCGTTGGGCGTGCAAGGGTGCCAAGCCCTTACATCCACCGCGCATACCTTTCCTTTGGGGGGTGGAGTGTCAAAGTCGCACACCACTTGGTTGTGACCACCTCCTGGAAGTTTCTCATTCACCAAATACACTGTCGAAGAAATTATGCGAATACATATATTATTACACCAATATTATTAAATTATAATATACTTTGCATCACACGAAAAACCCCAATGTATTCAATACCCTTGGTGTATTAGGTAAACTCGTTTCACACGCATCGAATATTATCGCTCGATATAAAGTCGCGGTACTTTGTGCGAAACAAGGGTTACGGAATAATAATAATATGAAACTGAAAATGTAATGTAAAAAATATATTAAAAGTTAAAATGGTATATACCTAATACTCTAATAAAAACAATTTATAGGTTATTTGGGAGTTTAACTTACATAAATCATGGTTTACATAATATCGTATGAAAGTTTACATTTTTAAACCGTTTGAATTAGTTATACGTTTAAAAAAGTGCTGAGGATTAAATGAGTATACTTACGTGTTATATAAATTTAAAAAAGTTAAGAGTTGTATTCACATTAACACATGTCACATCCCCATTTGTGTATGAAAAAAGACTCCACCATATGTAAAATGCTTTGTATGAAAAGTTACATGTGTTTTATTGCTAATATTGTGTTAAATCTTGTTATTGTTTTGATAGTAACGTATCTATTCTGAATGAATGTTTTGTATTGACTTGTCTGCCTTTAGACATTAGTAAACTTACATACATAAATATCTACAATTTGTCTTCTAATAAGTAATGAACAATTTCAGAATAATATTTGACTTTAAGTCGATTTACCCAACTTGGTCACGGGTGCATTTGTATTACTTTAATCCTCAGCTCCTCAATAATCATTGTATTTATTTTGATATATGTATATTCAGAAGTATTTTAGTAAGACTTACATTCCAAAAACTCGTTAATCAAATTCACCCATCTTTGTATCTGAGTTTGATTTGTTGAATCATACCAAATCAGAGACCCTTCTTCTGTCCTCTCTGATAGGGGTCTAAAACCTAGGCCAGGATTTGTACCTAAAAATCGAAAATATATTAGGTACTTAATAACGCTAATAGATATAATTATAGTGAGTTTACCTTTAATGTGAGCTTAAGTGTTGGTTTTATTTATAAACATTATATTAATATAATATAGATAGGTACTAGGTGTGAATGTCGTATATAGTGATATACAAACTCCTTCAACAAGAATATGTATATATGTTACGCCGAATGTGCAAAATTGACTATTACATGAAATGGGCAAAATTTTGCCTAAATCATGAAAAATGAGAGCCCGTTGCCTTATTCATGAATTAGACAAAATATCTGCCGAGTGCGTGAATTCGGCAGTAATTTTTCTGCCTAGTTCATGCATTAGGCAAATTAGATAGTAGCGTTACGGTGTTGTTTTTTTGCAACGAAACCAAATGTGTCAAATGCTCATGCATTGGTCAAAATAGATGGTCGCGCTCCGGTGGTGTTTTTTTGCAACTAATCAAACTAACCAAATGTGTCAAATGTCATTGATTATATAAAAATAGGCGTGCATTTTTGAAGCAAGTATTAATAGACAATTTTGAAAAGTTTTTAAATAACAACTGTCAGAATTTTAAATGAATGGTAAGTATTTATTTCAAAGTATCGGTATAAGCCCGCCAGTTTTAATGTTGAATATAAAATAATGGTACAGCAAGAAATAATATTCAAAATTCAGTAGTAAAAATAAATAATCATTATTTAAATGACATGTGCCAATAGATAAAATCAATATCCATTATTATTTTGATGGTATGAAAAGTAAAAAACATTCAATGAGGCGCACGGCATTTTAGGGTTACCATTATCGCATATAAAGTATATTAGTCTATGCATTCATGAATATCGGTAAGAACAAACTATTTATGATTATATTATTATTAAAAGAAGATCAAATAAGAAGTCGCAGAGGTGCAGAAAAAAGAGCTAGATGGACATTTCACAGAATAAATGCGAATAACCTCAAAGATTAAATTAATAATTGATCAAAAATATAGGTTCTCTAGGTAGGTACTACAAATATTACAGAAATCATTTTTTTAAACTAAGTACATTTTTATTACCTATTATTGTTATTATTGTATAATTAATAGTAATAGTATGATATTAAATTAATCTCAATTATTTTTTTTTAATTTTTTACTCATCACTACAAAAAAGGTTTTTATCAACGTCTTTTAAAATTACTAATTTAAGTAAGTATCTTAATTATTTATATAATATGTATATTATTATTTTTACTATTAGTGTTAATGCCGAATCAGATAATAATTTAATATTGTTAATTTATTACAGTATGTAATGTAAACAAGACCGTGAAACGTATTGCCATTGGCGAGCCAAAAGTCCGAGGACAATTAATAAGTCGTCCGATTTGTCTATGCTCTAATACTGATCAACGAACGAATAAAAAAATCGAGCTGTCAAAAGTTGCGATTATCGGAATGTTTTCCGATAATCCTAAAATGTTGTGTTATTTAAATGTAGACTTGCATAAAATAATATAACAGTAAAAACAACACAAATTTTATGTTTTCTTTTATGAATTTCATAAACGTTTTTAGTAATAGGTTGTACGTAATTGAAGGAAAAGATTTTTTTGTTATCGTTTGACTGGGTGTGTATTCTAGATTATCATTTTCAATCATTCACATTGATCGACATCGGTCGTCTTTAGTAATAGGTTGTATGTAATTGATATGTCATTGTAGGAAACGTCTTATTCTGTCATATGTTTGTTATCATTGATTATTATTGTGAATTTTTGAACACAAGAAATACATTTATTGTAAATAACTGAAGTCTGTCTTATTATTTAATTCTGATACTGAAAATAATATGTAATAAGCACTATACAAGTCTGAAGTAGGTATGTCTTGTTATTATTGCAAAGTTGAAAATGTATATAATAGACACTACAATTTATTTAACTCCGCAATGAAGTAGAGATTAAGGGTTTGAATCTCATAAGGTAAGGTTACATATATCTTTGAAGTGCGCTTAGATCAAGAGTGTATGCCTAACAGCTACCTACAACTGATGGTTCGGAATGTGCAGTTAAGTTAAGCTACAGCTGATAGTTAAAATGAAATAGTAACTTAAAGGCACTAGAAGCTTGCTCAGGAGACTTGCATTGCATCATTGAGCCATTTTATAGATACACAAATGCTGCTACACTAAATGGGCGTAAGGGATGAAATAATAGAGAAATACCATTCTAATAGTACAATCTGTTCTGGAGAGTCAGATAGAAAGAACAATACTATCCTACTAAATTTAACATAATAAGGAAGCTACTAAATAAGTTATTTCTGTAAAAGAAAAAATCTGTCCAAAATAGGTTTATACTGATAAATTGATATTTATACTTACCATTAATTATTTAAATAATTCCCAGAAATTGTTTAAATAATTCCCTATCATAATTTAAATACTTCCATTGTTATATTATAATACTTACCAATAATCATTTTTTACTTGCTGTTCATATTAAATAGTTCCCACCTTTTTAATAAAATACTTGCTCGATTTTTTATTAAAATACTTGCTGATAATGCATATATATACTTACCCAATAATTTGAAGCCATAAAAATATACCAATCAATAACTACAATGACGTTCATATCCATTTACTATGCCCAAAAAAAATCTAGAACTATAATATGATAACGGAAGAATTTTATTAAAAGGTAGGTACCACAGGTAAGGCACCAATTGTGCAATGGTCGATTGTATGTTTGTGATAGTATGATTTGATAGTTTGTTGACACTTGTTAGCTAACCTCAAAATGGACATTCAGTTGAATTCAGAATTACAAAACCTAACCTAACCTAATAATAATAATATTATATTATGTCCAATTATAACTAATAAAACCATCCGTATTAAATTTACTTTTTCTACTGTCATGTTAACAGTGAATGACATACCATGGCGAATTCACGCACTCGGCAGATAATTTACCTAATTCATGAATAAGGCAACGGGCTTGACTATTACATGAATTAGCCAAAATTTTGCCCATTTCATGTAATAGACAATTTCGCACATTTGGCGTAACATATACATCAGATTTTTATGGGCGTGCCATGCACCAATAATGGACAGTGGCCAGTCATCGAGGGACATCCTGAAAAGCTGGCTGGATGCAAACTAGCAGGTCCAAACTTCGGGAGTTCGACGGTATCAACAAGGATGGTAAGGTAACTGGAAAGTAACACCTGGAGGATATACTAGTTTAGGACAAGGGAAGATAGAGAAAATTAACGAGGCCAGGACCCGCCCTTGGTTGTTAAGCCACCGATGATGATAAATATTAGGTACTTGTGATTATGTTCCAATTTAATATTATTTTTTAAAACATAGTAGATAATAGTTGTATTTGAATTGGACTTACCTATATTCGAATATTGTAATTTCCACTTTGGTTCTGTATCACTAATTGTTGATAATAATCCTTTCATGCATATAGCGAAAAGAGAAACTAACGCCGCGTAAAATATTAAATAAAACAGCATAATTTGAGCTGAAACAAAAGAAATTACACCACAATTAATAATTATTCATAAAAATACTGAATAGAATTGTAAAAATATTAATATTATTCGTTGTGGTCGGGCCCCTATCTATGTATGAACAATATGTTCCTATGGATGCCCATTCACCGGTAGTTATAACTAGATTTGTGAATGCTTTGGGTTCGGTACAAGTCGAAAAAAATTGTATCGTTCAAAATGGTTAATTTCACCCATAGCCACTGATATATTATACGTGTATTTTTTCTCCTAAATATGTATATTTACATACTATGATTGGGGTGTCGCAAGTGTAGCAGTCAGACTATTGATAATATAGTTTTATAACAAGATGGCCGCCAGATTAGGTGGTTACTATCACAAATTGAAAACTATGCCCTTAAGTAGGTTGAAATTTTTTTCATAATATGTACGTAAAATTCGTTGTTGAGCGGTCTAATTATAATACTGCTAGTACAAAACCAATTGCATAGCAAATTTGTTGCGTACGTTTACAAATAAACAATGTAGGTGACCCAATGGTGTATAGATGTAATTAGAACTATTTAGTTGAAGAAAAAGACTAGCCCAGATCGATGTTAACTTAATAAAAAAAACAACATATTTTAGAGACAACTTCAACGTATAGATATTAGACGTCTTATGAAACAATATGAAGTGTGGCACTTTTAATATATTTCTCGGCCTCATACTAAATGATTACCAAAGCGTGACATGATTTTTTAACAGTGATAAAAATAAGACCCACAAATTGAAAGGTTTTGCAAGCACTTATCGTATGATGTTTATCACATTTTTAATACGTTAAAAATTCTTTGAGATTTCTCATCGATGCAAATGATAAAACGTAGCACAGGAATCAAACGAATCAACATATTGTTATTATTGCATTTTAAAAGGAAATACAAACTGACGCAAACCAATGTGAATCGGATACGTTTGGATAAATTCTTGCTCTGCCACAAAGACTAGATTATTTTACCTTATATGTATTCATTGATTATTTATTATAGGAGGAAAATGACCGTACTTTAAATTGTATTTAGTTTATTTGAATCATATCAAGTTTACCACTTATTGTAATATGCATATAATAGTATATACCTACATATATTATTATAATGTACCTAGGTACTTGTGGGTATTTGATTTTTTTGTTGTTATGTACTTGAACATGTGCAAGCAAATCACTTAGCGCCGGAAGTGGAAACATCTCCAGCATTATTATCTATATTTGCAGCAATAGTGAGTATTTTAAACTATCGCGACAATAACTGTGTACATGTAAAAGTGCTCACTGTCTCTCCAACCTCATTCTTCAAGAGTAAGCGAGACGCGATGCTGTAATTTTATGATACTATTTGACAGGTTGTTAAAATCGGTTAACCTCAATATGAGACTCTACGCGGTGTAGTTCGTTTTTTGTCGACAGGTTCCCTACTATCGTTCTACTGCGCAGACACAGATTGAAAAAATCCCAACTGTCGCATGAAAACTCAGAAGCATCCGAACATTTTTGATTCATGCATGTAATTTTGCAACTTGCATAACAATACATGTTTACGCGTGCATTTTTTGTTATGGCCGCGATAATACGTGCTGTCACCAGTAAATCCATGCACGTTTAAACGGGGTACAAAATTTAGTAAGTAGTACACGGTCTGCCTAGTCCAGGGATGGCGAACCTTTTTACGTACACGTGCCAAAATTTCCCAAATATTATTTTTTGACTATCTGGCGTGCCGAGCAGTTTTTCAAGTAGTTCGAGCAGGAAAAAAATGAAAAAATAGTTCTATTAAATAATTAATTCATTATTATAATATAAAAAATAATTAATTATATTTAAAAAGTTCAACAATTATCAGCAATTGATTATATTTACTATAATACCTACTTTTTTGGTTCTTTACGCACAAATTGATGCCAAAATTTCTCGGATCAGATGAGCCATCCTCTCGCTACAGTGGTTTCAAGCATTGTAAAATGATTGTAAATCAATCAAAATCAGAGGTTCGCGCCTGATAAAGTCAGTGCTATAATATTATTATGTGTGACGCATAAAACCTGAGGACCTACCTATCTATGCAATCGAAATTAATTATAATGCTTATTCTTCAAGAATCAAGAGTATCAGCTCGCTGTTATTTTTTATACAATGCTATCTGTCATTTATGCATGAATTTCATTGTTACCGTTTGCGCATCAGTTGATACATTTATCATTGGTGAAAGTATTATTAAAAACCGAAGAAAATACCCATTTTTAATATTATATAATGTATATTAAGGTATTTGTAAAACTTTTTGTAAAAATATATCTTTTAAATTATATATCTATTTTTTTTCTTTAACACAACATTTGCGTGCCATGCAAAATCATCTCGCGTGCCATAGGCTCGCCATCTCTGGCCTAGTCCAACGGGACGTCACTATTTTTTACTTATAAATTTAATAATATATTGTTATTTAATTTAATTTAATAAAAACATAATATGTTTTATCCACAGATAGTTGGAAAATGAAATTTGGTTGTTCCGAAAAAAAAAATGAGTGTTTATATAGCCGGTTTTTCATTCAGATGTATAAATACATAAGTTTTAAATAACCTCAGAAAACCTACATATTATTAGAAAAAAAAACAAGAAAAGGATTAGGCCAAGTGGGACTCGAACTAACCACACATTTTTCTACGGTCTGTGTAACAGCTCTAGCTCCTGAGCTATTGGCCTGTTTAAGGCCCAACTTTTTTTTTTTAAATATATGTACCTATACTTTCCGAGGTATTTTAACATTATTGTATTTACAAAATGAAGAATCTAACATTCTTAAGTCTAGACATAGTAGACTATTTTTCTATCTTGGGTCGGTATTTATTTTTTCGCACACTGGCGGCTGTTCTGTACTGCAGATTTCTTCTTTTTTCTTCTACAGATTTATTCAGATACAATTCACCTTTTGCCAATTATAAGACAGCTGCGCATCTATTCTATACGCAAGACTGCTATAGGCCGCTATCTGCAGTTATCGAGGGTAGTTTTTCATTTTTCTGTATCGAAGTATTAGCACTTATTGTAACAACTACGTAACAATTAGTGCTTTTTAACAGCATCTCTCTTGGCTGTGTTAAATTTTAGAGCGAGATAGAGAGTTGTGGCTGTTTAGACAGCTAACTTATTGTAATTGTTACAATAAGTGGTAATAGTTCCGTCAAAAAAATGAAAAACTACGCTCGATAGGTGCTGATAGCGACCTATAGCAAGCAGTCTTGTGTATAGAATAGATGCGCTGAAACTCATATAACCAAAAGCCGAAATTTCATACATTACATGGCTGAAAAATCTTAAATTACATTTTCCCGTTAATGTTTTTTTTGACACACGATAAACTGTACAAATTATATTATGTATGTCGATGATGTTGCAATGTTTGTGGTTATTGACAGAACCGTGCGATAACAGTGTAAAATTTTCTATAATTGAATCTGCAATACCGAAAGACTATTTTCAACTTATTCTTATATTAGGGTCCGCATTTACAGGTGATGGTTTATTAGCTCCTAACACTTAGCCAATAACACTTGTAATAATATTTGATATTGATCCCTCATGATCACATAATTTATTGTAGAGAGATCTGAGAAGTGATATCGAGAAACCTGAATGAGGTTAAATCGTTTATCATTCATAACTCCATGACCTCTTTGTAGTCATATTTTATGATTTGAAGGTTGTGAGATACATATTATTGTAAGAAAATTGCAAAATGAATTTTTGATATGAAAATAATTACATTTAAGTTCTTCATAAAATCATAAAACTTGTCAAGCACTTTTTATTGATATATTGTTGTATTTTGTGGATCATCCCAGTTGTGTTAAAAGAAAAGCAATGTTCGTATCACTGCCTATCTATTTACACGTAGGTAACTACGTCGTATGCAGTGTTGCCTACAGCAATTAGTAAATTTATTTATTCTACCAATAACGGAGTCAATTCGAGTACCTACCTTTGCTTTCGTTATTGCAAAAAGTGCAAAAATCGAAAAAATTTCGAAAGGTGTAAAAACCACACATTTTACAGAATTGTATTTCAAAATTAACAACAAATACCTGCCTATATTGTGACAACGGCATTCAAGTTTCGTTTAATGTTTGAAGACAAGAGCTTCTTTATTGTAGGACAGACAGAGAATTAAAGAACATACATTGTAGATAATAATTGTTAAATTATTATTTTATATATTCGGAAATTCGGAGTAATATACAAATACATTAAAAAACAATGCATAAATTTATTTCATCTTGTTTTATTTCTCACTAAAATAGGTACCTACCGACCTACCTGCATTATATCTGATAGTAAAACATTTGAATATCCAGCGTGTTTTCAACACATTTAAAGCTGTTGTAGGCATCAAAAAACGCTAGTAAAAAGCCACAAGCCAGATGCATTGCAAGCTAGATAGATTGCCTATCTAAAAATGCTAGATCTGTCAAGAAAGACGCTAAATTGGCAACGCTGGTTGTATGACAATTTATAAGCATGTTCATAGCAACTCAGTGGCGTCCCTAAGATAAATGCCGCCGTTATTCAAATGCCACCACCTATTATATTTTAATCTCAAATTGTATTTTAATTCATTATAAATGTCATTGTATTGTTTTTTCCCAGGTATATTATTTAGAAAAAGGTGGTGGATTTTTTTTAAAGTTTTGACTCACATCCGCCGACGTTTAGATTCAATTTACATCTTTACAGCATCAGTTGTCAATTTCCCCTAATGTTCAATGGTAATTGGAGATAACCGCACTGACTCCTGACTATTAAACCAGTAAATTGTTGACTGGACACGGTGGATTTGCTGCCAAACTCTATGAGCTTGGACTTGTTACTCAACCAACATGTCTATGTACCGGAGAAATATAGAATTCAAATACTGAAACGTGTATGGAATGGGAAGAGATGTTCAAGTTGGTCCAACCACCTGTTAGGCCCATTGGGCCGTCCGAAATGGTCGCCACAAAGACCAATTTTATTGCTTTAAAAATATTTCGACATACTGCGTGGTGTGAAGATCTCTTCACATATAATGTTCGTCAGGTTTGAATTAGCTTTGTTTCGTATTAATTTTTTAAAATTATTATATAAATATTATTATTTTTGTTTTTCTCCTGTCCCATGGGCACTTTTTATTAAATAAATCAATTTAAACTCAGTCAAAACATAGTTGAGTGCGTGGTGACCTAAGTCTTGGGTAACTGCTCTTGAGATATTCACAAGCGTGACAAACTGCTGATATCTCATATACAAACGTAGAGCCTCGTAATACAATCGATGAAAATCTAATGTGGTGTGTTGTAGGTTTGTCTGGTAACATAAAAATATCAAGTTTTTTTTCATGGAATAGTAATAATGCATAATTTAAAAACAATAATTAGCTCATTTACAGAATGTGGAAAATAGTTCTCCAGAATTTACAATCATATATTAAACTTTATATTTAATTTACTCAACTCGGTCACTAGTGTATTTACTTGCATTTGTTCAATCCCAAGCTCCTTAATTCTGAACATGTACCATTTTGAATTTAAAAATTCGCAGCAACTCTCGAAGGATCTTACACAATGTAGTTCCGCCACTGCAAATGCAGTTAAGTAAAAATTAATTTCATTAAAAAATCTAGAATTCTAAGATGACCTATTAAATAATCGTAGGTAATTTAAAATCTAAATTTTATTATTTTTTTTAAATGTCAGTAAAGTTGTTCTCGGTGTGCTCAATTGAACTATAGATTTAATATTCTATTGATAATCATTAATTTACCTGTAAATTATTTTATCATGCAGTTCAGTCGTTGCGCTACAGGTATAATATGTAAATAATAATATTATATTAAATTATTCTAAGACGAAGCGGGACAAAAAATCAAACCGGTTATTGACGAGTTCGATCAAATCAGACGAACAGATTGACTCTGATTATTAATTTATTTATTTATTCCTTCTTATGGGCTCCATGTTATCACGCCTTAGTAAGACGTAAACGAGACGTTAGTGCCGACATATTACATTACTATGAATATATTTTTACATATATTATTATAGCTTTGACTATACCAGGGGTAATTTTATGAAAATTCAGTGTTACTAGGCTTCAAAATCTTGGTCTATGGCGACTGTCTTTGCATGTCTATCGCATTAATCTGTTATGTAGTCATAGCGATAGTTTTAATTGATAAATTAAAAATTGTGTTGAGAAATAATAAATGTTTACTGTTTTATCGGAAATATCATATAAGTAGGTACTTACAACGAATACGATCGCGATCGATCAAAAATTTGGCCATAAGTACCTGGTAAATATCTTTAAATAATATTTATTATAGCGACTGATTCAATTTTATTATATTATAAATAGGTATAAAATGAAGCAGTGTCTTCAGTCATCTTTAGTACTCATGTGTTAACAAAGAGTACATGGCCTTTTTCTGTAGGTTTGAGGGATGAAAGAAAAATAAGGGTTATATAGTTGTTTCTTTTTCGAATTGCAAAATATTTTGTTTGGCATATCTATGTAGATGGAGAGGGAACGAAATGGCTTCTCTTTTGTCTCTTACAGTAGGGGAGATTATAGACTAAGGAGGCTTTGACCAATATTGCTCGTGGTCTCGAAAATTCGGTGGGGATGGCTGGATCGTAATTGTTAAGATCTTTGATCGACTATTTAGGGAAATCTGCTGTCATGGAGCTGTAGATGTTTTTAGATGGTTTCAAGATGTTGTCGTAGATGGTTTCCACGTTCAAGTCTATATGTAGAATAATATTGCGTAATAACCATGAGGCATCAGCTGTGATCATCATAAGAAATTTGTTTTATATAGTTTGAAGTGTTTTCAAATGTTTTGTAGGATTAGCATAACCTCAGGCGGGAGCAGCATAATATATGTCATAATGGGACGGGTAATATACTGCGATTCGATTTTACTGTAATGTATCTACTAATTTATTGACTATTTCACCTATTCGTGATGAACTGTTCTATCTTGAAATGTCATAATTTTATGAGATATTGAGATGAAACTCTGCTGATAATGATAATATAATAATAACATTGTCAATAACATGTGCAAATTTCATTGACGGAGAAAACTGACAAACAAAAATTAAAAACAAAACTATATGTATTGTTTTGATATCATTGAAATAATCAAAATGCTGATCAAAAATAAAATAGGTACTTTAAAATCACAGACTGACACCTGCAGAAGTATGGAATACGTATGTAAATATGAATAACCCTGAAACTATTCATTCAGTTGTTAATATTTTTCATAATCAAGATTATTTATCCGAAAAATGAATTAAAAAGAAAATCAGATGAAATTTTAAAAACGTCTTGTATATGTAACAGTTTTATCTTAGTCAGGAATTTAAAAAAATGACATATTCATTAAGTCTCACATTATCAATTAGGCTTTTAATTCTGTCAAAATGTAACTGTCAACAGAATAATCCAATGATTTTTTTTTTAAATCTCGCGCCAAATAGATTCTTGCTTAGAGTTACATAAACCTTGATTATATCATTGCTATCTATTCTGTAAAGCGAGGTCAAAGACCTTCTTTAATAAATAATTTGTATATTAATGATAACAGCCACGCCGTCGATGCAGCATCGTGTACATTATAAAACATAAATATACTTAAGTTAGGTAAAATATCCAATTAAATTATCTCTACATCATGATCATTTCCCTGTAAGTATGTATTAATAATTTACGTTAATGGATGCTCTTGTGAACATTATGCGTTTATAAATAGTACAGAGTAATGTTATCAAGTTATCATAAATGTAGTATTGATTATAATATTATTAATCGATGAATTAATATAAAGATGTTTAATAACCAGTTTCGTATGTTTAAAAAATCTAAATTTAAAAATTTGAATCGAAAATCGAAAGCTAGGTCGACATAGGTATATTTGAATGAAATAATCTTCTGAAACATCTTTTTTTTACAGCATGGTGCAAACGGGTTTTTAGTGCATTATAATTATTCAATATTGGCAAATTCTGGGCATACAATATCCATGTACAAACCCATGATTACATTAATTTGTACGCACATCAATTTTAATTATAAACCTTCTAAAACTATTGAAGTCTGGTGATTGCTGGAAGTTTTGCTTGCGCAGCAGAGTGGCTTTGTCCCGGGGAAGTCCTGCTCGGAGCATATTTTAACTCTCCGATGCCTCCTGCAACAGTACCAAGAGATGAATATACCTGTCGCCTGCTGCTTCGTGGACTATGAAAAGGCATTTGACAGTCCTCATCGTGAACCTCTGTGGTAAATTCTGCTAAGCTATGGTGTCCCACGGAAACTGGTCGCCGTGATAAGTGCTCTCTGCACCAATACAGAGTGTCGCGTGAGAGCAGCCGGAACATCCTCTGACCTCTTTAAAATCACGTCAGGAGTCAAGCAAGGAGGTGTACTTGCGCCCTTTCTTTTTATCATCATGATGGATTTCATAATGCGTAAGACGGTTCACCCCGACAGTGCGATACGCCTACATCATGATGACACAACCGATCTATGCGAAGAAAGACTGTGCGACTTGGAGTATGCAGATGACGCAGTCGTGTTTGACTCGACGATCGAACGGTTAGAGGTAACCGTGAACAGGCTCGCCGCGAACTCGAAACGTGTGGGTCTTCATCTGAATGCGGCTAACACCAAATCCATGTGCAGTGCTGCATGCATCGACGCCTTGGAACAAATCAACCAAGCTTCATATTTGTATCGGTGTACTTAGCAATTAAAAAACAATATACCGTCAATTCAGATCAAATTAAATGGTTTATTTTTCCCAATCTCTTCACATTTATTAATTTACGTAGGATTTTCGAATCAGTCTAAAAGTGTGTTTAAATGTTAGGCGACTTGACAAATGCGGGCGACAATGTCCTGAAGTTTGCTATAAATGAATTCGCAATGGAAAATAACTTAACAATAATTCTATTAGTCCTTATTTCTATTATTGTAATTTTCATGTGTTGTGATTTTGATAAATAAATGTGGAAAAATTAGTTTTTTTCAGGACCGTCTCCAGAGACTCGCCTATCCCTCTGCAAATTAAAAAGCCTCCATTCCTTTCTCTAATTCAATTAAAAAAAACATGTGAATTATCAAAAGTTATACATATTTTCCCAGATAACCATTACAGTTAATGTGTGTATGTACTTACTTCATATTCATTAATAACTTTTGAAAAATTCTTAATAAACCATTTCTTTTATTCAACGAATAGTTCTCAAGATTTTGAGAATGTAACATTCCGTATATTGGTTGGCGCGATGCCAGTTATATGGGTTCAAATCCCATCGAACATTGTCAAATATGATTTTTTCTGGTGGGTATATATTATTATCTGTGGTGTTTTAAAGTTATGTACTAGGTATATAAAATTAGCTTAGTCAATCTGCATGAAATATTTTATTATAAATGTCTAAAAAATAAAGTAATATTTCGATCATACAAAATGACTTCGCTAAAACCAATATTTTAGGTTTAGTGACGCATTTTTTGCCGCCCTCTAAATTAGGCTGTCTTTGTACAATGTACATTTCGCACTATAGACGATGCGGTCCCGCTTATTTTATACTATACATCCAATGAAACTATATATTGTAGCTTACACACAATTTTACGAAATACAACTCAAAGCTTTGTCTGGAAAATTCTAGTCCATCACTAGCTTACTGTTTTATCTGTAATAAGTAATAACAGTAGTTCAAAATCAATTTAACTAAACGTGCATATCGGCAAGATAATATATGCTTAGACATGTGAATTGTCAAGAATAAGTACATATTTGGAGATTTTATAATGTTTGCTTTGTATTGTCATAAATTCGCGATAACGACCATGTTGGTAATAATGTTTACTTATCCATTGGTCTTGTGTTTGATGTTCATGTGTCGCTTGTTAGCCAATTTTCTTTCAGTTTTGCAGCATGACCTTCCTACTTGTTCCTTATCAGTGCAAATTTCAAGCAGAGAGTATAATTATGTACCTGATAATCCATAATATAGATAAGAGGTACTTAATTACTGTATGAATGGATAAAAACAAACATGGAAAAATCAAAACAACAATATTTTAAAATAAACAACGAAAGAATATATTTTATATTAAAGAAAGCGTATTAACAAATAAATAAATTTAATACTATTAATACTTACACATTTAAATTAACAAAAATGATTTTTTTAAATTTATAATGTGTTAAAAAAACGAATTAGGTAACTACTATATATTGTACGTTGCAAAACTATAAAATATTAAATGTATCCCTATATTTAAAAAAAATCCGACCTAGAGAAAACATACTCAGAATTATAGACAAACGAGGGTTGTGGTAGCATCCAAGAACCATTCCAGTTTCCAGAGAAGACAGTGGACCAAAAATGATTATATTTTAATGCGAAATTTACTTAAATACTTACTGCGTGATTATATTGTAACAGTTCCATAATATTTCAAGAATATCATCTTGATATTTTCCAAATGAATTTGGTTATTTTTGATTGATATATTTTTTAACATTCTGTTTTAATTTGACGGTCCCTACCGTGTGCACTTAGAGTATCGGGTTAAACCACCCTTGGCCCGATCCTACTTTTCCCTTCCGGTACATTGAAGAAGAATATATTGTGTGGTTAGATCTATCTCGCCTTTAGAAGACATGGCTTGACATACCGAATTGCTCCTCTTTTACAGATGGTTAGACTATTAAAGGGATCACTATATAGTATACACACACGATTCGTGGTTCTGCATTCCTCGCAACATGTAATGTTCACATACGGTTCTAAAGACTCATTTCTACAGATTTATTTCAAATACACCTATCATCTTCTCTTTTTTTTTGAGATACGATTATCTTCGAATGGAATGCGGTAAACTATTTGCAATAAATGAAGATTTTCGATTGCACCTTTTGTTTAAATTATTACCAACCATTTATTTCAAAATGCAACAGTCATCCATATTCTACAAACAGTTGACTATATTGTATTCGAATTGTGAGCAGTGCCTAACACTACTATCGAAGGTTAGTTTCGTGACACGGCCTGACTATAAAACAGTGCGCCTTGCTACAAGTTTTGTATGTATAGGTCAAAAAATGCATACAGGAGAGCAACGACCATGTCCGACCCTAATAAGATCATAATATGGGCCTTTAAGGAGTGGAGGCTTGCAGTAACAGATTTAGTTTTTACGAGAAATAGATGTCAGCCACTTGCTCAACCTTTTATGTCTATATTCCTACTCATACACAAATTGAAAAACAATATATTGTGTACTTGCCAGACCCAAGATTAGAACCTGGGACCCACGACGCTATAGGCCGACGCTTTAGCCGCACGGCCATCGTGGGCATAAAGGGAGAGCAACAATTGGTATAAAATCTTAAATTTTGAGGTGACTGTTTAGTAATAGAGATTATATTATGGATTTATTGGTTTTATTGGTAGTGCGTAGTATCGCGGGACCATTTTCATTTTCTATTAGACCATCCATCATCAAAGAATTAATTTATTAAATTCTTATCTGGTGTCATTTTGAGGAGTGCTGCGTAATCCAAAATAATATGTTAATACGTCGACTTTCTCAAATGCGTACCTACATAATATATATTCGTAGAAAACATTATTTTACTGTACTTTTGACAAGAAAATAAAATCTTTAGATAAGATAACTGAGGTTGTCAGATTTCGAGAACTATAATGCACTTGTATAATATTATGATTTGAACCACTGAAAAGATACAATAAACAAAATATTTTCGTTACATGACGAGTATTTGTCTTTATCTTTTTTATAAAATGAGTTTTTCAGTCATATCACGCGCTGTGGAAGAAATCAATTTATAACATTTACAAAACAATTATGGGGTTTTATTTTCTTTTATTGAATATTTTTTCTGATATTTTTTCTGATATATTTATATAGATACTTATGATATATAAATATTTTTGGAATAGTGAAGTATCGATTCAAATGGGTACGTAACTGACATCATAAGGCTATAAGCACAACGGAACCAACTGACATTTTTTATATTTTGTATATTATGTCTCGTAACCTAGACGAATAAATAAAGTGCATATCTTTGACCTGGAGTTAGCTAAATATATGATTTGAGTTGCCCCATCTCCACCCGCCATGTATATGCAGCCGCGGTTTGTGCACGGCCGCCTTCCATGACACTATAAACGTGTCAGAATGAAAATATTTTAGTGCCACACTTCCTTGTCCCGAAGCGATGCTGCACGGGACTGATGTAGTAACCATGCACCTAAGTGCTTGAAGAGTTTTAGAAAATAAAAAGAATCTTGACTTGAATCTTGTCATTTATCTTTAATGACATGGAGTGTCCTCTGTACCCGTGTACTGAAACTCTGTCGAATCAGATGAGTCAGGAGTCGAAAGTGATGAATCTAAGGAGGGATCGGAATTATTCCGTCCTCCATATGACGCAGCAAATTTTTCAAATGCCTCAAAGTTGGCCTTGCTTGATATCAAGTCGGCGTGGCTAATCGGGCCTGTGTGTGGACGTACCCAGGCAAACAGCTCCGCTCGGTCGGATCCCGTCAACGGGCAGGCCCAGAGGACGTGTTCAGCGACTTGATGGTCGTGCCCACGTCTGCATTCCGGCCCATGTCCTATCGAACGAAAATCATAAAAAACTGCGGTAATTATAAAATTAAATGCCACATGCGTGTTTACGTGCTTCACAATTCCGTGCGCATAAGGCCGGCCGTAGAAAATGAACGTGTATACACGCTGTACTTTACACTCATTATTAACTACCCCTCGGTATTTTTTTTTAATTATTTAATATATTATACAGACACTGCACTGAAATAAAAAAAGATTTCAAGTTATACATATTTATATTTTTATAAAATCGATGTTTTTTTTTAAATACTGAAATATAAAAAAATATTATTAAAACTATGAATTAGTCAAAAATCTTTACGAGGAAAATTTGGAAACTTAATAAACTAAATTTTAATAATAAATATGACCATAAAATATAATGTAATGATACGATTCGGTCCTTAGACAAATTCACATTTTTAACATTTTTTTACAAATATTGTAAGTTTATTTTTGACTTAAAATAAAAAATATTTTTCTTTTTAATGTTTCAGATACATATTTATTAATTAATGCTTCAAATACACTCTATGACGATCGGTCATATATATGTCGAAAAACCCGTTTCTTATGTTGGCGTCCTGTGTCACAGGGTGTCACAGAGTGTAAATACGATGTCATAGCTGTCATACAATATGTATGTATAAATGTCGGAAAGGCATAGATTTGATCATAGACACTAAAACGCTCTTAGCATATATGTGCCCGATCGTCATATAGTCTATTTGAACCTTAATACAGTTGAAATTCTAAATTATCAAAAAATGTCTCAAATTGCAAGCTTCGTATTTTTCCGCTAGGTGCCTCTGGTAGGTAGAAGCATCACCCTTAATGGGGTAACAGTAATTTGAAACCCGATTAGTAATAATTCATGTTTTTGACTATTTATTTCACGTCGGTATATCATGGTAATGGTCATCAGTATAGTTACCTCGTGTCGTATTATTCTCTAAATTAATCTACAAGTAATACAGTGACTACTGACTACACTTATTTCAATATTGACGCGGATTTATAAAATAGTAAACATAGCAATCGGGGGGTTTGATCACTTCTGATGTGAGGAAAAAATAAACCTACATAAATTATTCATGTAGCTTATCCTTAAAATTGTTTCAAAATAAAATAGTTACTGCCATCTCATTTACATTATGTGAAATATGCACAGGGGGTTTTAATGGAAAACAATAAATTTAACACACCTGTTTTTTTGTCAATCAATAGTGTTGATATTTCATAAAAAAAACTCCACCCAAAATATTGCGAGTTGCTAACCAAGAAATCGAATATCCGAATGTAATATAATATGTATATTATCATACATTTTATCATTTCTGGATGTGAAAAATATAAATGAAATTAATATCTATATGCAATCGTAATTAAACCTATCAGTGTACTATAATTACGGTGTTTGACTATTTAATCTCGCCCTTATATTATCAGGGTAGTCGACCTTTTCTACGACATTATAAATGATTAATTGATTTTTTAATAAACTCTTTTATTCAACCAATAATTCACAAGATTTGAGAATGTAATATTCTCTAAATTGAACATACAAACATAATTTGAAATCTACCTATTCTACGGATTCGCGCCAATATGCTTTATTATTATATTAGCGCAATTTGATAAGCATTTCATGTAAGGACTTCTAGTTAAATTCATCGTAATTAAGTAGGAACCAATAGCTTAATAATTGGAAAAGCACCTTGCCGTGAATCCAGTGGGTGTAATATTTTGTTCAAAAAAGATTTTTCTAGTTGGTATAATATATACGTGTATTTGTCAGACCCAGGTTCGAATCCTAGGTCTGGCAAATACACATATAATTGTTTTTCAATTTGTGTATGAGTCGGAGTATTGACCTAATAGGTTGAGCAAGTGACTGGCATCCATTTATCGTAAAAACAAAATCTTTTAATACAAACCTCTAGTTTGTGGAGGTCCATATTATGATCTTATTAGGATCGGACAAAAATAATATATATATATATAAAAATAATAATATAATATATACATGAAATGTTTTCAAATCATGTCTGTTTTATTAATTTCATTCTGAAATAGCTCGTCCATTGACATGTTTAATACTCACTTAATGAAAAATGTGTGTTGATTACTCAACTTGTTTTCTATGTACCTATTGATGAAATTTCGAGTGATGGCCTTGAAGAAGCCTCACTCGAAAAGAGGTATTTTGGATCGGTTTGATTGACTGGGAGTCCCATTTTCTTTGGAAACTCTTTCCAGTGCGACAAAGTCTCTTTTATTACTGGGTTTAAGTCACTATATCAATGTTGTATTAAATAATAATTGCAAAATGTAGTCTAATTAATCATTGCATCCGATCTAGGGACTGCAATATCGGTATTTCAAAACCGGTATTCCAGTATTAATCAATACCGAAATACCGGTTTTAAAAATCCAAAATACCGGGATTTTTGGTATTAAGAAAGCACACTCGTTTACGTTTTTGAAAATGAATTAGAAGTGATGTGCTGCTAAAATGCAAATATATTGAGTGAATCCAACAGAGGTGAAAAAATAATAAAACATATGTCATTAAATATATTTATATAAGTAATTGTCGCGATGAATTATCATAATATTATTTCGAAATAATGACTATACAAGCGTGGAATTTAAGAAGCTTTTCCTGCAGCCGGACTTATTTGCACTTGATGAACTTTTGAGGGCTTTTGTTAAAATTATCAATATAGGTATTCAAATTATTTGTAAAAAATCACTAGTTCTACAATTACCATCAATACATATTTTTAAATGTCAACATAATAAATGTAGGTATGTAGGTTTTTGCTATAAAATAATATTTTTAAATGATTTTAATAGCTATATTTTTATTGATAAGCTCCTACTTCTGTTTTTTTAATGTTTAAGAAATACCGAAAAACTGGTATTCACATTTTCATTCGGTATTGCAATCCCTAATAAAGTCTAACCAATTTCCCATCGGATCTGTCTTGGTCGCCACAAAGGCCAACTTTGTTACTTTAAAAAAATGCGGCATCTTACCGCAGTCGTGAAGATCTCTTCAATAGTTTTGTCTGTCAGTATTATTTTAGTTTTTTTTTTTAAATAATATACATATATTAATTTGAGTCATTTTTTTAAGTAACTGCCTAGTGCTCCTCTCCCATGGGCACTTTTTGTTAGAATGAGCGGATAAAACATAGTAAAATCAGTCAAAGAACATACACTTGAATACGTGGCGACCTTAGTCCTGATGCTTTACAACCAAACGTAGGGCCTCATGATCCAGCCGATTAAGACCGAATGCGGTGCCGAGTGGTTGGTTTGGAGAGGCTACGTTTAATATAATCATCTTACATTGATATGGTACGATGGTCAAATGCTCCGCTTGTGAACATAAACAAACACGTGTATTTCCATATTTTAATATAGGTAACTAAATAATAATTATTGTCAACTAGATAGGCATTATCTTTCTTATTAGTTAGTCATAAATTATGTTGTGCAAATAATAGGTACCAACCTACTAGTTATTATTATATCTAGGTGCAAATATCAGGTTTGTTCACCAATTTGCATATATTAGAGGAATAGTTTGAAGGTTACGAATATTTTTTTTTGTTTTTCATAAGCCATAAACCAAACAAATAGGTAGATAAATAAATGTCAATTAACACGTTTGCAAAGGTATCTAAGTACCTACTGTACAACATCTACACAGGCATTTTATACTAAGTATTTGCATGATTGAAATTTAGATTAAAATTATCAGTAGAAAGATAAATTATTGAATATATATGAAAAACACTTTCATGGTGATAAAAATAGCATTATATAATGTTTGAGGCTTTCACGGTTGTTTTTATCGTAGTATATTCTTGGGTTTTCACCGTGTCTCCTTCTTCCTTCTTTACTCGACGTTTCGGGCTCGTTGCAGAGGCCATTATCTCTTGATAATGGCCTCTGCAACGAGCCCGAAACGTCGAGTAAAGAAGGAAGAAGGAGACACGGTGAAAACCCAAGAATATACTACGAAAAATAGCATTACTTTCGTAATTTAAAATATTGTTTTTTTTTCATTTCTATTGATAGAATGGAAATATTTTATATATCACCAATTACGTAGCAATGTTAATATAAGATATTATATTCAATCAATAGTTAAATAAGGTATGTATTGCCTACTAGTAGGTAGTAATTATTATTGACACTAATGGAAATTCATAAAAATATATTGACATAAAAAGAGTTTTTCGTCACCGTTTTAGCAAAACCATCTATGTGTCACTTTTATCAAAAATGACTTTTAAATACCAAGTCATTCCTTATTTTTTTCTCTATAGGCCAGTAAAATGATCTATGTGTTGGGTAAACTCGCTCCGAAGTTATTTCAAAAAATAAAAAACAGCTATGTGTAAGGTTCAAAAACCACGGTTCACAAAAACAACTATGTGTATATTATAGTAACATATAGATGGTATTTTGATATCGAGAGTGTAATGTTTTTTTACAGTTTGGCTACACATAGTTTGTTTCTATGTTATATGCTATGCATTATGGTCTTACACGACGGTTTGAAAGGTGCTTTCTCAAAAAGAGAGACAGGAAATATTCAATAATTTCTGGAAGATGCCTACATGGTCAATAGGGTATAGGCGAGAATTAATTTAAAAGTTGGATAAACAACTACAAACGTCTCGATGACAGTGGCCAATTGAAAGCAACAATGACAGGTAATAAAAATCTGACTGAAGATAAATAATTGGTAGTGCAACCAAAAATCAAAACGGAGAGATTTGTGGAAAAATGTTACATTATGGTTGGATCTAATTCCAAAGTTCCCAGCCATTATTGCAGAGAAAATACCTCCAGGGTGTATGTGGAATCGTGTTTCCGATCCAAAATACAAATGCATGATGAATATAAAAAATGGTCTCTGGAAAATGGTCATAAAGCAGCAGAATATACTCCAGTATATTTACCACCAAAAAATCAGTATCCACCAACCACGTAAAGATCAGTGTGCCATCACTGCCATCTGCTGTAGTTATAAAATGAAGAATGTTTCAGAAATGAAATACAATAGCCACATTATTAAAAAAAAAAAAAGATGCTAGAAGACCAAAAATGAAATGAAGGAGAGTACCAGAAGTATTACTGGACGGTTAGTAATCACAATGGATCTCCAAAGTGTGCTGCTATGTCCAAAACACAGGCACAAATGTATTATAAACAAATGCTGCAACTATACAATTTCACCATATACATTCTTCATAATGTATCTTCTAATGAATTTGTCTCATCTCATCGAAAGCAGGACAATACAATGAAATAATTCTAATATCGGATGGGTGTGGATATCAAAACCGAAATAAATTATTCGCTACTGCTCTAAGTTATATCTTTCGAGAGAAAAAATATCGAGATTCAACAGTTTTTTCTGGAAAAAGGCCACACCATGATAGAGGCCGATAGTGCACATGCCACCTAAGAAAAGTATTTTAAGCCTCCAATATATTCACCATCTGATTATATAGCACGTATGCGGCTAGCAAGACCAAAACAACCTTATAAAATTAATGTCATTGATTTTAAATTTTTAAGAATTATGGATAAGATTAAATCTGGATTAAGTTCAATCAGACCAGGAAAACGAATCGGAGATCCTGTTGTATATGATATTAAAATGTTACAGTATCTTCCAGATGGAACAATCTTTTACAAACTCAACTTTATCAGTGCAACCGTTTGACTGCCTTTGTAATATATATAATGAATCATTGCCAATATCGCAGTCGAAATACATACATCTTCAGGAATTAAAAAGTGTAATAGAGAAAGATCACCACTATTTCTACGATAACCTAACATTTAAACTAGCTAATAGAAAGTAAACGAACTTATAAATATAATATCATCTCAATATTGCATTAATAATTAATAAAATGATATTGCAATTTATCACTAACGCACTATGTAATGTATATTTCAACTATTATTTATGTAACAGTTTTTCATGAGTTTATTATTATTCACATTTTGATGAATAAATTAAACTATGTGTATTTACAAAACGGTCAAAACAACTTATGTGACATCACAAACTGTATTTTTATTATTTTTGTATTAAAAATAAAAGATTTTTGTAAACAAAATAATAATCTTAGACCATTTTCTGATTATAATAAAGCATTCTTCATAATTTTAATGTTTAAATGTAACATTATTTTTTTATTCAGTTTTATCCTTCTCCTGCACAATTTGAGAAAGTGCACATAGATGGTTTTGCTAAAACGGTGACGTTTTACTAGTAGGTTTCATACATGATAATATTAGTATTAATAAATAATCTTTCCAACATATTTTTTATTCGTTATTAATAAGTTTGATCGCCATTTATTATGCCTACGTTTTCATCTCGTGTTGTGTGTACCTACCTATATCTTTTTAATCAATTCAATGTATTAATTTACATTTCAATTATTTAAAAAATTAGATTTCACACGATTAGTACACTGCCCTGCTAAGTAAAAACGCAGTATCGTATTTAAGTTTTTAAGTTGGTAAAATGATAACCCAACTTTTAAACTACATTTTCTCTTATATTGTGTACAATTATTATTGGATTGTTTTGACATAATCTCTAAAATGTACATTGTCTATTTAAAGAGATTATCTCTAAGCAATCCAATAATTAATAGTAAAGTAAAAAAAACTAGTAGGGCAGTATAGGTATTATTTTCACTTTTAATCGTCTTATTTGTGGAATGATTATATATTTTGTATATGATATTAATTTAACCCATCCATACACATAATGTGGATTTTTATTGAATTTACTGTCATCATCGTCAACTCCAAACCAACCTATTTGACTACTTTAAATAAAGACCACTAGATACCAATGGGTGAACATAATACCTACTTGCTTCATGATAGGCAGAACAAATATAGAAAAGGTGGTACATATTTGTATTAGGAAATATTTAAGTATTTCGTATAAACGTTCTACAAATAATTAACAGTTACTAATTAAATAATATGAAGGATTAGTGTGAAATTACCATAAACAAGCGATGGAAATTAACCGTGTTTTGAATTAGTAAAAAATTACTAAAAAAAAAAAATTCATAAATAATTTACTTAAAGAAATTACAATAGAATGCGCCTTTTAAAATAATTTAAACTATAAAATAGACTGATTTCATGAACGAATGTAATTAATGTATTCAAGACGAAGTTATTGGGTACATAAAGGTCATTAATGTTCTTAAATACAAACCAAAACCTAACATAATCTACTGTATCCAACAATAATTATTACAGTCTTCGTAAGCTGTATTGGGTCCTCGTTTACATTAGTTTTACACGTACATACATATTGTTTGTATTTCATAGCAAAACCTATTCATTTGGCGTGTTGTTAATTAGTTAAAATAATGACATATTGACAAGTTAAAAATATTTTTCCATTACTTTAGTAGAAGTCTACCATTTACACACGTTGTCTGTTATTATTAATGAAAACCGTCCGTTTGTCTATACATATTATTAAATGTTGTCAACGCTTAAATAAAACAGTACAAATTGTATCATACAAATATATATTTCTCTAAAGCAAGTAGGCAGAGCAGGCCCTTCATTAAAAAACGTGAAAGTTAAACATTTTGTAATATCGTGTCTAACATTTTTTTCCTATTCCAAAGGTATCAGAGCTTATCAATTCCAACTGGGTAAATGAATAAATAAAAAATAACGAGGCCTAAAAGTAGACAAAAACTAATACGTGATCTAATCACTAACTCTGTCGATGCCCCAATATAGTGGCACTCAAACTATGAGTCGCGACCAAGTTCCTGGAGCGTCGCAGGCTGTTCGACCATTTTTCAGGCAATTCAATGAGCTAATACAAACCACACTGTTAAAATGATGTATCCCATTGTTGCATTATGTGTATCTTAGATTATTTGCGCAATTTCGTATTAGCTCCTCTCTTACATGGACCATGTACACTATTAACAAAGCCACTTAAACTCAGTATTAGTACACTTCAGTGTGTGGTGAGCTCCTAAGACATCCCTAATCAGTGCAGATGATTCACAACCATACGTAGGGCTTCGCAATACGCCATAAGAAGAGCTGTTATAGTATGGGGCGAGTGTGGTTTGTTTGGCCCATTAACTTCAATGCTACATTCGCTTATAGCAGTCTTTCTCAAAGTGGGCGATAACGCCCCCTTGTGGACGCTGGAGTGACACAACACCACTTGAAATGTGATTTACTACTCGAATGCTTGGAGTCTCGTATATGCGGTTAAATTAGAGTCACTTACGCATGTAGTAATGAGGATGCAGCTTTATATTTCATGTACGTAGTAAGAGAAATCGGCTGCAAGTTACTGAACGCGGCGACATACGGCTGTGTTAATAAAAATACTTCTAAATATGATTAAGTATGAGTTTTATTTCCTCATTGAAACATTCTTTGATCTCAGAAATAGGATATGGGTCACACCCTATCTATCATATCCATATAATAATGCATGTTTAAAAATTATATTTGCAATAACTGTTTTTAAGATACACAACAGATGGTAATGTGAAAAGGTAAGGTAAGTAAAAATATGGAGGGCACTAGATTTTTTTTAAATCTCAAAGTGGGCGATGGTCGAAATAAGTTTGAGAACCTGTGGTTTATAGCCTTCAATGAAGTTGTTTTCTGAGACAATATTTTTTTTAAATCACAATATCTCAGCTTAGCTAATTTCAAAAATATTTTCATTAAGATAATACAGATATGTTCACATGGACCTGAGATTTGACAGAAATAGGGGTAGCAGAATTCTATTATTAAAGAAAATGTGTAGTATACAACAGGCTCACCAAGTAACTTCATATGAAGATAGGCAATCCGTGCACTACTTATGGCGATACATTTTAAGAGGTGAGCAATCAAGAAAGTAAAGGGTATACAACAAAGAGTATAAAATACAACTTTTGAAAGTAAGTTTCGTGGAGTGGAAGTTATTCTGCCTGTGGCGTTAACATAGTAACTATGTCTACTGTATATGTCTAGTGGATATGCAAGATAGAGTTTTAAATTTTTTATTGCTTTTGTACATGAGAAAATTGTAAAATACATAGGTAAATAATGAATATATGTACTTATGAGACGCACTTTGTATATTGTTATAACAGGGCCCAACCATATCTATAACTGTGACATATTTATTTTATTGCGCCGCGAGACGAAACAGTTTGGAAACCACTGCGTTAACAGTTGGTTTATTTGACTATATAAGTATTATTCGGATTCAAAGAAGTGGAAACATATCAATATCACGCCACTAACGGGTGAATCTTTCTGGCATTGAATTTTTTGTATCATAAACATAAGATTAGGTACTTTAATAAGACGTGCACTGCGCTATGCTATAAATGAAGATATAATCTAAAATAATGTAAAGTACACAGCATAATATAACAGCAGGTACATGGATTTATGTGCATGGAGGCCAGAGGCATTGACTGATTTTAAGGCCCGTACGATAAAAATAAGTAAAAAATCTTTAAATTCCAACTGCCAATATACCTAGAAAAATATCAATGTATATGTCTCCTAGAATCACATCCTGTAACTAAAGATAATTATTACTTAGTAGTTTGTTCTTTTGTGTACATGTAGAGCATCTGTCCGAATGTTATTTACTGTTAATTGCGGGGACTTTTTTTATATTTTGGGTATAATGGTACTCAATTTGTGTGAAATACGCGAACTATTTGAAGGCCCCCTTTTAAATCTTCTGACGAATCAGTTGCGACATTTGCGTCTAAGAAAATCGCCGATGAGGACAAGACGTGTCGACAGATATGTCGATGAAATTATTCGCAAAACAAAGCTGGATCGGAATGTTTTTGGCCGTCTAAATAATATCTTTAAAACTGATCTCCCACTGTGTCTAAAACCTAAAGTCTTCAACCATTGCGCACTTCTCGTAATTACATATGCGTGCGATGTAAAAGCTGTGGAGATTAGAGAAAAAGAGCACACTTGTTATGTTTACTTACGGGAGATAGATAATACGGTAATACTACTGATAAATATGTATACACTAAATCGATGAAATCTTAATAGCTCACTGCATGGCCCCCCACAAGGGGGGGCTGACAGGGCTCTAGCCTGGGGACCCAGGCTCAGGAGAGGCCCGGCGAGGCCAGTCGACCAGATAAGTGAGATAAACAAACAACACATATTTGCTTTAATAGTAAAAAAAGTCGCCTACGGCGCTATTTCCGTTCAATAAAATTATTACATAAAATTATATGGTTGTACGATAAAAATTTTAATTGTCTATCGACACTCGACAACTCCTTAATTCAAATGGATGTATTAAAATATACAACAAAAAACACTAAATATACACATTAATTTTACCGCATAAACATTCGGAAAACGCTACTGTGGAGCATCACACTGCCTTTATCCTTAGAGATAAGTAGGGGGGCCCGCCAAAGATCCTAGCATGGGGGCCCGGTTCAGGATGTGGGGGCCATGGCTCACTGACTATATAAAATTGAGCGATGAGTTTAAATTGTTATAAATATTCCTAAACACAATGTAAACAAATACATAGGTTTATATAATTGCAAATTTCCGAGAGGTAAGAAATTAAGAAATCACTGCATTTTTTAGTTATGAATACGTCATTATATAAATATGTAATTGACGATTTTTTTCTCGTAGCACTTCAGAAACTTACTTATTACCTATACCAAATTAGGACTTAAATTCATAACCATCGCTTTCTGGGCACTATAATCAAGATTGCTACTGAGGGTGGAAGGAGTCCGCAGATTAGTGAAATGTGTAAATAGCAGTTAAGACAGTTAAGAAAACCTAAAGATTACAACATTTTAATAATCACAATATTTTAATATATTTTATTTAATGTTTTAATAATCAGCAAAAACGCGGCCGTGCGAACTGACATATGATCATCTTCCACCGGCCAAAGAAATACTCACGTGTCGGATGTCAGTTGTCCATCACAGGAATGAACGAGTAAACAGTGCATTCCTGTCATTGTGTCGTGTGAAATCCATTGTTGGACTGATAACGTTTGTACCTTAATCAAATTTCGCAGACAAAATCCCAGGAATCTATCCGCAATGTGGGAACAAAACAATAAATTTACCCACGCTGTGGATAGCATTTTCTTTGTCTACTTTCAATATAAAAACAGACGTGGCAATCCAACAAGAGATCAGTACCTTAAATTCGCTCGTCTTAATAACACGCCGCTCGCTTCAACGTTAAAATAACTTTTATCACAAACACTATCGTCGTAATCTAATTTATGAACTTTGTATTATTCAAGCTGTAAATTGAATCTGTAATTTGTGTTAAGGGATAATAAATTTGGGGAATTACTTTTATACGCATCAAAACCTTCTGATTTTATTCATCACCTACCCCTCATCACACCATCCCTTGCAACAGTGGTGACCCGTAAAGTAAAATTCAATTCATTCATTTTCATTTTACAGACTTCGTTTAATTTTTTTATTAACTACTATTTTACTGTGTTTGTGAGAGAATTATTTTTTCGTTGGAGCTCGTTTTCCCGCGCAGTTTTCAACATCCGTTTTCCCGCGTTAATTTTCTTAAATTCACTTGCCTTGTCAAGATGCCCAATGGACAGTTCTCCAGCGGGTATGGCAGCAATGCCGGAGGAGAAACGACAACACCAGCACCAGCCCAGCAGACCACACCTCAGATCAGCCGCGTGGCAGTGAGGATCCCACCATTCTGTCCAGAAGACCCGGAAATGTGGTTCTGCATGGTGGAGCGAAGCTTCGAAGCAGCTGGCGTCACGACTGACGCGACCAAATTTGGATACATCCTGGGAGCTTTGGAATCTCGTTACGCGTCAGAGGTTCGAGACATCATCCTTAACCCACCTCGTGAAGGAGCCTACGAGCACCTCAGGACGGAGCTGACGAGAAGGCTGAGCTCTACCCAGGAGCAGAAGACCAGACGACTACTGGAGCACGAGGAAGTTGGTGATCGCAAACCATCACAGTTCTTGCGCCACCTACGTTCTCTCGCAGGAGCAGCCGTTACTGATGACATCCTACGCACGCTTTGGATGGGTCGCTTACCACATACCATGCAATTGGTACTGGCGACACAGAAGGACGCGGATCTCAACAAGGTTGCAGACCTAGCTGACGCCATGGCAGATTCCACATCAAAGGCATCCATTGCTGAAACCACGATGGAAGACCTGTGCGGCATCAGCAAGCTGGTGATCACCTTGCGGGAGGAAATCTCAACTCTTCGCGAGGAGCTCTCCAAAGAGCTCGCAAGAGGAAACCGACCATCAAGGCCACGTCACCAGTCACGATCAGCCAGCCAAAGGAGGAACCATTCCCGACCGCGAGACCAAAGCCACAGCAAACCTGGCATGTGTTGGTATCATCGTAGATTCGGCCAAGATGCGGAGAAGTGCGTCACACCATGCACCTTCAACAAGGGAAACGCCACGGGCAGTCGCTAAGCGCGGCCAGCGATTACAGCCCTACCTCCAGCCGCCTCTTCGTCACCGACCACGCCACGAAAATACAATTCCTTATCGACACCGGAGCGGACCTTTGCGTTTTCCCACGCACGAAAGTACAGGGGCGCCGACCAAAATCACAGTACGAACTTTCAGCAGCAAACGGATCTGTCATTGCTACGTATGGCAGTATCTCACTGACGCTGAATTTGGGGTTACGAAGAGAATTCACCTGGAAATTCGTGATTGCAGATGTCACCAAGCCCATTATTGGTGTTGACTTCCTAATCCATTTCGGATTATTAGTCGATGTCAAGAATCGCAGACTGTTGGATCAGACGACTCAACTTACAACCTCTGGACGCCACAGCAGCACTGAGATAGCAACTGTCAAAACTGTCGCAGGTAAATCCCTTTATCATGGATTACTGCAGCAGTTTCCGGATCTCACGCGCCCAGATGGAGCTGGTAGAGAAGTCATCCACAACACGAGACATCACATACGAACCACCGAAGGACCTTCTGTAGCTCAACGTCCTAGACGCCTAGCTCCCGACAAACTTCACATCGCCAAAAAGGAATTCGAAACCATGACCAGACTTGGAATAGCACGACCATCTGAAAGTTCTTGGGCGTCACCCCTTCACCTGGTGCCCAAATCTGAAGATCAATGGAGGCCATGTGGTGATTACCGCGGATTAAACGCTCGAACCGTACCTGACAGGTACCCCGTGCGTCATATCCAAGACTTCACACAAACATTGCGTGATAGGAAAGTTTTCTCCACGATCGACCTGGTGAGAGCATACAACCAAATCCCAGTGGCTGAAGAGGACATTCCGAAGACTGCCATCACAACACCCTTTGGATTATTCGAGTTTCCATTTATGTCTTTCGGCTTGAGGAATGCGGCCCAGACTTTTCAGCGCTTCATTGACGAGGTTCTGCAGGGTCTGGACTTCTGCTACGCCTACATAGACGACATCCTGGTAGCCTCCACAACAGAACAAGAGCATCTTCAACACCTGGAAATTTTGTTCAAACGCCTACAGGAGTACGGCCTGGTTGTCAACTCCACGAAGTGCCACTTCGGAGTAGAGGAAGTAAAATTCCTTGGCTACCTGGTTTCCAGCACCGGAACTCGACCACTTCCAGATCGTGTCAGCGCTATTCGCGAATACACCCGCCCAGACACTCAAAAAGGACTACGACGGTTCTTGGGAATTTTGAATTTCTATAGGAGATTCGTCCCCAAGGCCGCAGAAACGCAAGCTCCACTGAACTCACTCCTGCAAGGAAAAACTTCCAAGAAAGAACCTATCATCTGGACACCAGAAGCAATCAAGGCCTTCGAGGAATGCAAGAAGAGTTTGGCGGAAGCAACGCTATTGAAACATCCGAAAAGTGAGGGGACTCACTTAGCGATAATTAGTGACGCATCCGATACTTCCGTTGGCGCAGCACTTCAACAACGAGTTGACGATCAATGGGAACCGCTGGCATTCTTTTCAAAGAAGCTAAGTCCAGCGGAGAGAAAATATGGCGCTTACGACCGCGAGCTTTTAGCTATCTATCTAGCTGTCAAACATTTTCGACACATGATAGAAGCTCACACGTTCACCATATTTACCGACCACAAGCCCATTACGTTCGCATTCCAACAAAAATCGGACAAGTGCTCACCAAGACAATTCAGACACCTCGATTTCATCGGACAATTCACGACCGACATACGTCACGTCGCTGGAAAAGACAACATCGTCGCTGATGCCTTGTCTAGGATAGAAGTCGTTGAAGACACACTGAATTATGCCAACCTCGCAGCCGACCAGGAAACTGACAACGAAATGAGTACATTTTTACGTGACGGATCGGTACTTCAGTTGAAACAAGTACTTATTCCCGACACAGACATAAAAGTATTCTGTGACTTGTCAACACCTATCGCAAGACCTTTCATAACCAAACCGCACCGACAAGCAGCTTTTAATCATATCCACAGACTTTCACATCCCGGAATTAATGCGACCGTCAAACTTGTCACACAACGATTTGTTTGGCCGTCGATTAAAACGGATTGTCGAAATTGGGCCCGCAACTGTCTCCAATGCCAGAAGAACAAGATCACACGTCACATATCAGCACCACTCGGAAACTTTGCACCTTCAGGACGATTTGAGCATGTCCACATCGACATCGTCATCCTTCCTATGTCTGAAGGCTGCAGATATTGCCTCACCTGCGTTGACAGATTCACGCGGTGGCCGGAAGCATTTCCGATTAAAGACCAAGAAGCGGAAACGATCGCCCGTACATTCTACAATGGTTGGATCGCCCGTTTTGGAACGCCCTTGAGAGTGACAACGGATCAAGGCAAACAATTTGAGTCGAACCTTTTCAGACAATTAAATCGTCTGACTGGTACGGCGAGGATTCACACGACAGCATATCACCCAGCCGCAAACGGTATGGTCGAAAGACTGCATCGTCAATTAAAAGCCGCTATAAAATGCCACGAGAATGAGAGATGGACTGAAACATTGCCGACAGTGTTAATGGGAATCAGAGCAGCTTGGAGAGAAGATTTAAAGACGACAGCAGCTGAGCTTGTGTACGGCGAACCCTTACGCCTACCAGGGGAATTTTTGTGCCATCAAACCAGCACAAACCAAGACCCGAGCAACTACGTCACGATCCTAAAAAAACATTTCCAACAACTGCAACCTGTAAAAAGCCAGCAACACGGCGAGAAACGCGTTTTCATTTTCAAAGACCTCGACAAATCGACACATGTGTTCTTACGCGATGATACAGTTAAAACTCCGCTAAGATCTCCATTTACCGGACCATATGAGGTCATCACGCGCAATTCGCGAACATATGTCATTTGCAAGAGAGGAAAAAACGTCACCGTTTCTATCGACCGTTTAAAACCAGCGTACATTCTCAAGGAAAATAAAACAATGGAACAGCCTGAGAAAAATCCTGACACCGTGGGAGCTCGTGTTACCCGATACGGCAGAAGTGTCCATTTTCCAGACCGTCTCTAGGCCAGTGGAGCAAATATCGGTCAACAACATCAGGCACGAGCCGAACAATGCAATCGGGGTCGTGTTTCAAAACAGCACGCGGAGTTTCCGATTTCAAAACAGCAACGTTAGCGAAAGCAAGAACACACATCGACCTAGAATGTAGGTCAGTGGTGTACGCAATATTTAAAATGCAGGCATAAACAATTTATTCACAATAAATGCGGATAACTCAACTGGATTATTCAGTATTTTACCATCATCATCACCAAGAGACACCAGCATACGAAAATGGGTGCACAACAGACAAAGGAAGAGATCATCGTCGCACAGACTGCGTCGGGCGGAGCAATTGTCAACGACACGTCGACAGGCCAACTGTCGTGGGCAACGCTTGCCTTGATTATCGTCATCATTGCCGCAGTTTCCAGCTACCTGCTATGGACAAATTGCAAAAAGCACATCACCAAAAGAGTCATCAAGGACATGAGAGCAGACGTCCCGGGATGCAGACCTCCGCAGCATCCACCGAGACAGATCTGATTGGACCTTCAAGCGACCACCTCTACCTACTTTCATCGCGATCTACGTGCTGCATATCGCTGGAAGGGGGGTGTGAGGGTGGAAGGAGTCCGCAGATTAGTGAAATGTGTAAATAGCAGTTAAGACAGTTAAGAAAACCTAAAGATTACAACATTTTAATAATCACAATATTTTAATATATTTTATTTAATGTTTTAATAATCAGCAAAAACGCGGCCGTGCGAACTGACATATGATCATCTTCCACCGGCCAAAGAAATACTCACGTGTCGGATGTCAGTTGTCCATCACAGGAATGAACGAGTAAACAGTGCATTCCTGTCATTGTGTCGTGTGAAATCCATTGTTGGACTGATAACGTTTGTACCTTAATCAAATTTCGCAGACAAAATCCCAGGAATCTATCCGCAATGTGGGAACAAAACAATAAATTTACCCACGCTGTGGATAGCATTTTCTTTGTCTACTTTCAATATAAAAACAGACGTGGCAATCCAACAAGAGATCAGTACCTTAAATTCGCTCGTCTTAATAACACGCCGCTCGCTTCAACGTTAAAATAACTTTTATCACAAACACTATCGTCGTAATCTAATTTATGAACTTTGTATTATTCAAGCTGTAAATTGAATCTGTAATTTGTGTTAAGGGATAATAAATTTGGGGAATTACTTTTATACGCATCAAAACCTTCTGATTTTATTCATCACCTACCCCTCATCACACCATCCCTTGCAACACTACTTTCTAAAATCTTGTGTATTCATTTGATTTAAAAAAATGTTTAACTAACTAATTTAACTTAGTTTTATTATTTATATGTACCTACGTATTTGTAGTTCGTTGAACATGATTTTAGTATGTTGGTCAATTAAATCAGAAATCTAATTTGAATTCTTTGTGTAAACAATTTTGAATAAATTCTTTTATAAATTCATCTCGGTCTTCAGTATCAAAATTGTACTTATAAAGAAAAATATTTGTAGAACGTTGTAATATTATTAATCCAATAATTTGCGTATCAGGTTTTGTTGATTGATAACTAATTATTCAATATTAATATCATTACCTATTTTATGTATGTATAGATAGAGACACATCTAAATTGTGTCTAAGTCTTTTATATTTACATTATTGTTTATAAATCGATTGTAATTATGACATATTATTAAAAATAATGTGACTTCGAGAATCTCGCTTGGAAGATTATAAATACCTAATAATTAGAAGATTTCCATATCTATTAGTTTGTTCTCATTCGCTCTCAATGGGCATTTTAGGCTTGTTTGTTGAAAGTAATCAATTCTCAACTCGAATAATTGTTTATTTACACTGCTGCATTATGACGCAGTTCCAGTTGCATTTAAATACCTACCTACATTAAAAATTATTCGAAAACGTCTAAATCACGAGTTGATTGATTCATTCTGGTTTACTTATTTACTACAAATTCAATTATTCATTTGATATAACATAATATGAATATATGAAAATATATATCGTCGCTTAAGAAACAACACCGCGGAAGTCAATTAATAAAAATTTTCAGGGGAAACAAAAAACGTCTCAAAAAATAAGTTAAAAGGTATCAATTTTCAATTTTTTGAGACGTTTTTTTGTTTCCCCTGAAAATTTTAATTAATTGACTTCCGCGGTGTTGTTTGTTAAGCGACGATATATATATATATATATATACATATATATATATATATGTATATTTTCAGAAGTCCTGAATATAATATGAGATATTATGCATTGTGCAGATGATAGGAAAAAATCTTGTCCAAATTGTAATTTACATACCTATAATTATTTTTTAGATTGCTAGGTATTTGAATTGTCCTCAGTTGGCACAAAACTGTATAGTTATCGTACCTATATAACCAGCTTAAGATTTTGCTACCTGCGATTTTACGATGCTATATAGATATATATAACAACCTCGCGTATATTTAGATTTAATCAAATATAATTAAACCAAAACTAATACATCACCCTGAGCTACAATAAACTAGAACTGGGGAAAATAATTACCTACTAAGATATATAAATCTGTCATATTTAAATAAGTATTTAAGTTTTTTGTTATGTGAATACATTTCATGGAAAAGGAGTCCAATCTCTTTGCACAAAACAGATTAATGAGATAGAAATATTATCAGTGTTGCCATCTGTATAATATTTTTTAGTACAGAACTATAATTTTGATTTTACGAAAAACGTTTCTGTACTATAGTATTTTTAGAAATACTATAATTTTATACGTCTTTACTGTAATCGACATAAAAATATTGTGACATGCTGCTTTAAAGATTATTTCGGTTTACGACTTGATGACGGTCCCAATAAATACAAAACTCGCTTGAATTTTCACAAAATATAATGTTACCTACAATGTATGTGTGATAAAGACGTAACTATTGAAAATAATACGTGTATGTTTAATTGTATCACATATCTCTTTATACCTACTCGAGAATTAAACTTTGTTGTTTCCGACCATGTACGATTCTAATAAAATCATCATATATGGGCTTCCACAGAGTGGAGGTTTGTATTATACGAGGTATACATGAGAACTCTGCCATTCTGGGCAGTGTTGACCTGTGTGTCCCTGATAACTATCTTAGAAATAGAGACCATCAGTTGTTATTCTCCCAAGGTAATGCCAATTGGGAGGGCGATAACTATGTTCAACCAAATCGCTTCGGGTGTTGATATATTCCACCTACGCGAGAATGAGTTAAGGTGGACGTTGTTTTATAAATTCTTAAAATAGGGTCTGCTTAACTCATCCGGTGTACTTCCTTGTACCTATCTAATTTATCTACTGATCTATCTCTTTTTTTATGTAATACTGTTTTATATAATATCTTTGTTTATAAATGTCATGTTGTGAATGCCAAAAGAAATGGCGTATTTCAAAAAAACACTACCTTATTCTTAGGTCAATAATTATTATAAAGCAATCATTGTTTGTAGGATGTTTATCACACTTGAATGGTCAAAGACATAGCTTATAATTATTATCTTTAGAATTATCTTCAAATGTGTTAATCTTGCCCATTTTTTGAATAATAAAATGCCTTATTCTTGTCAAATTTGGGATCAAAAAGATTATAAAATATATTTTTTTATCGTAAATATTTCACTATAATAATGTCGACATAAATTATACTAATGGTTTTATAAATGCGTTTAAAAATTAATAAACGTAAAAAATCTTAACACCACTGCGCATGCATGTACTGAAATATGACTATATTCTAAAACATTAGAGCGAGAGGTTTAAAAGAATACTATTTTATGTAATAAAAATACTTTATGCAGTCAACAAATGTTTAAAATAAATATAAAGGATAATAAGGCTTCAAAATTATATAAATAAATTATCTACAACGTTTAAGGTATGTCCAGGATCATGCTTTGAAAATAGAAAAAAAGCTCAATTTTGACCCACGCTGAGCACGTCCGCCCTTAAGTATATAATATATTTACGGTCTAATATTTTAAATTACCAAAAAATTGCATTTAAACACTAAAAAAAACAATATACAAATACAACATAAATTTTTTGGCGTTCTATATATTTTTGCTATTTTCACCGGTCCGCAGATATACAAATGTTGAGCAACAAATTGATAATAAATAATCAATAAGTGTCCCCAATGAAATTAAGTACCTACATATGTTTTAAAATACTTTGTGTTCATTGAACGAGACGGCGTTTTGCGATAAAAATATGAAAATAATATTTTATAAACATGGCACAGATTTTCTCATATTGTGTGATATTATTCTGATACGACAGTTTAGTGTACCTACATTCTCCATTCTGATATCAATATCGTCGTAATTCGGTTATTGTGCCGTTGAATATTTTATGTTTCCAGAGAAATGGAGTGTAATCGACACAATTCGAAAACAAGCAAACGTGTACCAACGAAGATAAAGCTCAGAATGTCTCGTAATTAAATATTTTGCGGTCAACATTCCTGACTTACTGTTTATTTATACCAATAATTTTACATTGACACTAAACTGAACTTGAATTTAAAACCATGTACAAAAAATTACTTACGTAATAGACAACCTTTCAATTATTCAAATACCATGTATGTATATGTATTGATACGATTGATTACAATAATGTTATACTATATTTACATATTATATATATTTAAAAGACATTGATTTAGGACAGAGTGAATAAAACCATGAGCACGAAAAATGGAGAAAGCTTGTTGTAATCCATTCGTGTCCGGAAATCTATACGTATGCAGTCAGTTGGCCGTATCACAGTTCACCGTTAGATGTTGTATTGCTAGATGAAATATATGGCCGTATAGTATTGAGATCAAATACATGTCTAAATAAAACACTTTAAACTATGCAATCACAATCATATTGTAGATATATTATTTATATAAAATTCTGGTAGGCACTGGTAAGTATAAAGTCGTACAACATTTAATGCTAATTAATATAAAATTAATGTTCTTATTGAATCTAATAAAATTGGAATATTACTATCTGCAATGCTCCACTAACAACGGGTATTTTTTATCTCAATGATTTACGACCATCCCTCTTTTTTAAGACTGGTCACGGTGAACTGTGCTACGACAACATGTAATAGCTACGTACAATTTACGTGTAACTGTTGATATGTTATATATGTAATATAATACAGAAAGCTATGGAAATTTAAAAATGTATTTTGAATATTAATTTTCATTATGAAGGTTTTTGGTGTGTGTGTTTTGCACGAATAGACTGTTTTCAATATTTTTGCAAGTAAAATAAAATCTTCCATAAAAATGCACGCATGCATAATGATATGTACAATATACAAAATAATGATCTGAAACATATTTTTACTGACTATTTTTTTTTGTATGTTAGGTTTTATCAAAATATTAGATTTATCAAAATATTACATTTAAAAGGAGAGCCTTCGAGAAGAATTTCTGAGGATTACAATGAAAATGGAAATAGGCCAGATGTATTCCATGGAGCTGAAATCACGTGAGTGAAATATGCAAAGACCACACTGGATCCACCAGTAAGACAGGCTGTGTATAGCATGTATTACCTTAACCGAAACTGGGGTGCCTAAATGTTGCCACAGGAAATTTACTGATGATCAGGGAAAATAATCGAAAAGCAGTAGTGCTGGATCGTAGATTGTAAAGCCGAACAATAATTTAAAGATTTTATTACTAAAAATCAAAAAAATAAATACGGGAATTTTTTGTATTGTTCTATTGTGAAAAAAACAGCATTTATATGTATGAGAAATCGGAAAAATGTTTGCGTAGAAAATCTTATTTAGAAAATTGATGAAATGGAAAACCACGTTGCCATTAAACTATCATGATTCAATTTGAGTTTTCTGTTATTAATTATTACATTAATTTATTGAATAACTTAGAAAATAGTATGTTAGTAAAATCAATTTGGTATATATTTCCTGTGTATCGCTATTATTTATTTACAATTATTTTTAAATCCTAAGTATCATAACTGTGTGTTTAGACTCCTGTAATTAGTTTAATATCCTCCATTCAGTATTGCCAACTTATCATTTTTCTTGCCATATCTAGCATTTTTAAACGGACATCAGCATCTAGCGTTTTTCGACACCGCAATCAGCTTAAAACTTCTCATAATAAAGCAATATTACACCAAATTGGCTTCAAAATCAACAAACTGGTCTAACGTACTTTATATCTTACTAGGGAAAAATATCAGGTGGCAGTGTTACCTGTCAACATTATCTTATAATTAATACACTTAATTTTACATACAAATTAATTTTATATATAAAAGCGTTCATTTTAAATTAAGTATACGATCTAGGTATTCTATTAGTTGTAAAAATACTAAATTCTTTTTCTCTCTTTGTTTTTGTAAAAACGATGTTTTCAATTGTGACACATTTTTTTTTTTGAAATGCTTGTTTCTATACAGTTTTTCAATTTTAAAAAAATCTAGCATTTTCTTCTGCCATCTAGCTTATTTTCTTACCCTATCTGGCATATTTTTCTGAATGACAGTAAAGTCTAAATTTTCAATAACATATCTACCTATTGTATAATTATAAAATTATGGTAATTTTAGATGAACGAATGGTACGCATTACTGGTCTAATAGTTGATTTTTTAATGTTATAATAGCAATTGTTAAAACTTACCCCAACTTTTTCCGTCTCGTCCCAAGAAGGACTGATCTATCGGATCCCACACAGCCAGCTTCATGTTCTGCCAATTTGTGTTTGTATTTACCTGTCGCATATACGGGAATGAATAGTTTATCCCATTGCTTTCGTCGCGACTTTTTCTGGATCTGGACGTCATTCTGTCGAATTTTAGTGATTTCTTTGTCGTGAAGGAAACTGATCAACGATCACACCTGTAATACAACTTCGTACAATTTTAACAGCACATCCGTTGTTCGCGCGTTATTTTCGACTGGGTATAATAATTAATCGATATTATAAGACGCGACCTCTATCGAAGCCGGTTTGTGCCCAACTGGTCGCTAGCATGCGGTACTAGAGACTCAATACACGCATAGTGATTACTGATTATGCATATTTCCAGAGAAGAAATATTTTTTCTCCTCTGATAAGATTTTTTTTGTTAATCTGCACTATCTTTGTTTACACGTGGGATCTGCTATCAGCTGCAGAGATAACGCGGCGGCTGGCTTTAGCACAATACTGTTATTTCCTTTCAGACACAACTTTACTATGGAACTCAATGCGAGATGTTGTTTTTAAAGCTTTGGTTTCAGGTTCGATACCGTTCTAGTTAAAATTTAGAACCTTGCTCTCGGGTTCAGTGGCGATTCTTCAAAATAATCAAATACAATTGACAGAAATAGGCAATATGCGTTTTTTACTTTTCTATCTCCCCGCCTTTGAACGAGGGTTGCTCAGGATGAACGAATGATACAACAACTCATATATTATTATAACTCTTTAAACCAGAGTTTCCCAAACTGAGAATGCAGCGGCGCAGCTGATTCGTCAGAAGATTTAAAAGGGGGCCTCGAAACAGTTAAAACTGGTTATACAATTAACAAATTATATTTAAAATATTAAGTATATACATGACAAAATCCCTGAAAATAACACAATCCCTCAAACAGAAACGTACCAATAGTAAAAAATACCAAAATGTGTCATCACTGTCATCCTCAATATTACAATTAGTAAAAGTGTGTAACAAGACTACGTAGAGGTATGCGGTGCTGACAGGTTTGGAGGCACCCTTGGTATTTTATTGCCTTTGCGGAAAATCGCTATAACAACATGTATTACGATACTGAATACAACAATAGCTATGTTGTCGGAATTTTTTATACTAACTCGTCACTGTTCTCAAAAGTTGTAATATTGTATTCGTTCCTTCCTTCGACGCCCATTATAATGTACAGCACATATGCAACGCACGACCTGCCTACCCACTCGGGACGTCACTGGTCGAATATTTCGAAAGACTAAAATTCAAAAAATCAAGTGCTTCCGCTCAAAATTAAGAAAGTAATAAGGTTTAGGTTTGATCTAAAATAATCAGCTCCGATTCGGCGCACAGCGTCACCTCTTTTGAGTGCATCATCTACTCTCAATCTTGTTACGTAACTTTGGCTATTGGAAAAGTGAAACTGGGCAGGTAAGCGGCGGTTACCAGGTGTTAGATGGGATTCAATAATTTTCTTTAATTACCTACATGTTTGTTGTCTGTTTGCTCTGTGCTGTGGTATAGGTATGCGGTAAGGCGCGTGACATCGTTACCGGCAGGTAGGTATACGATAAATCGCTATCTAGTTTAAAAAAATACCTGCTTAGATTACAAAATTAAAATAATTATTCATAAATGTTTGATGTTTCATTGACGTTTTGTGCGTTGTTATAACATATTCTGGTACGTGTCTAATTAATTTTCATACTTAACCATCTCAGCATACATTGCAGACGAGAAGTAAAGTTGCACCTTCTTATGTCGAATATACAACAAGAGTATATTACATACAGGTGATAATTTATATGAAAACAATTTTGTAATGTAAAAAAAATACAATATTTTTCGGATATGTCGCGTAAAATTACAGTATAATTTACTATTTTACATTGTATACGGAATCGTGAAATTGTGTAATGTACCGAAGGTGTTCATAAAATCCTTCTTGTAGAGAGATAAAAATGCAAAAAGGGTCCACTAGAATCAGTAGTTTTATTTCCATACAAACTCTGATAAAATAGTATCTTTGTTATATATTTTGTATATAAATCTTGCAATAAATGCTCAAAAGGTGTCAAAAAGAAGATTCGTCATCTTTGGTGAGCTTATCTCTAAGCTTATTTACTTAATTCAATATAAGTTGCATGGATAATAATTTTATTGGCCTTACATAATTTTGAAAAGGTAATACATTTTTTCAATATGTAGATACTATTTTATCGTATTTATACATTTCTGGGGTTTCAACGCGTGTTCTTCTTCTTTTGTTCATACGATACAGCAAATTACTCTTACCAACATTTGCTCTCAGCTAATCGGATTCCTTTTGACATTCTTAGAGTGACGTTCGCATTCATGTACCTACACCATACTTCATTATAGCATATCTCTTGAAAATGGCTCAAAACGTTGAGAAAAGAAGGAAGAAGGAAGGGTTTCACTGTGTATACACACAGCGAAACCCCATAAATCTATAACTACGATACTTAACAAATACCTAACCGTGAAAGTCTAAACATTATGACATGGATAGTATTTTTTCTACGGAAACAGCCCAAAAGGGAGGCAGAGATTTATTTATTTAAGAATACAAAACATTGTGGACATAACTAATATAAATTCAAGACGTACACAACATGGGATTTACATTATAATAATAATAATAACAAAAAATAAAATCAAAACGTACTTAAGTACAATTTAATACAGGAAAATATATTTTTTTTAATTTATAGACATAGTCATCTATTAGTATACAAGAGGTAGACTTAAGCGCCACTGGAGCAGCGAAATAGTTATGTTGTGGGGAAATATGTGGCAATACAACGCACAAAGCCGAGAGGAATAGGAAAGGTTTTTTTGAGCATTGGATTAATTCAGACCGATGGTGATGTACCTACATTAAAGAAATACATATTTATGAATTTCGACATTCCGCGTCATTTGCCATTTTTCGAAAGGTATCTACATTTACTAAAATTTAAATTTCTCCTATGGTGGGTGGGCAATTGGTATTGCTAAATTCCCCGTCTGGCCAATGTTGCTCCTACAGAGCTATTTATTCTAATATCACTCAAAAATCAATAAAAATGTGATACATATGATAATATGTCGTATTCAGGCAGTTATCCCGGGAAGTTAACTGTCCAGCGTGATATTTTTTAACACGGTCGCCTATAACAGCGTTAACCGCGAGCTGTCAATTAATGCAATTAAGTAACACAGTTAACACGTCTTACGTGATTCCAAAGAATCTCCAATTGTTTTTTTATCCAATTGGAGATACTAATGGGACGCATTTGAAATCGGGTAATATGTGTTAACTGTCCCAACAATTATTGTTTATATAATTATTCCGAGTGATATCTGTGATATTTTGGAGAAATAAAATCCTCTTGATTTTCTTATTATGTCTTGATTAATTTGACTTTTTTATGTCTTTACATAATCTTCTTCTTTCTTTGGCCATATCCGCCCCTTAACTGGAGCATATGGACACCACGCGCCTCCAAGAATCCCTGTCGCTCGCCAGTCTTCTTGCTTCGTTCCAGGTCAAACCAGCATCCCGTAGCTCCGCCGTATACACTCTGTAGATTGTATTTAGCGGCCTTCCAGGACGCCGGAATCCGGTCGGCTTGAAGACAGGCAAGCCAGGTTGAAGTTCTCTTCTGGCATCCGCAGCACGTGGCCGAGCCAGGTCCAACGTCGCCTCTTCACTTTCAGCATGATGAGAAGCTGCTTGGTGCGTTCTCTTATGTCCTCGTTGCTCCTAAAGTCATACCACCTACATAATCTTTAGAGTAATAAACAATATTAAGAAAGTCATCGATAAAATGTTAGAATAATCTTAAACCCTATCCATAATATAATACTGAACCATATGAGTTGTTGTTTAACATATCTTGGAATGATCAATCATCCAAAATAGTATTTTTAACGTTAGGAAAATGTGCAAAATATATTATATACTTACGCCATACAGAATGAGGTCTCTTTCCAATTTAAATTACCGATTCGCAGGAAATAATAAAGCAACTATTAATTCTTTAGCTATTTAAAATAATTAAAATATGTTTCGAAGGTACGTAATAATATGTTACGTAGTTAATTTGCGTCCCCAGTGCTTATTTTAGTGTGTATATTTTTACAAACAATACTAATTACAATAATTGGGAAGTCAATATTTACTTGTTGAACGTGAATATTTTTAATTATAGATGATTCAAATTTTGCATGTGTTTTTTTAACGATTGATGATTGATAATTATTATATACATAATGATTTTTATGAAATTCACACTTGGGTATCTGAGAATCATGTCTGCGAATAAATGTTACTTTGTTCTGTTAAGACATTTTAAGTCCCGCTTACTATCTCGCCGAACTAAAAGCACTCTTTACAAGACACTTGTAAAGCCAGTGCTCACCTACGCATCGGAAACCTGGATATTAACTCTGCGAAATGAACGAGCCCTGAACATCTTTGAAAGAAAAATTCTCCGCCGTATATATGGACCGATCAGGGATGGCACCAATTGGAGGAGAAGATATAATGCTGAGCTCTACGGGCTGTATGAAGATTGCAGCGCAGTTCAATCAATTAAGATTGGGAGACTGCGATGGCTAGGTCATGTGCACCGTATGAATGACAATGAACCGGCAAAGAGAGTGATGTCCAGCAGTCCAATAGGACGTAGAAGAAGAGGGAGGCCAAAGATTCGCTGGTTAGATGGAGCTGCTAGTGACTGCCGTATTCTGGGGGTACCAAATTGTAAAGCGGCCACACTGGATAGGGACAGGTGGAGGGAGCTGTTGGAGGAGGCCAAATCCCACCCTTGGATGTAGCGCCGTGGAAGAAGAAGAAGATATAATAATATTGTCAGAAATGTACATCGACATAGTATGTATAATAAGGCACAAAAATGTTAATGAAACACTAAATAAAACCACACTACACAACAATTATACCTAGAGTGTTATTAAAAAATAGTGTTTAAAATAATGGAAAGAATTTTCCAAAACGTTTGATCAGAAATAATAACACTACAAATTGGTAAGATGTTTTTAACTGAATTGTGACAGATAGGTGTGAATTTGTATTAACAAAATAATAGGCAGATATTTTTATTTGAACAGAAGTTTGTGGTAAAAGGTACATAGCGTATTAGTTTACCTGTTTGTACATACATCTATTACAGTGTTTTTCAACATATTATGCGCTACCAATTTTGCATAAAGTTTTACCTATAAAGAACATAATGACATATTATCGGGAACCAATTTGGTTTCAATCTAACACTAACTGTAGGGAAAATACTATTCTCATTGAAAAATGATCGAACATTGCTGTGGACACGCATTATAGGTAAGTAGATTATGGCTTACCTACTAGTATCGACAAACACTGGATTCATATTTCTACGGCATAAACAGAACTAGGGATTGCAATACCGATATTTCAAAACCGGTATTCCAGTATTTATCAATACCGAAATATCGGTTTTAAAAATCCAAAATACAGGAATTTCCGGTATTAAGAAAGCACACTCGTTTACGTTTTGAAAATGAATTATAAGTTATGTGCTGCTAAAATGCAAATATATTGAGTGAATCCAACACAGGTGAAAAAATAATAAAACAAATGTCATCAAATGAATACGTGTATTAATTAAGGCGCTAAGTACCAAAAACATAAATACTGACATTTTTATAGAAAAATGTTCTACATACCAACGCCAATAACTTCAACTATAGTCTAAGTGCCTCAAGCAAGTCAAAAAAATACAGCAAAATAATTAAACCTGTCGACGTTGTAAGTCCGTTGCCGTGTTTTATTTATAATGTTGTAAGTAGCACTGCAGTGGTCAACGGCATTCAATATAGACTGACAATAGCTGACGATGGTGTGTTGACACTTGCGAGTTCTTAATACCTAAAATTATAGAAGCTGCCGTGATTGATTCACACTGTAAAACGACATTTTTCAAAAGGTCTGCTTCATGAAATTTTACTGCAATGACTCAGTATTTTGTAACTACAGGCAATACTACTTTTTGGTACTTAGAGCCTTATTTAATACACGTATTCATTTGTTCTGCCTATCATGAAGCAAGTAGGTCGTCGTATTGTCGCGATGAATTATCATATTATTTCGGAATAGAAAACATCCGTGACAAAAATGTTCAATTATTCTATAATAATTATTGATGACTGTACAAGCATTGAATTTAAGAAGCTTTTTCTGCAGTCCGGACCTATTTGCACTTGATGAACTTTTGAGAGCTTTAGTTAAAATTATCAATATATTCAATTTATTTGTAAAAAATCACTAGTTACACAATTATGATCAATACATATTTTTAAATGTCAACATAATTAATGTAGGTAGGTATGTATCTAGGCTTTTGGTATAAAATATTATTTTGAAAAGATTTTAATAGCTACATTTATTGATAAGCACCTACTTCTGTTTTTTTTTATGTTTAAGAAATACCGGTATTCAATAATAAATACCGAAAAACCGGTACTGACATTTTCATTCGGTATTACAATCCCTAACCAGAACCATAGAAAAGGGCGCGCTTTTTCACCATTTTACATATTACTTACATCTGTGACTGTAATTTACGTCACCGACAAAATATATTCGACAAGAAAAACTGGAAAGCTGCTTTTGTGGAAGAGGAAATGAGAATATTTTACTGATCTATGAATCATCGTAATGATCAAGTAGAACATTACTGTTTTTGTTCTCTTTCTTATTTTAAATGGTTATATGTCAATTGTACGTAAAACATTTCACCGTGAGCTTTCTTATCGGAAAGAGATGACCGTATACCATACGGTCTCCAATTTTATTAGATTCAATATGAACATTAATTCTATTTTCATAGCTGATTTTGCCAAAACTCATGAATTCAATAATGAAAACCTAACCTAACCTAACCTAACAAAAATAATCCAGTATATCAGCTATTTTCAAAATTAGTTTGCTCTTGGCTTTCTGTATTGTGTAAACCGACAAGAACCGTGTTTTATTTATACATGAATTTTGTCAGGACTATACGGAGCAAAGAGGTTGGACGGTCTTTAATATACGGCCATATATTTCCGATAAACATTTCACGGTGAAGAATGATACGGCGAACTGCATACGTACAAGTTTCCGGACACGATTTTAAATTAAGTTACTTCAAAACGGACAACTGTATTTTTTACAACGTTTTTCTTAGCTCGTATTCTTATTTGTCCGGTGGTTCTTTGTCCGCTACAAATCTCGCAATCGATTTTTAACTAACTTTCCGACTAGCTAGACATTTGAAACTTTTAGAATATATCAGAACACGATGCCAATGCATTTTTTTCATACTTTTAGCCATCTTTAAGTAGAATTGAATTCATTTTCAGTTAATTCTGTTTTGTATGAAAAGTTATTTCGACACCATTATTGGTTGCTAAGCGGATGGTCCTAGCAACTAAATTATTAATATATACGTGCGTTACTATGGAAATCAAAATGACATTTCAGTATTATTTCTATCAAGTACAAATTTTTTTGATCGTTTAAGCTAGCAAGTCAAGTTTATATGATTCAACAGAAAATTTGGAAACGTTGTAAGTATATAAAAAGTTCTTTTTATCTTGTAATTATTTCTTATAAAGCCTCTCTGTTATAGGTTGGGTAAGTGTAAGGATTGTGGAATACCCTTTTTATTTTTGACTCTAGAAGCCAAAATTGTAGTAGGTACATTAATCAACCAGAAACATTTATGTAATAGATAATTTAATTGGGTATATGTCGAACTAAAAGCACTCTTTACAAAACACTTGTAAAGCCAGTGCTCACCTACGCATCGGAAACCTGGACATTAACTCTGCGAAATGAACGAGCCTTGAACATCTTTGAAAGAAAGATTCTCCGCCGTATATATGGACCGATCAGGGATGGCACCAATTGGAGGAGAAGATATAATGCTGAGCTCTACGGACTGTACGAAGATTGCAGCGCAGTTCAATCAATTAAGATTGGGAGACTGCGATGGCTAGGTCATGTGCACCGTATGAATGACAATGAACCGGCAAAGAGAGTGATGTCCAGCAATCCAATAGGACGTAGAAGAAGAGGGAGGCCAAAGATTCGCTGGTTAGATGGAGCTGCCAGTGACTGTCGTATTCTGGGGGTACCAAATTGGAAAGCGGCCACACTGGATAGGGACAGGTGGAGGGAGCTGTTGGAGGAGGCCAGTACCCACACCGGGTTGTCGCGCCCCTGATGATGATGATATGTAGTAAAACGCTGAATAGTGTATAATATAAACTTTATTTTATATTGAATTAAATTTTAAAAAATATATATTAAATTACATAATACCTTCGTAGTGAACGTAGTGTGGAATTATACTTCAGTCAACAATATTCCCAAATTAAATGATTCAATTCGGTATCATAACAAATCTCATGAGCCTAATTCTGACAAACTACACACCGTATCAATACATCTCCTAATCGTTTGAAAATGGTTCAGTGCAGAACATGCACAAGACATTCACTGAATTTTCTTGTGCTTGAAAATTTTCAATAGATTCCATGTGCAATGAAGAGTCTTCGATAATGCCATCAAAATTATCGCTTACCTATTTATTATATTTTTTATTCTCTTTAAAATTATTTTAATAGCTCCCTCCATTTTTACCACGTTTTAATTAGCTCGTATCCTTGTTTGTCCGGTACAGATTTTTTCTTATGTGTCCAGTACAATTATTTTCTTGTTTCTCTAATATTTGTATTGGACGATCGAAGATTTCTAACTAACTTCCCGACTAGCTAGACATTTGAAACTTTTAGAATATATCAGAACACGTCGACAATGCATTCTTTTAATACTTTTGGCCATCTTTATGCAGAATTGAATTCATTTTCAGTTAATTCTGTTTTTTATGTTTCGGAAAAAATTCGTAAAAAGTAAAACACTATTATTGGTTGCTAAGGGGGTCCTAGCAACTAAATTATTAATATATACGTGCGTTACTATGTCAAAATGACATTTCAGTATTCTATATATTATATCCAGTATTTCTATCAAATACAAAAAAAGTATTTATTAATACATAGAATTGTCAAGTTTATATGATTCAACAGAAAATTTTAAAACGTGGTAGGTATATAAAAAGTTCTTTTTATCTTGTAATTATTCATAGTGTTTACCCTTTGATTTAATTATGCATTGTGTCCGCCTGTTATTGGTACCATCACATCTTATTCATTTACTCACTCATAACAAAATATCTGTATTATTTTGTGATTGATCCTATTGGTTGACCTAAATAATAATAAAAAAATCTCTATCAACTATTCCTGCGAGAATTGTTAGACATCTGTAAAGAAAGCACAGATTAAAGCATTTATTTTAATAAAAAAATCATATTATCATCTATTTTTTTGTCCACTCCATTGATTCAAGTCTAAATTTGTTTTTGTAAAAGAAATATCATTTAAGGCGAAGTCTCTACCTACCAGAGGCATCTAGCGGAAAAATACGAATCTTGCAATCTGAGACATTTTTTTGTTTGTATTTGAAAACATTAAAAAGAAAAATATTTTTTATTTGAAGTCAAATATAAAATTATAATTTTAAAAAAATGTTATAAAATGTTAATTTTTTAAAGAATTCCATCTTAATATTGCATATTAGTTTATGGTCATATTCATTATTAAAATTTAGTTTATTATGTTTTCTATAATGTCATAAAGAGATTTTTGACTAATTCATAGTTTTAACATTTTTGTATTTATTTTAGAAAACATCGATTTTTACAATAATATAAATGTGTATAACTTGAAATCGTTTTTATTTATTATGAATTCGCCTTAATTTGTTCATTGTTAAATTTATGTAAGTACTTATGATTTTTTTTTAAATTTATATTCAATACAAATTTTGCTACTGCCAACTTTTGATATACAGAACTCTAAAAATAAATCATATAATTCAGAAGTCAGGACCTGATATAAAAAAAGCTGTCAAAACTGTCTCACCACAAGTATTTGTAGGGAACGTGATGCTTGTGGCCATGAGAAGTTGAAAAGGGGTCAAGTCTGCCGCTTTGGTAAAAATGTTGAAAAGCACTGATCTATCTATTCGTTTGTGTGTAATGCTTGATTTTCTTAGTTACCTACCTGTATGTTATATAATATTACAATGTAATTTGTAAACAACATGCAAATATGTGGTCAGGTAAACTTTAAACTTTGTTTTGTTGACAAGTATGTATTTACAGAGCTAGCGATTTCTTACACAGCATGATTGTATTATGTGAACTTTGTGAAATTATATTATGTTACATCACAGATAACTCTATTTACAACAAAAAATAAAAACATTTACTCCCTTATTAACGATGAATAGTAAGAAATATAAGTAGGTGAGGAAGCAACTACTTACAAAACAATAATAAACATTACATATTGACCACTTTGTTTCACTACAAGTAACACTTTCTTTACCTTCTAGAGGCACCTAGCGGAAAAATACGAAGCTTGCAATTTGAGACATTTTTTTGATAATTTACAATTTCAACTGTGTTAATTAATAAATATGTATCTGAAAACTTTAAAACGAAAAATATTTTTTATTTTATGTCAAAGATAAACTTAGAATAATTGTAAACAATGTAATAAAATGTGAATTTATTGAATCGGACCCCATCTTATTATTACATAAGTATATTTTATAGTCATATTTATTAATAAAATTTAGTTTATTAAGTTTTCTAACCATTGCCAAAAGAGACTTTTGACTAATTCATAGTTTTAATATTTTTTATATTTATTTTAAAAAACATCGATTTTTATGAAAATATAAATGTGTGCAATTTGAAATCCTTTTTTATATATATGAAATCTTATATGGTCCCAATATTCAAGCTCGATTTGATATAAATAAAAAGGATTTCAAGTTATACAGATTTATATTTTTATAAAAATCAATGTTTTTTAAAATAAATAAGTATAAAAAATATTAAAAATATGAATTAGTCAAAAATCTCTGAGGCGATGCTTAGAAAACAATACTTACGGGGGAGAGGCACGCCAACAGAGAACCTAGCGGAAAAATACGAAGCTTGCAATTTGAGATTTTTTTTTGATAATTTATAATTTCAACTGTATTAATTAATAAATATGTATCTGAAAATATTAAAAAGATTTTTTATTTTTTTATGTTAATAATTATGTGGTATTAGATATTATACAATAATAAAATGTGTTGGAGACATCTAGTGGCAAAAGTATGAAACATGCAATTAAAAATAATTTTGGAATTATATTCTTATGAATGATAAAGTTTGTTATTATAAATAATTATTGATCACCAGTCATTAACATTCTAAATATATAGTGTTATGTAAAGGTTTATGTGAAAGGGTTTGTCTACAATAATAATTGCTCAAAATTACTAACAATCACCTTGTACGAAAAAGCAAGGACATGGTTAAAAAAATAAATAATTAAAACAAGGTGATTGTTAGTAATTTTGAGCAATCACACCAAGGCTTTGAGAAAATCACATAGATATGTTGTGTCCTCACCGAGTCAAACCCAGAGCTCCCGGATATAAGGCAAGCACCTTACGCACTGCACCATGAGAGCTATTGGTTGAAGCAACAATTATTATTGATATTTCACAGGCATGCTTTGGCGTGAAAAGGTGGCGGATTAAATTCAGACGAGGTGGTCAAGGTTCAAGGGCTAGTACCTATCCCATGACCCCCATATCTTGAAGTGGGAGCCCTACCTATTGCTCAGGTCAAAGGCAAGATCTACAATAGTGTTCCCCAAATGGTAAAATCAAGGGCAATCTGTGTGCTTTTAGCGATTCTTTTGTACCGTAAATAAATCCACTTGAATTATTGAATTGTTGGTACTCAGCATCAATATTATTATGAAGCACTGATCGCGATCCCCTTTTCTAGTAACCTAGTAATATTCGGCTCTTCGTCACAGGAAATACTAATATCACATTAAATTGCATCGCACACTACGTATTTTAAAATGTTAAGTTAAAAGCTAAATAGTTCCGCAGGCAACTTTTTTATTATTAGTGAAAATTGGTGGTGTGTTTATCTCACCTAACTGATCGACCCGCCACGCCGGGCTCACAGGCTAGAGTCCAGTCAGCCTCCCCCTTGTGGGAGCCATGACCTACCCTCTATCCTTCAGTCACGCAGAGACAAGGAACAGTACGTTTTTCACTTCTTTGTTTCAATGTGTATCCCAGTCTAGCATTCCTCTATTATCTCATTTAAAGTTATAAAAATAAATCAAATATTTCTTAAAAAATAATTCGCCCATCCAGTTCAAAACAACCATAAGTGCTAACATTGTGTTTTCCTGTTTTAAATGCAAAAAATTCCGTAGGATTCACATAATTGTAGTGTAAAAACACCACTACTGCTAGTCACTCAGTCGTCTATGAAGTAACTGTTACACGGAAAAAATCGCGAACAATATCTGAACTGTCAGTTGATTAGCACACGAAACCATATAATCCATTTACATTTATATTGCAATATCATCGTTATTATCATAGAAAAATGGTGTCAGAGGACGATACATGGTAGAGCTATGCCAGAATATGGAATTAAATGGAAGAAAAGACTTCACTTCTCAAAAGGTAAATAGAATATAACATTACAAAATAAATAGGTAGGTACTGCATTTTCAATTAATTGAAATATATAGATTTTTTGTTGATGGTGACAGGCACGCATTTATTAGATGGAGATATCCATGCCAAGATTATATTGTATGTTGCTCGATTAACCCGATTGATAATAATATCAATTATTGAAAAAAAAGAAAATTTATTACAGCAAGAATGTTCTATGAAAGAAGTGATCAAGAAACGGATTCCACCAGTAATTGAAAGTCACGATATACTTATCGATGCCAATAGTCAAAATACAACTTTATCACCCAAGCGACATCGTCGAGCTGAAAACTGGAAGCGAAATATTGCAAAAAAGAACATAAATTTTGGTAAACAGCATGTAACCATTTCAGGTAAGATCATTGCAACTACGTGTGTCAAAGGCACTTGCAATGATAATTTATTGTAAACGAAAGTTTAAAACTAAATTATCACATCAATGTCAAGTTGTCATCAATACCAAGTTTTGGGAAATGGGAGAACATGTTAGACAACGTAATTTTATCGTGACCCATACTTCTGAAGTCTTAAAATATAGCCACATAAAGAAAGGTGTGCCCAACCGAAAACTAAATTTGTCATACCAATTGACATGGGACGGTAACATGATACAGGTATGCAAGATATTGTTTATGAAAACATTAGACATTGGTGATATTTTCACAAGAAACACTCGTGACAAGATTTTGGAAGATCAGTGCACACTCTGTGCAGGGTTTAAGAGCATACTTCAGTGAAACGGCAAATAATTTTCAGCAGTAGGTGCGACAAAATTTCTCACTTGTCGCCATTCGGAGACCGACAATAGAGGTGTCCGCACGTCGATTGGTTTTGTCATGGCGTCGGATGAAAATATTCTTAAATCGTGTAAAGATGACTAAAAAAATTTACATATGTACTTAAAAAAGAAAACATGTCAATGAATATACCTACTATTATTATTAGTAATATAACAATAAACATAACATTAAATGGATGCATGTTGGATTTTTATGACAAATTATATTTAGTTCGGCACGTGTCATTCGCACAAGCCCCGCATCGCCTAGCCACGATCTTTTTAGACCACGCCTCAACTGAAATATAGCCTTAAGAATGCTGACACTGATAAGCAAAAGGAGTTGGAAAATGAGTATCAAACTCATTTACAAAATAAGCAAATTGCTCGTGATGAAAAATCCCGTGACATCATTGCGGCCAAGTCTGTGGATTCCAGTGGCGAAGGGTGGAGGTAGGTTGTTAAGATCCGCCATAAACAGTGCACATTAAACTTTTTCAGACATACATATTTGTTTTCATTGCAATAAGACTACAATTTACAGATAGTGTTAGTTAGTTTTTAAAATTCAATTATACCCTGAGAAACCAAGCCATAATAGATAATAGTCAAAAAATACATATCTATCTATAAAATATCTAAAATTATGCAATTAAATCACACATAACTTTGACTATTTTATAAATAGAATAATATTTTTTATTTATTATAGTTTGGTTTAGGCAGGGCTCAATGAATTAAAAAAATTAACCAACAATATGTGTAATATGTATTTTTAATCCAATGAAAACAAATAACTATGAATGAAAAAGTGTGCACAATTTTGTCGTATTGCCCAAATTAGACTAAAACTATTATGGTTTCGTTTAGGCTGGGTTTAATTGATTTTTAAAAACTAACTAACACCATCTGTAAATTGTAGTCTTAGTTCAATAAAAACAAATAAATATGACTAAAAAAGTTTAGTGTGCACTATTTATAGCGAATCTTAACAGCCTACCTCCACCCTTCGCCACTGGTGGATTCAGTAGTGGCATGCTTTGATCTACAAGCCGTACTCCAAGTTCCCTGTGGTGATGTAACTGCATTTTACGAGGGTGGGTCAATAATTCCTTAGAAAAAAGCATTAAAACAATTTTTATTTTTGTATTTTTTTTTTATTTCTCAACATAATCTCCTTGGAGCTCAATACACTTGGTTAGACGTTTCTCAATATTTTTTAAACCGTCAGAAAAATAAGTTTTCGGAAGGTCCTCAAAATAAGCATTTGTCCGATCAATGACTTCTTCATTTGAAAAAAAACGTTGTCCACTTAGCCATTTTTTTAAGTTTGGGAAAAGGAAAAAGTCACTGGGGGCTAAATCTGGCGAATACGGTGGGTGGTCGACCAATTCGAACTTCAATTCTTCAATTTTAGCCATTGATCGTAAACATGTGTGAACACGGGCATTGTCCTGATGAAAGAGGATTTTTTTCCTGTTTAAATGAGGCCGTTTTTCTTCAATTTTGTTTTTTAGCTGGTCCAATAAAGATGCATAATAATCCCCTGTTATTTTTTTTCCTTTTTCCAAATAGTCAACGAAAATAATTTCACGTGCATCCCAAAATACAGTAGCCATAACCTTACCAGCTGATTTTACGGTTTTCGCCTTCTTTGGACATGGTTTGCCTTCGCAATCCACTGCTTTGACTGTTCTTTCGTCTCGGGAGTATAGTGGTGTATCCATGTTTCATCTAGTCACAAAGCGACGAAAAAATTCATCCGGATTGCGTTGCATGAGCGACAACAGGGCTTTAGAGGCCACCACCCTATTGCGTTTATTGTCGACTGTGAGCAAACGCGGCACCCATCTTGCAGAAATATTTTTCATGCCCAATTTGTCATGTAAAATAGAAATGACGCAACCTTTTGAGATCCCTGTAACCTCAATTATCTCACTCAACTTTAATCTTCGGTCACTTAACACCATATCGTGGATTTTATTGATCATTTCTGGTGTAGTCACCTCTACAGGACGTCCTGAGCGTGGTTCATCCTTTGTTGATGTACGACCACGTTTAAATTCATTTAACCAGTTATAAATAGTTGCAAGTGAAGGAGCAGATATGCCGTGAACTAAATCCAACTCATTTTTTATTTCCTTTGCTGTTAACCCTTTTATATTAAAATGTTTAATAACAGCTCTAAACTCAATTTTCTCCATTTTCCATTTTTCCATTTTCCACAAGCAATTTTTTTTTTTAAATGTACGAGAAACACACAACAACCCGACCAATCTGATTGAAACTTCGCAGCATACTGAATCGGTAGTGCCGCTGCATGAAAACAAACCGCTTACAGTACTAGTCGCGCCACCTGTCGGCTTTTCTAAGGACTTATTGACCCACCCTCGTACTATAAAAGAAAATTAAATTGTTTTAATTTTATAATACTCAGTATAATTAATAAAAAGGGTGAATGCTATTTTTGGAATAAAGCTTTGGCTAATAGAGGTGCCAACGAAATCAATTCTTGCGTTTGAATGTACATAAAAGAAAATAGTATGTAGTGGAAAAGACATAATCTTCTATTCTGACAATTGCACTGGTCAGAATAAGAATAAAGCAATTGCCAGCATGTATCTATATGCTGTAGGAAACTTGGACATACCGACTATTACCCACAAATACTTGGTTGTGGGTCACACACAAAACGAGGGTGATTCTATGCATTCCACTATTGAGTAACAGAAAAAGAGGCATCTGAAATCTGGCCCAATTCAAGGCTCGAAATGGACCGGAGCACACCGGGGCTCCGTTCCGGTTCATAAAATTCCAAAAATTATCGCTCCGTCTTTTGGAAAAAATAATTTGACCGCCTGAGGTAGATAAGTCATATAACAAAGAATCTTAACACATTTATTTTTATAAAATACACATAAAATTAGAAAACTATGTATTTATACATTTATCTATGTAAATCAATACCAAGTACCATGTAAATATTTTCGTAAAATTATCGAGCGCTCCGGTTCGTAAAATTTTCAATTTAGAGTGCTGCTCGAATTTATATTCCGACCCAATGGACGTAATTTAAATGGCAAAAAAGAATGGTAACCCATACACTGTCCATGAGCTGTCGACCTCATCATTCTTCACCTTTTTAACGATGTCACCTGCTACGGGGACGAATTTTAATGTAAATACAGATGGTGATAAAGTTTTATGGAATGATATCAAAATGATCTAAGTGAGAAAGGAAGTACATTTGACAAATTTTTATAAATTTAATTATGCCGAACAAAAGTTTAAAGTCATTGACATACGAACGCACAGAAGTCGGCGGTAGACAATGGAGCCAATTTAAGTTGCTGCATACGATAATCCACCTAAACTGTCAGCAGCAAAACTTAAAGATTTGTGCAAGTCTAACCTAATCCCAAACGTGTACCACAATTCGAGGGCTTAGTGTCAAACAACACTATCTACAAAAGTGCAACTTAACAGGAGAGCCAAAAATCGTTATTTTAGATTCTTGTAACTCAACAAGGGAAATGTTTATTTAAAACCTTATGTTAATATTTTATAATTTATTGTGTATTGTACATTTATCTTGCTTATGACGATGTTAAAATTTATAGGGATAGTTTTTAAAAAATATGAAAACAAGGGTAACTTATGTAGTTAGCGTTAAAGTTTACTGACGATTTAATAAGAAATTAGAAAAGATTGACATAACGTTGTTTGACTATCATGTAGCCGTAAATGTAAAATAACATTATCTCAAAAAAAAAAAAAAAAACACTTTTTGTAGATAACGTTGTCTGACTTTATGCTCTCGAATTATTATGATACTCTTGCGGTAGAGCCACCTTTCCCTGTTAATGATGTCAGAGAACATGATGATGATGAATAAGACTCACTTGCTAATCTGAGCCACTCCGATGCCACTTACTAATCATGAGTCTACAGACTCACCATTACTCAGAATCACAAAATTGTTAGAGGAACTCTTTTTATTTGCATTTGTTGTGTAAATTGGTTATTTACATTAAGAATATAAAAATAATATTACCTATATTAACATATTTTATAACGTTTTTCTTAGCTCGTATTCTTATTTGTCCGGTACAAATCTTGCTATCGATTTTTAACTAACTTCCCGACTAGCTAGACATTTGAAACTTTTAGAATATATCAGAACACGATGCCAGTTCATTTTTTTAATACTTTTAGCCATCTTTAAGTAGAATTGAATTCATTTTCAGTTAATTCTGTTTTGTATGAAAAGTTATTTCGACACCATTATTGGTTGCTAGGGGCTGGGGTCCTAGCAACAAAATTATTTATTTATATACGTGCGTACTATGGAAATCAATATGACATTTCAGTATTATTTCTATCAAGTACAATTTTTTTTGATCGTTTAAGCTAGTCAAGTCAAGTTTACAGATTCAACAGAAAATTTAAAAACGTTGTATATAAAAAGTTCTTTTTATCTTGTAATTATTTTGTATTAGCATTTATGTCATTCCAATGTATATTTTGTTATAAAAATAAACACTACCTTTCATTGCAACACAAATGCATAAAATTGTAGGTCATTACCAAAATATCTAGTGTAAAAAGACCACAAGTGCTAAAATAAGGCTTTAAAAACATATTTTCAGATTTTTTTGCTGTAAGTAGTTTGAAGCACATTATTTTACTGTGGAAACAAAAAAAAAATATCTTCATACCTGAGATATTTGATCTGAAGAGTATTTTAAATGGTTGAAAAACTTCATTTGCGATTTTCTCAAAACTATGAATTTGCAGTTACAGTTGTTTTATTCTGGATGGGCGATATATTGGACTGTATATAACTAACATCATAAAATGATAGCTACATCTATTATTAGGTAATTTCAACTTTTAAAAATATCAAAATATGATTAAAATTGTTTGATTTTCATCATGCCCTGCATCCTGTAACACCGGCGCCAATGGGTTAATATTATACTGCAACATCTGCGTGAATAATCAGTAAGTAAAAGATGAAAGTGAATGTGTCATGACTGACTTATGAACAGCTATTACATTCATTCCAATATGAAAGAAACAAGTTATCTATGGAAGCTAGAAGAGTGGATCTAAGTCAGCCAAACTGACATCTACATAAAAATGAAAAGTTCGTTTGTTTCAATTACCTTTCCTGCCAATTCCAATTTTAAATTTTGACAACAGATGAAGTTTGCATATTTTTGACTCGATTTTATAGCGCCTGTACATACATGCATGGAATTACTGTAGGCAATCGTGCTTATTTTAAACTCTCATTACAATAACTGTTTCACGTAACATGTAAAAGTGCTGACTGTCTCTCCAATCTCATTCTTCAATAGTAAGCAAGACGCGAGGTTGTCATTTTATACTACTATCTGACGGGTCGTATTTAAAATCGGAAGCTCAAAATGAATAGTTTGTTTTTTTACCGGCATGTTCGCCCCGCCCCTATCGCTCTACTGCGCAGGCGCAGATCGAAAATAATATTACTTGCGCGCAATGAATCATTACAATTTGGAAGCTTCCAATCTTGTTTGATTTATGCACGCAATCTTGCCAACTGCAGGATAATACAATATGTTTCCCCATACATTTTCTTACTGTGCACAGTACATCCATGCATGTGTAAACGGGGTATTAATTTCTTTTGTTTGACTTCGCCTGTGAGAATTATTTTAATTTTGACATGGTGTGTGCCTGAAGGATATTTTAATATTGAAGAATGTAATTATTATTGTTTTGTTAAGTTGTTAAGTAAGTTCTCGATATTCCTATACGGAGTCGAGTCGTGGACCCTGAAGGCAAGAGAACGGAAGGCAATTGATGCCTTTGAGATGTGGTGTTGGCGCCGAATGCTTCGCATTTCTTGGACGGAGCACAGGACGAACCAGTCAATCATCCAGGGACTGAAGATAAAGGAACGGCTCTCGACGATATGTCTGAGAAGAATTCTGCAGTTTTTTGGACATATTGTCAGGCGCGGACCGGACAACCTGGAGAGACTGGTAGTTTTGGGTAGCCTCCAGGGAAGGCGAAGCAGAGAAAGAGCGTCTGCGCGATGGAGCGACCAAGTGAAAGAACTGACTGGGGGCACCATCCATTCTGCCCTGAGAGAAGCGGAAGATCGAGAAGGATGGAAAGTCTTGGTCGCTCAAAGGATGGCGAAATTTAAATGTGGTCACGATCCTCAGCCATGAGTGCATGACCAAGAAGAAGAAGAAGTAAGATAAATGTATATCGATCAATGAAGCAACCTCATGTGAAGCTGAGTATTTCAGGTTGTAGTTAATAAGGTGAAATCTGTTTTTAATGGCTTAAGTGACTCATTTCTCATGGCTATCCTGCAGTAGACAAACTAGCTGAAACAAAACAATGATAAACATGTCAGTTATATGGTTGAAAGCAAGACTCGAGTAAATAAAACACAATTAGATTTTTAAATTATTTATTTAAACACATTCCGATTGTTTCTATTCACATTCAACGACATTCATAATCTAAATTACGCGGCACTGAACTCGTCGAAGGCTCTGGTATTTAACAAAATGATTCAGTACCAAAATGGCTCGTTCCTTACAAGTATTTACTACACATACCTGATAGCACCAAATTAATCATATTTGTATTCAATCATTACTTGCGCATTCCGATGCATACAAAATTGAATTTCTAACACTTAAGTCGTAGAATACACCTGTAGTATTAAAAGGCAACTGCTGACGGAGCGTGTGGACTGTGAACGCCAATGAAACAAGAATGAAGAATGAAGAACGGTGTTTCTTGTATGATATAAAAATATTTACTTGTACTCCAAAAATATGTCTCTCTCAAAATGTTTACCATTCATCCGTTGTAACAAACATAACTTTATATTTAAAACATTACTTCTTATTTCAATCAACAATAATAATTGTACTAATGTAATCATAATACTGCCCTAAAATAAATTATTGAATTCATTTCACAAAAAAAACATTATCAAGAACTAAGGCAAATAATATAAAACTGAAATATGATTTAAAAAAAAAAATGAAAACAAATAATATATCATTAACAAGAATACTTGTACTCGCATCGCGATCTAACATTGATATAGTTAAACCCAAATCAAAATCATTTAAAAAGACATTATGAATGAATAATTTAAAATAAAGTTGTAGTGTAAAAAGGATAGTCTTAATTGTAAAAATAAATCAAATAACCATATTGAAAAACTCTAAATAAATACCAATAATAGAGGATCAATAATTCATACTGATTTTCACGGTAAAGTCGAATAAACAAAGAGTTAAAATAAGGTTTGAAAATAACCGAACTTATACCAGCGATGACTAGTCAACAAAGTGCTGTTTTCTTTACGGTTGGTTAGTTAAAAATATTTCAATTTAAATTAAATTTGAGGCATAAATCTAGGTTTTCTTTTCAATAAGAATTTTGGCAGTTTCATTTGTTTCAACATAAGTGTACAAATTATTCTAATCTACTTATAATATTCTCATTTAATTATCAAAAAAAACGAAGATAAAAAAAAAACAATGTGAAAGGATATTATTACAATCTCAATAGAAGAATTAATTGAAAATGTATCACTAATAAAATAGAATTTATTCAATGCTATTCCTTCCTTTTTTAGTAAAGCAAAAACAATAATAACATAATATTATACACTGCTAGGCAAATAATAAATTGTCATATTAATTAAGTCCTAATGTAACTAAATCAATGGAATTTTAATTTATACAGCTTACAGCAAATGGATGGCAACTCTAACAAAATAAGAAGGATTTTTCACATAGAACAAAAGATTTGGGGAAGCGACGGGTAAATTTATCAAAAAGTATTTTATTTTTCTAAAACTGTTACGTCGTATTTACCACATTGGCGTAACAGAAATGATTCAATGATTTGATGATTCTTATTTTATGAAATCTTAGGTAATACGAAAGAAGGCACATACTTAAGTGAACCTATACTTAGTGATTTAGAATTATGTCATTTAGATTTTTTTTGAAAAGATTTTATAGAAGAAAAACAATTACATAAATATTATGACATTTATATACACTCCAAAAAGACATTGGGCCTTAGGCTTAAGTGATCCCGAGAGTATTTCATTTTAAAAGTAGGGTTTGATTCGATTTGACTACATAAAAATGAACAATTGTTCAAGTCTCAATTTAGGTGGGGCCTACAAGGTAAATGGTAATCTGGAATATAGTTGACTCCGTTCGGAATTACCGTAATTATCTCGATGCTATCTAAAATGGATTCAGTGTAATGAAATACTGTTTTGTAAAATTGTTGCCGCCATTAATCAATCATGATCTCGAGATGCACGGATCCTAATCTGTCATGGCGATCGTGTTTGATGTTCCGGGCCCACGCTTTGCATTCAATGTTGATCAGGATGCCAGCTGGAATAAGAAGAAATGAGGAATAGTCAATATGAGGCATCTATTTTCAAAACACCGATCACTAATTATAATAATTATTCTTCTTTCGACCACGTCCGATCCTAAAAAGATCATATGGGCCTCTACAGAGTGGAGATTTGTATTAACAAATTATGTTTTTACGAGAAATGAATGTCAGCCACTTGCTCAACCTATTAGGTCCATACTCTGATTCATACACAATTGAAAAACAAATGTGTTCTTGCCAGACCCAGGATTCGAACCTGGGACCCACGAAGCTATAGGCGGTGTAATTATTCACACATGGTCAAAATCTAAAATTGTATCAATCGTATAATTCTAAATAAGATTATAGCATACTTTGGCGTCCAAATTGGGGTAAACCGAAACTGGGAAACCGTGTGTTTCTAAAATAATCAAAAACACGGTTAACAGTCCAAATTCTTAATACATTAGTTATTAACCTTTTTATTGCCGGTAGGTGTATGCCGCGAATTTTATTGCAAAAATAAAAAAACAGAATCATTTTACGTTTCTGTTTAATTCTGCTTTAATTCTGAGTATGTGCCGATATTCCCAATATATGTCGTTGTGTGTTCAACATATTTGTATGTTTAAAATAATTGATATCATAGTAAAATCCCGTTTATAGCGGGACGTCCAAAGACGTCATTTTTGTATGAGCGGCGTTCCGTTCACTGAAAAGTTCGGGTCTTAAGAGGTCATTAGCAGCCATTCGGTTAACCGGATATTTAATATTATTTTTTATATTCAAATTCTTATATTCTTATTTAATATTTGGTTAGAATTTAAATATGCACACATAAATAATGATTTAATATGTTAAATTCCGAGAAGAGATTTTGCTTTTTTTTTTTAAAACCTCAGCCTCAGGCATGATAATTCTCAATACGCAATAAAAACCATTCATTATGTTACAGCAAAATGAATTAAAACTAGTAAGTATTAGATAGAAACTGATTAAAATTCCTTGTCTACTTTCTGTATAATATCTTAACGAACGGCTATTTATTTCATTTGACAGTGCGGTGCCCAATTGTCCTGGTGCTCAGTTGTCCCATTCCCAGCATTTACTTATTATAATGAGTCAAACTTTTGCCTTCATAATGAGGTATTATTATTTTTAACCAACACCGAATGAAATAAAATTGAAAGTGCCATATAATGCATTATTTTATATTGTATACAATTATTTAGCTTTTAGATGTTTCACTTTGTTCTTTTATTTTGTTTTATACTCAAAGCAATAATGCTAAAGAGAGAGGATATTGTCCAACTATATGAAGCCGTTTTCTTTGCATATGACGCATAGTAGAATCTCAATTTTATTATTATTAACTTATATAACGTTATACCGTCATCTTGTTTCCAGTACGGCTACAAATTTAAACACGACACAGTTTAACCATCTTTATACTAAATTAACTAAAAATATTGACAAGTAACTCTACATTTGGCATAAAAAGCTATACATTTATAATATGTCTTTCAGTGGCGAAGGGTGGAGGTAGGCAGTTGAGATCCGACATATATATAGCGCACACTAAACTTTGTCAGTCATATTTATGTTGTTTTCATTGAACTAAGAATACAAACTGCAGACGGTTCGCTCTTGAACTTTTTTGATTCATGCATGCAATCTAGCAACTTGCATGACAATACGTGGTTAGTCGTGCATTTTCTTGTTATGGATGCGATAATCAGTGTTGCCAACAACTGTCGTTCACAAAAATTGCCAGGGCATTGGGTATGATACAATAAGCTTGATCGCAGAAAAAAATGCTAGATTTCTTTTTAAATTGAAAGAGTGTCTAGAAATTAGCATTTCCAAAAGAATATGTCATAATTAACAACATAGTTTTTACAAAAACAAAGATTAAAAAACAATTTAGTATTTTACAGTAAAGTAAGTCATAAAACATATAACAAGTCATAAGTCTTGATTTATCTGTCTGTAACGGGGAGCAACATAGCATAGCACACACACTGACGCATACACATACCTACTCTCTCTGTCTTGCAAGGGTATGCACAGCACACAGGCACACAGCTACATAGTCTCTGTCTGCGTATTGAACACATTGAGCGTAGAAACAGTAATGCTGACAGGTGGCACTACCATCGGTTACTTTTTTTTTTAGTAAGATTAAAGGTACAAAAAAACATCAGCATGTTGATTTTCAAGCAAATCTGATATATTATTCTACCTTTATTATGATAATTTTTAAACTGTTTGTGGTGTCAAAAAAGTGCTAGATTTAACGCCATACGCCAGATGCGAATTTTGCAAGCTAGTCGATAATACATACTGTCAGCAGTAAATCCATCCACGTGTAAACGGGGTATTTTGGTTATTTTTTGTTCAGGCCTTGGTTTTATGACCAGTTCGCGGAAAAAAGTGATCAAGATTGTATTCTATTACATTATACTTATAATAATTTTAATCAACATAATATGCAATAATGTATGGCATGTAAGCTGAAAATTGTCATTAGCGTAGATTAGATAGATTTTTCCATCTACCTGGTAAATCGAGATGAATTTCAGTTATTACATAAACCATTTCTTTTATTTAATGAATAAAAGATTTTGAGAATGTAACATTCCATATATTGAACATACATAACTTGAAAACACCTCAGATATACCCACTAGAAAGTCATATTTGAAAAAAAAATACAAAACTCAACAGAATTTGAACCTGTATAACCATCGGTGTCGCGCCATTCTATGCATTAACCAATTATGCTACGAGCCTCGTATCTAATGATGACAATTTAAACTAGTAGGTCATATCGTCGGTGTTTTGTAAAAAGGGCGAATTAACCAAAATGCTACTTTACAGGAGGAGGATTTTTAACTTTTGACATTTAATTGTTTTTTACCTGTAGATGATTATAAATATCTAACAAGTTTATAATAAAGCTCAGAAAGAATACTGTCATTATAATAGGTATTATTATATAATATTTTAAAAGGCCAAATATGTCACATTTGCTTTTTATTTCGTAATTTTAATTAATTTAATTTTAGTTGATTATCGTTTTCAAGAACTTTCCTGTGGAGATAAAAATTCGCCGTTTTTACACATCAAAGCTAGTGGAGTACATATTGTATTTTCATTAAAATCTCGATTTCGCCAAAATGGTTGATTCGCCCTTTTTACAAAACCCGACGATATATGAAATGCTCGTGTTATTATTGACTTTCGGATTTTGTGTATTTAAATAGACTTAGATTAAATTGAAAATAGATTAGTAATTAATTTAATTATTAATATTCCCTGATTTTATTTCTAGTGGGTATATATATCTGAGGTGTTTTCAAGTTATGTATATTATTACATAGTTAGTAACATACTTTTGGGTCTCTCCAGATGTACAGCGACGAGGGGACTGAGGTAGCCTTCAGAGTTTTCAAATGGATAAAAGAATCCCGGGAAACCCCTTCTTGGGTAGTAAGCAATGGGGCCAATATTTTCAACATCAGCAGGATTTTCTCCCTCACATGACACCCATATAGTGTTCAACTGAAACACAAGAGAAATAACATTATTATTTATCAAATACAAAATTCGACAAGATTGAAATATGTTGTTTATTAATATCAGCTGTTTTCAAGCAGCCATTTTGTATGAGTGCTTATTTCCAAAAGCTAAACCTTTAAAAATTTTCAATAGTGTTTTTCTATAGAAACTTATGAATCTTCCACATCTTTCTAAACATGTGGCACTAGTTATCTTCATACAAATATTAGTTGCGATAATTATAAATAAACCAATAATTTCATAATATTTAAAGATGTCCCTAAATTTCTCCCATTCTAACTACAATCATACAGATGGAATAATAAATCAATTATTCACAGTAATTGTATTATGTTTAGCAAATAGTATATGTGGCGCGGCTTAAACGTTGGACTATCACGCCGTGGGTCCCAGGTTCGAATCCTGGGTCTGGCAAGTACACATATTGTTTTTCAATTTGTGTGTGAGTCAGGGTATGGACCTAATAGGTTGAACAAGTGGCTGACATCCATTTCTCGTAAAAAACAAACCTCTACTCTGTAGAGGCCCATATGATCCTATTAGGATCGGACATGGTCAGAAAAAAAAATATGTGGTCAAAATATTTTGGTCAGGGTGAATGTTAAATAATAGTTTAGTACTGAGTCTTTGCCACTGATAAAAAAAAATCTAATCAATCATTAATGCAGGGAGCCCACAGAAGACGGGTAAGGGTATGGAATTTGCTAGACTCTGGCGGCGGATTTACTACACTCCGCAGTATAGTTGCGATGTCATCACCAAAGGAGTTGTTTTTCAAATTTAATGTTTGCCTTTAATTATCTCAGAAAGTAGATCGATAGCATATCAGCCGACCACAAAAAATCATATCGTGTAAATCTTAGACCGATAGCAACAATAAAAAAAAGTTTTTAGCAAAACACGCCTGTTGCGAAGCATTCCATATCACTGGGTCTGTTTGGTGGGGAAATCGCCCGCCTGAGATCTACTGTCGCCCAGTACGACCAGTGGGCTCTAAGACACTCTGTTTACATTGCATAGTATATTGGTCAGAGCATAGCCTTTGACCTTAAACTTACCATGTGATGATTTGATGTATTTTCACCCTTAATGTATTCTACCAGATCCTTGGGCATTTTCGGGGGCAAATCTGACGTATCATTGTAGTATTCTGGAATCCAGCCAAAGATCTTGTTGAGCTTTAAGAATATACAGGGGGAATTTTTGTGATAGCTGTAGTGATTTTCGGGGGCACACGCATTCCACAGCTTGACGTCCACATCACAGACGGATCCCTTCGGGGGGGGTTTGCCATAATCACATGTGGCAATATTTTGACCTCTGCCGGGTGTCAGACCTGGTGTCTTGTATACTGGAATTGAAAAAATGAACCTGTTAATGTTGGCGTAAAGATTAAAATAAATATTATATAGTTTGGGGTGTTGTAAATATCGTCGATGTTTTGTAAAAAGAGCGAATCAACCATTTTGGCGAAATCGAGATTTTAATGAAAATACAATATGTACCCCACTAGTTTTGTTGTGTAAAAACGGCGAATTTGTATCTCCACAGGAAAGTACTTAAAAATGATAATCGTAAGGGCGAATATCCATTTAGTATTATGAATAAAAAGCAAATGTGACATATTAGGCCTTTTAAAATATTATATAATAACTGCCTATTATAATGACAGTATTCTTTCTAAGCTTTATTATAAACTTGTTAGATATTTATAATCATCCACAGGTAATAAACAAATAAATGTCAAAAGTTAAAAATCCTCCTCCTGTAAAATAGCATTTTGGTTAATTCGCCCTTTTTACAAAACACCGACGATGTGCAACATTTAATGCGCCGTTTGGCAAATTCATATTTAGAAAAATGCTAAATTGGTAATGTTGTTTGTCCCCTACATTGATCTACACCGGGTTCTTATTATCCGAGTATTCGTTATCTGAGTCCCCGCAGTTACGGATTTGCAGGAAAACTCAAAAAAAAACTATAAAAACACATAAAAAACGCAAGCGCAATAGCGCACAGTCGTCAACTGTCACTTTTCAATCTGTCAATCCCACAGTCCTACGCTATTTCTGTCTCGCTCACATGTCTTTTTCTTTTCTAAATGTGTCACAATTAAAAAAGTAAAAGTAAAATTAAAAGTTTTAATTTTAAGCGGATTCCCTTCAATAGGTATTTTTTTCAGTCCCAATTACCCTCGGACAACAAGGACCCTCTATATTCCCAAATCTAAACCAATGGCTCGAAAGGAAAAACTATCTGTTCAATTCAAAAAATAATTAGTTTGAGCAGAAAATATAATGTCCTCGAATATCATAGGAGTAACGTGTTAGATTGAGAGTTTGTCTTGAAAAATAAATAAGATTCCATTATGTTTACCTAGCTTATCAAACTACCCTCATCTACAGCTGTTGACTGTATATACAATATTGAAATAAAGTCTTCAATAATGAAGCACCTTATATCTTTTACCGATATACATTATTGGGAAACGCGCTAATACTAATAAATTTTTAGGTTTCGATATCTTAAAAATAACAAGAAAATCTGGTTGAACACTGTCATTTTAGTCACAGCATAATGCTTTCATTATCTATTCTTAAAAATGGTAATGTGGTAGTGGTTAATATTTCAAATGAGCACATTAAACATACATTTGAATAAGTTTTAAACTACAATTGCTGTATGTATTATGGTCTGCCTATTGTTAAGTCGAGTATTTCGCGAAGTGGAACAACATGCTATGTGAACGCTAAATTTAATAATAATATGTACCTACCCACTTTCAATTGAAAATATTAAGTGATGTGTATTATATTAATTCTACGTTATGCATTTATAATGCAGTTATCAAAATTGAAGCTTACTTTTGACAGCTGTCAAAATGCATGTATTACTCATAACAGTGGCGAAGGGTGGTGGTAGGCTCCGACATAAATAGTGCACACTAAATTTTGTCTTTAATATTATTTTTACCAAACAGAAACGACAAAATTCATGCATGATCATAAAATGATTATGAAATATCAGATCAAATTGTATAAAATATACATGGCAAATACTCTTCAAGAATAGGCATTTCGTTTAATGTAAATATATAATTATTGCATAGGTCGGTCCTTACGCTTTATGTGTCATATAATATTATCGCACTGACCCCATCAGGCGACGGGGGAAGGCATGCCGCGACACTCTGAGTTTGATCGATTAATAATGCTTGAGACCAATCAGGCAATAAAAAATAAAAATATTCATGCAAGAAGCTTGATGAAATTTATTGGCAGTCACTCAAATAAACAGTTGTTTTTTATTTTGTCTCAAACATAAACGCAAAAAATTGAAAACCGTTCCATGATAGGGAATATATTTTAAAAACTTTTTTTTCATTCTATTCTCCATGAAAAACTGCTGAAAAATAATATTAGGGAAATTTTGCCACGCGTACGTAAAAAGGTTCGCCAACCCTGCATTAAACCATTCTTTAATTCAAAGAAAACAAATAAGTATGACTGAAAAAGTGTGCACTATTTTTGTCGAATCTACTATTTTTTTTTTGTCGGATCGCCCATAGCATACCTTAACTAATATGGTTTGATTTAGGCAGGGTTTAATTGAATTTTAAAAACTGACCAGCACCATGTGCAAATTGTATGCTTAGTTCATCATAATCATTTATTTATCAATGAAGCCATGGTGGTCATATCAACGATTAATCAAACCTTCAGATAGAATAATAAAAATTCCATTGTCACTTTAAAATGTGTTTTATTTAAGAAAACTTTCAACTAACAGTTGGAACACCCTATATTTTGTTTTTACTTTGATTATTTGACATGACTTCCAGTTAGTGGCGAAGGGTGACTTTTGGAAAGATGTAGGCTGTTGAGATCAGAGAAAAAAAGCACACTTATATTACAAAAATAGGGCTTATAGGTATAATGGTTTCATTTTCGAAATCCAAAATATGTTATTTTTCATATCTATGTAAATGGAGAATCAACTAAATGGCTTCTCTTTTGTCTCCAATTGTACGGCGGGAGATTATATACAAAGGAGGCTTTGAGCCAGTGTCGAAGGGTGACTTTTGGAAATATGTAGGCTGTAGAGATCAGAGAAAAACACCACACTTGTCAGGTATACTTAACACAATCACTGCTAAACTTTTAATTTTTTTTTTTTTTTTTTTTTTTTTTTACCATGTCCGATCGTAATAGGATCATATGGGCCTCCACAGAGTAGAGGTTTGTATTAACAGATTTTTTTGTTTTTTACGAGAAATGGATGTCAGCCACTTGCTCAACCTATTAGGTCCATACCCTGACTCACACACAAATTGAAAAACAATATGTGTACTTGCCAGACCCAGGATTCGAACCTGGGACCTACGGTGTGATAGTCCAACGCTTAAGCCAACAACGATGTCTAATGGCCAACGACTCCAAACGCGCCAGTCGCGGTGTTAGCACTAAATGAGTTTGAGTTAAGGGAAATAAGAAAATAATACGATATTAGTGAGGTACACACTAATTTGGTGAAATTTCAATAGCTCACTGACGACCTTCTATATTTAGGTACCTATTTATATGTGAATGAATGCCAAAGAAATAAATTTCTAAATTATCTAGTTATTAATATTATTAATTATTTTGGACAAAGCTGCAGTCATAGACAATATTACATGTAAAGGTTTTACGCTTAGCCATCGGAGCCTACCATATTGCATACATTGCGATATAAATGCTGAGGTCACGTGACATAAATTCTATACAAAAAAAAAAAAAAAACATCAGCATTCCTCGGCGTATGGTAAAGACAGATGTCTCGCTCTGGCATGTTTTATTTAAACCTTTTGACAGTTTGGTTCTGTAATCTGTATATATTTATAATACATTCCCTACATATACGACAGATGTCGTTGACAAATTAAATTATTTTTGTAGAATATGTATGAGTGATTATTTAAATACGTCAATATGCAATTAAAAAATATTTTTCTTATGAAAATAGACCTCAAATAATTGCCCAGTATGGAGTCTTCGCCACTGCTTCCAACATTTGTGAATGACCTTTTCAGTGCTCATTCTAACATGGAAATTATATTGATACGATCGATTGTGATCAATAATATAATGAAGTTTCGTTACCTGCAATAAAGTCATCTAAGGCGCTAGTCCAGTACCCGTAGTCTTCTTTGTTGGTTCCTTTGTACCAGATGAGGGTGCTCTCGACCTGGTCATCGGGCGGCAGGGGACGGAATCCGAGGCCGGGATTAGTGCCGATGATGCTCTTGTCCAGCTGCCACGTAGGCGTTCTCGGGTCAATCGTTTGGAAGAACACCCACATGCATATCGCCACTAATGCTGCTAATACCCCATAGAAAATTGTGTAGAACAGGCAAATTTTAGCTGAAACAGAAGAAAAATAAAATTAGTACCATTGTTATATAGTTCTCATATATAAATACATTTTCGTTAAGATTGAACAGTCCAAAATTAATTATAGATATCAAAAAGAATACAAATATATTTTTTTAAACTATTACTTAAATACTATATTATTCAAGGTATTTATATATCAGTAGCGATGAGTCACTACTAAGTGATTATTTATCATCATCTAATCTACTCCGTAATATTTAATTTTGTTTTCGAGCACTGCCACAAATATGGCAGCCTGATAGAAAGATTCGATAGCGGCTACCATATTGGTTATTGAAAACAAAATATTCATTACAACCTTTTTAATTTTGAATAGTGTGTTTATGTTTTGGCAGGGGAGTACTCTAATTCAGATGTTAACAATAAAAATAAAATGGTCAGTCATTTATAATAAAAAAAATATATGGCACTGATTAATTTATCCATCCACTCTGCGCATTTGTTTTTTGGTAAAGTGTACTGCGTCTTCTGTCATTGACAACCTGCTGTCATGAATGCATCAAAAAAAATTTTTTTTGAAAAATACACAATGAAGAGTTTCAACATTCTGTAAATGAGGTCTTATTCTCAAATAAACCATTAGTTAGGTACCAAAAATACATATTGATATTTTTATATTCAAATAAGAACATTTAAATAACATATATTATAACGAAATGAAAATAACAATATTATTATATACCTACATGAGTTATGGTGTTTTGAAATCGAATATTAGGAATAAAATAAATTTTAAGAAAGTATTGATATTCCTTAGTAAATATGAAATCAAATAAAGGACAATTCCCGCCAAAAATACGAGTCGTAATCAAAGACATTGCACGATTCTAATCTCTTTGGTTGTGATCCAATGTTAGGAATATGATGCTTGAATCCTGTTGTATATACAAATATGTATATAATATAGTTTAATATAGTTTTCACATCTCCATATTATGGAGATGTGAAAACTGCACCTCACTAATATTCTGGATACAAATGTTCCATATTGTAATCGTTAAATTTAGGTGGTTTCTACGCCACTGGAATGCAAATTTTTCGCGCATAAAAAAAAATATTACCCATAGAAAATAGAACGCTTGTCGAGGCCGTAGGTAACGAGCAGCATTGTTAAAAAATTATCGAAATCATTTCGCTTGTAGAAGACACACGTTGCAAATAATATTCGAAACTTTTCGATTTGCATTCAAGGACCGCCATGTTTGCCTGTTGCCACGGCCTCCGGCGTAAACATAGCGCACTAATGCCGTAATAGTAATAATATGGAATCTTTACAAGTGTCGGCTCTGTCAAGACAATGTGTGTCAATGTATAAACACGGCCCCAAATACCCAACACAGGTGTTAGATACCTTTTCGGAACACAATATTATTTCGTAATTACTATTATCAGAAGAAGAATGGTCGTGCGAGACGAAACCTAGAAATGGGTGGCTCACAATAATTATGGATCAAGTCCAATTTTCATAAAATTCGATATTTTTGTTTCAGTGAATCTAAGTTCAGTGGCTAGATAAAACAGATTTCTATACAGTCGTAGCTCTACATTTTTTCGCATAAATGGCAATACTAGTATTGATAAGACATCAAATTTAATGTGGATCATGTCCATTTTTACAGTTCCCTCAGCAGTATAAAGAGGTATTTGCTAATATTAATAAAGCCTGAATATACTCTTTATGTTTCGACTATTTATTTAAATTGATACATGTACTATTAAACTATACAGTGAAAACATTCCTGAATTTTACAAAAGAACTAACTGTAGGTCCAAATTTCTCAGGATCCATTTTGATGGATTTGATCTATAATTATTATTGTGAACCACCCAAATATGATGGCTTCTACTGCATCGGCATTGATAAAGTCAGAATAATTGAATAAAACCACAACAAACCGATGTAATAAACAGATAAACAATCCTCATCTATCATGATGACAGATTTACGATGAGTACCTACTTACGAGCAGTGGCGTAACAAGGGGTATGTGCGGAGCGCAGTTTTTTGACAAGGGCGCAGAAGTGGAGTTTTGTTGAACGTGCAAGAATAAAAAGTGTAAAGAAACTGACGTAATCCTGAAATTACTAAATTATGGGAAGAACGAACATCTTAATAATGATAAAAAAGTAATAGTTTATCGTAAAAAAATCGACTGCTCTTTAAACTGTTGATATTCAATGATATTTAAATTCATAAATATAGAGAATAAAAACATATGTAAACTACATACGTCACTGTTGTGAACGAGGAGGAAAGCAGATAGTAGCACATAGGTAGGTACATCCTTTTGCTCAAACGTGGACGCAGGTTGTATATTGAATATTGTCTAGTATTTATTAGCTAATATTAGTAGACAATTTCGATGAGTGGCATGAAACACCAGTAAACGTAAATATTTCGAATAACTAAAGAAAACTTATTTTAAACTATTATAATGGAGGTCTACCGCGTAAATTCCAGTTCAATTAATACGTTTTTATTAGTTGGAGGTCTACACTGCCCTCATAAGGAAAAAGGCAGCTTTTCGACAAAAATCACAAATTGAGTTAGTGTACAGATAATGCTCTACGTGTAATTCTGAACCATTTGACATAAAGTCAAAAGCGGTATAAATTTTTTTTCAGTATAATAATCGACATATTCTTTTTCGTTTTTTTTCACAAAAACGGTAGTTATTCTAAACATAAAGACATTATAACGAGTTTCATAAGCAAAAACACAGCATCGATTGAAAATATACTGGTTTTTGCTTATACCATATAATATCAAATGATTCATCCACATTATTTAAAAAAAATATTAAGAAAAGTTAAAAAAACGTTATGTCTCATTATCTCAAAATGTTACTGGCAAATAGCTGCCTTTTTACTTGTGGCGGCAGTATTTATGCGACATTGGAGATTTAATATTTTTGCCATTGTACATTGGTAGTGAGAGAGTGATTTCTTTTGCACACTGTTTAAGTTTACATGGCATATTGCAAATACTTGCAGGTATTATTTTTAATACGCTTAATACCAAAAACGTTGAAGAAACCCTTTATTCTGCCAGATGTATTCCTAATCTACTAATTTTCAAATAAACCGTGAGATAGAGGAGCAGTTCGCTAGGAACTGGACTTGCTTTAGCGAAAAGGGTTTATTTAACATTCTTTAAACTACTGATTTTTTTTAATAATAAATAATATATACCTACATTGTCACTGAGGTTTCGATCTATCCACCATCGAAGTGATGAATGATTTACAGAATAAATCATTTAATTCATTGCGCAGATTTTTACGTATTTTGTAAAGCTGTGATTGGAAGAAACTGCTCAAGAAAATTACACTTGAAGCAAGCAGGTGGGATATATTATATGTTTTAAATACAGCCAGATCTTCTGGAAATTACGGCAGATTGATTACTCACAGCCGTTCAGAATCTTTCAATGAAGAATGAACATTCTTAAAACTTGTAAATTATCAACAAGTGCATGTACGCAGTGGCGCGATAAGTAACGTCGATGCTTGACGTACTGATTGATTTTAAGACCCCCCTCCCCACGATAAAAAATAACAATCGATTTTCAATTTTCCAATTAATAACTCCATATTGTGTTTAAACGATTTATTATTTGAATTTTGTATAATTTATACAAACATGATTTAGTCGCATTTAATTAACTTTATTTGTGAAATCAGACTTCTTTCTCTTCTATAAAAAAAAATCAGGTCCACGGAATATACTATCAAAGATGTACGCATGTAATATTTGCATTTTCCGCCTTATTTTGATGTACGAGTATCTTAGCAACGCATAACGCGGGACGTCACTAATTTTAATATTGTTTGTTCTGTGAAATCTAAATCGATTTATCGAACATACATTTCTGAGGACTAACACATATTTTTTAGATTTTGGTATAAGTAATTTTATTAACTCTATGACTGGTTTGGAGGCCCCCTATAAATTTTCTGACCTAATCAGTTTTGCCGTTGCGACATGAAAATGATTGAATTTGTAAACAGTTGCCTATTTTTCGTCGCGTTTTCCGACAACGTGCTTCAAGCTCAAACCCTCACTGGCTTGGACTGTCATGTATAGCAGGGAACTGAAATACCTAACTGGTGTGAAGAAACAGGCTACCGATTTTGAGTGTGGAAGAATATGGGATAAACTTAACACGTGTCAATAATACGCTTGTATTTCGTTCTGACAACTCCTCTCGCTTTATGCAATGACGCTCATTCAATATTGGTGTATTAAAAGGTTACAACACACATTATTGCACGTCTATAATGCGTGGTTCATTTTCGTAGGACACTCAAGCATTCAAAACCCTGCATCAAAGTGTATTGGGATATAGCCTATCGGAATTCTGTTCTGTGATGTATACCTACTTTATGCAAAAAAAAATGCAACAGTGTGCAGTGACGTACGTGACTGATCATCAACATTTTTTTAAATCATTATTACAATAATATTATATAAATTTACCGTTTACTGTTGCTTATGCAAATTTGTTTCCATAGAGAAATTATTCAAATAATTTATGCAAAAAAAGTTCATCTACGACCTACGTCAATCGATACGCGCTAACTCGTTAGCGAAAGTAGTGCCTGGTGGAACTATACAATACGTTAACATTTTTCCCAGAAGACATTTCAATATAAGGAAAATAAGCACGTAAATTAAGCAGTTTTATTGTAGCTGTTTATCAATAATTATTAGTAGATTTCAATAACAACATAAATATATATAAAAGGCTATATTTTTTCATACACAAGAATATCGTCAACAAGAATTTGAATACAAAATCATCAAATTGGCATAATACCTATAGTCATGGTATAAATTTATTTTCTGGTAGGATGAAATTTAATTTGATGGCCGTTGACAATGTTGTTGTGATCGTGGTATTGTCTTATCTCTACAATTTGTCATAATTCATAACATAACCAACAATTTTATTAATCATAGTAAAAAAAAACAAAGCCATGAAATAAATAGTTCAGTATCAGCTACGTATTGTCAGAAAATCGATGTGTCAATAAATTGTTGACATTTGTATACAGGGTTTGCAATTAATTCTACAATTCCGAAACCCAGGAGTTCGGGATTAACTTTCAGTTTATGTATATTCTTCTGAAATAACCTATTGTTGTGTGTCAATATAAAATACAGCAATATTAATCTTCTCTGATACACTGTATGTATATATATATATGCCATTGTTCATTAAATTAATGTAAAGGCATGATTATTAAAATGAATTTATCTATCTATACGGTTTTCCGCCACTGTGACTATAAAAGTCAGCATATAAGTTTAAATTCCAATTCCAACGATAGATGCTTACACTGTAGGAGCTATGTTATATTTAAAAATGTAATAAAAGCAAATACTTTGGACTATATAGAAGGAGTCTGATATCTGTTTTATATGATGAAATTTGAACGCATTAACCGAAAGAAAGAAGCATAGTGCACAGAATATATTAACCTCGCTAGGGTTAATCCTCGCTAAGTTGGCATTTCCGATTTGATTATGGTTGCCACTTTATGAAATGCACCGTGTGCCAAAATATACTGTTTATATCGACGATGTTACAGGGTTTTTTTTATTTAATAAAAATGTAATATTATTGGCTGCTTAGTCTATTCATCGGATTGTCTTTCACACGTCCTGCAAAAAAATACCATAGTAGAAGTGCGAAATTCTCTTCAAATGAACATAATGCGAAGTATCTGATATGCAGCTAACCCATTAGATGTCTGCTTCACTTTTATATGTTCAAGCTCCACATACACCACAGAATAAGGGTTTGTTCGAGATCTTTACACAAGTCATTTATTGTCAAAACTGGCCAAGTACCTATCGGTTGGGTCAATTATAATGGCCCTCATTCCTTTTTTCATACCTACCAAACATCCCTGTTGAGCGAACGTCGCGTCTATCATCCATCCTGAACTTATCATCATCATTTATCCCAAAACACAAATGCAACCGAGACAGTGACATTCCGAACCAGCTCCAGCGCGCCACCCCTCACAACATCAAAGGTCAGTGCCCGGCATCCTATTTAAACTCCTCCCCCCCTAGATCCGTAATCCACAACCATCTTCAAATTACAGTGCACTGCAAAAAGCGCAACCACCTATGTATATACATCTACATAATATTTTAGGATAATCCTAATATAATATAATCTTCGATACATTCAAAATACTGCGATACCATAGCCAGGATAACAAAGATTACCGAACGCTCGATGGACACATGTCACAAATTTGACGTTATTAAGATATCGGACCAGAATAGGGAATATTTTTTGTCAGTCACCTAATAGTACATTTCAATATAGGTACATATTGTTTCTTGAGAATGACCTCTGCAACTAACTGGAAACGTCGAGGAAAAAGTAGGAAGAGCACACGGTAATAAACTAACAATCACGGCACAAACACAGTCCACCCAACAGCAAAAAACATATTTTTGATAACCGACAAAATGTGAAAAAATCCAGAATTTCCTCACCCTGCGATATGTGGAACAGGTGTTTGGAATGGGTATGATAATATTGATAATAATAATATTATTCTTATCATCAACGGTTATTCAAAGCAGCTTAGTCGAGGCTTAAAAGAGATTAACTTTTAGCCGAGGTATGCATTTCAATCACGAGCTTTTATCAGAGCTAAATAATTGGGTCACAGATGAATTAGTTCAATGTTTTAGCAATACAATTCGCAGATAAATAAAAGATATCTACATTGTTAGTTCTTCAAATTACTCTTGCAATATTTCCTGATCTATTTAAAGGTTGAAAAGTTATTTCACCGTATAATGTAAGGTAGGTACCTACCAGAGATAATAAATTAATTAATATATAGGTAATACGACATACGGAGTCAAAGCCTGGACGTTGAAGAAACGAATCATCGGGAGACTGGATGCTTTCGAGCCAATACCAGGGAACACAAAACATACTACAGGCGGACCTCGACTTACGAACGTTCAACTTTCGCACAATTCGCTATTTCGCACATTTCAAAAAATATCGTTTTTTTTAAAACGTCGCGCTGGCCGTAGGGTTAAGATATCCCCTTCTCGCTCGCTCACAAGCAAGTGCATTTCTTGCGTCACTTGCATCCTGCTCGCACCCGTCACTTTGCTTGTGAGCTAGCTAGGATAGGTTTAGTCTTGCGCAGAAGTATAAAAGAATATTACATTAAAAGTAGTCGTTATAAAATTGAGAATAAAACCGTATTTATTTTCATAAATTAATATCCGTGGTCATAGGATTTTGTCATATTATTATTTATTTTGTAAACTCATTTGTATACATTTATTTTATTGTTTATCTAACGCACAGGTTCTCAAACTTATTTTAAAAAAATCTAGTGCCCCAGAGTGCCCCATATTTTTTAACTTACTTTTTTACATTACCATCTGTTGCCTATTTTAAAAACAGTTATTGCAAATATAATTTTTAAACATGCATTATTATATAGATAGGATAGATAGGGTGTGACCCAGATCCTATTTCTGAGATCAAAGAATGTTTCAATGAGAGGAAATAAAATCCATACTTATCAATCTTATCATATTATAAAGGTACGTCCACATTATTACATGCGTAAGCGACTCTAATTTGACCGTCTATATAGGACTCCAAGTATTCGAGTAGTAAATCGCATCTCAAGTGTTATCGTGTCTAGATTCCGTCGGATTTTTATAGATCTAATTTGTCTACCGTCGCCCCTCTATATTTCCTTATTGCCCCCTAATTTTCTTTGAATCTTCTTCTACTGCCCCCCCTGAAAGCCTCCAGCGCCCACAAGGGGGCGTTATCGCCAACTTTGCGAAAGACTGAATTCTAACAACTTTAATGGTGTCAACTTTTAACTATTGGTAGAAAAAAATTGTATTAATTAAAATAAACACAGCATGTGGTACTTATTCGTAGTTAGTTATTTATAGTTTAATAATCATCAGGACCGGTTTCATCCGCTTCAATGGGACACTGTCAACTGCACTTACTTGAAATTATAATATAGTAAAACATATTCGGTAAAACTTTCCAATTGAGTATCTAACTCATTTTTTTGGATCCTTATTTGCCAATGACAATCTTATATTCCATTATTTCGTATTCAATAAAAACCAAATCCATTTTTATAAATAACAGATACTTAGATCTAAATAAACACACATAAATATTATGCATTTGGCATAGTAATTGGTAATTACAATTTTAAAAAATTATCAAAAACCACAATAATTATAATGCAATTAAATAATATAGTACCACTAGTGACTAGACATAAACGTATTGAAGAGTTTTTGTTCGTTACGTAAGTTGACTAAACACAAATGTCCGCATTTGTAAATTAAAATGCCAGTTTTTGGAATTGTGCACAATCCATACAGACATTTATTATTTAGATATCGATTTATTTATAAAAAAAAAATCGGTGTGTGTACTTATGTACGCGCGTTAGAAGTTATACTTCTTCGGCGTAACAAAACAAAATAAGCCGTTACCTGAGTCTATTAATTTTACAGTGGATTAGGTTGATGAAAACGTACGCGATTCATCTGTGTCTCATATAGCACATGATAATTGCAATTTAATTATTGTATTGGACCAAAACTCGTCTTTGCCATACAACGGTTATAATCGATTCAGAAGTGTCCATGATGAATTAAAATTATTTACCAACTCAACATTCACTAAATTTATTTATTTATTGATATATAAGTTTACTCATAAATAATACTTATATAAATATAGCCTCAAATCTTGACACAATCTTTACAATGAAAAATAAATATACACTCCAATATAAATAAAGTTTCATGAATTAAAATTAACAGTGTAGAATGTTAGAAATTTGTTTATAAACATATATTTATTATGACACAATATTGGTTATGTTTACAACATGTGCTCTTTACTTGGTTGTATTGAACGACTAACTAAAAGTCACTATGAGCATGCGCATGTACCCTTGAGACCGAAGTGAATATGATCATAAAAATTATGTGTTACATCGGCGCGCGCAACTTCGTCACACGCTAAATATGCACTCTGATCTGTTTTCCCAAACGCGCTAAATGAAGTATAACTTCAAAAGGTTGAAGTTATACTTACTTTATAAAACAGTGATTATAAAATAAAATTTCTGGTTTGTTCTTTGCAAAAAAAAAAACAGAAAGCAAATTGAGTATATTTTACACATTCAATTGTTTTAGATTCCAGAAAGACGTTCTTCCTGTTTCAGCTGTTCTATAATGGACGTTGCTATGTGGAGTTACGACATAAAGACTTAACGCAATGCTGAAATACAATTTTACGTGAAGCGAATGTCTGCTTGTCTATGTATTACGTCTACTATAGCGAATAAAAATGCACGACGATGTAATTTTGGCAGCACATTCAAACAAGCAATAAAACGTCACATGCTGGCACCGAATTCCACCAAATATTTTTTTTGTTTATGCAAAGACTGCTGTGTTAAAATGCAATACTGGTTTTATTAGAAATTTCACTGCGATGCAATACGCACAAAAACGAGCCAAACTAGAATTTGATTACATAACTGTATGACGGCGCATACGTCACAAATACGAAGTCTATGGGAAATATCACATAATTCACATTGTCCGTTTAGGATGGACGTGACCATCCGACGAATGGACTCGTATCGATCAGGCGGGAAAGTTTTTAATGCGAAACCGTCTGGTTGGAGGAGTATTGGAAGACTGAAATTGCGGTGCCCACACGGAAAATTTGTAACAGGCCACCGTTACATGGATAAAAAATCGGCGCGTAAATATGAATTCATTTATTATTAAGGTTTTAATTATCTTGTTAAATTAAACACTCGAGAAAACGGGCCACTTATTGGAGTGCCGCTGATTTAAAATTATCTTGTTGCTTCATTCCGTATTTAATAATATTATTTACTATTACTATTTTAATTACCTTGTTAAATTACACACTCAGAAAAGGGGCCGGGTATTGGAGCGCCGCTGGTTTATTTCTATACACTTTTTTATACAACTTTAAGGGGGAGAGGCATGCCAACAGAGAACCTAGCGGAAAAATACGAAGCTTGCAATTTGAGATTATTTTTTGATAATTTACAATTTCAACTGTATTAAATTAATAAATATGTATCTGAAAACAAAAGATTTTTTTTTTAATTCAAAGATAAACTTACAATTGTAAAAAAATTTAATAACATGTAAATTCGTTGCAGGATCACATCTTATTATTACATTATATTTTATGGTCATATTTATTATCAAAATTTAGTTTATTAAGTTCTCAATTTTTTGTCGTTTAGATTCGTCGTTCAACGTTTTAATATATTTTACATTTATTTTAAAAAACATCGATTTTTATAAAAATATAAATGTGTATAACTTGAAATCCTTTTTATTCTTATATTTATTATTATAAGTCGAATTTGACTTCAAAGCCTTGATCCATGGCGACTGACTTTCACATTTATATATTATATCCATGTATCATGGTTGGGTCATACCCAGACATCCAAGAAGTTCCTCTTCAACGGACCGGAAGGCGAAAAGAGGGTCGGGGAATTTGGTAGAGGTGGTTGGACTGTGTAGGTAGACTGTATAACGAGGCACATTCCCAAGGTAAAGGCAGTAGAGGGAGCTTGCATCGGATAGGGATGAGACTAACCCCCGTTTCAGACGGGACACCGGTGTCGCGCTCGTATATAATAAGGAGGCCTTTGTATTATGTTTATGAACGCCCAGAGCTAATGAGTCAACGCATAATTTCGCGATATAAATTAGAACATAAAACTGGCTGCGGTCATAAAAACATGTGTATCAGCGGCTTGAGAATGTAGCGGCCGACGGAAAAGTGTACCGGGCACGCTTTGACTCATTAGCTCGGGGCCTTCATAAACATAATACAAAGGCCCTTTTATTCTAATACAAAGACCTCCTTATTATATACGAGCGCGACACCGGTGTCCCGTCTGAAACGGGCCTAAGACCCACTGGGTTGTAATGCCAATAATGTATTTTCTACAAAGTAAATAATACATACGAGCTTTGTGTAAAATGTAATAAATGTTATTAAGAAATCAAAAGTAATCGCAAACTAAATTAATTATCATATTACTTACTCGGGTATATTCGCCAAGTATTTGCTAAGTAACGTAAAAACTACAAAGCCTTGACGCGGCAATGAAAATTTTACTCAACCTTGGCCTTTGCGACAGTGAAAAGTGAAGTCACGAAAGCCATCGAAATAAGAAAAGATATTATTGTTATAACTACCAGTTTCTACTAGTAACCCGTAGGCATAACATGATGTGTTTCAGTATACATTGGAAACAATAAAAAAATAAACAAACCCCACAGGTATGTAGTGGTTTAATTACACTTTTCAGGTTGTCATGCGATAACGATTATTAATACATATTGTAAATTCCCGGTGTGGTTTCAATGTGAAATTGAATGGTGACAAACATAATAATATGTAGATAGATACATAGTAACCATATTGCATACGAAATGTGGGCAATACGTAACACTACGATCGAAACATACAGTTTCGTGTCACGGCATAACTATCAGTGGCGAAGGGTGACTTTTTGAAAGAGGTAGGCTGTAGGAGTAACCATGCTTGTCAGGTATATTTGCGGGAAATATGAAGATAACCCAATATTACTACTGATGAATAGGTACGCTAAAACGAAGAAATTTCAAAAGCTTAATTGGTTTATTATTGGTTCATAAAAATAAGCAATTGCAATTAGTTTGAATTACTTATGTATTTTCCTAAACATTTATAAACGTAACATACGCTCAAAATATATTACCTATCATCTATGAAAATATCCGTTGTTGTATATATATTATGTTCCATAACAATTTATAATTTAACCCGTAAAAATAGACATTTTAAAATACTTCTATATTTAAAACACAGACTTAGGTAGGTACAATATCAGATATCTAAATTGTCTAATGAGTGAGAGAAAATCACGAGATAAATTATTTTATATTTTTAACAACAATCAATACATATTTATGTGATAGAATCCCACAGAAATTATTTTTTAAATTATCTTCTTATTGATTATTTTGAATAAATGTGCTCTCGCGACGTAAGCGCTAACAAAACAGCTTGTACATTTGTATGCGGGACGCCAGACATTTTGAAATAATGAGAAAAAAACTTCATATTGAAAAACCCGTCGATTCACGCGAAAATAATCCTATACAATATGTTCTATTTTTTTTAACTTTCGATAGATACCATAGATGGTGCTTATTGAAATATGGGAAAAGATCGTAAAATTATGACAATTATTATACGACAGATGTCTTTGGGCATATTGAATATATTATTATTTGTGATTATATAAATACGTCAACATGAAAATAAAAATTATTTTTCTTAAGAAGGTAGGCTTTATATAATCACCTAGTATGGAGTCTTCGCCACTGATGACTATAGTAGGCCTTGATTCTTTTACCACATAGTCCCACCCAACACCAGTTTGCTAATAATATCGACCTTTAATCGGCAGAACAACGTAAGCGACACTTTTTGGTAAATTGCGTTTTAAACTGAGAACCGTTCAATATCACCTAGCGCGTAAGTGACAAAAATATTAGAGCCCGATCTCATTCGCATGACATTTTTTTAGGGTCTGTGCCTTTTAGCGTTTTAACTTGTACCGCATTATAAAGTAGAGCAAAACGACGTAACCGACGTTATTTGATAGTGTAAGCTAAGGTACGGTTTATTCGGTGGTCCGTCTGGTAGTGAGTTGTGCGAAAACCGATTTGGGAGCAAAGTTCGCGCCGTCCAGTAAAACTGGCTGAGATAAAATAAACCTGGTAATAGAGTTTATGAAACAATAATTACCCGCCGTTTCATCTCACTACTGTCGGAATAATCTACGAATAATAGTATCTTCCTGTAGATTTTTGAAATGTTGAAAATATATATAAAATTTATACTGAAAATTTGGATTCTTTGAATGAATCCACTAATGTCGTGATTCAGAATGTTTTCAGAAACGTATTTAATAGACAGTAAGTTCAACTTGGGTTTTCATCTACCAAAAAAGATAATAGTGTTCTTTTTGCGAGAAAATAACAAATATGTCTGGTGACAAGAGACTTCGGCTAATTGAAATGGATACTTAGAAATGTCCCCTTACCATAAAGGATAAATGCAAGGAGATGTTCTTTAATGATCTGGCCAAAAGTAAAAATCACAATGATGTTTTGTGCGCAAGTTTTGACCTCGAGAAGGTGCAAAAAACTCCGTAGTCGAAAATACGCATACTATAATGAAAGTATCTATGAAAGTGGAAAAAATAATGGATACTGCTTTTTATGGGGTGAAACTGATGGTAAACGTGGCAGTAATGAGATCTCCGAAATAATGCACAAATCTTTGGATAGGACTGACAAAGCGGGAAAAAATCAAGGATTTATTATACTGTGATTGGTCAGAATAAGAACCGGGCAACACTGGCTATGCTATCTTATATTATGAAAAATTCAACTTTCATTGAATTGATAGAAATACATTTTCTATTACCAGTGGGTCTATTCTGTATTTATCGACCGCTAAAGTGATAAAGTGATAAAGTGATCATAGAATTAGCACTTATTGTAACAATTACAATACGTTGATTGTAATTGTTGCAATAAGCGCTACATTTTAACAGCACCTTTCTTACTGCTGTTAGAATACAGCACTTATTGCAACAATTACAATACGTTGGTTGTAATTGTTGCAATAAGTACTAATACTTTTATACAAACCTACCCTAAGTTTGATAATATCTATCACTTTAGCGGTCGATAAGTATAGAATAGACCCACTGGTCGTACTACGATGCTGGTCGATTCCATTCATGCGAGAATTGAGTCATTTATAATCAGAGTAGTTTGGGCACTATCAGAATAACCCACCATCATTTCCAACGCTAGGTCATCATTTCATATGCAGAATTCCGTGACTGGAAATCTCTCGCTGCTACTTGCATTGCTTCAAAGTTCAAAATTAAATTTGGTGAATTACAAATGGCATACTTAATTTAAAAAAACTTACCAAATATTGTACCTACTCTGGTGACAGTAGGACTAAACTGTTAGACCTAGAAAATGTCATCAGATCCCGATCAAATGCTGTGATGCTTTAAACGCCAGCCACCCTTGCTGTATAGTGCTAAATCACCAATATCGGAGATCGAGTATAACGATCTTAAAAGTATGTAATATCCCTCAGAGATGACGGACGAGTTTATGAAACTGCCACATAGATTATCAGTGGAAGATACTTTACCGGAATCCGATCAGGAAGATGTGAATGAGGATAATACAGCGATTACTGCTTAAAAAATAAGGGACAATAATTTTTTTGTAAGATTACAATTTTATTTTATCATAATTAGTAGGTCCCCGTACTTAATTATGTACGAGTAGATACGTACATATTTCATTTTGAAAAATAACAATACCTAATAATATTAATAATATAAGCGAACCCTTAAAAATACCAATCATTTATTTTTATTTTACCTATGTGGTTAAGTATCTACAAGCAAAAATATTAATTTAAAAAGTATTTTTAATTTATTTAACAACGCCCCCTTTCGTAAAATAAATGGGTACTTATGTTATTTATTTTAATACTTAATTATTATTGCCCTGGCATGATAATTAGTATGAAATTTATAAATAAAAACAACTACGCCAAATAGCGTAAGCGACATTCCTGGAAAAAATATCGCGTCATAGACATAAGCAAAACAGCGTTACCGCCACTATCTCGAAAACTAAAAGCATTAATGCAATTGTTTTATAATTTCCGTATAGGCAGTAACCAATTATTAGTAACCACATTAACAGAATTCATTTTTAGAACTAATTACGGAAATAATTAAGAAAAAACCTTCTTCTCTAAAATTTATGAATTGTCGCTTACGTTGTTCTGCCGATTAAGGGTCGATATGTATCGTTGGTATCAGTTCGTTTTAATTATGTTTGGAAGTTATATCAAAGACAGTGAACAAATGAGAGAAATCCCCATAAGTCCATGTAGCACCAATGGCGAGGGGTGGAGGTAGGCTGTTAATATTCGATATAAATAGTGCCCACTAAACTTTGCCAGTCGCACTTATTTACTTATTACCAATCTGCAGATGGTGCAGGTTAGTTTTTTAAAATAAGTACAATTAAACCCTGCCTTACCAAACCATAATAGTTTAGGTATGATATGGGCGATACTACAAAAGTATTGCACACTTTTACAGTCATACTTATTTGTTTTCGTTGAATTAAGAATATGTAGTAGATATGGTGCTGGTTAGTTTTTTTAAATTCATTAAGCCCTGCCTTAGCTAAACCATAATCTATAAAAATATTCTTATATATAAATTATTAAAATTATATAAAATGTTTTTTAACTTTTATCTAAAAACTATGACTTGGATTGGGAGGGTTTAATTGAATTTTAAAAACTAACAAACAATATCTACACATTCTACACAGTGTAGTCTTAGTTCAATGAAAACAAATACGTTTGAGTGATAAATATTAATAAGCACCATTTATGTCGGATCTAAGCAGCCTACCTCCAAACTTCGCCACTGGTGCCTACTAATTGATAGAGATGTATTGTTATGTAGATTGATGTTTATTATGCGAGAATCTGTTTGATCTATTTTCTCCTCGGAAGTTCACAGTTGAGACTATCTTATTATATAACGCATTTTAGTGCAAACAGCTGGTTACCTTCAACGGAAACCTTCTTTATTGAACTTTTAAGAGTTTTCCATGACGCGGTTAAAAAGCATTTGAGAGATATTTCGGTAGGTAACCTAACTAAAGAATTAATAATGTAACAGGTGAGATATAATATATGGGCATTTTCGCCAAAGTTTGTACATTGCGTTTTTGGCATGTCCCATGACTTTGATTGATTTTTTCATAGTTATTATATTATAAAATGTTGGAAAGTTATGTACTTTTAACATGCAAATTTATTAATTTACTCTATTCAATCAGTTAAATACAACTATCTGACCTGTATATATTTTTAATTGATTATTTAGATCGAAAGGTAGTGCGTTTTTACCATGTCCCACCCATAAATTCAAATAAACAAAGTCTGATTTCGTCATTAATTTTGAGTGTGTAAAATTAAATTCGTAGTGTTTTCAACAGCTTACATTATATATTTTTGGAAAATATATAGTTTTTTCGTAAATTTGTACCAATATTGAAAAAAAATCACGTTTAAAGTGTGTCCCAGGATATTTGAAAAAGTGGAACTCCACATTCCGTTACCACGATTTTAGCATGAAGGCGAAAAATTTTCACTATAAATATGTTTTTTTTTAATGTAGCAACATTTTTGTATAACACTGATCGCCATGTACACTTTAAATTGTTGGTGTGTGTCGGTATCGCTATCGGAACAGGTTGCTTTCTGGGTTGGTCATTTAAGAAGTTCCACTACTGTTACCACGATTTATAAGGTAAGAAAACACATATTTCTATTTCACATACTACACATATGGAGCTTATCTTTCATACTACAGATATAATAAAACATATCGCAGGTTTAACAATAAAACTAAGCTAAATTTTGGCTTCAAACACTTCTGAAACAGAATCCGTTACTTCCACTCCGAAACTATATTGGTGGTAACGTATATGTGGAATGTAAAAGTAACGAAATGGCATGCATAAAGTTGGGTTTACAGTGTGTGTTTAGTTCTTCATAGATTATAAAAAAAATTATTTTGTCTGTTCGTATGAAAAACAAAAATATTTTCATTAAAAAATATAAAAAATAACCTGACTATAATATAATAATATAATAAAGATTAAAAAAGTATGTGATATGTCTGAATACGCAAAAATAGCGCACATAAAAGTATGGAGATAAAAAAAAACAACAGAAGGAAAAGAAAAAACACCAGACTGAAATAATTGCGAGACAGGCACTGGCTCTGTCATACTCTTTCTGTTATACGCCACCAAAATTTTAAAACTTCTCCATACATTTTAGGCATAGAAATTTATAAAAATGTATGAAAAAGTATTTTTTTGTCACGTTTAACAGAAATGTGTACTCGATTAGATTTAATACCTAGAACTGTAGGTATTCACGAAATGTCAGAAAAGTACGTCTTGATTACAATCAACCTGTATAGCTACATTTTATGTTGATGAATACAATTAAATTTCAAGACAACATAAAGTCGAACTTGGTTATTACGAGGAAGATGGGACCGACTGAATTTGCTTGTTATAAGCGTTACTCGTTATATCAGAGAATAGGTATTTTTAAATGAGCATGTCACATTACACAAAAAGCCGAAAATAAAAAATTTGGAAACCATCGTAAAAATCCCCGAAACGAGCATGGCATTCATAAACTACAAAAGAAGTTGTTTATTGTAATTAACGCTGGTAGGTACCTACGGACTTCACAAACCTTGGATTTTTCAACCATATGCGTGGATACTTTTTTATTATTGTCGGTGAAACACCAATAAGGTAGGTACTTAGACACTTTACTAGTGTCATAAACGTAATCCGACCCCGGCGGCATCCTGTCCAATCGGATTTTATTGCTTAGGGTCGAAATGTTTTAAAACGGTCGACACATTAACAGTATTTTAGCTCGGTATATCCGATAAGTTGCTCGTTATAACAGTGAAAGAATTAAATGTATGGCGAAAATCATAAACCAATTGTCAACAAATGTTTCGTTATTACATCCGAGATCTCGCTATGTCAGAGATCGTAATAACCGAGTTTGACTATAATTATTTTCGTAAAAGTTATATACTCCGTGCCGCGCTAGGAACTCGCGTCTGAATCCCTTGCTGATTTTTTTTTTCATATATTGTTAATTTGCTTAAAAATATTTTTTATCTGAGTTACAAATAATATAAATGCCAAATAAAGTTATGGTAATGTATAGTGTGTCAAAATTATTACCTACCTTATTTTACAAGTATTGTGAAATTTATTATAAAATATGTCTATTTTAGTGATTAAGTTTGATTTGTTTTGTTATTTTGACGCACGTTGAATATTTATCTGTCTATCAAAAAATTCAAATAAATTTCATAAAACAAAAATTTGTTTTTATGGTAACATGTAACTTAAGCTTTACAAATTACACTCCGTTACCATTTCGTTCCATTCCGAAAATGTCCCCAAAAAAGTTGAACGTTAACTATTTTTCATTTGATTATTAAATAACGAAACTTATTTATTTTTCCAATAAAATTTAGTAAAAGTGATTATTGTCTTTAAAAAAATAGCAGAACGAACATTGATTGGTTTTTTCAAATACTAAAGGAAAAATGCTCTGCCATTATAGACATAGGGTAACGGAGGGGAACGAAATGTGCCCAAGAACTAAAATTCAATAATATTTTTTGACTATTTGTAGTTTTATTTTGAAGTGTATGGTTTTTTTAATCTAATAGAGCTCTTTTAAGTGATAAAAAGTGTTTCATTCATGTTTTAAAAGCTAAGTTTCGTAGTCACGGAACGGAAACTTATTATGCCCAATTTCATAATAAAAATGATATAAATATTGTATTAATCAATATTTTGCTGAAAAATTGCTATCACCAATTCAGCAATAGAACAAGGAATCTGCTAGCTATATAAAAATGGTTAATTTGAGTGAAAAAATAATATTACCCAAATTTCAAACATGTACAAACTTTGGCGAAAATGCCCATATATCAAAATTGTTCAAGATTGTTTTCAACAGCGACACGGATTGTTACAAAATAATTTGATTGAAATAAAGTCGACAATATAAGTAGGTAATATTTATCAAGCGTTATTAGAAAAATCTGATTTTAAATAAAAATAAATATTAATGATTTTTTTCACTGTTTACTTCATAGTAATAAATCCTAATACATAGTATTATGAAAAAAAACAAACACGTATTTTACCACAATTTAGTAATTTACAATTTTAACACAATACCGGTTCATGCTAATGAAAAATTTTAATTGATGACAATTCACAAGACCCAATTTAAAATGTCCAGCCAGGATGAGTTCAAAATTTTAAATTGAGGGAAAAGTATAAAAAAATTAAATATGTATGACTTTCATATATTTTGTTGAAATGCCTATCGCAGACCAGCACATTATTTTAATATGTTCTGATACAAATGAAACATTGAACATAATAAATAATATATCTACATATATTTTTGGTCTAGACTAGACTTTAATGGTAAAAAAATCTATTAAATGATATGTGATAATAATAAGATGAACGTTTTCAACGAACACAGTTTAAATTGTGAGTTTATCTCTATAAAATAATGTTTTTATAATGTTTTCGGATACGAATTGATTATATATATAAAATATAAATAATCAGTACACCCGAAATAATACTTATCCATCTAATTGTATATGTGTGTTTATGTTTGATGAAAATGAATAGAAAAACAATCTCTCTAAATTTTGGGATTCCAACATTTTCTAAATCGGGATATCGGAAACAAAAAATCGAGCGGGATTGCAATCTATCTATTATGATAAATTTCCCAGTTAGGTCAAATCATCACTATTGCGATTTTCAATTAATTTAATCGATGAAAACATGGATGATTGCGATGTTTCGATTGTAGTAGCGAGCGGGGAAATCCCATGCGGAAAACCACATACAAAATTTCAAAATGAATGTACGGTACATGTATATACGGTTTAGGGCTAATTTTATTTATACAATCAGCAGGTGCATTTATAATGACATCACCTCAATTAATAATAATTATGTAACCCATATGTAATATAATATAACTAATAAATAGCGTCCGCAAATCCCTTTGTTTCAGCGAGCATTAATTTAGATTTAGAGTATATAATATGCTCCATAGCTCTGCACTGATGAAAATATTTTTTTTACATAAGTATATTATATCAATTTTTTTTTCTATGATTTTGTATTAACAGATTTTATTTTTACGAGAAATCGTTGTCTGCCACTTGCTCTGATTAGGTCCATACTCTGACTCATAAACAAATTGAAAAACAATATGTGTACTTACTAGACCCAGAATTCTAACCCGGGACTGTGGAACCGGTTGGCGGTTAGAAAATTTTACTATGAACAGAGATACAAAAGTGGGCGGTAAGTATAAAAAAGTTGACTACACCTGGTTTACATCCTCATTAACAATACCTTGCAATACGTCATATTCATAATGGAATCTGCTATAAACCTATCTATCGAAGAATTAAAGAAACCTTTCACTTATTACACTATATTTAATAGTAAAGTATATTTAATGTGTACCTATTTTTTAGTCACATTCATACATTTCAATTAACTTTAGCTATAACCAGAATTACAGGCAAAGTTGCCAGTATTCCATTCAGTTTCGTGTGAAGTTTTACATTTTACTACCAATCCGCTGCTTTAATGGCTCTCACTTTATCGCATTAACTCTGACCGCAATCGTCGCTCAAAATACGATTTTGTTTATTCAGCAGTTCTATGCACGCTAAACAATTTCTTACATCCGTCTAAAATATAATCAAATCAAAAAATGTTAGCTGTATTTTTTAGATTAATAGTTCGGCGGTAGACGTATAATTAACCCATCATCGAAGACTCTATTCTAAAACCCGGCGATGACCTTGACATAGGGTTGCCACAGGGAATACAAACATACTGGAAAGTGCGTTATGCTCAAATTACATTGGCAGATTGCGTCTGGCCCGATAGTCTGCCACGATTGCCAAAATCTATTCGCTATGGTTTTCCGGGATCGTGAGCAAATTGAAACAAATTTTATTTTCGTCTGTCACGATCCATTTATTATCAATCGAAGATTGCCGAGAACGTACGAAAATATCCGAACACGCGCCCGCTGGATTTGACAGCTGAGTTTTGACGTAAAATTGCGCGGGAAAGCTGTTCAGCATAGCCACCAATCTAACGAAGAAACAGTTTTCGGTCAACCTATATTTTTAATAATAGCAACACTGAGTTTATTTTAAACCAATCAAAAGCAAGGACCGACGCGATCGAATCGTTGCGTGTAATTGCAAATAGGTACATAGTGTAAAGACGTTGTGACAGAAGATCGTGACTTGATTTGGCTGTCTGACATCCTTTTCCACGGTTTGGCTCCACGCTTTTCAGCATACAACACCACGCAGAGCCACCAGAATCCGTAGCGTTCTTATTTAGTACATCCATCTCCCTCTCGTCTTCTCCAACCTTCGACCTGACGAAATAACTTTTTGGAGATTGGACATACTTCTCGCGACATAAATCTCGTTAAAAACGGTTTCATCGGAATTTGACTATTCACGCATTATTACTTGTGGGTCCAACAGGCCGCAGTATTTCCATCACTAGTTACGGCCGACAGTCACATTTTACTCGGTAGAATTAAACGGTGGAGTGTCTGGGCAAGAAAAATGTGCGTGAGATTGGTTCGGGACGAAAATTTTGATGCTGGAAGTAGAGAGGTGCGGTAAGCTAGTGTGCGGGGTAACAATCAGTCGCAGCGATAAACTGACGTGCGACTCGCTCTCATAGCTAGATGCTACGTTCGATGCATTCCGTAGCGTGTGGTCACCACCAGTTGTCTGATCGCTGCCTGAGTCTGGTCGCACATTGAAAATCGTCCCGACTGGGATATAGTCATAAATGAAAACTAGGCGCAACATACAACTTTCTTCCATGCGCATAGACGAGGCTATGTTGGGACAGTGACGTCACAAGGCAAGCCTGCGATACGTGCACTGCATTATGTCGGGTGAAATTTATTGCATGGACACCAGCCGTTTTTTTTCAAACTAAATAGTTGCAATCATGCGGTGTGCGACAATACATTGTTTAATTATACCTACTATGTGTTTTGTGAATGCCAACAAAATCACATCGACATATTCAACGTGTTGCAGTCGGTCGATTCTAGATGTGCGAGGCGGCTAATAGCTACGACCCTTCCTACCAGACAAAGGTGGATAGTTTGACAAGTCACCCATCCAAGTTTTTAACTCGATGGATTCATGAAAAACACTACTTCTCCCAACAATTCTACATAAATGCACCGGTCCAAGCTTCGGGGCTCATTATCACCTAAAATTCATGGTGGTCTCTCTCCACAAATCCACCCAATTGATCAGCGACCCAGCCGATATGATAATAATAACGCCTAACCGTTACGTTACGCCTACAGAATATTTAGTAATTACATGGAGTAAAATATACCTACATACAGTACACCTCCCGCGAATCGCTTTTTATTTTGGAACCATTCAATGCAAAGAGTAGAGTTGGAACGAGTCCAGCGAATATTTAGTTTATGTTTTATCAGGCCGGATCACAGAAATGAGCCCGAGACAACAATCCGTGATTAATGCATTAAAACCATCATAAAATTATTATAAGAGAGCCGTATTTTAAGAGTTGAGTATGATACAAATTAAATATTTGTTTTATTAAAGTTTTACTCCGAATTTACTGTGTTTAAATAGTTAAGAGTGTGATGGGGATGACTCTTTATCAAACCTATTAATTAATTACCCACGTTTATCAAAATACCGAAGTACCATTCACATTAGAGTAAATTAGAGGTTGTAATCGAGAAATCTAGTCTTGAGAATCTAGAGAAATTTATTTTCCGAATTTTCGAGAATTCACATTTCTCGAGAAATCGAAAAATTGAAAGTGCTGACCGCAACCTGAATTTTAAAAAAAACTGAATGGAATGGAAAATTCGATTTTCATTTTTAAAAAAAAGTCCTCGACTTTAAGGCAAAAAAAAAATGTCTCTACTTTCAAAACTATGTAGCTGTGTGTAGTTTTACTCTTTTTTCAATTGTGATACGTCATCATTGCATTTTAAATGGATTTTTTTATTTAAATTCATTTTAAATGTATAATTGTTTGGCCAACTTTGTGAGGCGAGGGGTGCATGAATTAATCCGCAAAATTTTTAGAAGCTCAGCTACAGACAAATTAATGTGTGAAGGCTGATTTTTATGGTTTAATATTTTGGAACAAAAAACTTGACTAATCCTAGTGATTTTACACAATATCCACCGACAGTACGAGTATTTGCCTTTTACCCCAGAGGTAGACAACATTTTTCTCATGCGAGGGAGCAATACAGTATTTGAAAATTACCAAGGGCGTACACAAATAATTTTACGACCGATTAAAAAAATATATTTGCGCAACAGGCAACTTTTTAACTGTACCAATTGTACATGAAAGAAATTTATAAGAAAATATGACTGAAAACGTGTAAAGTAAATCTAGCATTTTTCTCGTCAAATGGCATATTTTCTTACCTCGTCTTACATATTTTTGTCAAATGAGCACTGGCGCCCACGGGGACCGCATTGCCGATCCCTGTATTAGTCATTGTTAGAACATGATTGATGTTTTTTTTATAGATATATACGAATTTAAAATAAAACCACGGTATCATAGTTGATATTGTAGGCAACACACAAAAAAGAGATTAAATGAGTTTTTGCAAGCATGGTGGCAAAAAACCAAAGACGTTACCTTGTTCTTGTTACTTTGAAAGAAGTGATAATAATAGCGTGAATGAAAAAAAATCGGTTGTAATATTATTCGTCTTATAGCATTGGTTTCAGAAATTACAAAAAAGGTACCCACGCAACAAAAACTTGCTACAACAGTTTAACGATGTAAACGTGAATATTAAAGAATCTACATCTACAATTCTACAATAATACGATATCTGTGTCATTTTCGGAAAATGCATACTTAAGTAATTTACAAAATAAGTAGTAAGCCAGTGACCTGTATACTGCGCTGGGAGTATACAGGTCATCGCCACATCGCCACGGGAACATCGCCAAAGGAGTTTATGGTGCGATGGAAACTTAACAGGCCTGAAATTAATTTAAGATTTTTGATTTTGATAACTAATCAAAGCACGTCAAAACGATTAAAATATATCGAAATATCTTATTATACTAATACGGTCCTGTCCAAAATCAAAGACAATAAGTAGATTGATTCAAATGAACATTTTTTATTGGATGTTAGATTTAGTGGGGTTGACATAGTCAGTAGCCATAGAAAAAAGTAATATTACATGTACGTCCGACACATTAATAAAAATGCTGGTACAATCGAGATATCGACCTGTTTTGGCTGTTGATTATAATGTGTGTGATTTGTCATCTAAATATCCTAAATACTTAATAAAATAATGCAACGCGTTTTTATCTCAGTGCAGACATGTCAAATAAAAATGGAATGTTTGCTACAAATGAATCTGTAATACTAAATGGCTTGTAGAGTATGTATTTAATCATTAGCTATTTATTTTTTAGCGTATAAGTATATATACCAAGATTTTTGGAAACAATATTCATTGAATTAGGTGAATTTATTTTTTTGTGATTATGTATAGGTAATCGTGAAACCAGAGTCACTGTGTTTTGCCCTTGAGTATGTATCTATCGATAGCTGAATAACCATAAGAAATAATAATATTTTTTCTTTGTGACTTTCAATAAATCGATAGCAGCTTTATATTTAGATAGTGATCTATTTCTACAAGTAGCATTTGGCATATGGCGTTAAATCTAGTGATCTTTTATACCGCAAGTAGATTTCATAAATATGCTATATTTCTGGTCTGGAATATATTTTCCGAAGAGAGTTGGCAACACTGATGTATAGTACAAAAAATCTAAAGTTAAATTAAATAACCGACTATATGCAAAATGAACAATGTTGCACAACATAACACAACGATCAGCATTAAAAAACGATTATCTTTTAATCACAAGACAACGTACATAATAAATTATGTTTTACTGCGTTTTGTAGCCTTATATGAAAAAACAGCTGATTTTACACAAATAAAAAAAAACTGAAAATTATGTTCTAAAAGATAGACAACGACGACTGACAGGCTGGATTGATAGATGGTTAATATTTCTTAATATAATGTATAATTACGGACTAAATAATACAAATCTTATATAATTACATAGTACAATATAAAATTACAAAGATAATCAAAAAATAAAGAACAGTAATAGGTTAATTAATAATACATAATTACCTATCAGTTTAATAATTAAATTATTTAATTCAATTTTAGAATTAAAATTTACACGAATAAGAATTGCTGGAAAACTGTGGAAAAGATGCAGCATCTTTTTAAACGCTTCCTGGGATCCAGGACGTCTTGAGAAAAGCTATGATGGTAAATGCCAAAGCTCGGTCTCAGAGCGTCATCGAAAAAGTTTATTAATCATCATTAATTATTTAATATAGCTTTCAACTAGTTCTCAAGGTCTCACATAATATAATAATAATAAATGGTTTCGAATTTTAATCTCGAAAGTTGCAAAATGCAAACGCCTGTTCAATTAGCTACCAAAACTTTTTTTTAAATATATTTTTGTCAGGGTCAAAACCAGGGGTTTGTACTAAATTAATTGTATTACATGTTTAGAAGAAAGCACTTGGCACCTATATAGTTTCATAATATATATTTAATAACTTTTCTTATGTCAACTGATATGCATTCGTACCTCACTGTTAGTCAAATTTACATGACAGTGAGATTTCACTCTCTGATATTAAAAATCTATAAAAGCTTTGTTTTTACAGTTGACCGCGAATTTTCAATCTGTACACCTTACTTTTTTTCATTTTCGATATCTACTAATGATTCTTTTTCATATGCAATAACCTATTTTTAACAGGTAATATGCTGCTATCATATATTGCATTTTTATCACCTTACAAATTTCACTTGCGTGCACGCGTTAGTCGCATTTGACCTTCACCTTCCGAGAAATGAGTCGAAAAATTGTACATGTATGGTTTTGTGCATTCGAGCAAAACTAAAATCTGGCAAAGGAAACTTTCTGTTACAATATTTTTCGTGAGGACTGTACACGGTTATATTGCAAAGTACTGAATTTCTGATGTAAAATTAATCAATAACTTGATTTGACAGTATGGTATGTCTGTCTATTGTCTGGATTTTGTTAGAAGGATTAGAAATAGAAAATCGGTTTAATCATCAATATACTATTTCTGACATAAGTATCGCTGGTTAGTGTAAACGTCATTTACAACAATATTAGTATTTATATTTTAAATAAGTTTATTGGTTCAGGTTTATATTTTTAATTGTGTCTGTATTTGGTATGCGTAGGGTTGGAGCGTTTCTTTTTTTAATTGAATATTTCGCACTCGGCAGTCATCTGTCTCCGTCTATTTCCGATGATAAAACCAAATGACAAAGTTCGCGAGACGCCATCCGAGGTGGGAGGGCGAAGGGGGAAGAGTCTGGACGCACGAGGGCGGGAGACAGTCGCCCAGAATAGCCTCGATCTTGGCAGAGCCGCCTACCGAGCCGCCCATAAAGCCGACACTGTGCCAGAGCCAATTTTATAAACTACAGAATGCCAAAGCGGTCCGACACCAACCAACTGTTCGGAGCGTGGACCCCCTTCATGAAGCGAGTGCATCGGCACTACCAAGCCACCATTCAGGCCTTTGTTTCCGTCAACATGGATCGGTGAATTAACACTCTACCCAGAGCAGAAGTGTACGTCACTGCTATGTGTCACTAGGTCAGCTTCAATAATATGACGTGGGAGGATAACTTTAAAAATAAATCTAAAAACAAGGAAAATGGCAATTCCTGTCCATTTTACAAAATATCAGTAGTGAAAATGGTTTCAAGAGCAAATGGAATACTTTACATAAATCTTTTTAAACAAACTTTTATAAAATTTAACAAACGGGATTGTAAAGAACGCTGAACCATGCGCATTTCTACGTCTATTTTTATCAAAAGACATATTACATAATAATTACTGTATAGATTTAAAAATACTAGAGAAATTATGTGTCATACAAGAATACTCTTAAATAGAGTGGGACTTCTACATTCATTCGATCGATAGTGACCGTGGGAATGGATATTAGAAAATAATTTTTACTATACTTGTGGCGTTTTACCGTTCTACATGTACTGAAATGTCAATACGATAATTTTGACTGCGATGAGCATTTGGTCGATATTTTTCTCACACGCTTAAAAGCGCACCTTTATATTTAACAGCCTCTAATTGGAGAAAAGTGTTACGCATGAAAGACATTTTAAAGTGTAATATTTGATCAAAAATGAAAAATAGGGAAACCTTGGGTCTACAAATGTTGTTAAAGTGGATGTAAGAGTGTAGTCTCGTTATCAAACTTATCCCGAGTTTATTTAAAACAGTTTTAATCATCACAAATCGCATTAATATTATATAAGTATGTCTATTTATTACTGATATCGTATTTTTGATTTCATCAAGATACGAACTATTTTATCTGGTGTCGAAAATTAAATTAAAATCTGATAATTATTACATAAGTTAAGTCTTATTGATAATAATATTATATAGGTAGGTACGTGAAAGCGATGATACATAAATACTTAGCAAGTATCTACTCTTGCAATGGCGTTATCCCAACGTTTTAAAACCCAGGTACTCAGCGTCTCCTTAACTTTCTTATCGCTTGAAAAGAGGAGTCGTAGGACAGGAAATAATCTCAGGGAGCCATAACAAAACTTTAGGTCGGTAGTTTAAAGGAGTAGCATGGTTGATGTAACCTTGTTTCACTAATAAATACTGTAGGAGTCTTAGACAAGAGAGTGGTCGATGGTGTGGTAGATGAAAGACGATCGTGGTTATTCGTGATGATGGAGAAGTGAGAGTTTATTTATGGTTACATAAGTACAAGGGTACAATCGGTAGAATATAACAGATGTAAGTGTTATTTTCCGAGGCACTAAGTTCTCTGGCAAGATACAAGTTTATCAAGTGAATATTACGGAGAGACTGACTTGTTTCCTCCTGACAGTCTTTTATTGAACCCCTCACGATGGAAAATGCTTACCCCAGTATCCCAGGCATTTGGTGAGAAAATATAATACACGTTTATATCATTGAGGTAAACAAAGTGCTTACTAAATAATAATGCGATTATGCGAAAAATGTATATAAAGAAGTCGCAGTATGTACTAAACAATAATTAAATGAATAACATTAATTTGAAAGCGATTTATATGTCATGGATTCTACAGACACCGCCTGTTCTTATCTCACAGAACTATTGATTATTGTTATTCTGTTGGAGTAACTTTCTCCTGATGATTGTCCTGTGTGGCATGAATAAAAAAGAGAAAAGACCTAGAAAGACCTTATTCGAAAAGACATTTGCCACTTGCCATAACCCTGTTTGTTACCTAGTAGATTTTTCCACATTGTACTTTCAGGGGCGAGGAAAATCGTATGCTCCAAGTTTATGACGTATAGTATACTTAAATTTGACTCATGATCCATGTCTCAATTTGAAGGTTATATCCACGTGTCGTCTAGTGCGAGGAACATCTTTAACATACGTTAGTTAACACCGTGTGTTCATTAATTTCCTTCGGCATCTTGCCGTCCTTGGCAAGACGTTTATTTAGTTAATGGCATTACAATAATTCGACCAACTTCGTAGTATGTTCATACGAGGACCCTAATGTTGTTACTTTGAATGGCAGAATCCCACTGAGCTGAAATTGTGGATGCGTCACCTCAACGGAAGATACAAAACGCACGGATTTGTTTCAATGTGCACATTATTTTCTTTCATCTTGAGGTAGATTATAATATAATGAACGCCCTGCTATCACGAAACAACGTAAAGATGTTATGCTTTCGTTCACAAAAAGGTTAACTCAGATCTTGTGAAAGTTAATTCCGGAATAATGGGATTCCAGCATTTTAAATTCCGAGATTTCGGGATTAGACCTAACAAGGAAGGTTATGCTACTAAATTGTACCGGCTTAAGTTTATTAAAAAGGTTTATTCTAAGGTGAAGATGGGAAATACAACGGGAAGATGGTGAGAATTGGCAGAAGTGAAACAGTATTTATTTAATATAAAAATGTTTCCGGGAAACTATTACAATCATCAAATATTTATTATGAATAAAATAACACTTTATAGTGTAAATTATTAAGTCAATATGCTAAAGTGGTGATTAATCTAAATGTATAAGCAAATACAGTTGGAAAATGAAACTAGAGAAATGTCACGCGTGCAAGTTTTGTACACAAAGACTCATCGACATCTGATTACATTTTTAGTACCTACCTATAACAAATGCAAATAAGTATGCAATTCGTTTCAAATCCACGAATCAGTGCGTCATTAGGTACCTGGTTTTCTCGAAACGTTCTAGATTTGTAGACGTTGAGTTAATATCTATGGCGATTAGAATTAAAAATAATTACCTAATATTTGAAATCAAAAGAAAGTGTCTCCAGACGAATGTTTGTCTAATATGTAACTTTAGTCACGAGAGATAATTTAGCGGAAAACAACGTATGTTTGAAATGTGAACAGGTACGTGTTAGTAAAACTCGAATGAGATTCAAAATCTGAATCTGAAAACTACAGCCAGATGCATGTTGGACATTACGCAAAAAATCTCCGTAAAGAAAAGAGATCGGACAGGTCTACCGCAATCTGCTGCCATTATTTTTTTTATAACAACACCTTTAAGTTTTGATTTTACTTTACTCTTACTTTTTTTGTGTTCATGTAATATTTTTTATTGTCAACATTTAATCGTTTTTAAGTAAACAATATTTTTCTCATCATGCAGGATGCCATCGTATTTTGGGGTTTATTAATATAATAGACTTCGCAGTAAATATTCGCTTTGAAGATTCAATCTGAAGCAATCACTGGGTAGATCATCCAAGCCGTGATTGATCCTCAAAACGTTTGCACGGTTTTTGGCTAAAAAAATCAATTACTTCATTTGCAAGATCAAAGTTTTATCTATCTAGATTCTAGGATATTTATTTTAATATCCTCGTTAGGTATCTGCACTTCAATGTTAATTAAACTTACCACAAAACGTTGACAATTGGTTATTGAATTATTGATAATGGGGTACGTTACGTAAGCAAAAAGCTTGCACAAAAAAAACCCAATAATATAATCTTCAAAGTCTATTAACTTAAAACTTATTATATTAATACTATCGACCGAGGGGAGGGTATTTGATGAAATTTTAAAGACTGATATTATAGATATAAGTATCTCATTAGTTAACTCCATTAGGTCCCAATACGTTGCCATTGTTTTTCTCAGAATTGACGATTTTACACCTCTTCAATGTAGTAATAGAATGCAGTTAATTGATTATTATTTAATGATCTATTATTAGGGTTTTGACGATGTATACGCATATTAATTGTTTTATTAGTGATAGGCGTTTATTACAAACACTTTAACTATTCTTTTTTCTAATAACTTTCTAACTGTTTCTTATATTTTTATTGTGATCATTGACTTAATAGGTATGTGATAAAGTTTTTGCCTACTTCATTGTATCCATTTATTATATAAATTAGAATAACTGTATTCGTTGTCAGTGTGTATTTAACTTTTGCCTGAAGATGCCGAAAGGCGAAACCCGGGTCGCAAAAAACGACTAAAATGGAATAGTACAAAACATAAATCCATTAGAATTGGAAACGTATTGATCGCATTAATTTAAAAGTCATGTCAATATATTATTATATTGAATTGCCATCTATGTAGTAGAAATATATCCCATGGGCCATGACACTAGGTACTTACCCGTTTAGTAGTACACCACGATCAAAATGAAATTAATTAATTACACTGATATAACACTTTATCAATATTTTTTTCCCTATAATATATTTCATCATATTATTATGAAAGAAATAAAAGCTAAAATATACCGGTAGATACTTAAGCCCTTTTTAATTAATTTATAGTTAGGGTCTACTTCATTTTATCTGGTAGTTGGTACCACTTATTACGTACATAATTATGAAACTGCTATACTAAACCGTAGCTCCGTAGACCAATTTGCTCGACACCATGTTATTTCGGCATAGAAATAAAATAATGTACAGTTATATTAGAAATTTGTCAACACGACTTAGCGAAACAAATTGCAAATAGTTTACGGTACTTTGAACTCGAATAGATCGTTTTTAAGGAACAGTGGCAAGCTTTTGTTTTCTCTTTTTTCGATTCAGTGACTTTATCAGTACTGCACTAGTATACAATTGATATAATACGTATGGGAAGTACCCAATAATTATTTTACTTGTGACTTATCTTGAAACCGCGAAAGATAATAGTTATGCACACATGGCCAATTGTGTGAACGAGTTACTGCACGCCACGTGTTTATTAGCAATATTGTTAGTTAAAAATTAGCAGTACGGATACAGTTAGTTCTAGTCAGACGAATGTCATTCATTAGTCGTTTAGTTTAATTTATACATCTCTCAATGAAAATGTCGGCGAACACAAAAATAATAAGATCCTATTTTCAAAAATAGAATCATATAGGAGGATCACAAAAATAATTGACATATTATATGCTGTAATATGGTTCTGATTTCATTGATCGAAAGAGATTCCAAAATTTGTCTTCTTAAATGTGTTAAAAATATGTACCAATAAATTTACTAATAGACAGATACTGTGGTTGAGTAGGTATGGTACATACCCAAGGAACACAAAAATAAGGGAATTGAGTTACCTTCTAAGTGAAGCTATAAGGTTTATTTATTATTGAGTGTGGAGATATTTGATAAACTTAAACACATGTTATTTTCAATGGTTACGTCTATATAATAATACTATATTGTATCATCATGCAAACGAAACGCGCATTGGTAATAAATAATGACATTCAGCAAGCTTTATATTTCTTGAGTTTTATGACCAGACCGTCATAAATTAATAAACCGAAACTGGCTTCAAATCCTTGGTCAATGGCGACTGGCTTTCACATTTTTATTTTATCAATCTGATGTGTATAATATTATGTGCTATTTGATCGATCTTTTAAATGTAAGTATTATATTAACGGTCCCACGATGGCCGAGCGGCTAACGCGTCGGTTTATAATGTCGTAGGGTCCCAGGTTCCAATCCTAAGTCTGGCAAATACATATTATGTTTTTCAATTTGTGTTGTGAGTCGGAGTATTATGGATCTAAATGGTTGAACAAGTGGCTAACATCCATTTCTCGTAAAAACAAAAAAAAAACTGATGCTACAATCATTTGATTTGCCCATTATGATCTTATTAGGATCGGATATAGTCAAAAAAATATATTTTTATTGCACATTTTTTTTATTTAACGAGATACCTAAAATGAAATCTAGTGCGAATTTTTTCGATTGACGTTTAGATACCGTTTTTCTCATTGTTTTAAGCGATACCTAAGTATTTTTTGTTCATTAGTAATGCAAAAATCATTACAGACATGAACAATGTTATAATTAGACTAATTTAAAATTAAGACAAAAATTAAATGAAAATCATAATTATTATGAAAACTAAAGTGAAACTAATATCGCAGTTCAATGTCGTTGTTATAATGTTTGGTCTAAATCTATGTGTTTGGTGTATGTAGATAGGAGAAACGTAGATAAAATTCTCTACCCATGGATACAATTATCTGACATTCAACACATGGGACAATTTTTAGATACAGATATCGATGGTATTGATAAGATAGACCAGTGTACTGTACTACACGGTACTACACTGATATACTACAGTTTATATACGTAAGCCAGTGGTTTCCAAACTTTATGTTATTACGTCTTCCTTTTAAAAAAAACTCATCTTGGCGCCTCCCCCCCTTTATTTCATTAAATAATACAGACACCTTTTTACCTAATACAAAAATGAAAAAAGTATATAAAAATAAACAAGTTTTCACTACTTATATTATATTTATTTTTAAATTAATTTGTTTTTCATGCGATGAATGTGCTCGTGTATTAGCACAATCAATTTCAACAGTAGTCAATCCAAAATCATCATCGTTCATTCACAAATGGATTCTATCATGGGCCCCACATCCTGAAGCGGGCCGGGCCCACCTACCTATCGCTGAGGTTGAGGGCAGTGTGGTGCTCTAAAGTAGTGTTTTTTTACTATTAATAAAATAATGTGAAAAGTACAAAGCAAACTAACCAAGAACTCAGTAAATAGATTTTTGTTTGCTTCAATATATCTGGCGCAGAAATCATTTAAATGTGGAAACATGGCGAAATTTTTTTTTTTTTGTAATTTTGATTTCCAAAGTTCAATTTTTTTATGAATGCCTTCACTTTGTCTTTTTAAATCAGTGAATGCATTAGTGGTCCTTGCATTGATTTATTCACGAATTTTAACTATCGTTCCTAAACAAATTTCAACATTATGATTTGACGCTTTTATTTCATTTTTCACGAGATAGCCAGCCAGCAAGTGAGCTATTATAAAATTAGACTCCATATTTTCAGACAGGTTTTTTTAATGTAGTTTATAACTAGCGGCCGTTTTATAAATTATGCATTTGCAAACTGCAAACTTGTGGCTACTTTAGGCCCCCATAGACGGACAGTTCTCGTAGCAGTTTGAACATGGCACAGACAATAACTGTTCAATAACTGTACGTTAGTGGACACACCACAGATCAGTTTAACTACCCCATTTAAATCTGTCGAACTGTTAACAGACGTGCCCATATACGTACAGTTATTGTCCGTGGCAGAGCAAGTGTCAAAAACTATGGAGGTTATGTTCGCGGAGATAATACACAGGGGTATTGTTTAAATTAGTTTTAGGTAGGGTATACTTGAACGATGATACTCGAATAATTTAACTTTGAATTTATTATGGTTATAATTGTTTTTATTAGAAACAAATTGACATAAATACACACCTATGACGTTGGTAAAATGAATCATGATTTCGCTAGTGGATTGTGTATTTTATCGATTCACCGAAACAATATTATACACATTCGTGTAAATATAAAATATAATCTTTTCTTTTGAATAAATTATTCCCTTTAATGGACAGTATTAATTAAGTAAGAAAACGGTAATATTTATAAAGGTATTGATTTTATATACAATAAGCCACAAAATTATATTGACATCAATCATCAGTATAATAATTAATTACTATGATATTATTAAAATATATACTTAGATTTTATTTAGATTTAGCGACATTGTCATTCACAATTAGGTATATTAATTTATGTTGTGAACGTCTTAAATTAATAATTTGTAATATTCACTACATACAATAAATAAAATTAGTCTATATTTTCACAATAACTTAATATTTATAATGCTCTCTAAAATTTTAACATTTATATTATATTGTATAAAATAATATGTTTACATAAATAACTATTACTTTGTTTTACTCTCGTAAAAATAAATAAAATATAATATTTGCGATCTCCGCGTACATAATATTATTATATTTTTAATAATAAATGAATTTGTATTTTATAACAAGCAACACCAGCCGTAGTTGTATCGTGCGGTATATTCTACTTTACGTTACCGCCATCTAATGTCAGTCGAGAACTTTCGGCTAGTTGAAATTCCAACAGTTTTACAAAAACACGGGAGTGGGGGGTCGCTGGCAGTTTGAACATGGCACATATCTGAAAGGTCGAAAAGTGTCCGTCTATGGGCGCCGCAGATTATCTACCAAAGATAACTGTATAGTTATTAACTGGCATGTTCAACCTGTTACGAGAACTGTCCGTCTGTGGCCGGCAATTGACTGTGTTAAACATTCGCGACTCCCTTTGCAACACTCCGTGCCTCCCAGTTTGGAAATCGCTGACGTAAGCAGAGCTCTTGTTACACTGATGATTATACAGTATAAATATTTATATCATTGCAGTCAATTTTAACTACCACGGACCACATATTATTATCTCATGCGAAAAATAGATATGAGATTATCTAAGTCATAATGTGTGTTTGTATAAAAACGATAAATATAAATTATCGGGGAGTAAAGAAATATAGTAAAAAAAACTATAAAGATAATTAATTGATAGTGCTGCTGCTAGGGATTGCAGTCCCATGATTCTGCAGGATTTTCTATACCAGAATTACAGGATTTGTATATGTATTTTCCAATAAACAAATGAAAACATTTTAAATGTATCTAGTCCTTAAATCGAGAATAATTCCGGGATCGCAATCTTATACCCCGTTTACACGTGCATGGATTTACTGCTAACAGTACGTTATCGCGGCTATAACAAGAAAATGCACGTGTAAACACACCTTATATATCGTGCAAGAATGCATGCATTGGTCAAAAAAGTTCAGCAGCTTCTGAATTTTCACGCGACAGTTTGAATTTGTGTAATGTTTGCGATTGCGGAGTGGAATGATAGTGGCGAACCTGCCGGAAAAAATACGACCTATACCGCGCAGAGCATATTTAATGTTCACCAATTTTTACAGCCTGTCAAATAGCACCATACAGTGACAATGCATCTCGCTTACACTTAAAGAATGAGGTTGGCGAGACAGTCAGCACTTTTACGTGTAAACAGTTATTATCGTAATAGTTGAATTTACACACTATAATTGTACCAGTAAATCCATGCATGTGTACAAAAGCTATTACGTTACAGTTTCTACAACTGGTGTGCTCCTTCCATGGCAAAGGGGGACATATATTATACCACATAATATATACATCAGTGCATAATATATACTGCTGTGCGGTGGATTTTACTTGTAGGGATTCTGTTGATATATTATATTATTTGCTGGATATAATTTACTTTTGTAACAATTATTGAATCTCGGCGGGCAGCCGATGAAGTAGTATTATAGTGTGTGGTGCTGTAGCCTCGTAAAACCGTTATAATTATTTAAAAATAATATCGTAATTTTAATTATTTGGAACCGGTAGAAGTTAAGTTAAACACCCCCCTCCCCACATATACGACTGCACAATAAATACCTGCATAATATTATTACATATTTATATATCTATTAAGTATGTATGTCTGGGGATTCGGAGCATCTACACTCTACAGCAGTGCTCCGCAACTGGTGTGCCGCGAGACGATGCTAGGTGTGCCGCGGTGCAATAGCCAAATTTGCGTACATGGCTGGTAATATAGTTGTGCACCTTCATGAACTTAATAAAACAATGCAAGGTCAGAATGAAAATATATTGACGTGTTCTGATAAATTAGAAGGGTTAAAATAAACTCGAATTTTGGCAAAAGGAGTTAACACAATGATCTCTACAAATATACCAAAGGACCTACCAGACCACCATTGAAAACAAGCAATTAATTTTGGATCCGTCTCAAAAACATTTAACTTTTTGTAAAAGAAATTTCATCATTACTGTCATACAATCAATGCGACTGGATACGAAACCCTTTTGCAACCAGTGCCGAAAATTCTATAGAAGCGCTTTTCCTATAAATTCGAGAGGAGTTTGTTGAATTGATATACGACGGGACGCTAAAACTGAACCTCGCCGATGTTCCATTGTCTATTTTCTGGATTTCGGTTAATAAAAAATATCCTCGGATTTTCGACAAGGCTATCGCAGTTCAGCTCCCATTTTCGAATAAAAAAAATCGTCTGTGGCACTATTTTACTACACTAATATTAATATTTTAAAACATGTCATTGTAGGATACATTTTATTATCATTGTGTCAATGCTCGACAAATAATTATTCCTAACCCGACAACTAACCATACTAATTATAGATATTAATATAATATAACCACACAAAAAATCGCTGAACATACAATCAATACCATTAATTTAACCTCACACACTATTTGAAAAACGCTATTTTAGAGTATCACACTGTTTTTAACCTTAGCGATAGGTAGGGTGGCCGCCAAAAATCCTGGCCTGGGGTCCCCCTTCATGATGTGGGGTCCATGTTTTGGTGTATTATTTTTTTTACGTGTGGTGTGCCGCGAAATTCTGGGAAGACCTTTGGTGTGCCGTGGAGAAAAGGTTGCGGAGCACTGCTCTACAGGATCTATGTAGGTACCGCATGCGACTGATACCCACATGGTTTGGTTTCTTTGGTAGGAGAGAAGAAAGAGTCACAAACTTTGAGAAAATCACATAAATATACCTATTGTGACCTCACCGTGAATGGATGAAAGGCCAGCGCTTTACGCACTGGACTACGTGGGCCGCTAAACCAAACAATATAATAATATGATGTGCACGTGGAGCGAAATGCAATCAAGGTAAATATAAAGTACATTGGCATGGCTGGTTAAACGAGCCGATCTTGATTTAATATAAATTTGGAAGAGCATTATTGTGAATAAAAATATATAACAAAATGATCTAATAATAAAGTATTGGTATTTGTTACTAACATGTCTTTCCAGCAAGAAAATGAGCAATATTATATTAAATGAATCCACATGTACTAATTGAGTGATAAAATGTGTTTGCTTTGAAACACTTTGAAAACTTAGTATGCAGTTAATTCCGGATATTGTGCAATGATGCCGCCATTTAAATTAATAAATATATATATATATATGTATATATATATTAGACAATAGCTTTCCTCGATCAATATAGTTGCAATTAATGACTTAAATAAATGGGTCAACATACCATACAGTTAAATTGTATGCAAGTATGAAATGGAACATTATATTTTAGAGCCAAAAATATCTTTTAAAATGTCAACACAAACAGACATGGCCTATTAAATATATTATTACAATATTATGTGATACGATTCGATAAAGCTACTACTAGCGGATAATACTCAATACATTAAATATTATTTACAGTCCAGTAAACAACATAAGTAAGATGAATAGGCACGCTTAGCATGAATTTGTAAAAAAAAACACAGTCTCTATGGTCTCTTCAGTAAACTAAATAAACTTAATAAACTCTCGAAATGTCCGCATCACAGAACAAATTAATATTAATTAATTCCGAGTTCCCTGGTCCGGATTTAAATTAAGGACAAACCAGTAAAAAAAATATGAACCATGTGAAATACCTAGATGACATCTACAAGATTGGAACCCAGACCATGAGAGCAATTGAGATGGCAAGAAGTACTTTTGAAAAAATAAACATCTATTCTGCAATCGACTATCGAGACCACAGAACAGATTAATAAATTTAATTCCGATAGGCTATAACCGAATACACTAGATTTTGACGCAGGGTTTTGAATGTGTGAGTGTCCTAAGAAAATGAACCACATATTATAGACTTGCAAGAGTGTGTGTGTAGTGCATAAAACGAGAGCAGTTGTCAGAACAAAATACAAGCGTATTCTTAACACGTGTTTAAGTTTATCCCATATTCATCCACACTCGAGATCGATTGTCTATTTCTCCACAACCGTTATGCATTTCTGAGTTGGGCACTCAACAGAGAGCAATCAGGTGTTAGATTATCCGTTCCGGTCTACGGAGTCGAAGGCTGGACGTTAAAGGATCTGACCGTCAGATGACTAAAGGTTTTCGATATGTGGCTGTATCCGCGTACGAAGAGTATTGCGTGGGCCGATCACATTACCAATGAATAGGTTTTACGACAAATCAATAATTCAAGAGAACTTTTGAAAAGAGTTGTATGCCACTTAGGGGTGAGAGGTTATATCCACGACCACTTCCGATACGGATGGTATACTATCGTCTCAAGTAGATGAATCACAAAATAAAGTACCTACATGACTCTAATTATGTATACAGCTTCGGTCTCTTCGCCTGAACTATTTGTGTGAATGATAATAACCAAGAGCCTGGAAACGTCGAACACTGTTACAATATACAAAAACAACAGTTTTGAAATGCACACTCGTTTAACGACAGTATTTACGACGGCTGAATCGATGAGTTATGATCCGCGAAACTGCATTGTAAGAGGAATGCAATGAATGGCCAATGAAGCTAGAATTGCGAAAATCATGATGCATGTAATTAGAAGCATATGTGGTACAATAAAGATATTAATAACAATCATAACATAACAATATGTTACTTGACACACATCACACCATAATAGTTATTACTGCATTCTATTTTACTTGTAAGTCTTGTGACGTTAGTGAACGAACAGCCTCCATAATATGTATATAGCCTATTGTTTTGGTCAGGGAACACAGAATTAATCTGATCTGTGGTTTTGGTGTTTGAACAATGGCTAAGAAATGATAATAATTTATATTATTTAATATACAATAATTCCTAACAAATGTGTGTACAATAGAACAAAATAAAAAATTCAGCAAAATCGGAACTCGTCTTGCAAAGTGATTTAAATAGAGCCTTTTTTGAAAGATATAGGCATCTGTCAAAATAATTACAATGTTACCGTATGCATAGGACATAGGTAATTGTTTTTATTGATTGTCTTAAAGCAAATAAAGGATAATGTCATTGATTAATTTGATATATCACAAGCATATTATGTTTAACAAGAATGGGGGATATTAGATTAAAATTTCGCATTAAAAATATTTCTTTATGACTATTTTTCAGTAAGCATACACTTATTAACAATACACATTACGAAAATATAGAAAACCAATTATCAACGAACTACTTAAAATAAAATGTCACGATTTCATTCTGCATAAAAAGTTATTGTGTTGACAATTTTTGGAGCAGAAAATGACGTTTGTACTTGACACAATACTGAATTTAAATTAGAAAACAATACTGTTCCCAAGAAATGAATCAATACAATAAAACTAAATAATTACGTACACAATTTATATGCACATGAATGGTAATATAATAAATAATTGAACCATAATATTGGTGTGTGTGTGTGAAGATTGTACAAAGGCAAATCTTTTCGATGAAACAACAAGCTTCAATGTAGAAATCGTACTGAGCATAATATGAGTAACCACAAACTATATTATGCAGCATAACAATATGCAGTGTTAACTATTTCAATAGCATTGGCACTGAGTTTCATCTTGTAAATACATTATGTCTGTAATGCAGATTGGAAAGTGACCACTGTAATTGGTAGGTATGTACCTATTAAATTTAAATATATATATACTTTTGTCTAGATCCGTGTGTGAATTACAATTTGTGATCCGCGACAACCCTCATAGGACCGAGTGAGATAATCAAGTATAGATCTTGTTCAAATCACATTACAACACAAGTTGATTCATTACTTTGAAAAAAAATCTGCATAATTTGTTAAGGCGTATTTAAACGCGTCACGTTCGATAATATTCGATGATACAAATCATTCAAAGTCACTTTGCTTACACGTAGTATCGAAAGTGAAACATGTAGTTATAGTAGGTACTTATATAAGTACATAGTAGGTACCCGTTTCATTCCAGAAACGCGTCAAATGAAATTGCAGTGCAGTTTGAAATTCAAGCACTGTGATTATGTGTTATATGAATGCAGAAATTATATTATTATATTGAGAATGAGGAATGGGAAAAAAACGGTGAAGCATAGACTATAGATACATCGGTGAAGAATAAAACCATGGATATTTCGACAAAAAAACATAGGAGCGTTCAGTACGTCTCACAAATGAATGAGCTTGCAGATATTAAGACGAATATTAAAAAATCACCAGAGGATATCAAAATATTAATTTTAAAAGCTGCACGTTAATGTATTACCGTTAATTTCCAAAGAAAATAACATACTTATGAAATTCTCTCATAGTTCTAATTTTCCTTAATTTACAATAGGTTTGGTTTTTTTAACTTCATTTTTATCTGCTGTCAATTTGTGGTTGACACTTTTTTACCACAAGATGTTTATCAAAATTTATTTGGATAAAAAATACCAGACACAGTAGATGTTATAAATGTGGAGAATCTTCAGAAATAATCGTTCATATTTGTTAATTTAACTTCATATAAAGATACTTTATTGTAAATATTACGTCAATACTTCGGAACTATCGATAGTGCAACAAAATATAACATCACATTCACTTAATATACAATATTATGTCTTTTTCAACAGGATCCTTATAAGTAAAAGTCACCGCACGTCACCATATCGGCCAAATTTGAAATCAGTTTTTTTGTTATAGGTCTGTGTTTAGGAAAAAGGGCGTAACCCTCGATCTTTCGAAGTGCTTTTATTAGATATTAACAATGTATACAACTAAATACACTATCTATAAAAAGGAACTAAGCCGCAAATGCCGAAATATTATCTAAATTCAGGTTTTAATTGAGGTTAATTAATTTTTAATTTATGGAAAAAAGCATTTATCCTCAATTTTAATGATTTTTCTGTAATAACTTCTTTAATTATTGTTAGATCGAAAATATATTACACCAAATCTTCAATCATCATGCGCCCAATGTTTGTGCTCTATTTTTTTTTAAATATTAAACTAAATCCCTCAAAAAACGTTTTTTGCCTCTCCCGTAAAATTTGTTCTGTGAGGGTTACGCCCTTTTTCCTAAACATGGTCGAATTATATAAATAGGTCATACTGATATAAAGTTTGTTTATCACTGGTTTAACTTCTTCGTAGTAAACTGAGTATGCTACTAGCCAAAGAAACTCGTGAGGTGGGGACTAGTACTGTCGTTTGAAGCAAGGCAAATAATATTATAATGCCGTGCTAAACACGAGGGGGAATCCCTACAATGGACAGAAGCAGAAACCGGTTGAGGTTAGAGCTTCGCTGAAAGCTTGCTTGGAAGTATGGACCATTTTGTTCAAGGCCACGCGCGGCTAGCTGCAGCCAGTGACGGATTGACCCCGTTTTTTTTGCATTGCCGCACCGCAACCTGAAATGCAGTAACGTTAATAAAGCGCGTAAAATTACGAATTGATCTGATACGCTTCGCTTGCTAGCATTTTGTAACTAATATCGACAATATTATAATGTATTGCACTTTTGACGAAAGCAGCCGAGCGTGTTATCAAACATGTGCCGCTGTATTACTACAATCAAGTTATAGCTAATTTCGTGGCAAAACTTTCTGCCTTACCTATTTCATTTAAAGCAAAGTAAATGAATAAAAAATAAGACAATAAAATTTTCAAATTAAGATACGTAATTCATCCCTCAGTATGATTATTAATTTGTTATCTAAATATACAACTAAGTCCGAGTGTTTTACCAATAATAATTGATAACTGTGTGTGCTTTCCGTAATCACATACGCGTCTGAAACATGGACTCTAAGTAAAAGAGAGATCCAGAAACTTAGAGTAGCGCAAAGATTTAAGGAATAAGCGAAAGGACAAAAAGCGGAATGCTTGGATAAGAAAACAGACAAGAGTTTGCGATGTAATGAAAACTTCAAATGGGAATGGGCTGGACACATACCTCGAAGAAGAGACAATCACTGGACAAATCTTGTCATCCAGTAGTAACCCCCGAGAGGTACAAAACGACCGCAAGGTAGACCCGGAGGCCGCTGGATCAATGGAATGGTTAAATTCTGCGGAAGTATCTGGCAACGCAACGCACGGGACCGAGAGAAGTGGAATCAGCTTGGAGAGACTTTCATCCAGCAGTGGATAGATTCAGGCTGATTAGATAATGATGAATAATTGATAACTTAATTATTTACAGACCAAAGTATCTAAAAGTCCGTAAAATACTTGAGTTGGCAACTTAATTGGTAAAGCTCTCGCCCCGAATTTGATAGATGAAAGTGCAAGCCCCATCAGGTCCAAGTCATTTTTCTAATATGTTCTGAAGGTGCCAGCTATTACAAATTATGTATACAATCTATTCATTGAAGAATTATTCAGTTTTGCATAAACCGCTCAACATAAAAAAAAACTCTAATGAAAGCCAATGGTTAACGCATCGTCATAGGCGGGGGTGATAGCTTTGCTAAATTGAATTCGCATCGATTTACAGCCATATACGTAAGACAGTATCATTAATAATTAATTATTGTAGGTACCTACCTAATTATTTCTAAATTTAACTTTTTTCTAAGTTAAATTAACTGTGCCCCCGTTGCACACGCCACTGGTTTTCTCCATGATAATATTATATTATAATATAGTCAGGTGCATATCTTTAATATGTTTTATGTATTTCATAATTTTAAAGAAGCAGTCCTTCGGTTTATTCTTAGAAGTAAAGAGTGGAAATGAAGTTTTTTTTATGTAGATTTAAAATTTCCGAAGTAGGTCTTGGCTCACGGCCTGAATTTTATTGCCAATAATAATTATTGTGCTAAATTACGTACAATAAAAGTGTATAAGTATCAGCAAGACACGTCGCGTAATCGTGAGGTAGGCAACACTAAACATTCTTGAATTCCATCAAGTAACCAGTTATCAACACGACAAAAAAAGCTTGGCTTGGAAACGAGATGACAATATGTAAGTATCTGTACCATATCACGTTTTACATAATAATTTAGATTATAATTTTTAGGGTTGAATGACTTTATTTAACTAACTACTGTACTTTATATGACGAATTGGTGACCTGTTTAAAATTTTGATCTAATTATTTATACATACATATATATTATCACTGACGAGATTTGACAAATTGGTCAAGGCCATGTTGTTGACCTTATTAAAATATTTGATAGAATTTACAATTTTATATTAGAGATGCATTTAAACCTGTTTTTTTTTAATTTCTGACCCAATGCCAGGATATTCGATCTACAATTTTTTAATACAAAGTTTTCAGATTTACTTATACAACCTAAAACTATTGAGAAGAACCGAATATTGGTTTTTATCGTATGTTGTTAGAGAGAATCCTTTCAATATATTATTATGTATTCAGTGTTAACATGATAATTTATAATATTTCTATGGAAGTATATCACATTGGTATTCATTACTTGTCCCAAAATCTAACATTTGAGTTTATTTTTAATAGCTATATAATGAAAAGTCGAAAATAATATCGGATGGCAGTGTCACCTAAACATTATTGGATGCTTAGCTGATGGCTTTTCCTCATCAATAATGTTTCAATTTGTTAATTGATTGTATATTGGATCACTATTTTTTTATTTAAACGGAACTTTGTTGATTTTTTAACATTTTCACATCGATATAATATGCACTCCCGAAATCTCTTCATTTTGAATCGAAAATATTCCTATAAAAATTGGCATTTTCAGAGATATCATCTCATTTTCAAAATCGTACTTCCTATCCGACACCATACATCTGTATACATATTCACCAATCTCTTACAAATTAATTGTAATGTCGTTTAATACATTCCATATATGTAATAACTCGGTATTCTACTACTGCACTGTAAGCATTTGTCAAACTATTATGAGAGTATTTATTCTATCATATTATTAATTTGTTTTCTTCACGACCCGATTAAAATAATCGATGTCTTTATTTGCGTCAGTTTATTTTTCAAATTTAGAATTTGCATTTACGTGTATATTTTCTCTACCATTACCACTTTTAATACGTCTGGTCCCTGTCTCGCTCTCTCCTAAAAAACAATTCAAGTTTTTCAATAGAGATTTCCTTCAATATTAAGCTGAGTTAGGTACTATCCCACCGTGCAATCCTACTATATTTAATCTACCAAGATCTAGTATTATACTATACCACTTACGTTTTCACTGAAAGAATTAGAAGAATAGTCAGTAGGTACATGCCAAATTACTCTACATGTATAACATATTTACAAACCATCAGATTGTAAAATAAAGTCTTATTTTAAAATATTAATATCAAAAATGGACACGATAGCAGAATATCTCAAAAACACGAAAGCGACTTTCAATAATCACCTTTTCGAGGTATGAAGAATTAATTTTTCACTCACATACATCTGTACGTATCTGTTTAATGTTTATGACAGAATGGAAATCATATACGCACACCCAGATATCTATGAGCAGGGTCGTTTACGAGGCTCCTTTTATTAACGGTAAATAAATGGTTGTAAAGAATGTTAATTATATTAAGTCTTAGACACTATTTATATTATTATGACATTTGAATGCATTTGTCGAACATAAAATTAACACCGCTAAGTTGGTACATATTTCTGATTTTTATGTGTTTAGGCGGTTAACTTGTAAACTAATTTATAAAATTGGCTACTTATTTACTCATAATCTCATAGTAAAAGTGTGACGTAGCTTTTAAATGAACTTTTATTTGCGAAAGTCACTTGTAGCTAACTTAATCACTAGACCAGGGCTTTTTTTGTTTCACTTTCATATTACGTTTGGTTCCGTCTATATAGCTTACACGGCTTTCTTCAGCATTCTGTAAACAACTTGTCGAATATAGGACAGATTCATAAGAAAAAAAGTACTGAGCAAATAATAATCACAGGTTCCTCACTCCAGACCTGGCCGCCTCCCAGTGGCGAAGGGTGTAGGTAGGCTGTTAAGATCCGACATTTAAATAGTGCAGGCAATAAACTTTGTCAGTCATACGTATTTGTTTTCATTAAACTAAGTACTATGTGTAGATGTTGTTTGTTAGTTTTTTTTTTAAATAGTCAAAAAATATTCGTTGATCTATAAAATATCTAAAATTATGACATTAAACTGATTAAACCATACATCATTTTAGATAAAAACTAACTAACAGTATCTGTAATATGTATTCTTAATTCAACAAAAACAAATAAGTATGACTGAAAAGGTGTGCATTATTTTCGTCGGATCGCCCATAGTATACCTTAACTATTATGGTTTGGTTTAGGCAGAGTTTAATTTAATTTTAAAAACTAACTGTCACAATCTGCAAATTGTATTTCAATGAAAACAAATAAATATAACAAATTTTAGTGTGCACTATTTATGTCGAATCTTAACAGCCTCATCCACCCTTCGCCACTGTCGCCTCCAGATACAAGTCTGCGGGATAACAGCTCGCAGACGGTTGGAAAGATTGCGGCATTTTTCGGTCGCATCGAGAGAAGTTTTGCCCCACATTTGAAGATTATATTTAGCCCAGGCCACCTGACGACGTCGGTCTACTGACGTGTTTCACTACTGACTACAGCATTAGGTACATCAGTAACCCTGCGACGTCTCGCGACTTCTTGCAGCGGATGACGATTTGTGATGGCTGCATGTACCTACCTATTTGATTATGCCACTAAATCTTCAAGGCAATCGTGTGTATTTTTAATTCATGCATCCATGTACCTACTCACGAGTATTTTACAATGTTTTCCTCAGTGCCAGCTATTCCTAAGGTATCTATATTATTATGACTACTTAGTAGCTGTACTGTTATATTATGCATATATACGTATACCGTTACAGAGATAAATAAAAAGGTTTTCAAATGATACATATTTTATTGTTTATAAAAATCAACGTTTTTTAAAACAAATATAAAAAAATACAACTATTAATCTTTTCAATGCATTAGAGCAGTGCTCCGCAACCGGTGTGCCGCGAGACGATGCTAACTGTGCCGCGGAGCAATGCTTAAAAAATAAACACAAATAATTTTGTATATTATACAATCTTTCCTTAATAGCCAAATTTGCGTACATGGCTGGTAATACCTACATTTGAACAACTGCATGAACTTAACAAAATAATGAAAGGTCAGAATGATAATATATTGACGTGATCTGATAAATTAGAAGGAGTTGAGACGAGGATCTCTACAAATCTTGTAAATCAAGTCTTGACAAAGAACTTCGGGTTGCTTTTTCAAATATCAAGTCAAAATATGTTAAACTTTTACGTTCATTGAAACAAGCTCAGGTATCACATTAATTAGTTATTTTATTGATAATACAAATACAGGGGAATATGTTTTTCGTCATGTGTGTTATGTATATTTAATTATTTATCAAATAAAAAACATAAAGTATGTAATATAATTTTGGTGCCTGGCAGGGGTCCAGGCTCCAGGTGGGGCAGCGTGGCAAGTCAAGCAGATAAGTGAGATAAATACAAATTAAAAATTTGCTCTAATAGCAAAAAAACATACGATTGTGGGATACAATTTATTATTATTGTGTCAATACTCGACAAATAATTATTCTTAAGGGCCCGCTGAAGAGCCCGCCGTTCAAATATAATTCAGTATAAAAAGGACCTCGGCGTCGTAACTACGTCAATTTAAATCGATCTTTTCGCAAAAATCACTAATCATCGGAGATTTTATTTCAAGAAATATTATTATTATTACTGATAATTTCTGCCGCGCGGAGAATTATTATTATTTTATGAACACCTGCGAGATGAAGCCGATCAGAAAACAGGGCTGTCAAAATAATATTAAGCATTCATATTTTTTAAATGTTAATTTCATCATGGTTTTTAATCAAACCTGTGCAAGTACGTACTGATAACTTGGGTGGATTTTGTAGCAAACATACTATTGATATATATACGGGTATATTATTATTATAACCCAATTCAAATTGAACATAGGTTGATACTCAAATACATACTATTATGGTATGTTTATGATTTCGAGAAAATAATACGATGGTATAATTAATCCATATCAATTATTTGAAAACATTACATTCGCACTTTGCACAAAATTACAAACACATTCGAAGTTTGCCGCACACGTACAGACCACGTGATATTTGTTTACGCAAAATCGTCGCTTTTCAAAATGGCGAATTTGATTACCAGATTTTACTGCGATGAATCAGTATGTTCCTTTTTGTCTTTTTTTATTCGTAGGTTTGTTTACTATGTACACCGAGAAATTTCCATTTATAAACTCGGAAACGATTTTTACAGAAGAGTTTTGGAATATAATGCAACCAAAACTGGAAAAAAATTCTATCATGGGTGTTGACTTCCTGAATTAGCTAACCCCAGGTCCATGCCACTACGTGAACCACAGTGGATATTAAGCCATTTCCACACTGGCAACAAGTTGCTGGCAACCTCATTAAATTTTACGATACTTACCATAATTGCTTAAGAAATTTTACAATAATTATCGTAAAATCTAACGAGGTTGCCAGCAAATTAACTTGTTGCCAGTGTGGACCCGGCATTAGATGCACAAAACTTAAATAATATATATTATAAATAAAAATTTAAAATTATAAATATATATTATGATTTATGTCTTCGACAGCCCTGATGAAATAAATGTGAAATATGAGTCGGATCAGTCACAGAGCAAATTTATTAACACAAACAACTTTGACACGACCTTTTTATATAACTAGTAGACCAGATATTATGGACCACATGTTAAAAAATCATATTAAGAGGACGTTCTACAGAATTGGCCTTGAGAATTGAAAATATGATTTTTTAACATGTGGTCCATAATATCTGGTCTACTAGTTAATATAAAAAGGTCGTGTCAAAGTTGTTTGTGTTAATAAATTTGCTCTATGACTGATCCGACTCATATTTCACATTTATTTCATCAGGGCTGTCGAAGACATAAATCATATATATTTATAATTTTAAATTTTTATTTATAATATATATTATTTAAGTTTTGTGCATCTAATGCCGGGTCCACACTGGCAACAAGTTAATTTGCTGGCAACCTCGTTAGATTTCACGATAATTATGATGATTATCGTAAAATTTCTTAAGCAATTATGGTAAGTATCGTAAAATTTAATGAGGTTGCCAGTGTGGAAATGGCTTAATATCCACTGTGGTTCACGTAGTGGCATGGACCTGGGGTTAGCTAATTCAGGAAGTCAACACCCATGATAGAATTTTTTCCAGTTTTGGTTGCATTATATTCCAAAACTCTTCTGTAAAAATCGTTTCCGAGTTTATAAATGGAAATTTCTCGGTTTACATAGTAAACAAACCTACGAATAAAAAAAGACAAAAAGGAACATGCTGATTCATCGCAGTAAAATCTGGTAATCAAATTCGCCATTTTGAAAAGCGACGATTTTGCGTAAACAAATATCACGTGGTCTGTACGTGTGCGGCAAACTTCGAATGTGTTTGTAATTTTGTGCAAAGTGCGAATGTAATGTTTTCAAATAAATGATATGGATTAATTATACCATCGTATTATTTTCTCGAAATCATAAACATACTATAATAGTATTTGAGTAGGTATCAACCTATGTTCAATTTGAATTGGGTTATAATAATAATATACCAGTATATATATCAATAGTATGTTTGCTACAAAATCCACCCAAGTTATCAGTACGTACTTGCACGGTTTGATTAAAAACTATGATGAAATTAACATTTTAAAAATATGAATGCTTAATATTATTTTGACAGCCCTGTTTTCTGATCGGCTTTACATCTCGCAGGTGTTCATTAAAAAAATAATAATGCTCCGCGGCAGAAATTATCAGTAATAATAATAATGTTTCCTGAAATAAAATCTCCGATGATTAGTGATTTTTGCGAAAAGATCGATTTAAATTAACGTAGTTACGACGCCGAGGTCCTTTTTATACTGAATTATATTTGAACGTCGAGCTCTTCAGCTGCCCCTTAACCCGAAAGGTAACCATAATTCAAGTTGATTTTTTAATAAATACAAAAAATCGCTAAACATACAATCAATACCATTAATTTTACCTCGAACACCATTTGAAAAACGCTATTTTAAAGTTTTACACTGTCTTCAACATTAGCGATAGGTAGGGGGTGGCACCGAAGATTCTGGCATGGGGTCCATGTTTTCGTGTATAATTTATTTTACGTGTGGTGTGCCGCGGAATTCTGGGAAGACCTTTAGTGTGCCGTGGGTGAGAAAAGGTTGCGGAGCACTGCATTAGAGAACTCAATAAGCTAAATTTTATTAATAAACAAGACCGTAATAATATAATATGTAATACTTATATAATAAAAATTTACATTTTTCAAGGTGTTTTTTTTAATTGTAGGTACCAGGAAACCAGGTACCAGGTAATAGGAGTATATTTTTAACATTAAATGAGAAATATTTTTTATTTTAATGTTTCTAGACACCTATGTACCTACTTACTAATTAATTAATTAATTAAAGCAAATGTGAATTATCAAAAAATGTCTCAAATAGCAAGCTTCATATGTTCCCGCTATGCGCCTCTGGTAGGTGACGCATCATTCACAGAATAGTAAACATCGACGACTCCTACCGAAACCAAAATATTTACATTATAATTTATAATGTAAATGTAGTTATAATTGCCTCTGAAAGTACACCAAGGACGTACAATACATGCAGTCAAAAATACTGATCCAGTATTTAAAATATTTTGATTAACAATCAAATGAATCGCGTATGTCAGACTTACATAATATCGAAACGTCAAACCAACAGCCAAAAATATCGGATATAAACACAGTTTGTGACATTCATAAGACAATAACTCATCAGCATGAATAAATTACCAGTTCAACCACACTATAAAACGTTGAGGAATCGTCATTAAGTGTTGTAATACAAAACTATTGTAAGACTATTCAGTCATAGTTCATAGTAAAACATATTTGGTTAGTAAATGATATTAAATCTTAATTAATTACATTAAATTTTATTATATAACTCGAAGACCATCAGTTTTTATTTTCAAAGATAACGTAGGTAACAAATTAATACCTGCTGTATGTCTTTTTACATTACTTTGACCACTTTATCAGTATAGACGAGGATATCTTATTTCCAAGAAAAAAATAATGTGTAACGCAAGGCAATTAAATAAAGGTATGGCAAGTTGCAAGAAAAATACCTGCAAATTGCTAAATCAATCAGTCACTTCGCCCTTCCTCCAGCAGACATTTTGTAAACAGACTCTGTTTGGAAACATGGAATAACCATGCAATTATCTGTATTAAATTATAACTATACGATACAGCGGTGCAAACCTATGGCACGCGGGTAATTCTGGTAACAGGAGAACGATAATTATTATTATTATAAGTAGAACCGTTTAAAATGTAAAACCTCAACAATTAGCACGCAGTCCCGGCAACATAACACACAGTGTTGCAAACAACCTCTTTCTTATCTGACTAGCATTTTTGAGTATGCGCCTAGCTTATGGCGTTAAATCGACAGAGAACATCTTTAAAAGGGACAGGAAAAAGCATAAAGAAGTTGCAAAATATTTGGCGTCGACTGATTGGGAACGGAATTTCATAAATTCAAGGTTAAGAATTTTGTCGAGAAGAGCCAAAAGAAGCTCACGACGATTTAGATTCTGGATTTTGTTTTTAAAAAATGCTGGAAAAGGTTTTAAAAGAAAACTGGTGTCTTTCTTTTTTGTGAAGAAATTTGATCTCATTATTTCGTATTCAAAATCCAACTTTTATATAATACCTATGTCAAATGTTAAAATGAAACTCTAATTACAGTAATTATTATCAATAAATCTTCTCTTATATTCGATTTTATTGATATGGGGATATAAAAACGGCAATTTCCACAGTAATGTCATACTCGATTGACAGATCTGAAATATTATAACGTGACAACCATAGTGACATTGGCCGCGACTCACGGAGTAAGGATTATTTTGCTCAGTGAAATAATTTTTCGCTTTGTGAATTTCGTCCTTTTTCAATGTGACTTGTTGTCAACATTAAGTTTACCTAGTTCATTTTTTTAAATGTTATTTTAATTTTTTTTTTTCTAATGGTTGAATATTTTATTGGTGTGAATTTTGATTAACGCAATGTGCAATTAATTCCCATCCATATATTTATAATGTTTTATATATTACCTATATGTTATTCAATCGGAATATTATTATCCATAATAGCGTAAATCAGTGGTGAACAAGCGAGCATTAATTATTGAGGCCCATCAAATAAAAAGTATATAGATTTTTTCCTGTCATATACTTAATAATTAAAGAGACAATAGTTACTAGGTTAGACCAGAGGCACAGGTTAAAAAATGATTACCTGAGAGATATTATAATAATATATTGAGGGTAGCCACAACATTGAATTCGACCCTGAGTCGCTTTCTGCGAGCATGCAGTGTCAGCAATCTCATTAGCGCTGACACTTAGCTCCGGAAGTGTGTACCAAGAGTTGGGTTCCGGGAATTCTCGAGAAATTTTCCATCCCTAATCCCGAGAATATAAATTTTTAAGATTTCAGGAAATCCCGGATCTCGAGAATCTTTTCTCGGGATTTCTTTATTATCAAATATTAATTGAAAAAACGATTTTCTATATGAAAAAAGTGGACAGAAAACACAAAACGTTCAAAGACTGATCAGAGTATTTAACACAATTAAGCCAACGTCGACTCAAAATGAGCGCATTTTTTGCAACATCAGGGAATTTTGTATCTCAAAAGCGTACGCGATTGTCAGACGCAGCGATTGACAGTCTGTGTTTTTTGAAATTCCATTTTAACAAGTAATCTTTTCAATTATTTCTGTTTCCCTACTTCTATTTCGTTTGTCTTCTTACGAGTACATAAATAAAAATCATATTTTTTTGGAATTTGTCTGTTTGTACACTGATTTTAGGACTTTTACAGATTTTTTTTAAATTTCCCGATATCTCGAGAATTCCCGAAAATTCTTTTCTGGAAATCCCGAATCTCGAGATTGAGATTTTCTCGGGAAATACCCAACTCTATGTGTACCTACGTAATGCAGAGTGGATAGCGACCGGAGTACGTAGCCGGTATATGCATATTGTTTAAACAAAACAAACTAATATGTTTAGACGCAGGAGATAATTGTTATCCACGGAATATCCTGTGCTTTTTTGGAATTTGTCTGTTTGTACACTGATTTTAGGACTTTTACAGATTTTTTTTAAATTTCCCGATATCTCGAGAATTCCCGAAAATTCTTTTCTGGAAATCCCGAATCTCGAGATTGAGATTTTCTCGGGAAATACCCAACTCTATGTGTACCTACGTAATGCAGAGTGGATAGCGACCGGAGTACGTAGCCGGTATATGCATATTGTTTAAACAAAACAAACTAATATGTTTAGACGCAGGAGATAATTGTTATCCACGGAATATCCTGTGCAGCCCGTGAACAATTTTGAAATTTGATGAGTTTGTTATATTGATAAAAAGGTTGCATTGATAATAAATACACTGGTGTTTTTTTTTATATGTAACGAAACAAACAAAAACAACATTACCGCAAGCCACATTTGATAATATTGCTTATGGTCAAAGACAGATGAAAATATGGCACATAATATATTTAATAAATAAAATGTACTTATTTGTCTTTGGTTTAACTAAAAATTAAAAAAATATATATCGAATTTAATAACGTACAGAAACGATGTGTTTTGCTTAACCAAACGTTAATACAATATTGATTGACACATTATAGTCGACGAAGAAAACAGTAATATGTATAATAGTAAAGTAGACGTCATAAACCATCATAAATATTGTGGAATTATCCATCATTATGATGTTACAATACCAAATAAAATAATTTCAACTTCCACCTGTGACGTACACAAATGATCAATAATATTAATGACATATATTACATACATAAAAGAATTCCACATTAATTGAAAAATACCATATTATATTTGTTGAAGATGGTTTGAGAGCCGAAACAGCGAACGAAAATAAACTATAAATACTTGCTGTATAGGTATATAATATTTTCTGAAAATATTGTGTATTTTCTAAGAAACTACAATGCAATTTAATATCGTCTACCATTTTGAGTATACTTATAATGTACATGATTAATTAATTACTAGTCTCCTCCCATCAGTTCACCCTGCAAGCATACATCCGCCAAACAGACTTCGACTATTTTCTTTGCAGTACATAAGTACCTAGTTTTTTTAATCAGGATATCTTAATAGTATATATAATAAAATAAATACTTGTGTTAAAATAATCAGATATTATGCGAATATTGATAAAAGATAAATACTTACCTACCGAGTAATTTTAATTAGCTGACAGCTTACTGAGACGTTATGAAGCCTTTCAAACGACTGTGGAGTAATATTTTTCTATACAATGTATTTAATTATAAGTACATTCTTAATATTTCTATTTTTTATAGTTGGACGTTAGTATATATATTATTACACCCATATAATATGTACCTACCTAATGTTAAACTGTTTTTGTAAGTAAAAAGTTGCTTACCGTAGCAAAAATAAAAGCCTTTCTGTGCACATGTGTTCAATATACACTGATGTAATGTAACATTTAATATTATAATACCACTGTGGGAACAGAGTAATCATGAAATTTATTAAATTATGATTCAACATCGTTGTTTATATATATTTGAATTATCAATAAATCAGACAGAAGACATAATAATGCAGTTCAGTTAACAGATGATAAAAAAATCATAATTTTGAAAAACCGCAGAAAATTACCGATTAAAAAAAAGATGGGACAAGTGCGACTTGACCCACATCTTTGAATTTCCATGTGAGTGGTCTAACCTTTAATTTATCGATCCATCTATGAGTCTTGTGAAAATTTTCTAATAATTACGTTGTTGTAATCAATCAAGGGTAATGTTAATATTACTAAATCAATCAAAACTGACGTCTGGGGCTACCCACGTGTGTTATTGACGTTTTAATTGTGAATACATTATTTTTTTAAATACACACACCTCTAATAATTATTGTCTCTGGCGATCGTCCATATTAATGGTACCGGGAATCCGCCTTAAATAAAGTATTTTTAGTTAGTTTATATTATTATGGTACCAAATCCTCCAATATGGAGGCTTTGTGACATGGAATGCGTAGCATATTGGAAGAACTTGCCAACAAAGAACATTCTTTCAGCCACTTACATGAATTAGTCAATTAAATACTGTTCTCTATTATAAAATGGAAATTTTGAAATTAACATCGGTAATATAATAAATGAGGCATATTTCAATAGAGATATTATATTATATTATAAGGTCCATTATTCTTCCGCCACGTTGTTACAAGAGATCACTTAGAGAATATGAGATATGAGGTCACAAGGACATTATTATTGTCTTCCAGATGAAGCGACATCTTCAAGAAAGGGATTAGATTAGACCTAGGGGCGGCAGATTATTATGAAAGTATGGTGAAGCAGGCAAGTATGGTGAAGCAGGGTGGTAATCAATTTGCGGTAACGTTAACATTATAATTATTATATGGGTACGTTTAAAGTAAATCCTCCGTGATGCCCTGCATTTTTTTTATCGCGTCGCTATTTCTCGTAAGTTGTCGGCTAATGTTGGCCTGCTTCATTCGGTTGCATGAGAAAGCCGATTCCTTGCCCCTTTTTTTATTTAATATCTCTATGGATTGGACTAACAATTGTTGAATTAACCAGAACACTCTATGACACAGCTCAAGATGAGATGAGATTGCTCATAATTTCAGTGATCGTCACCCTTAGGCATAAAGTCCACTAAAGCAGGCTTACGGGGGCGCTCGCGCATTTTCTATGTGAATTATCGAAAATACAACGTACTCAAATACGCCAGCGCACACTGGATTTGACGACGCTTTGTGCCCGCCTGCCCCATGAGTCACCTTTTTTGGCTTGTCAGCGATACGAATTAACGAAAATACAACGTAGTCCATTCATTGAACACGGCAAGCAAAATCACGCTCCTCGAAGCGTCGTCGATAGACGGGCGAGAAGCCATTATTTAAGAACAGTGAACTCTTTGTTTAGTCATTGCGTGACCGATATTAATTACAAGCCCGAGAAATTTAATAATATTTTTATTGCTTTGTTATGAGAGACGCTGATAATAATAATTATTTTGTGCTCCTTGAGCCCCTTATTACATAGGTGAAGGGTAATGCGCGGGTGGGAGGGGGCCTACTCAGTAGTGAGCGCACCGAACGCTTTTTTGGTGGGCTTTATGCCTTATTATTCAGTAAGAAATTTATTCGCCATACAACAATGGATCAATAAATTTTATTAACTTCATATAACTGTATTTTATAGGCATGTGTAACTAACTACCTATCTAGTGATTCAATCTACTATATAAATATGAAAAGATAAACTTTTTTTTATCTCGCTCAAAATCTTTTCTCATATTTCGAGAGACTTGAATTTCGGTACACAGGTGCTAATGCTGTGTAAATAATATTATTTTTAAATTTTGGTAAAAAAACGGGTGTCGTCGATCTTCTTTACAAGATAATAAAAAATGAATATTATCGTCGTTCATTTTGCGCGTGTTGCAATGGGAAGGAGACCAATATTAAAATCCTAAAACAAAATATGTATATGGGTATAATACCGTATATATGTTTTAGGATTTTTCTGAGTATGAAAAGAGAATTTTATTATAAAAACTTCATATTATATTTTTAAATTATCCTGGTGTCTATTTGATGTGCAAAAAAATGTGTACGTCCAAAGTATATGGACGATGCCAATGTTTACCTATCTGTCATAACGATAATAATAATTGTTCTCATAAATAATATGTCAATTATGACATTCATGAATTAAGAAATCGACTAATCAACTAAATTATTCAAATAAGCATGCAAATTTTATCAACTCAATGACGTAGTATTATTATGTAGATATCTAATAAAAATCTTTCAACACAATAAATTATTGTAAACATTATAATATTTCGCCAGAAGACATTGAAAAGCTCTTTAAACTTTTCGCAAAGTATACGTAACATATAATATATTATATTATAAAACATATTATAAATTAATGGACTTAGGGTCACGTGATTTTTACACGAGTGGAAAAAATGTCTAAGCATATTATTTATCCACGCAAAGTTGGTTCACCGGAGCATTGAATCATGCTCACCAGAGTTCTTTTTGAAGTGCCATGAACAGAACATCATCTGGGTGCCAAAATTGTGCGGATATTTATATAAAGACATGTTTCATTGAAGTAAATGTCACACATGTTGTTAAAACTAGGATATCGTGACATGATTCTCGAAAAAGCGAATACTACAGGAGATGAGACGAAAAAGACGTCACTACAAAATAATATTACGTACATACGTAACGTACTCTACTTACAAAGTAACTACTTGGTGAAATTTTTAGAAGATTGGCATTTGTTTTGACTGTAATTAGTTACTATAGTTACCCATGCCACGCGCATCAGGAGGCGAAGTCTACTCCGCGATTGCGCCAAATTCTGGACGAATAACCAACAACGAATCCTCGTAAACTGTACGTTATTATTTCCTCACTCTATGTAGGATTATTTCTTAGATCGGTAATTGTGATTTATCTACAGCTTATCAGCCTTACGTCACATGGTAAGAAAACAGAACGAACTGGATATATCAAAATAATTAATTCAAACCATGATCATTGTCCTACTGATCCATTCCTACTGAGATATCTACACTGTTACATAAAGGCATCTACCAGCTAATTCCACTTCTCTCGGTCCTATGCACATTGAACATTTGAATTTCAATAAATAAGTAGTGGACAAAATCGCGTTGCGCTAGTATCTACTAGAAAGGATCCAGTAGATAGAGGAAATTAAGTAGGGTAGATATTTCCATGCGCCACAAGGAATCAGCAATAATTACTGATGGTGCTCCAGCAATGATTGGCTGCAAGAATTGATTCATTTCCCATTGCAAGAGAGATGAATCTTTCACGTACTTGTATTATCAGAGTATTAATCATCAAGAAGCATTATGTGCTAAAATATTATCATTTGAATATGTCATGTATGTCGTTCTGAAAATAATAAACAATAGTCGAAAAAATTCTTTATCACAGGGAGTGCTTGAAGCCTTCGTAGAAAAAGACAATTCATCACAAGCTGACCTTATTTCAGATATAGATATAAGATGGTTAAGTCAGGGCACTCTTGGCCGATATTTTGGAAAAGATTAAAAATTTTCTCATATCAAAACGTCAAACGTTCGAACAATTAGAATAATTAATTAAAAAATTAACATAATATAGCAGAAATGATTAGCTGTATTAAAACCTTTCAAAGCGAAAATACAGTACTTGTACACTTTCCAGTGATGAATAGTGGTTGGTGACATAAAATTATTTAACACAATATGCAACATAATAATATTTATTATAAAAAATCTTGTTGTTTTAGAAATCCGGCGTTAGCCCACTATTATCCTAAATCTCAAATGCGCCCACGACCCCAATAAGGTTAAGAACCCCTGGTAGGGCATGGTTGTTTGCTATATTTGCCTTAGCTTCACTCTGCATATGAGTTAAAATTTAACCGTTAACGATGGATGTCCAACAATCTTTCCTCGTATATACTTGAACAAACCTACCGATAAAATTGAAAATTAAAAATCAGTTAGACTATTTTACTACCTATAGGTAATGTTACTGAATACATTGTGAATGAAATAAACAAAATATTAGGAGCTAGTAAGTGGAAATACCATGCTGGTAATACTATGACTTTATGTATTGATTGATAATAATATACTTACTATGTAGGTAGAGTTAGTATATAATGGTTAGTGAAAAAAAAAGTGACATTACACGTAAGTATGTAGGTACATAAATATGAATATATAATATGAATATGTATGAATTAAACGGAGCGTGCCATAAAATCTATAACCGAATTGTTATCACGACAAAGTGTATAGCTCTGTTTTCACTTTCCCTAGGCAGACCCGATCGGTATGCAGGTACATACATAGATGTAACTACCAAATTACTTAGGACCGGGGTGGTACATTTTTTAATAATACCTACTCTTTTTTGACAGAAGAGACAGGTAATATTATCAATTTGACCACTAGCATTGGTGTTTATAATTAGTGACAATCTGGAAGACTTTCTCTCTCAGCAATAAATTTACTTTATTTGTTTATTTATTTTAAAAGTACATTATTATCTGCCTGTAATATATAAGCTGTATCTCACTGACGCACGTACATTTGCATGTGAAAGACTTTGCGTCTTTTTTGCGCGATCGAATAAATATAACACCCATGTTGCATCCCTCCAATAATGTCATTGCATCCCCTTCATGCGCGCTGCACTTAATAGCTTAGTCTCGTATATGAATTTCGCTCACACGCTTCTTAACCTGTTCACGTAAAATACACCGGCTTTATCGAAACAGATACTTAAAATCCATGTTGGACATTTGTATTCAAATCGACTTGCTAAATTGTTTTGCTTATGATATTATTGTTAGCTAAACAGTATTATTGGGCGTATTGACAAGAATTTTGACAGGTGGCAGTGCCACCTGGTATTTTTTCTATCACGATTATTTTTTATTAAAGTTTAACATGTAAATAAGACGCGCTTTGAATATTGGTAATATTTGAGGACACTCAGCCGATCTGGTATGTATTGCGGTTTTATGATCTGTCCGTCATTAGGTAATGAACCGAAAGTGGATTCAAAGCCTTGATCTACGGCGGCTGGCTTTAGCATTTATATTTTATGAATCTGTTGTTTTATAATATGTCGTATTTTCTAAATCATTTATAGAATGTTGAAAACTGTTAAGAATAATAATTTACAATCGAATTTTTAATTTTAAAGTCGATATACCCACTATGACACTAGGTTTATGGTACTTTACGGGGAATGGCAGGATTCGAGGCGTAAGTAATAGATAATAGGTACTTCATTTGCGGTCGGATTCGACCAAAAACATTTATTTTTATACTAGTTTATATCAAAGTAAATTGTTATGTAATTATACACGGTTATGGAATTAATTTTTAAGGTATAGGGGGAGCTCGAGATAACACGCTCTCTAGGCCCGAAAAAAAACGAACCTGGGAAAGTTACATTTTGAATACGCTACTTGCAAACATAACAGTGACACGGTGTAAGGGGCAATTGACCCTTTTTCAAATATCTAAAATCGAAGCGCTTGTATTATTTTATTACTTTCGCCGGGAGATAACGCAATGTAGTAAAACGGTGCCAATTTCAAACAAAAATCAAATTGCTTTAGTCAATCAATCACGATTATAATAAATAATATATCGGTCCACACTTGTTCCCGAATCGCGATATACTATTACGATGTAACACTATCTATTAAACTTGGTCATCTATAACTGCCCTTCCAAGGAAGAAGGCAGTAACTCGCAAAATTTGTGATATTTGAGTTATGAATGCCATCTGTTAGGTAATTTTGAAAGCTATATATTCTGTTCACTTTAAAATCATAATTATCACTAAAATACCATTAAAATCCTTAGTGAAAAAAATGGACATCTGCTAAAATAATACAAATTTCTTAGCAAAAAGCCAGTAATTGCACCTATTTATTGCAGTTACTGCTTGTTTATTTTTAATTTATTTGTATTTTAACATCCTACTAATAAAAATTATCACCGTTTTTTATTAATTCACAGTAAGTACTAAAGTTAAAAAAAACACATTATGTCATTTATCTTGAAAGTGTGTGAGAGTCAGTTACTGCCTTCTTACTTAGAAGGTCAGTATATACGTGGATCTTTTCAATCTTTAATACTCAAGTGTCCATGAATTTGAAAATTTATTGAAATACCATTAAATCGCCTCTACAAAATACATTGTGTAGGTGAGACATGGGTATGTCATTACTACAACAAAGTAAACATGCGACATAGTAAAGTAGATGTGGGGAAAAATACAATAGAACCTGTTGGCCCGTGACGGTGCATTATTTTACCTGCGCGCTTACCTTTTATACTGTAACATATGCAAGGGTGCAGTCACTCTACCCAAAAATGGGGTGCACTTTGATAGGCGACTTATTAAGGTGGGGTTGCATCGATTGTGTCTAGACACGAACGCACGGTGCCGGGTTTGTTTTCGTGTGCCTCCGTTTCCATAGTGCCTAATAATAATTATGTGCATTTTGGAGGTTTATGTGCTTTTAATATTGTGTTTAGGGTGAGGGGTGAATGACTAGTTGAGTAAATAAATTGATTTTGACGATTTTCGTCGTGTTATATGACTCCAATTGGATTAAATGGATAGGGTTTAACTCAAATTCGTCGATAAAATGAGAGTTTATCTTAATTTTACAATAATTTGGACTGCATATTATATAGGTACTACATATTTATATTAGAACATTTAAACGAATGAAGTATGGTAATATTGGTAGGTAAACTAAAATTAAGAAATTGACATTTCCGAGTTCCTCCGCCATTCGTTTTCTTTACACCTTTTATTTACTCGCGTGAAGTTATAAAATAATTAGCAATTTTTTTAAACTAAGTAGGAATGGCAAAGTATTGTATTATTGACCGCTTATCTACTCATCATGCAAATTGTCAAATACATCTCATAGTGTGAAGTTGTTTTCAAATTACTCGCAATGTGAAGTCACTCGTAGGTAAACTATGACCCGAGGTTCAAGTTTTTGTTATACTTTCATACGTTTAGGATACATCTATATTCTATAAATAGATGGAGCAAAGTTTTTTTCAACGTCTTGTGTATCCAGTTTAAAAAGCTTACCTTCGTAGTTCAATGAACAGGGCAATGGATACTCAAACTGGTGATTTCGGGTATGATTACCGACGCGGTCACAATACATACTATGTGACATAAAATCAACCCCAAACTTTACCATTTTTCTGATTATAAAGAAAAGTACAAATAACTGCATAAGATTGTATGTATTTGTATCAAACTGTACGAATATTAATACCGGTATAATATATATCAAATTTTGTTATACAGAAAATGTGTCAAAAAATAACATGTAAGTATTTAGTAAGTAAAAACCATTGTTTCGTTGCATTTAATTAATATGGACATGTCTGAGTCTGATAATGGATATGCCATTAAAATTAAAATCAGTGTTGGGACATAAAATATTTTTAATAATTTGCATATTACGGTATAGGTATGTGATTTTCTCAAGCTTGTGTTTATCAAAAATGTTTTTCGGCATGAAACTGGATTTATATCGTAGTGCTAGTAATTGCTAATACTTAATGCAATATGGTAAATTATTTATAGAAAATGATGGTTGTTTGAAGAAAAAAAAATGTTAATTAATTTAAACGAAATATGCAATAGAATACTAATTATAGACGACCTTGACTTAGTAAGTATATCCCACTATTAATCCACCCCGGGTGAGTTCACAATTTTTCATTGCAATCAGTAATGGATATTTTCGTACTAGTTTATCATTTAGCCGATTTAGCGTATGCACTATGAGCGGAATGCAGAAACATTTGTCATAACTAAAATTTCCTTAGCAGAAAACACTATGCAGAAACATTGTCCTTAGTTAAGATCATTTCTATTGAAAATAATACCATATTTAAAAATTCTCGTTAGGTAAATTAGGTAAATTATTTTATAATTGTTAAACGATGACAAAAATATGACAACTGCATTTTATAAATGCAATAACTATAAATACATATTGATATTTAATTATAATACTCCGTTATAAGTCATTATACGTGATTCCACAGACACCGCAAGATATTTTTTTAACATGGTAATACTAGCGTCAAGTGTCATTCTTCACCTGGCATTTTGTATTTCTGCGGGTTGGCGTATAAAAGTAAATAATATTCTGCAAATACATGCCAAACGAATTAACACTATCAATATCCATATTGAGATACATTGTTAAATGAATTTGAGTGTATGGGCTGTGTTATAGACATGCGAATTTATTTTGACAGCAGCTGTCAGTGGTAAATGGTAATACAGAAGGGGGCGTGTTCATAACAAAAGTAGTCTATGGTTAAGGATTCCTTAACTCTATACTCAGGATTGTCTATAGTTAAGTCATGCTTTTCGGCGACTTATCCTTAGGAACGAAATCTTAGATTGTGCATGCTGCTCTATGACAGTATTGTTATTATTATATATGCCAATCAATGATAGATTAAAAAATGGTATCAGGATTGTAGAAACATGCTGAACGACATCGATAGCAAGATAAGAAAAGATTAAAAGAATAATACATTAAATGGACTATTTACAAAGCAATATGGTTTAGTTTTTAATACATAATTAAATGAGATAAGTATATATGGCGTATTTTTTAAAACCCCAATCAATAAATACGTCATTCAAAATAAGTTACACCTTACAAGACATAGATGTGCTAAAAACACTATTATGATAATATGGTGTACTGAAAAAAGGTTTTTTACGAATGAGTTTTGACCATGCCAGAGACACTGAGACGATAAAAATTAATCAAAGACGGTTGACACTGTCCACTACAAAGAAATATTCAATTTCCCATTCGTCATCAATATACAAGTGTTTGTGATATTTTGGGCACTCACTGTCAAACTATTCCTCCACTACGCAGCGAGCCTACTGCGCGACGGTAAGGGGAAATTACATCTCAGTTTAAAGCACTGGGATCCACAATATCTATTTTTCTTACTTCTTCGGCAGACTATAAGTGATGCAATACAAATCAAGTGATACGACGAGGTCGTAACCTCGTGGTTACTGTGAAAATTACTTTCACGTAAGCCGGTTAAGGAAATAACAATAAGAATGGTTAATACTTCCCCTGCAAAATATCAATGAAATAATATTTTTTTACAACAGAATGTACACGCTTTTTAGTGATCATCCCACATTAATTGACAAGTTGGACAACTAAGAGGATCATAAAATGAACGTTTTGTATTACAATATTAAATATAACAGCTATTCGAGGACGATTTTAGTATAGGTATAATAGGTATTCGAATAATATTGTGTTGGCAGTATTGGATCCATTGTTTGGAAAAAAAATAGTGGCCTATTTTGACTTTCGGTGTAAGTTACTTTCTTACTTATAACAAAGCCATAATATATCTCAGTCTACCCTGACAAATAAATGCGAAATGAAATCTTCACATTCATGGAATTATGTTTTATTCAACATCTTTACTTTGTATATACACCTAAATATCTTACACTATATAACTAAAGCTAGTCCAGAGTTCGGGTCATGTGAAGCCCTCAGCTGACTGCGAACCATGATAGGAAGAATTCTAGACATAATGATGAAATGGAGCTACTTGCCTGACCAATCCTGCAGATGTGGCGAAATACAAAACATGGAACACTTTGTTTTCATGCTCAGAGATCCTCCTACAAGCTGAGACAAATTGTGTTTAGGTCGACATGCATATTAAAGTCTGTCACAACGAAGACTTTCATATAACTATATAATTCTATAATTAAATAATACATCGTTTTGGTTGAGGAAATGCGAAAGAAAATTAGATGGTCATGTCATCACAATCTAAAATAAATGAATCTTAATATTCTATTCTAAGACACTTCTAAAAGCTCTTGGATGAAACTGTGAGGTTTTAAATAGAACAAGAAATTCCGAAGACATTCTGAAAGTTTACGACGGCAACACTGGGACTGATTTAAAATAACTAAATACATTATTTTCTCGCCAATAATAATTTATTTATCACGATGACAGAAAAATTGATAGACTACGACGAAAATAGTACACAACAGTTTAAATCAGTGGCGAAGACTGCCTGTTGGGCGAAGGTATACGATTATAACAAAAGAAAACAATAAATACAAACACACTAACTTGTAACTTATCGTCAATGTGTTCTGATATATTCGACATACTTCGAAAATATTACAGTATTGAGAGTTTACTTTAAATATTATTTTTGTATAGAAACTTTTTTATTTGTACAAAGTGCAGCGCCAGATATTTTCATAGATATGTGTCGATTATAGACCTATAATTTTACAGTACCTAGTATTTAAAGATGGCACTACACATTGTAATTTCTACCTGCCTACTAATTCATCAATTCACACCATTCGTAGCAATTGCATTGTATATTATAATGTTTAAGTAATTCAATGGAAACATTAAAAACCCATTTATTTACCGTGAGTATTTTTTAAATACATTTAAGTCATATTTCTATGTAAAATCAATTATTATAGTGCGTTTGGTTAACTGATTATTAATTTGAATCACTGCACACATTTAAATCGCTATAATCTTATCTCATAGCCGATTTTTATTAAATAAATCCAGTAAATTAAACATTCTTATCTGCCATAAAAATTATATTACCCACTAGATATTATTAGATAAATAAAAATAATAAGCACCAAAGACAATTTATTAATATTACGTAAAATTAAGTATGTATTTCTATACTTATATTAGGACTCACTCGTATCTATTATTTTAGTATCTTACATTTAGATTTAGATGATTTCTTAATTAGATAAGACATTACTTTTTTTAGAACGTAATGGATGTATTTATTATTTTGGTAATCGATCAAATACATACTGACTCAAATAATGCCTAAATATAGTTAATATTACTATAATTAATATAATTGTTTAGACTAAGCTATATACATATTATCAAAACATAAAAGTGCATTCGAAGGTCGTGCTATAATGAGGCACTGTGCACACACAGAACAGATTAATAAAAAGAAATGTAAAAGCCATCACCATGGACCAATATTATGAAGCATAACAAAGCATGCCGACGACGTTCAATATTGGATGCACGTTAAAGTGGGGCCACACCGGCAACAAGTCGCGCAACAACTCGTTAAATTTTACGATAATTATCATAATTGCTTAAGAAATTTTACGATAATTATCATGCTTATCGTAAAATTTAACGAGTTGTCGCGCGACTTGTTTTCGGTGTGGCCCCACTTTTACATTTACGTAACAAACTTTAATGCACATTATTATCAATTATCATACATACGTAACTATTGAAAATAATACGAGTATATTCCAGTTTAATAGTATCCCGTATTTTTCCACACTCAAGATCCGTTGCCTTTTATATCACGCCCAGTTGAGTAAGCCAGTTCCCATTCAGTTTGTGTTCCCTGTGTACACACTTTTTGAAATGCGAAAGGTCACGTGGGATATGAAAATGAACAGATTGCGCTGGATCGGCCACATGCATAGGTAAATTGCCGGATGAGTTTTTTACACACCCTATGACATGAGGACAAGAGAAGACCTGAACGGCCGAAGCTCAGATGGCAAGACTGTACCACGTGGAGTCGAGAATATGACTATGCCATTACGTTCTAGGAGTTTTAATGGAAAATAACTTATTTTTACTATTATATAAAAATGGGTATTTTAACAGTTTTTGTGAAGAGATTTAAATACATAATAATATTAATTAAGCGATTAACATAACCTATTTTCTTTAACTAGTTTACTAGTAGGTACTTAGTACGAAAATAGGAAGCTAAATCTAACAAAACACATAATTATATACGTGAAGCTTTTACAATTTAGCAGGACTTTTTTTAACATCCACTCGAAGCCGAGAGCTTTTTATTGGTGTCCACTGAATCTCAAAGTTCGTTTTCGAAAAAAATCTACTTCTGTGAAAAATGTAATCCTGTTCAGTGTGGATTTAATGCTAGTTGAACGATGTGTTTCGTTTCATGTGACTCGCTTCCCTTTAAAAAAAATCTATAAAGAGAAAAAACGCTAAGTTGGTCAACATGGCAGGATTTATTTATATAACTTACTATAGAATAAAAAAAAAATAACCAATGCTCATTTTTGTATTGCAAAAAAGGTACAGCATATAAACATGTAATGATACTTTAATTGTTACAACAAATTTAATAAATTCATTTTTAATTACATAATGAATAAATAATGCATTAAGATTTAAGAATGCAACCATCAAGAATATAGTACGTAATTCGGAACAATCTCGCAAACATACACATTATAAAAACATCCTAGTTTTGTCTGTTACCACCACATATGGGAGTTTAATCCACAACCAACGAAATACGGGCGGTGAGCTTTACCGATACAATTATTCTAATTACGCGGACATTTCTTAACAAGAATTCGTTAATATTGGAGACCACCTTTTGTAATTGTAAATCAAATTCTTAACTTTGATTATATATAATTGATTATAGATAATAGGTTGAGCAAGTGGCTGACATCCATTTCTCGTAAAAACAAAATCTGTTAATACAAACATCTACTCTGTGGAGGCCCATATGATCCTATTAGGATCGGACATGGTCGAATAAAAATAATAAATTTCTTGGGTAACATACTATGTAATTTCTTATCTAAATGCCACTCTGTTGATTTTTTAACACTTTAATTTCGATTTATCCACTAAGTACCGAAATTTCTATAATTTGAATCGAATATAATAATATTATTATGGAAATTGATATTTTCAGAGATATATAGTTTTCAAAATACTTTCCTATCTGAAACCATATTAATATGCTTCCTTATATTTTTCCGGCAATCTGTCACAAATTAATTGTGTCAATATCAAATCAATATACTCAATATTATGATATCGCCCCACTGTAAGCATTCGTCAATATTTTTTGAGAGTATCATTTGTTTTTTTCAGGACTCTATTAAAATAACGATTCCTCCAATTTTTCAAATTAAGAATTTTCACTTACGTGCAAGTCTAATATGCCTTTTGCCTGTTCCACTCTCTCTTACTCATTTTCATATTATATTTTCTCTCCTGCGCTACAGATAATTCAAGTAATATTATGGTAATAATTTCATTGTAATTAGTATTTGAATCAGTAAAGCCGAGCAAGAACCCGGAATACGAAGGGTGTGCCTCACATTTTTTTCCAAATATATTGTGGGGTGAAAATTAAATCAATAAAAAAAATATTTACTAAAAATAAAATGAATTGCCCTAGTTGACAATCAATTTAGCGATCTTCATAACCACATTATTTTTCGGATCATTTTTAATTTTTATGGCCTCTTTTCGACAGCAGTATTGCGAACAGATGTGGATAAATATTCTGTGTTTTTTACTGCATTTTAATTAATTATTATGTCACTGCTGCTCCATTAGTTTATGTTATGTTATGTGACCAGAATGTGTATGCGAATATTGTTGATACTGTAATTTGATTCCCGCGTTATTTCAAACTAGGTACGAACTTTTAATTGATGCCATGGAAACATTGCCAGAAATACGTCGTCTGGAAATTTTTCCAGGAAATAATTTCGAAATTCGAGTAATTGCACTGCACGGCTATTCGTCATCGCGTACTTGCATAAATTTGCTACTTTCGTCCAGTGTTTCACGAACTACCTAGTTCCTAAAAAAACACTCATATTGTAGGTAAATAGGTATACATACTTTAGTACAATAATTATTCTACAGAAGGCCGTCGAAAAGGTATATAGGTACTTTCTTTCGAAGCACTAACCGTGGCACCATGGACGATTTGCATGTGTTGGAGTTTTTTTGCTACAATGCCCGTTTCAATACCTAAACAAAACCAACACCAAACTACGAATCACTTTCACCCTACCTACCATCAATAGCGAAGGGTGGTTGTTTGGCTATTTAGTGCACATTAAACTTTGTTAGGTCATACGTATTTGTATTTATTGAACTAAGACTGCAATTTACAGGTGTTATTGATTAGTTTTTAAAAATGTGCAATGACTCATTTTTTTTTTTTTTTTTTTCGACCATGTCCGATCCTAATAGGATCATATGGGCCTCCACAGAGTAGAGGTTTGTATTAACAGATTTTGTTTTTTACGAGAAATGGATGTCAGCCACTTGCTCAACCTATTAGGTCCATACCCTGACTCACACACAAATTGAAAAACAATATGTGTACTTGCCAGACCCAGGATTCGAACCTGAGACCCACGGCGTGATAGTCCAACGCTTATGCCGCGCGGCCACCGTGGGTGTGGGATCGACCATATCATATTATCTAAATTATTGTGGTTTGGTTTAGGCAGGGTTTCATTGAATTTTAAAAACTAACCAGCACTATCTGCAAATTGTATTCTTGTTGCAATGAAAACAAATAAGTATGACTGACAAAGTTCAGTGTTCACTATTTATGTCGAAACTTAACAGCTTACACGCCACTGATATTTAGGTATTTAATTTTCGGCTAAGGCATTTATAGGGAAACCCTTAATTATTCAAACATTAATTGGCTGCGATGTATCAAAAAATGTAGGTACCTAGATACTTTATTTTAGGCATTTTATTAACAATATTGAAGTACAATCCCATAGACATGGTTTGTTATTATTTTCATAACATCCGTGCGAGTTCTCAATACAAAGTCAAACAGTAAAAACAATAATAATCATAAATATATTAGGTAGGTAGGTAGGTATGTACCTATATCAATATTTTTTTCGTGAAATATGAATACAGGATCATTTGAGAACAAGCCCTTCATTTATAGAATATTGAAAATAGTAAGAATAAAATATAGAATTAATAATAATTGCAGAATAATAAAATTTAACTATAAATTAAACCTTGTTTAATTAAATTCATACAACTGTATAACTGCGCCAGAAGTAGGTATCGGTATTGCCATATAGAAAATTATTTAATGCCGTATCTGACTCCATGATACGAATATAATAAAAATAATATTATTGTCTATGCGTGCGGTGAATAATCGATCATGACTCACCTCAGCTAAACAAATCAATAATGATGGAAAGAATGTCTGACTTTGTGCCAGGAAAACTAAATTTTTATTTTACAACATTTACTTATTCGCGCTTAGAAATGGGCGGTTGAATAAAATGAACCACTCTAATCGGTAGTATGCATCCGATTAAAGATTAAACTCATTGAATTTGATACCGCGAAGTTTGATAAGAATGTGAAGCGAGTTAGTTATACGTTATCGGTTATTGGTATTAAAACCATACCACTAGGAGCTAGGTATTTGAAACGAGTGCTCATAATATCGTTGAATAGGAAGTACATACTTATTGTCCACTAGGTATTTCTATTTTATTTTCGTATAAACAATATTTCAAGAATATTATAGAAACTACTATATCGCTGATTGAGTAACTGGCAATTTAATAAATTCGATATTAAAGCACATCCAATTGATTACTACTCATTAATAATTATACACCTTTATAATTACTACTATAGACGGAGAATTTGACAATATTATGTATTGTAATTTTGACAGAAATATATTATAAGTTTATAGGTAGGTAGGCATTGCAGAGGTTCTGTTATAATATTACTTGTCAGCGGTTATTTTCTTCACACAAAATAGTGACGTTTTGTAAGTTTCAAAGTCGTTGTTTACGTTTGCACCTGCCACACCCGCAACGACATCGCCCGTGTCAAACAATCACCTTAACGGTCATTGTGAAGAAGATAATAAACAAGAATACATCAAACAATATAATGAATTACTCAATGACAATATAACATTGCGAATCGAATATCATATTTCACACATGTCCATTTTGCATAAGCGCATTTATTTTCTTGGACAATGTTATCGGCCAAACCCCTTTTTGAAGAAGTTATTGCAATAAGAACAAGTTTTGTTTTCGAAGGCTCATTTTCGCCATGAGGATTCTCTCGTTGTCTCGCTCACTCTTATGGTGCACTAGGTTTAAAGATTCCCCGCGCAAACACTTACAAAACACTTTTCAAACAAATTCAAAAAATGAATCACAAGAAAACATAAAATGAATATTAATATAGGTATAAGCGTGTAGCTTGTACATTAACTATTGAACTACGAAGTCTGCACTAGGTACTATATGTTACGCAAAACAAAACTGGCACGATGGTATGCTAATTTCAAACTTTTGGCACTTCATAACACGAGTCATCTATCAATAGCTTACCCCAGCTAGTTGGAGTTCTTCCGAGAAATTCTCCCGTTTCTCCATTGAATAAGAATTGAGTGAATGGAACTTTGGTCTCTCCTCGCCATCCATACTCATCGGGAACGGCCGGTGGGGCCGTCGCTTTCACCATAACTACACGATCAATCCACTTCCACACTCAAAACAAAACTGATGGCTGCCGAAGAAAAACGTAAACGTCGTAAACCGGCAATACAGGTAGTGGGGGCAGGCGCGTCGCGTAGCGGACTGGACTGGACGCTACTGCTACAAAAATAATGTTATTTTTAAATACGAAGTTCGCACGCCAAGTTTTATGATTGCCAGGTGTTCGCAACGTCCATTAATATTTCTGTTTTTTAACAAAATCTGTTCTGTCTAATGATGTGGACGGTTTGCTGACGTTTGGATGATCCCTAAGCGCCTAACCCAAAGGTCTAACGCAGGGGTGGTCAACCTTTATATAAACTTTTATACCTACCGCCCACTTTTGTATCTCTGTTAGTAGTAAAATTTTGTAACCGCCCACCGGTTCCATAGTAATGATGATTTATAAAGTATGGAAATAACTTTACTATACACAATTTATAAAGCAGAGTTACAGCAAGTTAAAGCATAATATAATACTACTTACTTACCAAATACTTTATATCAGACTTTCGCTATGTTTAGCAGAATAAATCTTTATAAAACAACTTCCAGAAGTTAAATCTATCTTTTATTTATACTATGCATACATAGAAGCATAAAATTACATCTAATTAATTAAATTATTAATGAGATCTCTGAAGCTGATGCTGCGAAACTAAATACTGGATATCTGGCTCAATTTTTGTGAGGAACAAACAAAGGTCTCCTCCGTGAACTAAACTTATGCGAGGGCGATACAAATATTATGTTTTCTGAAATTTAAATTGTCACGGAGAATTTTATGAAAACATGATAAAAATGCTTTTAAAACCCCTACCGCCCACCATGAAAGCTGGAACGCCCACTAGTGGGCGGTAAGGACTAGGTTGACTACCCCTGGCCTAAGGGATGAAAAATAGCAATGATTCAGTATCGATACTTTTCTTTCGGTAGGCATTTATATAATAATGGTCTCAGATTCCTCTGGCAGTGCAGATGACTTATTAAGTGTTGTTATTGTTTGAAAGTAAGTATTTATAACTTGTGTGACAATATTGTTATTACTTTCATCATGAACCGGTTTGTTATCGTCTGTCTACTGACTGCATTTCTGTGTGAGCGGAGCGAATATAATTTGATAACTTATTAAATATTGGTTTATAAGTTTTACCTATACAGAAAAATTCTTTGAGTGTGATCAAGAATACGATTGTAGTTATTTAGGCAAAACCATTATATTACTTACTCCGTCTCGTATACGTTCACAATAAGACAATCACGCCCAAGCAATGGAAGTTGTAGGTAGGTACCTATACAGTAATATATTATATCAGTTTTTTTAAAGAAAATTCACTCTCTGGTGAAATTGATATCGTGAACAAAGTGTCGGTTGGATGGTTGGATCAGAAGTTGCTTGAGAGAACTGATTTGTGGCGAGAGTGAAGTGCAAGTAGAATTGCCAACTGTCTCGGTTTGGCGGGATTTTCACGTAAATACTTGTCCAGGATCCCGGTTGGAGCTTCCCTGAGAAGTTCAATATCTCGGGATTAAAAAAATGTGTCAAAGCTATGCAAATTTAGCTAAAAGTCTTTCATATATGGTAAATCAATGAATTAAACAATATAAAACACATTACAGATACCTATCAATAGAATTATACGGCTGAACTGGAAGCTACTCAGTAAATAAAAATCTTATTTTTACGATCTGGCAACAACGCGGCGGTCAGCATAATATATTATTTATTTTATTTCTGAGTACAGCACTGGTAGATGCTACCAAGAAGTATGATGCTGTTAGCGTGGCGTACAGCGCACAACAAATTCTGAATAGTGAAATTCTTGGTATGTATAATATTATTATAACCATTGACGTATTAAAATTTGTTACCCGTTACATAATATTGCGAAATAAGTTGAGATATTATAATATTATTTTATCATAATAAGCAATAATTACTATTTGAATAATGTTTATGTCATTTCTGAATTAACATACAAACACGGTAGGTCCGAATAATTCTAATGAGCCATGGCGAAAACCCTTCACGATTTAACACCTACTCGACAAAAGAAATAAAAAGCAAATGCAGCTCGCGGGATCGATTTATTGACCAGTTGATTAGATAATTACCAGGTGATTGAGACCACATGCTGCCGATCGCGCTATTTAGCTAATTGTGTAAATGCAATGACATTTCATTGGGTAAATGACATTTCGAAGATGAACCATGATTAGTGGGAACCAACGCACTCACCATCTATGTAAGAACAACTCGAGACAATATTATACACCGATTGACAGCAATATCCATGAACCGAGATTGTTTAGACTGTAGAATATATGACTAAGACGAATGATCACAAAAAATAAGTCATAAATATAAGGCGAAAAATGCCGATTATAAATAAATAACTAGGTACCTACCTGATTTTTTTTTATTCAATACGAATATAGGTGCGAGAATGTTAGCTACCTACTTTGTTATAGTAAAACCTAGTGCTTCATTTCGCCATTGTGGTTAAGATGTTTTCAATCAAAAACCAAACCAAAAACTAATACAACCTATTGAAAAACATTCCAAAACATTATCTTTGGGTTGAAATAGGTTGTGTTAAGTTTTGGTTTGATTTTTGGTCTCAAAATACCTCGATGACAAAAAATAAAAAACTAAACTAGAAATAAAATAAGTACTATAAAATTACCAAAACCTAATTATTGTTCCAGTAGGCCTATGCATATTTTCGAAGTTTTTGTTTTTTTCTAAATCAACTACGTCTGATAACGTACAGGATATTATTACTTTTACGGGCCAATTCAACTAAACTAAAAACTTCTTCAAAACAGTGTTGTAACACCTAGTAGTTATACTTAATCAAAATGTGGTCCAAATTACTTGGGACAAAACGTGACAATGTCATGATAAAAATCATTACGTTTTCAATCGATTACCTACTGATTTGATTTGACCAACTTATAATAAATAACCTAACCTGAAACCCTTATACTGTTATAGTAGGTAGGTACCTACACATAATATAATATTCTTCTTTCTTTCGATCATGTTCGATCCTAATATAATCATATGGGCCTCCACAGAGTGGAAGTTTGTATTGACAGATGATTTTTTTTACGAGAAATGGATGTCAGTCACTTGCTCAACCTATTAGGTCCATACTCGACTCAAACACAAATTGAAAAACAATATATTGTGGTTTTGCCAGACCCAGGATTCGAACCAGGGACCCATGATCCTATAGGCCAATGCTTATGCCGCGCGGCCATCAATATACAATCAAATAAACTCAATACAATACTGAGTAGGTAGTTTAAGACCTATTTACTTATTCATCTTCGCACTGACCACATGCTACATTTTATTACGTATATTCATAGTTTCCTTTGCAATTTTATTAGTAGATAGGTTTTTGCTATTTTCGATTATCTACATTTCTTAAGAGATCTAAAGATGCATTACCAAAGAGATTGAAAGACTGTGCATTACACAGTAGTCATTAAATATAAATACGGCCCACCGTCCAACCTCTTTGGTCCAAGTCCATGACTGCATTGTGTGAAAAAAATATATTTTTTAAATTCAATCCCCACATATAGGTATTTATTTGACTTTGTCATAATAACTCCTCCAAAATCAATTTGATTTGTATTAGATTTTTGGAAATAGCATTAATTGTAAGAATCACTTGATAAAATCATGCTTTTTAAATTCCCAACAAAAATTAAATTTAGTGTGCGCAACTCGCTACCTATATTTTATCATCGATTGTTGAACTGTGTATAGGTAGAAAGAAACCACAACGTGAGGTCATCCACGCTGCTTTGCCATAGGAATGCAGCGCGGGAAGGGGATATGATATAGTCACCACATTACAATTACCTAATACCTAACATTTTATGTTAAGAGAAACATAAAGCTGTTTTGTTTATACCACTAAAACAATATCGATAAAACTATGCTTAAACTGGATTACAAGTGTTTTTTTACAATAAATGTTTAATTTCTTTATTGTTAACCATGCATTAACAGTGTTTATAAAGTTCTGTTAAACTCAATAGGTACTTACTTACCGATTAAATTAAATCGTAAAATATTTATTATAGATATAGTCAAGGCCTGAATAAAAACGATGCATAAGTGCGAGATGATAATCTCTGCGACACGCGCTAGAGTAAGATAAAAGGTTTACAGATCTGGGAGATGGTTTGCTACGATGTAGCCGGAAAATCTTAGCTTATTGCATAACTAAGCGTCGATAACCGTGTTGCTAAAATTGCTATTTTTTGTGTTAAACATAAAGTCAGTGGTAAATATTTTTAGTTAATTAAGTAGAAAAGATGGTTCTGTGTGTTGTATTAAAATATGGTAGGCGTACTGAAAAGCAAGAAGATGGTATTACGTTTCATAGATAAGTTGATACATGTTCGTGATAATTTATTTATATATTATTATATATTTTAATATCAGTGACCTAGTATTTCTTTAAAATAACCTTAATTATAGATATCTTTACATAATGGTTGCATTTTGACCGCTTAAAAATACTATATAACGTAAAAAAAATAGAAAATTATATTTTAATTCTGAGCGTCTAGTGCGAGCACTTTGGGCGAGCACTAGCGAAATGTTCTATGGTCTCGAACATTTGTAGACGAATGCGTTCGCTCGCCCACAAATCAAACGCACGGCACGCGGCTTCATTTAGCAATGCAACGGGTGGCATCTAGATGTATCTATAGTCTATGGATATAGTGGTATCGGATTATTATAGCAGTGCAGGCGACTCACTTTTGTGTTGATATCGTTACTTTCAAATGACAATAACACCGTTCCAAAGTGATTTTTCGCCATGGCCGTAATGCCAATAGAATCCGTCCCACATTTACGCAGTTTGACTATGTTATTATAGATTAGGTACGCATCATTATCACACTGTGGCAGCCAAAATACTATATAATAGCCTGGCCTGCATTTACATTTTGTTGTTAAAATGGCTATAAGGGGCACATTGCCACCAAATTGGTAGCCCCGCCCCGGTGGTCTGAAAATTAGATTATTAATTAATGTATTTAACCAATTACTAGTTTTAATCGATCATGTAGGTACTCTGATATATGTAGTGTCTAAAATGATATACCTAGATATTAAGATTATTGTAAGTTTTTTTCGAACAAAAAGTAGCAATACTTTTTTCAAGAACTTACATATATATATTTATAATTACTAATTAGACACTTTTTAATATTTTTTCTTTTAGTTTATGCATTTTCTTAATTTAAATAAATTGAAACGAAAACAGAAATTTTATTCGAGTGATCATAGTAAAACCACCATAGAGCTGGAGGGGTATAAAGTTTGCTGATTGTTGTCTATTGCGTTATCTTTTTTTTTGATTCGCGCGGTTTTCTGAAAACTGACTAATAAAGTATGTGTATAATAATATGATGTGCTAATATAATTTTTTATTCACAACGTTATAAATTGTCATTGTTATTTTTTTAATAATTCATAGCAAATAAATATAGGTTGTTTGATAAGAACATACCGGCAATCCATAGAATTAACCGATCTAATGTAATCGTAAAATCTTATTGCTGAACTAGGTTTTTGCAGTATCGCCACGGTCTATTATCAACCCATAGGCCACAAATCAAAGTCGTGTCGCTTGGCATATTGAGATAATATTATTATAATAAGTACCTATATTATAGGTATCATAAGAGAAATTAAAAATAATGTAGGTGCATATTTACTTACAAACATAATTTTAAAAACCTTTGGTAGTTTATGGAAGAGTCAAAAAATCTCTAGACTCGAATAATTTTAGACGGAATATTTTTGTATTACTAATCTGTGTCGTGGCTCAAAAAGGTTAAGACATCCTGGTCTATGTATATCCTTAGACTTGACGTACATCCCAGATTGACAGGGATTGTCCCGGCTTGAAGTTATAATAGTGTCAAATTCTTGTGGCAGTGTATGCGACTCATTTAGGTGTTGGTAACGTTACTTTCAAATAATGACCAAGCCGTTCTAAAGTGAATGCTTCTTGGCCGCAATGCCCGATGAATCTGTCCTTCCTCTACGTAAGTACCCAAGTCCTGGGTGGTTTGAGTCATTTTGTCTTCGCATTCGTTTGTTTATTAGGCGATTGAACTTTTCTTCATCTATGTTTCCATAATATACAACATTTAGACGTTATCTTGTAGAAGGGTTTATTCAACATCTTTGGTAAGTACCTACCTACTTAATATATTTTTAATTTAAAATCACTACTTATAGGTATAGGTAAATAATATATTTGTCGTTGATTTAGGATATTACTTTTTCCTTTTCTTCACCGTATCAGGATGTTACTTCATGAATTTGCGAAGGCAACACCATTTTCTTCAACATGTAGGATCCTGTTGTAATTGTATTTTAGCGGGGATAGCTTGAATATTATAATTATTTAATATATGCCTAGCATTAAATCAGGGACGTATCCTCAAATTTAGGTAGGTAAATAAACATATGGAATGTTTATATACAGAAATATCACTATAGTTTGACACTAAAAATCGACAAACCTTGAACTACCTACTTAGGTACTTTTTTTTTTTTTTGATTTTATTGACTCCACGGAATCTATTGTAAACTACTAATATTAATTCGCATTCCTTCTTTATTTTTCCATCCACAGAGGACGTCTCAGACCTGAAATCCAATAAGAATCTTCCTAGAAGTATTTTTGAAACCAATTGCTAAGGTGAGATGGGGAGACGATTTGTCATTGTGATCGTGAATTGTATTAAGATTATCTGGGTTTATTATTTTTCAACCACCCTGTAGCTCCGGTGTACTAATTTGAATACAGTAATATCCCGACTTACGCGAACTCGTAACTCGAAGGCAACACTTCAGACCCAGTTCCACCAGAAAAGCACATGACAAAATTATTATTGCAAACTTGACAGAATGTCTCAGCTCAATAATTGAGCTGAGACATTATGTCAAGCTTGCAAAATTAAAATGGGCTTAAGAATTTTAGAAAACATACTCCAACGAAGAACGCAGTATAGCTACAAAGCAAGGAATAAAAAAATATTAGCTTCCTACGAAGAAATTCTGCGTGAAAAACTGCAATTTTATAAAATATTTTTCTTCTGAACTAGTATTTTTGTTAGTCCTTGGTGCCAATTAAAACAAAATTTATATGTATGTATCTACTTATATGCAAAGTTGTACCCCGACTTAATCGAATTCGACTTACGCGATTTTCGACGGACCACATATCGCGTAACTTCGGGGTGTTACTGTACTCTGTACTGAATACAATCTTACAAAATACAATATGGGATATTAAATACAATCCACGCAAGAGAGCCAGAATACGGTACTGAAGTCCAAGTTTTATCATCGCTGAATCATGCAGATTGTGCTACTGATTAATAATAATTCTCGGGTAACACCATCATGATGCACCGAGGATCTAATAAATGAAATTGAATTACTAATTGTTGTGTCACCGGGGTCAGCTGGTGAATCAACTTACTCTCCGGTTGAATTTAATTGGGCGCCTCCTTGTTGGATTAAAATTACGGTCAACTTCCCAGCAGCTGTCGACCCAAGCAACATGCTGGTGATTAACGTTAATTTGGCAATCTTTTGGTGAATTGATTTGAAGCTTTTATTAATTAATTTTATCAAAATAGTTAACAGCCAGTAATTGACAATCCCGAGGTCGGGTTCTATATCTCGAAATTCCGGTATTGAAAAAAATTGAATGATCACATGAATTGTTCGAAGGTATTAGATTTCGCTGTAGCACAGTTCACTGTACGGTAAATAGATGGCCGCATAGCATTGAGATAACATATATTGGCTACCTCTATCAGTGGCGAAGGGTGAATGTAGACTGTTAAGATCCAACATAAATAGGGCACACTAAATTTTGTCAGTCAAACGTATTTTGTTTTCATTAAACTAAGAATACAATGTGTAGATAGTGTTTGTTAGTTTTAAAAATCCAATTAAACCCTATTTAATCCTAGCCGTATAGTAAATAACAGTCAAAAAATATTTTATACATAGAAGAATATTTGTATCGATAATGTTATGTTTTTTGTTCTATTAGTATTAATAATAATATATTCATTGACATGTTTTCTTTTTCAAGGGTAAGGTTTTTTAGTCATCTTTACACGATTTAAGAATTAATTCCCACAAACATCACAAAACAAATTGACGTGTTCACAGCTCGACTTTCACTCTCCGATTGGCAGCGATTCCGAAATTTCGTCGCACCTATAGTTGAAAATTATTTGCCGTTTCACTGATGATTGAACTGATTGAACATGTACCTAATCGATTTTTTTTAAACCGGTACATATTCAAACACACGCGTCACCATGATATTACTCCCTATTTCATTTATCGTTTGTCAATTTATGGCTACGGCCGTATGTTGTAGCTTAGCCACTGGGAAATGCCAATAGAAATGATTTATTCTTAGGTCAATAATTATTATAAAGCAAACATTATTCGTAGACTGTTTATCATATTTGAATGGTCAAAGACATAGCTTATACTTGTGTGTCGCTACATTTCAAAATCAGCCAAGTCCATAATAGATGAATAGGAGAAAAATAGTTTTTTGTTTTCTCAAATACACAGTCACAAGGGTGAAAGTTTATATTATTTCGAGTATAGAATATTTAAAATTAATAAATTCCACATTTTGATAATACAGAAATGTTAGAAAGCAGTAGTTCTTCAGCAATTCACAAAAAGTAAAAAAAATACATAAAGATGGACTTGGCTGATTTTGAAATGTAGCGACACACTTAATCAATATCTTTAAAGTATCTTTAAATGTGTAAATCTTGCCCATTTTTTGAATAATAAAATGCCTAATTCGTGTCAAATTTGGGATCACAGAGATTATCAATATAATTTTTTATTGTAAATATTTCACTATAATAATGTCGACATAAATTTTACTAATGGTTTTATAAATGCTTTTAAAAATTAATAAGTACATATAAAAAATCTTAACACCATTTCACATGGACGTACTGAAATATGACTATATTCTAAAACATTAGAGCGAGAGGTTTAAAAGAATACTATTTTATGTAATAAAAATAGTTTATGCAGTCATCAAATGAAAAAAAATATAAAGGATAATAAGGCTTCAAAATTATGTAAATAGATTATCTACAGCGTTTAAGGAATGTCCAGGATCATGCTTTGAAAATAGCATAAAAGCTCCATTTTCACGTACGCTGAGCATGTCCCCCCTTAAGGGCATATCAAATATTTGAATTACCTTGGATAATTTAGGGATGCGCTGCATCCACATAATCTATGGAATGTACGCCACTGGTAAACACCTTTCACTTGCTGGGTCAGATTTAATTGATTTTCAGTTTAGACATGTATTGTATGGTGCTGAATAGTAATAATTGTAAGCCCGTGATATCCATACCAAGTGGCGGCAAAAAATACATTTTTAAATTTTACGCCTATTTGGGAAACACTGGTCTAAATAGTGTATTTTTAATTTTGTGCGCCGGTTGTTTCAATTATATTCCAGCAGATATAAGAAATAATTAACATCACATCAATTCCTTCAAATGACTTTGAATTAATAATTCGTTGCAAGTTGCAACACAATAAGAATAACATAACATGCTGTATTATTAAAAATGCATTTATAACGGTCTTATTCGGTGAAATGAATAAAATTAATGACGTAGGTACATAATATTATGTTATTTCATGCAATTTATTCAATAAAACTTTGATTTCTAAAACTGAAATCGCCTCTCAGCATTCATTTGTCAAGGTTTTATTATTATTATGTAAGCATTTAAATGCATTCGCGAATATGACGATCGCCTAAATTTCGGGTTCAGAGTCTGGAAACCTTTTCGATTAAATTGTTACGGAATGATAAATTATGGATTTGCCAATTTTTAATTGTTATTAATCTTTAATAATTCAATTATTGTGCTCTATAATAATAGTATCTAATAATGGGAACTGAAATACCTAACGGGTGTGGAGAAACAAGCAATCGATCTTGAGTGTGGAAGAATAGGTGATAAAGTTAAACACGTATTTAAGAATACGCTTATCCTTCGTTCTGACAACTGCTCTCGGTTTATGCATTGACGCTAATTCAATATTGGTGTATTTGAAGGTCGCAACACACACTATTGCACGTCTATAATGTGTGGTTAATTTACGTAGGACACTCACACATTCAAAACCCTGCGTCAAAATGTAGTGTATTTATAGCTTATCGGAATTCTATTTATTAATCTGTTCTGTATGTATACGTAAACAAATAAAAATAAAAAAACAAAACTTCAATGTTTTCTCCACCTACAAGTAAATCCATAATAATTTATTAAAATCTAGTAGAATTTATTAAACTTCCACATTCAACCCATCTACATCTTATGGTGTTTCATTGCTTCAATCGCGGATCCTTTTTTGGTACACTACTCATACCCATACACTCCGCACTTTGAGCCTCGATGATTCAAATAGGTACAACTACGGGTGCTAACTGTGACAGATCACATCCATAAGTTGTTATCGATTTTGCGTGGCTTAACGATCACAATTATTAGGATCGTTAGTATCTCTTGTGTCGTCCAAGCTGCTTTGTTTTTAGACATAACGCATCAGAATATTAAAGATAACATTGGATGCCCCAGATGGCATCATTTTTTCATCAGTGCCACACATACAAACTTTGTGTATCGTAGACTGCCGAGAGGAATGGGCATGGCTCCCACATCCTCAAGTGGACCCCCAGGCCAGGAGGTTTGGCAGAGCCTACTACCGATCGCTAAGGTTAATGATAGTGTGATGTTCTACAGTAGTGTTCCCCAAATGGTATATCACGATTCCGCGAGGTAAAAACATTTCGTATCATATATGTTTAGTGATTTATTTGTATTTTTGAATAAATCCACTTGAATTATTGAGTTATCGGCACTCGGCATCATATTATTATGAAGCACCGGTAATATTTTAAAGTAAAGTAGCGCGACGCAGGCGATTTTTTTTACTATCATAGTAAATTTGTGTGTTTGTCTCACTTAACTGGTTGTTTCACTTAACCCTCCTAAGCCCGGGAACCCAGGCTACAGCCCTGTCAGTCTTCTCCCATGGGAGTAGGACCAATCCGTTAAGAAAAAAATATTCGGGTCACGATCATCAGTCAAATGGATCTGACGAAAAAGAGCAACAAGTAATATTACATTCACCTAAATAATATTTTTTCCGTTGGGGGTGGGGTCTGTTCCTGAAAACCCTCCCCTAATTCATATTTTAAGGGCTACTAGCTCGATAGACATCAAACTTTTTTGTTAATGATACCTACTATCGATTTGAAACATTCACCAATGGATTTTTTTGATTTTTAAATATTTCATTTTCTAATAATCTTAATTTCAATCGGGTTGACTGTTGACGGTTGGCAAGGGCGGTTTTATGTAAGAGTTGGCCCGATGCATTGACAGGTTTGGAGATCCCATTTAGAAAATATTTCCAATGCGTTAACCGTCATTGAGTGTTGTGTTAAAACTACGGAAATAGTTAGTTTTTCATTATTTTTTTATACCCAGATTACCCGGAGTCGAGCAGACCCTGGAACGGAGCTGGAGCAAGTATTACGTCCCAGAGCGGAGCAACTTAAAAAAGGGTTAGCTCCAACCCTTTGGTTTGATGTTACGACATTCTGAATAAAATAAAAACGCTATATTTTTAATGTTTATTTTGCAAATGTAAAAATTAAATAATCATTTTATAATAATTTATTATATTATGTACCACTCCTGTCACCGGGTAAATTTATTATTTAAGTGGTACTGACAAAACTGTCACACAAGGTCGCGATACTGTTAATAAATGCACCCATAGCGACACCCCAAATAAACAAAATTACTGTGGCATTGACATTGTTTATGTAATGGCTGGTCGAGATGATGTTATAATATATCCTGGATGTGCGTATATCTGGCACACAAATCAATTTATATTTTAACTTACAAATCATTTTTGAACACTCTGCGGACATGTAAGAAAATAGTTTCATTACATAAATTACATAATGTAAAAATACAGACAACAGTGGGTAGCAGGGAACTGAAATACCTAACGGAAGAATACGGGATGAACTTAAGCACGCGTCAAAAATACGTCATACGTCGAATACTGACAACTGCTCTCGGTTTATGCAATGACGCTCATTTAATACTGGTGTATTGAAGGTTGCAACACACTATTGTACGTCAACAATGCGTGGATAATTTTCGTAGGACACTCACACATTCGAAACCCTGCGTCAAAATGTACTGTATTGGGATATAGCCTATCGGAATTCTGTTTTGTGGTGACTACCGAGAGAGTTACACATGCCATCGCCAAAGTTCTAACTTGTTGCAAGTTCATTTTATTAGTACTAATAATATTGAATCTAAATATATGCGACGTTCGTATATATGTACTGCAGGTTGAATGGATTGTAGTTGATCACCCCATATCGTCGTGCAGTGCGCGCTGGCTTTTCATCCGGGAGCTCCGTGTTCGAGCCGGTGAGGACATAATATATTTGTGCGATTTTCTCAAAGTCCGGTGTGTTTGTGATTGTTTCACTTCTATTACTAAATATACTACCTACTGTTAAACTACATTATTATCATTGGGCCTTTATGCCTGTTGTAGTTCTGAATTGTCATGTTCTGTTCTATTTTGTTACTGTTATTTTCTTCATGTTCTGTTTATTCATGGAACCAAGTTGGACATACCTGATATTTGTGTACCCTCGAGCAAAATTTTGGGTAGCAAACACATGCCGATTGATAAAATATATCTATGCCTACGGAAGACAGACTAAAATAAATTTCTGATAGCATTTCTACAATATTTTTTTCTAACAGTAAGTTAGGTAAAAAGTAACGGTGTCCATTGATTTACCATTTATAGGATAGGCCTTTAGCTAAATTCATTTTAATTTGATGCATACTCATTTTACAACGTTTTTATTAGGTCGTATTCTTATTTGTCCGGTGGTTGTTTATCCGGCACAAATCTTGTAATCGATTTTTAACTAACTTTCCGACTAGCTAGACATTTGAAACTTTTAGAATATATCAAAACACGATGCCAATGCATTTTTTAATACTTTTAGCCATCTTTAAGTAGAATTGAATTCATTTTCAGTTAATTCTGTTTTGTATGAAAAGTTATTTCGGGAGAAATCCGTAATCCAATCCACTATTATTGGTTGCTAGGGGTCTGGGGTCCTAGCAACTAAATTATTGATATATACGTGCGTTACTATGGAAATCAATATGAAATGTCAAAATGACATTTCCGTATTATTTCTATCAAGTACAATTTTTTTTAATCGTTTAGTGAAGTCAAGTTTATATGATACAACAGAAAATTTAAAAACGTTGTATATAAAAAAGTTCTTTTTATCTTGTAATTATTTAGTTCTGAACGCATTCGGAGCCATTTATTAATTATTATTAATGATAGTAAATGGTATACAGCCAATGAGGAATCGACTGATTATTATGTAATGATTTTCAGCCAGTGAGATTAATTTTAATTCATATTGGGTGTGTCCAAACTGAAGGTGGGCAATGTACGATTTTCGTTTGTAAGAACGTCTCTATGAGTGCATCAAAAAAATCAAACCTCATTGAGCGGTATCCCAACAACTTCCACGTAACTCTCTCTCGATCGATATATTCCTTTTGCATGAAAATGAGTTTAGTTGTTTTCTAAATTCTTAAAATATGTTAATAATGTTTTATTTTATGTGTTTGTTTATAAATAAATTAAAATCAATTAAAGTAGTTTCTAATAGTTTTTAAGTGTTGTACTATTCTATTTGAGTAAGTACTCTAATTGAGTGACTCAAATGGAATTCAAATTCCAGCGGTCGATAGTATTAATATTATTATATTATTAACATTAAAGTACAAAGTTTCATTTATTTCTTACGACTTCTACTTGTGTAAACGAATGTATACCTACACATATATATATTGATTTCTCTCGGTAATAATTATCATTTGTTTATAGATTCTTTGTTAAACGATTAAATTTATTACCTTCATAATAATACTTTAACTGAGCCAATAAATAGATACATCGCGCCTATTTGTACTGTACCTTCCGCATATAGGATTTTCTAAACAAACCACTACGATACATTCATGAATTCATGACGAACTACATTGTGAATATATTATTATACTGCCATTATCTAATATAGTTTTTACAGGCAGAAGGTTTTCCAATTGATCGGTCACATTTCAGTTAACAATCGCACACAATTAAACATGCAATATACAAAAGCTACAAACTCGTAGCTCGTCTGACTGACCTAGGCTAGTTACGTCAATGAAATGTAGAATACAATAATGAATAATATATTATTATGTTTAATTACAATAAGATACATTATCGATGTATCTGAGAATGTTGTTGTAAGTCACGGATGGTCAACCGGTGGATTATGGAGCTATTTTCCGTCAATATGTGAGTTCAATCAACAACAATTTGGCAACGGAGAAGCAGGTTTTTTTTTTTTTTTTTTTTTTTTTTTTTTTAAATAATTATACATTTTGAATTTAGAAACACAGCAGATGTACGATGCTGTGATGACTATTACTTACGACCCTCAGGTGAGCGGCAAGTGACAATAATAATAGTATGTAATAATCGCACCCTCCCCTTTTTTGTTTTACCTGAAGCCGTCGCTAGCTGAGGTACTGAGTAACCATCGCAGAATTTTGGTACGCTAACAATCGATTGAGCAGAAATTTGGTTATAATTTACAATCTTATAGGAAACAAACAGTAAACATACAGAATAAAATATTTTATAATGTCATCATTACAGAAACAGCCACCAGAAGTTGGCTCAAGTCAAATTCTTGAAGGGTGTCAATTTAGTGGATGTTAGTAGGTATTTTTTAGTTGAGTAATAATAATTGTGATACATGTATACATGATAAAATTGTTATATTGAAATCATTATTTAAAAATTGTGAGAAGCAAGTGCAATAATAATTATTATTCAAAGGATTTTTCGTTTGGCACTTCATTTTTTACTGATAACAATTTTGATAGTTAGATTTTGTATAACCATCGATAATTTTATTGTCTTTCATTTGCGTCGCTATATGTACATATTGTTACTCAAATTCTAATTTATTATACATGCGATTTACTAGTTTTCACTTAATTGATTTAAAAAATTGTTTCCAAATATATACGATATTAGTATACTTAATATATTTCTATGCGACAAAGTGGAATTCCGGGTAACCAACACTATAGTCGATTGGTAAAATATGGCAATGACTATATATGCCATGAAAACTATGCACATTTGTAACAACTGATGCCAATAATTCATGTGTGCTATTTTTCTACAAGTTAGAATATTTCAGATGGTGTCTAGCATACAGAAAAATTCTGGATGTCCAATTGAATAAAAATAATTATACCTATGCAGAAAAGTGATATGGGGGAAAAGATTCAGAAGTATGTTAAATTTCGTAAGAACATAATATGAGACCTATGAGGGGTCTGTAAAGAAAATGGCATTATAATATGTATTTCATAAACAAAAATTGTTTTAAGTTAAAAAAAAATAAGTCTCATGACAGCATTCTAATAAAATTGTGTAACAGATGTTTGTGGAATCAGGATACAACTACTTTCCCTTATAGGTAAATATTTATATTCTCAGGGGATTATTTTTGCATCTAGCTGTATTGTTTAATGAAAAATATTGTCGACACAAAAAGACGAGATTTATAATGGCAACAATATCCACCAACGAGTTTTGTCAAATATAAATATAGTCAAAATTCAAAATGAACAATCGCTCATTTATGTCCAAAAAGGTTGGTAATTCGCAATTTAAGTTACAATAATAATTATGTCACTATTATATACTGGACGTGTCTATTGACAACTACGTATAAGCAGCAGTACCTGGTCACGATAATCAAGATGACAAGAGATGCCGAGATTGCATAATATAATCATACTTATTTGATCAATAACATGACATTTTGTCCGTTGCCTTAGTAACTGTATGGTCTAATAATAAAAATCGCGGCAGAGTTTTCCCTATTAATATTAAGTCTAGTCAGTGACGTCTCAAGCTCCTAACTTAATCATAGTGAAAATGTGGCCCACCCAGGGCTAACAATAGTTTCGAACGAACCGGAACCTAGCTCCGGTTCGTTACATCTTCGAGAGTATCGCCATGTCTTGTGGAAAATTTAAAAATTGCTTTCCGGTTCGTGAATTATTAAGAAAATAATTTAATTAGTTTCGAAATTAACTAATTAAACGATCGAAAATAATACCTTAATCAGTGAAATCCTCTGGGTCCTAGATCAGACCATGCACAGATTATGGGCGACAGATAAAGGATAAAACAGAGTAATACCAAATTCAACAGCATATTTAGTAGGCATGAGATTTTTACGTCTATGGCGCAGACAAGACAAGACACTACCTGCCGATTTTAGCTAGGCTAAATATTTTGTATGCCATATTATGTCCGTCATATTATCATGGCCCCCACAAAGGGGGGGGGGGGCTGACAGGGTTATAGCCTGGGGGCCCGGGCTCAGGAAGAGCCCGGCGTGGCGAATCGACCAGATAAGTGATTTAAACAAATTTTCTCGAATAGTAAAAAAAGTCGTTATTATTTAAAATGATGTGGTTGTACAATACAATTTTTAATTGTGTATCGATACTCGACAACTCCATAATTCAAATAGATGAATAATTCAAATATACAAAAAAACACTAAATATATACATTAATTTTACCACATTACACCATTTGGAAAACGCTACTGTAGAGCGTCAAACTGCTTTTATCTTTAGCGATAGTTAGGGGTCCGTCAACGATCCTAAAATGGGGGCCCGCTTCAGGATGTGGGGGCCATGCATATTATAAACAAATCGGAAAAATGAAATTGAAAATAGATGACCGGAAAATATGTTACATTTCGTCAAAATCAAAAAAAGTGTCCAGAAATTAGCATTTCAAAACTATAAGTCATACCATACCTACTTGTGCAGATTTATTCTACGAGAAAAAAGATTGTGGAATGATTCAATTTATTAAAAATGGACGCAGTTACGAAATTTGGTTATAACTTGAATATTATATGCAACATTTATTGAATTAGTACGATATTATAAGGTACAAAAGGTTAGCATGTTGATTTTCCAACAAATCTGGCGTAATGATATATCAATAAGCTTTCTATGAAAGTTTTAAATCTTTGGTGGAACTCGAGAGCGAATTCTGAACATCAGACAACTAATTGAAAAATGCAGAGAGTTTAATACCCCTATGATGTTATGCTTTATTGACTACCAGAAGGCATTTGACTGCGTAAGATGGAACTGTATGTGGAAGGTACTTCTGGAAATGGGAGTTCCATCACACCTTACCTGTCTCATCAAAAACTTATATAACAATAGCCATACAAAGGTGAGAGTAAATAGTGCGTTTTCTGAGAGTTTCCGAACCGAGAAGGGAGTTCGTCAGGGATGTGTTTTATCTCCCCAGTTATTCAATATATATGGAGAGCATATAATGCGAAGAGCCCTAGATCATTGGCAAGGCGGAATAACAATTGGTGGCCAGAAAATAAATAACTTAAGATTCGCAGATGATACCACACTAATCGCTGCTGATGAAAAGGAACTCTCAGAGCTGCTACACCGGGTAGAGGAAGAGAGTCGCAAATACGGCCTCCTTATTAATAGGAATAAAACCAAGTTAATGGTTATTGATCGGGCCAACCTTCTACCAACACCAAGTACACTCCAAAACCTCGAAACAGTCGACGAGTTTGTATATCTTGGATCGACCATCAGTGGAAAGGGCGGATGCGAAGCGGAAATAAGAAGGCGCACACAAATTGCAAAAAGTGCGATGACACGCCTAACCACTATATGGAAGGATCGGGGAATTTCGATTGCCACAAAAATGATGCTTGTACAAACATTAGTGTTCTCGATATTCCTATACGGAGTCGAGTCGTGGACCCTGAAGGCAAGAGAACGGAAGGCAATTGATGCCTTTGAGATGTGGTGTTGGCGCCGAATGCTTCGCATTTCTTGGACGGAGCACAGGACGAACCAGTCAATCATTCAGGGACTGAAGATAAAGGAACGGCTCTCGACGATATGTCTGAGAAGAATTCTGCAGTTTTTTGGTCATATTGTCAGGCGCGGACCAGACAACCTGGAGAGACTGGTAGTTTTGGGTAGCCTCCAGAGAAGGCGAAGTAGAGGTAGAGCGTCTGCGCGATGGAGCGACCAAGTGAAAGAGCTGACTGGGGGCACCATCCATTCTGCCCTGAGAGAAGCGGAAGATCGAGAAGGATGGAAAGTCTTGGTCGCTCAAAGGATGGCGAAATTTAAATGGGGTCACGATCCTCAGCCATGAGTGCACGACCAAGAAGAGAAGAGAGAAAAATGCTAGATTTAACGCCATATATTGGGTATGAATTTTTCAATATGAATGCATAATATTCAAAATCGCCAAATTAGCAACGCTATATGCATATAAGTGGTCTGCAAATGCATTAATTTTGTCGCACACCACTCGCAGCTTAAAATATTATTTTAATTATTAACACATGCCATAAAAATAAAGATGGAATATGTATAGCTGATAGTGTAATCCATGTCCATCTGCAAGCTTCTTAATAACATGTAGATAGTGGAACACGGAGATCACCGGATAGATAAAACTAGTATATTATTTAAAAGACGTCATGATTCTCAAAATTCAGTCACAGCAATGAATTAAGCCAAATATTTGACGATTTACTCCCTTCGGAATGTACCAGAAAATGATAGGTAATATCCTCTTTTGTTTATCGTCACGGGACGTCACTGGTTCTAGTCGTTATGTATGTATTGATAAACAATAAAATATTACTGGTGCAGTAGGATGACATTTTTTTAAAAACATTCTTTGGATGGCGTTGTTTTTTATGTTGTATAATTATAGTTTATACTTTACACCATAATATGAAGCGGCTGGTTTCAAAAGCCCCTAAAACGATTTTAGGTAGTTTTGAGAAAAATGAGAAAAAATCATACCTTTTATATCTGTCAACTTTCTGTACTTATTTTTTAATTTGTTACATTCTAATGAGTATTTTGGCTTTCTATTTTAGGGGTTTTTGAAAAGCACACCTAACCATTTTAGCGTGTTTTGAAATTTACCCTAATTTTTGATCATACGTATTGATGGTTTTTTGCGTTTTTTTAAGTTCAATCTTTGGCCATCATACAGGTAACAAAAATATCCAAAAATACTTATCTAACTCAAAAATCATCAAAAACCGTTTTAGGGGCTTTTGAAACTAAGCGCTTCATATTATGAAATTATAATTGTGTTAAGTATTATGTAATCATAACACACCATTAATAATTACTATAATATGTTTACTAAGTAAGCAGGTACTTACTCAGGAAACTTCCTATGTATTATACGCCATTTATTAGATAATAAAATATTATGCTATATTCCTTGTCTTAAATCTAGTCGTAAAAATCGGCCATAAATATTTTATCGATTTACACAAGATTCAAAAGGTTTTATAGAATCATTGTTACAACTGATTGACGTATGGAATAAAACAATTAATTTTTAACTCATCAAATAATACTAGTATCTAATATTGAGATACATCGCTAAACTAAAGATAAAAACCACCAATATGCATTGTTTTAATTCAGCAATGATTATTTAATTACATATTATATTCGTTTACTTACAACAAAAACCTTTTTTACATGCATAAGACGTTATTTATTATAAACTGTCCAATTAAGTTTAGGTGTTTACAATTGAAATAATTAATTATTTCTACAATGCACAAAGAAGACCAAACATAATTGTGAAAAGGTCTACTGAAACGTTATTTATTTACTAAATTAATTAACCGATTAATTAAAAAAATACAAAATATTGGACATATTATTTAAAGACAAATAAGCTGAAATCATTATTTTTTTAAAAATAAAATCGTTTTTTAAACATTTCCATTAAGTTATAAGAAATCAATGTTTTTGATTTGATAATCAATTCATTATTATTTACAAAATTTGGGATAGCTCAAATAAAGTATAATGTTCTACATACAAAATCTTAATTGCAAAAATATATTTAATTCTTAATTGTAGTAAGTACCTAAGTAAAACGTTGACGAATTCGGATTGATAATGAAAGTAAATAATAATATAATTAATTAGTTGCACCTAGTTTACGTCATAGTCGTCATAATATCTTAAATCAATAGTATTTATTTTAATTACATACAAAAGTATACACAAACGAATCAACAATCATTTATTATTATCACTAAATTCAATTAACGTTGTTATAAATTTCATAAACACTTAATAAATATGATTTCCAATAAAATTCATGATAATAATATTGATAAGAACGATAAGTTTGCTAGAGATCGAAATATAACCGCCATCTGTTCGAACTTCTTAAAAGTTATTTAACTGTTCCTCTACCGGCGTACCAAGAAGTTCGACGAGACGTCTCAAGAAAACCGCTCTGAATTTAGCCACGCTTTTCATTTAAATTGTATTTCCGGTCACTTACCGAAAAAATGGCGGGGTGACCCGTTACGTAATCAACGTAAAGTTTATGCTAATGTTATCTGATACAATTTGTATGCTTATTATGCAAGGAAATAAGTATGTATATTATTAATATTATATTGTTTTAATAAGTAGATTTACCTATTTATTTAGATGATGTTTAAGGGAAACATGCAAACGAAGTCACGAGCAAAGAAACACCTATCAATAACTGTAGTTTGTGAGAAGAAACGTTATCGATTAAAAAACCAATTTAATATTCAATTAACGGTCGACGTTGACTGGGTAAACGGTTGGCGCACATTTGTATTTGATTTCCTTTGATATAAAACGTTTGTTTAATTAAAAATACACTTCATATTCCTATATTATAAGACTACGTAAGTATTGGGTTATAAATAAAACATTGCAATATACATGTACAGATGCAAAGGAAAACTTTTTAATCAAACCGGCTTCTTTTCAATCAAAGTGCTTCTGCGATTGAAAACTTGATTGGAAATAGAGACTTTTCAGTGGCATTATAATATGTATATGTATATAGATTTTCATTTACAAACTTAGTATTTAATAGAACTGAGTTTTCATGAAAATATCATGTTATTCTATTTGCTATGAACGTAGGCATATTGATTAAACTTAGTCATTTACAATTTTTTTTTATATAGATTTTACAAAAATAAGGACAGTCATTTAGTGGTGCATACATAATCAAAGATACTATATATCAATAAAGGTTTATAAATGAATACAAAATAAAATTGAAATTTAGATTAAGTTTCCATTCACGAATATTAAAACTATTTGAAATTATTACTGTATCAGAATGGTGTAATTTTTAAATATATATTATATTAATGAACTTGTGTTTATGCATATATATAATATATATATATAATGATTGATTAAGAAGCGAGAAAATAAAAATAAACTTACACCAACTGGATCCGGTCCTGCCGAAAACTTCTCCCGTCTTTGGATTATACAAGAATCTCTTGAAAGCATCCTTTTTGGTGATATTCTCAGGTGTTCTGTAATACTGGTTGAAGTGATCGATGCTGTTCAGGTCAGACATCCGCTTGTCCTTGGACAGCCGTTTATCCTTGGTCATATTGCGGCAGGTGATTTCAAGGACGAATGATCGTTACAACTCTGCCCCACTTTTCACACTAGGGATCGTCCGGGGGGGTGGGCTTTTGCGTTATTTTAGGGGTGGGTGTCGGCTGTGGGGGTTCATGGGATTGATTTGTCGGGTAAACTTTCGTGGAGGAACGCGCCGTGGCCGAAGTTGTGAGCGAAGTGACTCCGAATGGACCTCTCGGCAATCAGCCTAGTTTTGCTGATTGGCCGTCATTACGGGCGGACTGGTGTCATGAATGAGGATTAGCCGGCTGAGGACGCGTTCCGAGGTCGCGCCATCTCCAATATTCGACCTGCATCTCACGTGGCGTGATTTTAATTAAATATTACATATTAAATAACATACATACAACATCATTTTATATTATTTTGTATCAACCGAAAACATACTTAGAATGAACTTATTAGCGGGGATTATTTTATTGTAAAATAAAGAAAATATATACTACATTTATTATGCATTATATATAACATATGTTAAAAATTGGTTGATATAACTGTACCTATATAAATAAACATATATTCATGATTAATGCGAAATCTATATTAGTTTAAAAAAAATATTAGCGTAAAATCAACGTATCATTAAATATTATTCATTCCTTACTTAGATTTATTAAAAATATTATATACCGAAAACGGTAGAGCAGGAAGATTTAATGGCAAAAAAGAGTCGCAAATTAAAATAAAATATTAATTTTTAATAAGTCATTAATTATTAGTGACATGAATTATTTTCCACATAATATGCCGCGTTTCGCCTATCTGAACATAATATGCTATTATTAAAGTTATCTGGACCGAGATGTAATTGAAATGATAACTGATCCTTCATATTAAAATGGTCTAACGTTTTGATTACTAATCATTGTTTACTGTTCGAAAACCTTTGAATTTTTCATGCATTGGCGTATTTTTACATCCCATACTATGGTGTGATTATCCTTCTTGATTAAGTATGTAATAGAAAAACCAATGTAACCACATTCAATATAGCTACATATTAATACATAAGTGAAAAGTTCCTAACGTTTCTTGGTAATAAAAGAGGAAACTAGAGACTATGAATGACTATTAGAAATGACTAAAATTATTCATTTATTAGTGTGAAGCAGGTCTGATGTTAATTTACGGTAATGGCAGGAAACTTGATATAATTTCGATTCGAGTGATAGGTAAATGATAATGGATACTTCTTTTACGGTTGGGTCTGAATAAACACATTAATTTTTATACCAATTACATACGGTTATGGAAGTGATTTTAGACTTATTGGCGGGGTTCGAGGTTGCAACACACTCTCTTGACCCGAAAAAAAACAAGCATGGGGAAGTTACATATTTAAATCGGCTAATCATTAACAGAAACACGGTGGAAGGGTAACTAAACTTTTACAGCTATAAAAAGCGCTATGCCACCGCTTTATCTTGCGAAAAAGTTCAAATTTCAAACAAAAATCAAACTGGCTCGGTTTTGGTTAATTAAACACGATTATAATATACATCGGTTCACACGTGTTAATGATGTATGTATTATTACGATTGTAACACTAGGTAGTCACTTATTTCTATTTGAGAAAACTATTATATTGTTCCGATGAGTTAAGTGGTTGTATGTATGCCCATGATAAAGAGAGGTTTCTTTGAATTATTAATAATAAAGTAGGAAAATGGCGGCCAATGGAAAACCGAAAAACATAATTCGTGATAATGAGTGTGTGATTTATTACAAATTTCAATTAATTAAAATTAGTAATAAAACTATAGAGTGTTCAGAGCGGGTACTATGCAAGTAGTCGAAGGTATGATCGTGGATGAAGTAGGTATACACATATAAAAGCACGTAAAAGATGAATGTTTTTATCACTAGAAAAACCATATAAATTTACATTTATAATGGTAATTGTATTGTGCAACTCAAATGACTGTTTTATTATGTTTTGCTGGGATGTACTAAATTAATTTTTAATTAACTCACTTTTTTAATATGTAGGTAAACCGTACAGTGAGGTTTTCAAAAAATTAAATTGATAAGTAGAATATTAGACTTCAGTCTAGATTATAATAATTAATATGTCTGCGTTGTTCATACTTTCAATTAACTCGTAAATTATTACACTAATTAGTATTCTGCCACACACATTATGAACATGTAAATGTAATTAAGTGTAGGTACCAATTTACGGTCAGCTCATGTTCATTAATGGTGCACGATAATTCTTTACTATATTTTAATTAGTAAATATTGCAATTTAAAAGAGTTTTCAACGTATTTCCAAAATGTTTCGCAACCTGAAACAATTACTAGATCAATAATATGTCTGCTCATTAAAAATGCATAGTCTGTTAATTTATTTGAAATAGTTTCATTATTAAATTTCCTTCTTCCTGTTCGAAGCGCGCGTTGAAAATATGGAGTTATTACTTCTTATGCATATAAAGACTTGTCTCTAAGACATAAAGTACATAAGATATTGTAGTCATACTTAAAAATCATCAAAAGTTATTTCCAAATAATTATAAAGGAGTTCTACTCTATAAACGTATAGAGACTGTAATCATTTTGACAGTCGTAGATAAAGATATTATAGGTATATTTAGTAACACGAGATTTATTAAATTATGTGAAAAAATATATTCCACAGGAAATAAAATAAAATAAATAGGTATTTTATGTTTCACCCCTACCAAACCTAAGACGAATTATTTGAGAAAAACTGTTTGCTTAAATAATTTTGTTTATTATTTTTAAAATGTGACAACTTTTAAAACTTCGTTTTAATAGATAACAAATAATTATCATTATTTAGTACGTATTCTTCTACTTATGATACAAAAATATGTTTCTTTTTTTGAATAAATTGCGCCATAATGTGAAAAATCTTTGTCGTCAATAATTTATTTCATCATTTTACTTGAACCTTTTGTGGTGGCCAGTTTTCTTTTATTTTGGTTAAAACACTGCAAAAGACAATAAAACAACAGTTTATTAATGAGAACTTTTAATTACAACTGTACAAAACGATAGTATTATAAGTCAAAGTATCATAAACATCATTAGTTGAAGAGACACATGAAAGATGTATGAATTCGTAAAGCTTTAGTTTAACATTAAAGTTAGTAGGTTTAAACCATGAAAATAGTCAGTAAAATTGTTACTGGTACATCTGAAATGCTATATTTAGTTGTTTTCAAACTTGCTACAGAAACTTGTGTTAATATTTAGATACATAAAAAATAAAATAAAACAGTTAAACGCACGTTCAAAGTTCTGAGTTGTACAATGTCAGATGGTAAAGCAGCGACAGTGGGAGTGACCGGATATTACCCATTGAACGTATTCACCTCAGTATATGAGAACATCCTTTGTACAACCAAAACTTATACACACCGAAAAAATATATACGCTCTGACATACTAACACTCAAATCTCTGCAATTCATCGTGTTGGTGAAGTTATGCAAAAGTTTTATTTGTAAAGTTAATGCTCAGATAATTGCCATGTTAAATGAACTAGATTATGCAATACGATTAACATTAAATTTGCATTCGTAGGTTACATAACGTAATTGTAATATTTAAATGTAAGAGCATTCGAATCTATATTGTATGTTGTGCGTTTCAGTCAAGAGCAGAGAAAATGTAGTTGTTTATTTAAGAAAACTATTTCTATTATTCAACGAATAACTCACAAGATTTAAGAATGTATTTGTAATTGTTTGTAACACTTTTTATTGAAACTAAATAATTTGAAAACATCTTAGATAAATATACAACCATTAGAAAAATCTCTTTCAAAAAATATAATTAGGTTAGTAATTATTATTAATACGTTGATTTAAAATACAAAAGCTGACTGCATAATATTAACAATATTTATAAATTGATTAGAGCACATGGGCGCAAATCTCAATGGGCGCTTATTTGAATCCCGCTGGGTATCGAATTTTTTTCAAAAGATTTTTTCTAGTGGTTATATATTTCTCTGAGGTGTTTTCAAATTAAATTATTATTAATTCAAGACGTTCACCAAATGAGTTTTAAGTTAAAAGGAACTGTTTACAATGAAGCAAGTTATAATAATTATTATCTTAACTATCTACAGCAGTGTTTCCCAACCTTATTTGTGCCTTGCCCCACTTCAACTTCAAAATTTCATAGTTAACAAACAAATTCTGAAAAAAATGAATCGTTTCAATTTAAAAATGCACATAGGCAATACTATTTTTAATTTAATTTTTGTAGGTAAGTACTTATGTACAACTCGGAAGAAAATTAATCCGATCCTTGTGCTTGATGTGAGCTGCAAAGAGTTTTTATGTGAGGTACTAATTTGGTCAATTTTAATCTTAAATCTCCACACTTTGTGATATCGAAACAATAAACTTCTTTTTTTTTCAGTTACATATCAATTACAACACTAAAGCGCCGCATCCAACTAAATATTATTATGGGAATGGCAACAGTAACATCAATAACAAAAAAAATGTACCAACTATTAATGATATGCACATTTCCCCCCAACACATTCAAATCGCCCCCCGGTGGGGTGTACGCCTTGGGACACACTGATCTACAGTCTGCTTTTTTAGACACAAGTTGTATATTATACCTAACTACTTACCTACAAGAATGTAAATAATAAAGCTTTTCCTTTTAAACAGAAAGAGCATGACGCAATGGTTCGTTATTCCTTGAATTATTATATAATATTATATATACGAGGTGGAAAGCTCATTTTTGATCATTCCCTTTTGGGTGAAGAACGTGACTATACTGACGACATTTTCTGCGCGACACTCTCCACCCCTCACGGTCATCTTCTTCTCTCATGACAGTATGAAGGCTACCCCCAGAAAGCTCCATCACTTGGTCGATCTAGCACGCTGACGCTCTTCTTCTGCCTCGTCTTCCCTAGAGGGTACCCGAATCGACCCGAGTCTCTCCAGGTTATTAATTTATTTATCAATTTTTATTTTTTCTATCATTGTGTAAGTAGTCATCTTATTAATAATAGCATGTAAGTATATGTATTGTTTTTCTACATATTATTTTCTTTACCCACTCAATCCACCCACCCTTCATAATATTCAGAAATGTTAAATTTGCAGATAAAATGATAATCGCCATCAGTCTGGATCAATCCACTGTAGAATGAAGGCATCTCCGAACCGATTTTATTTCTCTAGGTTATCTGCAGTGCATTCAACCAACTTGGAGTCAGATGGAGGTCAAGGCTGTATTCTGTGAGGACCATATGTCGTTTGTTTAGCGCGTGTGTGCTACCTATGCTCCTGTATGGCTGTGAGACGTAACATCTTACTAAGCTTCAAGAGTCTCGGCTTTTGAGCTTTGAGAATTGACGTCTCAATTCAATTCAATTCATTTATTTTTTTAACATATTGTGGAAATTACAAATTATAAGTTTAAGACGTTCACAACATGACATTTAGAAACAAAGATATATAAATATAACATTATTACATAAAAAAAGAGATATATCAGTAGATGAATTAGATAGGTACAAGGAAGTACACCGGATGAGCTAAGCAGACCCTATTTTAAGATTTTATAAAACAACATCCACCTAAACTCATTCTCACGTAGGTGGCATATATCAACACCCGAAGCAATTTCGTTGAACATAGTTATCACTCTCCCAATTGGCATTACCAGTGGAAGGTTGGTTCTGCACCTTGGGAGAATAAACAACTGGTGGTCTCTATTTCTAAGATAGTTATCAGGGACACACAGGTCAACACTGCCCAGAATGGCAGAGTTCTCAGAATATTAGGGGTACATTGGTACGACCGCGTTACAAACACGCGAGTTCGTGAGCAGATACAGCAGCCTTCGGTGATTGAGGTTATCACGAAGAGACGCTTTACGTGGGTGGGACACGTATTCCGGATGCCGCCAAAGAGTGCGACACTTTGTGGCACAGCCTCAAGGGTACCGTCGCCGTAGCCGTCCCTCCTTCACCCTGCAGCGGTGCTACAGGAGCGACCTACGTTCTGCAGGTCTGACATGACGGGAGGCGCAAGAGTTGCTGATGGACCGAGGGAAGTAGCGCGAACTTTTGCTTGCCCTATGCCCCAACGTTGGGACGTGACAGGGTGGAAGAAGAGGAACTTATCCATCACACATCGTTCCAGCTGCCTCTAATAAACGTTTAGTTTAGTTTAATTTAACTAAACCATATTAATTAATGGCATCTCTTGTTTGGTTCCTTATCCAAACAGTGCCCAGCACGCACCTTTTTATACTACACAATGTTACTCTTGGATTACTAATGGTTAATTAGTTTATTCAAACCATATTTATATATTATATTTCATTTCATTCAAGGTTTGTAATGCAATTGGAAAATGTATTGTGTTATAGTTTAATATTTTTTTAGTGCATATAGTTTATTATACGACAACTATAATAATATAATAAATCAAATATGCTGTAAAAATAAATTTAACTTGGAAACATATCAGAATTACAGGTACAAAAAAAATCTAAATTTTACCTAGGTACCTCACCTTTTTCCAAATTATGTATGTTGAATCTTCTGAATTATTCGTTGAATAAAATAAATGTTTAATATATGTTAAATAAATTTGAGGAATTTCAAACGATGTATTTTCAGATAATAATGGATGCTTGCTTTTTAATTTTTGCGATTCAGTCTTCAATAAGTAGTTACAGCATAAACGTTTTTAGCATTTAGTTTAACTTACGTACATCATTTGAAAACACCTCATATATTATATATATATTAGAAAATAACGTTTTTGAAAAAATATGACGCCCGACAGGACTTGAATCTGCATTCACTGTATTCGCGCCAATGTGTTTTATAAATTAAGCTATGGTCATCATATTTAAAGTATACAATATGAGCGGTTTACAAGCATAGTGAACCAAGTCCATTCTGGTTATTTTTGAGTAAGCTAGGTTCAAACATAATATTTGAGTATTTCTAATTCTGTAAGGGTATGGTTGCAATTCTGAAGTTTATTTTGAGTCCATTTAAGTTATTATTGTAAGGAAAATCATACCTTTATAGAATAAGAAATACTCAAATATTATGTTTGAACCTAGCTTACTCAAAAATAACCACTGATATGTGAAATGATTGTTAAATTGCGTTAATTTTTAGCCATCATTTTTTGTTTTTTTAAATCAATGAATCATTGAATAAGAGAAATAAGCAGTTATTTTAACTTAACAGTTCTGCTGGGTATTCGTGTATATTATGAATAAAATTTAAATGTAATAATTTGTATGTGAATTATAAATAAATATGAATTCAGGTGAATACAATACTTATTTATATTGTGATGTGAGTTTCGTGATAAAAAAATCAAATTCCATTCTAAAACTATACAAAGAATACATTTAACCACATCCTGCTACCACGATAACAGATTTTGAACTAAAAATATGCCGGCTTCATTTTATCGATACGATATTGTACAAATGTTTGAAAATAATTATAATAATATTACACAAAAATCGTTGAATTTATACAGACTTGGAAAATACAACGCATATATTTTCATATATCCAGTCTCCATCTATAATCTGTATAGAAAAGGTTTTATTGAACACGTTTGATAAGCACATGTTTTTAAGTATATCGTCACATTACTTTTAAAACCACGTAAGTCTGTTTGAGAAGAATGTTGAGGGGAAGGAAAAAACGAAATAAAAATAATATTTTAAACACCTCTCTAATCGATGAATCTGCAAACACAGGTTGTGAAATACGAGGTTCTAATTCCATGTGTGAAACCACTAAGCTTACGAGTTTTTAAAATTTATCGATAGATGGACAGCATACTAGTCTAGACTCTAGAGTACCGGGGATTGATATGATTTAAAATATTTTTTTTTTTAAATTTTGTCGAACATACTTAATTTTTCTATGATATCGGACTTACAAGTAGAGGTGGGTATTTCCCGAGAAAATCTCGATCTCGAGATTCGGGAATTCTCGAGAAATCGGGTAATTTAAAAAAAACTGCAAAAATCCTAAAATCAGTGTAAAACAGACAAATTCCAAAAAAATATGATTTTTTTATTTATGTAAAAAGACAAACAAAATAGAAGTAGGAAAACAAAAATAATTCAAAATATTACTTATTAAAATAGAATTTCAAAAAACACAGACTGTCAATCGCTGCGTCTGACAATCGCGTACGCTTTTGAGACACAAAATTCCCTGATGTTGTTAAAATTGCGCTCATTTTGAGTCAACGTTGGCTTAATGTGTTAAATGCCCCGATCAGTCTTTGAACGTTTTGTGTTTTCTGTCCACTTTTTTTCATATAAAAAATCGTTTTTTCAATTAATATTTGATAATAAAGAAATCCCGAATCCCGAGAAAAGATTCTCGAGATCCAGAATTTCCCGAAATGTTATGAATGGAAAATTTCGAAAATTTCTCGAGAATTCCCGTCGGGAAATTCCCGAAACCCAACTCTACTTACAAGGTCTTAATAGTAAGGTGACGATATATTCATTTTTACAAACATAAATATGTATCTCTATTTATATGTTTGTTATGGTATTTTTCTCAAAATTCGTAAAATTCTTTGTATAATACGAGAAAATCAAAAATGACGCAGCTGTAGGCACTAGCCCTGAGGAACTCTTCAAGAAATTTAAGTCCAATATCTATAGCTAATATCATGAAATCGCCAATACTCAAATGGGTCGGCCACGTTGTTAGATACGATGGATCTAGACCAGGGGTTCTCGTGTGCCGCCACCAGAGGATTTTGCTGCGGCCACCAACATCATTTTTAGTATTTAATTTAATTAACTGGGCTAACGTTAAATATGCGTTATTGGAAATGAGTCATGGCCAAGTACTTAAAAACCATTTTAATAATACCACGGTTGAAAAATTTTGGTCGAAGTTATACGTTGATTAAGAATAAAGTCAATTCAAAGAATTAAAACAATTGCTTTGTTATTATTGTCAATTTTTCCTACTACTGTATACTGTGGAAGATCATTCAGTGTAATGCACTTCATAAAAAACAAATATCGAAGCCAGTTGACAGATGTAAACTTAGAAGCAGCCATGCGGCTCGCATAGGAAAAAAAAGTAGTATTGAATAATTTCCATTTGTATTATTTTTAAATGAATAGATTTCAACTAAAATGATCAAATGTCTTCTATTATATAGACTTAATAAATAAATTGATCCATTTTTTTAGTAAATAAAATTTAGCTTTAATATTTTCAATCACATCAAAAGTGAAATTTGGTGCGGCCACCAGACGTTTCCATAGAACTGTCAATGTCAATTGTGCGGCCATAGCTAAATTTCACGTGAGAACCGCTGATCTAGACCTTTTAATAAATTAGGAAATCGGCCCCTGGTCTATCCCGGAGGTAATCTGAGTATAACGTCAAGAAGAACGCAGAGAAGCTGTGAGACCGACTGTAGAAAAAGATTAAATTAGGTAAGTTTTGTATTCCTTCTTATCGAGTGTCGTAACTATTTTAAAAGGCTACCTATAGTATCTCTCCGGTAATTATTGAATTCTTATGATTTGGAGATACCCATAGAGTTACTTGGTTGAATCATAGAGAATGATACCTTACTCTTCTCTTCGACCCTAAATGTTTCCACTGACAATAAGCCTCTATGAATTATTGTCGTTTTCTGACTATTTGGCCGAGGAATTAAAGATTTTTTTGTAATTGTGATAAAATTATTAAAATATCTTTTTACACTGTTGAGTATCTTTGCATGACACACTATCAACTAGTTAAGTATCGTGTGTCTAAGAAAATAATTACATTATTGTCGAATTTCCTTAAGATGCTGACTAAGCAATATTGTCATAATTTGCATGAGCGTTGTTTGTAAACTCTTTATATACCAGGCCAAAGTTTCATGATGGCTTATCATCATTGATATACTTACTACCTATATAAAAAAAATGATAGTATGTACTTATAATATAATTAAAAATCTATAAGTATGTGATTTTGAAAAATTCGCTTTTTAATCACTGTTTTGACTATTTCCATGATACCTATATCTTGTTATAACCAAAAAATACTGAACCAATATTAATGAAACTTACACATACATATTAATTGGTAAATATCATTACAGTCTTGTTTCATTTTGATATATCAAAAAGTTCCGAAGTTAAAATAAAGCAATGCATAAAATAATGCACCTGGAACATTTAGCCACTAAGAGGTAAAGTGATAAGAAAGATAGAAGCGATGGAGTAGTGAGGTAAGGTGTATTAAACAGATATGTTATAATATTTTGTATGGTATATTATTTAATAGTAGGTAAGTAACCCATTGGTAGATATGTACAGTAATTGTCAAGCATCACAGACTATTCAAGACAAATATCATAATAATTAGACTATTATCTCATACATGGCCCCCACATCCCGAAGCGGGCCCCCAAGCCAGGATCTTTGGCGGGCCCCCCTACCTATCGCTAAAGATAAAGGCAGTGTGACGCTCTACAGTAGCGTTTTCCAAATGGTGTAGGTGCGCGTTAAAATTAATGTCTATATTTAGTGTTTTTGTATATTTTAATACATCCATTTGAATTATGGAGTTGTCGAGTATCGATACATCATTAAAATTATATCATATAACCACATAATTTTAAATAATAACATTATTGAAGGAAAATAGCGCCGCAGGCGACTTTTTATACTTTTGTGATGTATTTTTATATCACTTATCTGGTCGATTCAACTCGCCGGGCCCTACGTGAGCCCGGGCCCCCAGGCTAGAGCCCTGTCAGTCCCCCCTTTGTGGGGGCCATAATTTCATAATATGAAACAAATTAGAAGCAGAGTCCGAAAGAGCTAAATTAACTGTGTAGAGAAGGGTTCGAACATAGTAAAAATGAAAACTCCTGAAAACTGGAGCGAATTGGTGAGGAAATAAATGAACAAGTATATTGGACCATATATTACATGATTACAACAACGTAATCATATAGTTTGTATAAAGGATTTGATATTATTCATATTATTTAGTTTAGATTGTAATATTGTAATATGTAGGTGATAATGAAAACGATTATGTGATAGCTAAGGAAAAGCGTAATAGTATGCGAATTATTCAAGAATCTTTGTGATGTCGGTTGAAAAAGAGAAGTGTCGAATGGACCTCACTTCATCGGTCGCCCACTTGCGACCGGAAACTCTCTTGACCACACGACTTTATTTGCTGGACTTCATTCCTATGAATATGATACCCACTGTGACGCAACATTGTCGGCAGTGATGGAAATGTGATGTTTTTTTCTCGAGAGACTATTTAAATATTACACAATGTAAAATTTAAAACAGTAGTAATTATTACATTATTCAATATTAAAATATCTGTATGTAGGCATACACCATGTCAACACGAAAACAAAATAAATTAAAATCGAATCCAAAATATACAAACTTTATCTGTCGTGAAAATTCAAAATTGGAATTGGCAGGACAGGTAATTTGACCAAACAAACTTTGTATTTTTATGACGTGTTTATTCGAATTAAATATCTTTAATGAAATTTGTCTAATTTATTATAAATGATTGGTTTCCCTGAATAATTGACAAATAATAGTGTCAAAATAAATTGTTACCTTGTTTCTCACTTGTCGGACAGGGTAGACAAGATAGTTTCTTTTTTCATCAGTTGTAATTATGATCACGTAATTATGATCATGAATATAAGAGGTGTAATAATTTAACCATTTTGTTAGTAAGAGAAAACTATTTAACGAACATATTTTAACATTTATATTAATTTGATAAACTATAATTTATGTGCGAATGTAACATTCCTGTCTAGAGTTGGGTATTTCCTAAGAAAATCTCAATCTCGAGATTTGGGATTTCCTGAAATGATGAAATTTAGAATTCTCGAGATTCGGGATTTCCAGAAAAGAATTCTCGAGATATCGAGAAAATTTAAAAAATCCTAAAATCAGTGTAAAACAGACAAATTCTAATTTTTTTTTTATAAGTAAGAAGACGAACAAAGAGATACAAAATACCCTGATGTTGAAAAATTGCTCTTATTTTAAGTCGACGATGGCTTAATAATTGTGTTATAAGCCCCGATCAGTCTTAAAACGTTTTGTGTTTTCTGTCCACGTTTTTTCATAATATCCATTTAGTTCGTAGTAGTCAAAAAAGTTCATTTGTCGCATGTTGTGCAATTTTTGTGTTTGGTTTTGAGCATTGCTGGACATATTTTTCAAGTTGTTTAGCCATATCTTCATCTTCGGGCACGACATCAGCGTCAGAATCGGGAACTGCTAGGTCTTCTTGAATTCTTGTAGAAAAAGGGCGGACCAGGTACGCTTTGGCGTCTTTAAGTAATTCTGTTTTGGAACACGTCTGGAAGAATGCAGATTTCTCACGGTCGCGACAGCTGTTTACCGGATCGTGCAAATATTTAAAGGCAGATAACAAAGGGCTAGATCTACGATCAGTTAGTTTTCTTATTAGGCTGGATAGGAACTCAATTCGGTGTACTGATTCTCCAATTTTTCTAACAAAAATTTGAGAATAGAATCCGCTGCAAGTAAGTTCATATTTTGGTGGCTGAGAGCTTCGACAGCAACACGTATTGGTTTTAGTTTTAGTCAAAAAGTCGTTTTTTTTTCGGGAATTTCGGGAAATTCCCGAAACCCAACACTATTCCTGCCATTAGTAATGCCAATTGGGAAGGCAATAACTATGTTTAATCAAATCGCCTCGGCTATTGATATATTCCACTTACGTGAGGCTGAATTTAGATGCACCTTGTTATATAAGTTTTTAAGATAGGGTATATCAATTTAGTTCACTCTGTGTGCTTCCATGTACTTTTATTTTTCCTATTTTATTTCTTATTTTATTTTCTTCTGTCTTTTTATTTTTCTTTTTCAACAAAATCTTTCACTTATTTATTTTTTTACTGTCGCCATAATATGATTATAATATATGATATAAAAATATTGTACGCCTTAAGCACATATTTTACGATCTATTTTAGATAATGTCCCAATATTGAAGTTCGATTTGATATAAATAAAAAGGATTTCAAGTTACACAGATTTGAATTTTTATAAAAATCGATGTTTTTAAAAATAAATATAAAAACTATGAATTAGTCTAAAATCTCTAAGACAAAACATAGAGAACATAACTAGGTAAAATTTAATAATAAAAATTTAACCATAAAATATAGGTATTACGTAATGATAAGATGGGATCCTTTGACAAATTCACATTTTATAACATTTTTTTACAATTTTAAGTTTATATTGGACTTGAAATAAAAAAATATTTTTTTTTTAATGTTTTTAGAAACATATTTATTAATTAATACAGTTACAATTAAATTGTAAATTATCAAAAACGTGTGTCAAACTGCAAGCTTCGTATTTTCCCGCTAGGTACCTTTGGTAGGTAGGTCAATTAATTAATAGGAAACGCGGGGTTTCCATAAAGGCATTCTTTAGAAAAGATAAATTTATATTAATATGGTAATATGAATGAGGCGCTATTTATGCAAAATATAGTATTTTTGTCACAACTTTTGGTAAGTGTGTGATGTTCTGAATACTGATTTTTACTGCGTTTTTACCACCTCACACCTTGCATTACTTATTAAATAACGACAAAAATGATATTTAAATAGGGACGTTATTAATGAACCAATGAAATAAATCGAAAGGTGGCTTACGGTGATTGATTATTGCCTTTAAAATTTAAATGTCAATGCTTAATGGCCGTCATGCTTGTACGCGATTATGGCGTTCATTATTTCTGTTTGAAGGCAGACACCGTGAAAATTGATTTGGAAGTATAAAAGAATGTTGGTTTTTCTCCATGAATGCAACGTAAAAAACACCTTTTTTCGGGCGACACACTTTCTTCTCTGCACAAGGCGTAGATTTAATAAAAATTCGTTTTTATAATTCAACCCATTATAATAGATTGTTAACATTTTATAACCGCTTGATTGCGTGACAGATGAAAAACAATTTTGTAATTTTTGCATCAAATATGGTAGGTAAGAAGCTTACCTATTGGTTTCTAAAATAAAATAAAAATATTCGAAAAGGGCACAGCAGAGATCTCGCAACTACGAAATTCTGTCTCACTCAGCCGTCCTGTACACTGTTATTGTTTTTGTTAGCACTTTGCTGTCCTTAATCTTTCTTTAACATGAACATCTGCTAAATTTGATTATCTAATCGTCCTAGCGGGGTCCATGTATCCAAAGTAAAATAAAAAATAAACTAAGAGAAAAGTAGCTACGAGGGTGGGTCAATAAGTCCTTAGAAAAGCCGACAGGTGGCGCGATTAGTACTGTAAGCGGTTTGTTTTCATGCAGCGGCACTACCGATTCAGTATGCTGCGAAGTTTCAATCAGATTGGTCGGGTTGTTGTGTGTTTCTCGTACATTTAAAAAAAAAATTTGCTTGTGGAAAATGGAAAAATGGAAAATGGAGAAAATTGAGTTTAGAGTTGTTATTAAACATTTTAATATAAAAGGGTTAACAGCAAAGGAAATAAAAAATGAGTTGGATTTAGTTCACGGCATATCTGCTCCTTCACTTGCAACTATTTATAACTGGTTAAATGAATTTAAACGTGGTCGTACATCAACAAAGGATGAACCACGCTCAGGACGTCCTGTAGAGGTGACTACACCAGAAATGATCAATAAAATCCACGATATGGTGTTAAGTGACCAAAGATTAAAGTTGAGTGAGATAATTGAGGTTACAGGGATCTCAAAAGGTAGCGTCATTTCTATTTTACATGACAAATTGGGCATGAAAAAAATTTCTGCAAGATGGGTGCCGCGTTTGCTCACAGTCGACAATAAACGCAGTAGGGTGGTGGCCTCTAAAGCCCTGTTGTCGCTCATGCAACGCAATCCGGATGAATTTTTTCGTCGCTTTGTGACTGTAGATGAAACATGGATACACCACTATACTCCCGAGACGAAAGAACAGTCAAAGCAGTGGATTGCGAAGGCAAACCATGTCCAAAGAAGGCGAAAACCGTAAAATCAGCTGGTAAGGTTATGGCTACTGTATTTTGGGATGCACGTGAAATTATTTTCGTTGACTATTTGGAAAAAGGAAAACAATAACAGGGGATTATTATGCATCTTTATTGGACCAGCTAAAAAACAAAATTGAAGAAAAACGGCCTCATTTAAACAGGAAAAAAATCCTCTTTCATCAGGACAATGCCCGTGTTCACACATGTTTACGATCAATGGCTAAAATTGAAGAATTGAAGTTCGAATTGGTGGACCACCCACCGTATTCGCCAGATTTAGCCAGTGACTTTTTCCTTTTCCCAAACTTAAAAAAATGGCTAAGTGGACAACGTTTTTTTTCAAATGAAGAAGTCATCGATCGGACAAATGCTTATTTTGAGGACCTTCCGAAAACTTATTTTTCTGACGGTTTAAAAAAAATTGAGAAACGTCTAACCAAGTGTATTGAGCTCCAAGGAAATTATGTTGAGAAATAAAAAAAAAATACAAAAATAAAACCTATTTTAATGCTTTTTTCTAAGGAATTATTGACCCACCCTCGTATTAAGCACAATTCGCATGAATTATCGATGGATCAATAGCTTAAAGGATAGAACACTCACGCGGAAAGTGATTGACGTGAGTTCGAGTTTCACGTGTTTCTGATGTTTTTCAAAATTATGTATTAACAATAAAATCCAATGTAAAAACTATAGTGAAATCTCTCGACCCCTTTCTGGATGTTATGATGAGATGTCGGCTGTACCTATGCAATATTTTTTTTTGGTAAAACTACTATAATAATACTAGCGTATTACGTATTTTTCGTAAATTGTATTTTTTAATAAAAAAATAAATATATATAAGTATATAGATATTGCACCCCTACAAATAAACCGCCACAAGTCCAAAATTACGTGTTTTGAGTTAAGTACCTACTACGTTTCATAGTCTACATTCATAGTACATCTAGAGAAAATTTCATATTTCTATCATCAAATACATGTCAAAAAATTCTTTCAATACCTATCTAAATATATTTCGAAAACAGTACAAAATGTGAAAGGTAAAAACTTCAAAGCTGATTTTCTCTGTTTGACGTTTTTCAATTGTGGCCGTTTAGTTGTGGGGGTGCGAATTTTTAACACTACGACTGGCCTAGAGGGCCAATGACAATAGTTGAGTGAAAAGTAGTGTAATTACTAATTAGTAATATAAGTGAAACAATCACAAATACCCAGACAGAGAAAATCACATAAATATATTGTGTGAAGCCGGAGGTCCCGGATTAAGGGCCAGCGCTTACGCACTAAACCAGGAGAGCCGCATATCCGCCTACTATAGGTATCCTATTGTGTCTTAACGTAAAATATTCAACCAAATATGTGCTACCAGTGCTCACGTATATGTTTGAAACATGGATTTTTAATGTAAGAGAAATAAAAAAAAATAACAAGTAGCGCAGCGTGGCATGGAAAGGTGGATGCTGGGCATAACGCGGAAAGACCACATAAGAAAAGATGGATAAGTAAGTAGACAAGAGTACGCGATGTGATAGAGGTAGCTAAGTAGATAAAATGCCTATGCGCTGGACATGTTGATCAGCAAGTGGACGAACGCTGGACAAATACCGTCATACAGTGGTACTCAAGTACTAAACAACCACAGTAAAACCCTCAAATCCGCTGGATACACAAACTCATAAAGTTCAGTGGATGTATGTGGCAACGAAGAACTAGGGACTGAAAATAATGGATGGAGCTACGAAAGGTCTTCACCCGGGGGATGATGATGAAGATGATGAAGATGATGATAGGTGTTGATTGATTGTCTTTGACAGTCTTCCGTTTTTTTTCCTCCTTCTCGGGCATTACAGTCGTGGTAAACCTAGACCGATTTAAGGAGATTACTTCACTCTACTGGGACCTTCACTCGTCTTCAGTTGCTTATAGTCCTCGCAAATTTCGCTGTAGGTCATCAATCTACCGACGTTGAGATCTTCTGCACCCGATATCCTTTATAACCACTAAACGTGAGGCGCTTTGCTGTTGTTTGTTCATTCATACGTGCCACGTGGCCAGCCCACTGTAAGGCTTCAGCCACACTGAAGTGTTTCGCTTAGTGCTAAGCTCGGTGCTGTGCTTGTCTACTAAAAACACGACTGCCACATTGCACGCTACGTGCTTAGGTATAAATTCAGTTGACATTTGGGAGCGCTCAAGTCAACAACGATGTTTCTCTCAAAACTAACTAGAAAGCTACTTCTCATAGAGAATTTAAGTTTAAAATTTCGAAAGTCTCAAATTCGAGCTTGTTGGGTGCATATTCTCAATTCATCTCGAAGTACTCTTGAAGAGCTTCAACTTCTCTAAAAAGAATTTCGGAAATACGATGAAAAGTTTTTTTAGTTATTTTAGGATGAACCAGGAAACATTTGACTTATTGTTGCGAAAATTAAAAGAGACATTAGAAAAGGATGACCACTGGTACATTTTTGTATAGGTAATTTGTTAGATGGATTCCAAAAAGGCTCTCTTTTATAAAGTACTCCTATTAAAACTTCCTCCATCTTGCAAAATTACTAGGTGACACAATAAAATTAACCAACACGCCTGTTCACCGGGAGACTCACTAGGTGATTAATAATCACGTAGCGAGATGCGAAGCGTGCAGTGTGGCCATTACGATAGTATAGTGTGCATCCATTTGCTAGGATATGTCACCCAGCTCGTAGCGTAGCACTAAGCACCAAGCGAGGCACCTACCTGTGTGGCCTCGGTCTAATATTTTAGATTTGATAAATATGACAATTCCATGTTCATTAAAAATCATGTATACTTATGATTGTAGCGACGTCATCAGACGATGACGTCTTCGTAGATAGAGAACAGATTTTTCACAAGATTTTAGGCTCAAACACTTGTAACTTCTGTGTATTACTGAATTATTTTAAATACATTAATTTCCCGCCATTTCTAGCACTGGTGGTATTCAAAATGTCTGCTATTCAAAAATCCCACATTCGCACATGAGATAGTTGACAACTCAGATCGCCTTGAGTTATATTTCCTAACTAGGATATTATCATGTGCGTGAATTGTCTTCGTCTAGAAAAACTTACGTTCATTCAAGATTGTACACTTGTAGAGAGCAGCATGCAGTGGCGTTGGAAAACATGGAAAAATTAATTGCAAAATATCAACTATAATAATACTTCTATTCCACTTAGCTGGTGCTATCTATTAAAACCCATTCACTGCGGACCTTTAAATTAATATTGAATTACCACATTTAAATAACATGCTAATTCTATATAATGGCAACTACCTCCCAGAGGTACCTAGCGGAAAAATACGAAGCTTGCAATTTGAGACATTTTCTTCATCAACTTTCATCAACTGTGTTAATTAGTAAATATGGGTCTGAAAACATTAAAAGGAAACATATTTTTTATTTTAAGTCAAAGATAAACTTACAATAAATTGTAAAAAATAAAATGTGAATTTGTCACAGGACCGCATCTTATTATTACATTGTATTTTATGGTCATATTTACTGTTAAATTTATTAAAAATCGATTTTTAGCCGCATTACTAACTGCAAGGGTTGCATGTTGGACATGCTTGCTTCACAACTTATCAAATCAACATACTTCGGAGATGTATATATTATCATAAGAAAAAGAATATTGTTTATAGACAATTCAATGCAAATTTTAATACTGTTAAATTGTTTATCAAATATATTCTGACACCCGCCAATGGTTATTTATTAAAACTGGTCGTACTAAAATACGAAAAGATCTTCTATTTTATTTGCAAGTTGTATTATAGTAGGTAAGTAAGTTTTTTTAGCCTTTACAAATGATCAAAAGCTGCTACAGTAGTATATTTAATCACCATCACTTTGTTGAATTCCTATTCACATGCATCGGAAGAAGTCATTGTTTCCGCATGCAATTGAAAGTCTTAAGAAATTTTTCCTATTGTTCAAAAAGTGCTTATAATATACGAATAAAATCTATCAACGTTTCTATTAGCGCTTTGTTCTATTTAATTATCATACAAAAAACGTGAAATAAAAATTATCTCTCACGCTGAAGATTATTAATTTTATTTGGTAACAATTTTTTCATAATAGATAAATGAATATAATAATATAATATTATGAAAGATATAATTACAAAAGTTGTTAAGTCCACTTTATGTTCGGGGTAAATTGTGTTATCAGTGTCGGTTTGTACAAATCTTAAAACTCTACAATGATAAGTTAGCCCTAAACCAGGGGTCGGCAGAAGCGGCTCTTTGCATATACGTTTGCGGCTCTTCAGACATAAACTCCAATTTCACCTCATCTCAAGCAGCCTTATAACTTATGAGTTTTGATTTCTCAGCACAAGTGGACAGCTATAAAACAACGGCCTAAAATAGAAACAATAATATTTGATACATGGAATAGTTTGCCTGAAACATGACGCGTTAAAAAAAACTAGCTTTTGGTATTCTCACAATCTTTGGCTCTACATATATATGCGAACAAACATTCTCATCTATGAACCAAATAAAAATAAACTTAGAAGCAGAATAATGGATGACAATTTAGAATCATGTATTCAATTAAAAATAAGTAGCTATTTGCCAGATATAGTAATGCTATCAGAAGCGATGCATGGACGCCATTCTAATTATTATTTTTAATAAAAAATATTGATTTTTTTTCCCCTAAAAATCCATATCCATATACATAAATGTATATTATATAATTGCGGTTCTCTGGTACCTTTGCTATCCTGTTTCCTTGACACTTTGGCTCTTCTCACTTGACAAACTGACGATCCCTACCCTAAACATATGAAATTAAAAAAATCGTATTTGGGTTGAAAATTATCGAAAAAAAGTCTTTTTCAAAGATGGTTAACCGTGTCCCCAAGTTTAAAACAGAATGTGTTAACCAGAGCGTTAGAGCGGAGCTCGGAGCAATAGCACAGAGCAGTGGAGCAATGGGAGTTTACCCGGAGCAGGAGCGGAGCCGGATCACCGAAAATTCTTATTAAATTTTCGCCCTAAAATTAATTCTAAGTGAGAAGAGGCAGATAATGAAAGACGATTTGCTGACGGCGACTTTGTTGAACAGGATTAATAATGAAAATGACAAATAATAAACTTTATTTTAAAACCACTTATTATTTAATTTTTTTAACATAATAATAATACATATTAAAACTTTTTATCAGGGGCGGAGCTGGAGTAAGTATTAGGTCACGGAGCGGAGCAACTCAAAAACGGGTCTGCTCCAAAACTCCGGTGCTAACTCCACTGTAACCAATTACAATGACAAGAAAGAAATTCGTGTCGAACATTTCAACAATTATTGCTTTTATAACAGTAGTGCACAATCTATTTGAAAGAAGGGCCAATTTACGAATTTTCTAATTTCTTACGGGCCGCAGTGGGTAAAAGTGTTAAAAAATAATGATATATCATACTAGACGACACATACATTTTATTATTTTAAATTTATTAGTTACACATCAGCTATTCCAATCACTCTCCACTCTGCATTACGCATATATGAATTTGCAGGATAGAAATTAGTACCTATATAATAAATTCGAAGTTTGTCCTATTCAATGAAAATTTGTGTAATGAAGTACTTGCTATTTTGGGCCGCATGTGGCCCGCGGTCCGCCGTTTGTGTATAACTGTTTTATAACGTTTATTTTGAATCGTAAGTTTATCTTTGACTTGAAATCAAAAATACTTGAATTATAAATGTTTTTAGAGATGTATTAAGTAATTTAAGGCGTAAATTATCAATTAATTGTCTCAAATCACAAACCTTCGTATCTCTATTAGGCGGAGCTTACACTTCAACAAACTTGATTTTCTATTGAAATTAATTTAATCTTATGAGCAGTAGCGCACCCAGGGGGGGGGGGGGGCAGGGGGCCTTGCCCCCCCCCCCCAAATATGAAAATCATCAAAATGATTTTACACATTTAAATCGAAAGCCACTAAACTATACCTTGGGCTTAGACAAACAACACGGCAAAAAATGATTTGTAATTCTCCAGCACCCTTTTTAGTAAAATTTCTTAGATTTTAATTTCTAACACAAAAATTTCGAAACACTGATGTCAGGTTTTTTTAGAAACCCGTTCCCTAATGAAATTCTCGGTGTCCACCCGAATTCTGGAGTGGTATAGGTGATGGCTGGGGAGGGTTGACAGGGCTCTAGCCTGGGGGCCCAGGCTGTGGGGGGCCGGCGTGTCGGGTTGACCAGATAAGTGAGATAAACACACATCATCATAACATTTTAAATTATATAATTGTTCAGATTATTATGTGTCGATACTCGACAGCTCCATTATTAAAGTAGATGTATTGAAAATCGCCAATAATTCACTGTATAAGTACCCTCAATTTGAAGTAAAACACAATTTAAAAAACGTTAATGTAGTGTTTTACACTGTCTTTAATCTAAGCGGTGGATAGGGGGCCCGTCAAATATCCTAGCCCAGTGGTCGGCAAACTCATTAGTCAATAGAGCCAAATATCAACAGTACAACGATTGAGATTTCTTTTGAGAGCCAAATTTCTTAAACTGAAATTATATGCGTAGGTAGTAAGTAGGTACACTGCTAATTTACTTAATAAACTTTAGTTAAAGTTTTAAGTCATAATTAAATTATAGGTAGGTACACTGAATAAAACTGAATATCATACGTAATAATGATCTTATTTATTAATAAAAATTAAATTGTAAGTCAGGTATCCATAAAATTGAATCATGACAATGACTGACAAACTCAATGTGAATAATGGCCTTGCATCTCCTTGTAAAGTTTGGGTAAGTCAGGTTCATATGTTGTTGATTTAATTTTAAGCACGATTCCAGGTTCTCATCAATAAATCGATTTCTCAGTTTACTCTTGATTTCCTCTCTTGGAAATCTTTTTACTAATCACAAAACTTGCAATATTAACATTGTTGAAAGATTTTATTCAGTACCTAATTAAATACAGAACTTTATTTTTCTTGACTCTTCTCCTCAGCTGCTTTCTTCCTTGCATCATCGACAGAATATTTAGCGCAAAATTACGAGTTTTTAGTGTTGTAGTATCTCTCTAAATTTGAATGCGCTAATTTTTCCCGACACATAAATAAAGGTCGGTAAGCCATTTAAGTTTTGAATAAACGCGAAGTCTCGGTCTATTCAACATTACATTTACGGTTATCCTCTTCCATTTTCTTTGCTTCTTCTTTGTAGCCATATCAAATATGGCAGACAGCATCTGCGGCAGAGCCGCGCTCAAGGGGCCAAAGAGCCGCAGTTTGCCGACCACTGCCCTAGCCTGAGGGCCCGTTTCAGGATGTGGGGGCCATGGTGTAGGTACACCGAGTGCAATAGACAAAAGACCGATAAACGAGATCAACCTACTCAATACAACATTAGGCTGTGTTGTATTGAGTAGGTTGTGTATAATTTAAAAGCAATAATACTTTTTTGTCCATTTTCAATTAATATGTTGAAACCTCAATATTAAAAAACCAAAAATCTGCGATAAACATTCGGCGAAAAGAACGACTACACCCACCACGGTGGTGGTGTAAATCAAAAGAAGATTTTTTTCGGTGGAATTCGGCATACATATTGTAGCTCTCTAGACCAGTGTTCCCCAAACTTACGGCATCTGTGTACACCTTCTATAATTTTCGTAACACTGAGTACTCCTCGTCAAAGAAAAATGCATATTAGTACTTTAATAACAATCAAAATATATTCCTTTTGTAGTACATCAACAAAATAATAATAAACGAAAAATAAAATTCATTCATAATAAAATATAAATCAAAGTTATATTATAAAAAAATAACATTCATTATAAACCATGAGAAGGATGAAATTATTTATGTTGAAACGACAGATCATCATAATTTGGTTCCCTGGTTATTAATTTTAATCTGAGATGCGGTTCCACACCCAAAGGCTGTTCCTTTTTTTGACTTAATGTCTACAAATGCTGAAAAAGCAACTTCACATAGATATGAAGTTGAAAAAGGCAATGTATTTCAGGAATTTCTCTGTTAAAACTGGATACACATGTTGCATTTGCAACCTAAATGATGTTTAAGTACACTCCTTATATTTATTTTGCAAGAATCCGTCTGAAGCTAGTAATTCCAACAATTGCTCTTCTTCCGCATGCGATAAACCTAGCATGGATGTTGTGTTAATGCTTGTTGCACCAGGCGTAGCCATAACCCGGTGCAGCACGTGCCCCCACCAAACTCTTCCCGTACCCCAGGGGGTATGCGTACCACACTTTGGGAAACACTGCTCTAGACCAAGCGGGTAGCACAGCCGATATTATTTAAGCAATGTTTCAACATACTAGGTACACATGTCCAGCATGGTCGCTGTTCACTTCCAATCCGCCAGTCGCTGATGACACGCTCAACGGTTACCGCCACTATGCCTCCAATTTAATAAAAACTAGGAGAAACTGTACAAATATATCGCCGTGTATTGTGAAATTATGTAAAAATATTTATATGAAGAAGAAAAGGAGCCTATGGGACTAATTTCCATTCTCCTCCTTCGGCCCCCCCCAATAATAAATCCTGGGTGCGCCACTGGTTATGAGGCTTCATAATAATGGACATTGGCGGCTCTCGTGGTGCAGTGCGTAAGGGTAAGGCGCTGGCCTTTCCACCCGAGAGTTCTGGGCTCGATTCCCGACGAGGACACAATATTCATATGATTTTCTCAAACCTGGCTGTTTGTGATGGTTTAAAATTACTAACAGCCACCATGTACCGAAAAGCAAAGATATGGTTAGGTATTAATAATTATATAGATAAAAAAACGGATATAAACACACATGTCAGCGGTAGTTAGTGGGACTTAGGTAAATATTCTTGATTTAATACGCTGATGCACGATCACAACCATCTTTCCTATCGCTATGCTTATCATTCTTATTTTATTTTACCGCTGTTTTTAAATGCATTTTTAAACTCCATAGTTTATTATCCTTTATTGCAAAATCTACTAATCTAGTACATTTTCAAAGAAAGAGTTGAATAGATGATTCACATATCTAATTCTGAAGTGAAACAAAATCAATTGTCTGCTCAAAAAATATATTTTTAGGACGCCGTGAAAGAATTTTTATAGATAGGGTACCGTTATACAAACAAGTTTGAAAACCACTGTCACATGTAACTTCGATTATATAAATGTATACGAGACCGAGCTGAGCCTTGGGCATCTCTACACTCCTCGATTCATATTATAGAAGGCAAGGCTATTACGTACCTATGCAAATTGTTAACTAATAATATAAACCAAGTGCATTTAAAATTGCTCGGAATATATTACAGGTTACATAAGGTTCTTGACTGCCAGAGAACCGGTTGCAGCTTCAGGACACCTGTTCAATTATTTCTTCTGCTGGTAGATACACTCTGTAGACTCAAATGGATCCTTGTCACATTCAATACTTATTAATATAACATGTTGATATATTATCATGTAGGTAGGTAAACACATACCCCACGCGTTGAACTTCAAGGTTTAGTAATTTCTTTACAGGGACGCTTTTATCCTCATATAGGTATATTTAAATTGTTTTGAGGTGTTGACTTTTTTGTAATGCCGGATATTACAATTTTTATAAGTATACATTATTTATATTGAATACCATTGATTGACATACAACTGACAAAAACTTGCATTCATTATAATATGACAACGTGCTTTACCAAATAAGCCATGCGTGCCATATCTAATGCCGGGTCCACACCGAAAACAAGTCGCGCGACAACTCGTTAAATTTTACGATAAGCATGATAATTATCGTAAAATTTCTTAAGCAATTATGATAATTATCGTAAAATTTAACGAGTTGTCGCGCGACTTGTTGCCGGTGTGGCCGCACTTTAATATCGACGAAATTAACTAATAGCTATGTGATTGAAGTGTTACAAAATTTCGTTAATGTTAGCGACCGGATTTTGTGGTTTGACTCAAAGTACAATTTATTAGATACCTTGTTTTGAAGACGGTGTCAGGAAGTCTCCAATTTTTTCTTTTAACACCCACTAGTATTTGATAGTATTTTTTAATTAAAATATTTTTTAATCAGTTAATAAGTCACATGATTTAAGAATGTAGTTGTCGTTATTGAATGAACATATTAATTTGGTATAGAAATATAATATCATGTCATTCGGACTTCGGTAATAAATTAAGTATGTATTTATTGCTAAAAATGAATGGTGCAAAAAATGATAACATTTAGTTTTTTAAACTTACTTAATAAATATCTTTTTTTAATAAATCAGTAAATTTCCAGATTTATTATGAAGGCATGTTTTATTACAAAAAAAAACTCTAACAAAAATGCGGTAAAATGAGTTTGTGTTTGCGCGGTTACAAATAATATTACGATGACCTAAAAGTTTTAACTTGGAATCGAAAAACAGTAAAAGTTTTCTTTGCACATTTTCAAAAGAAGAGTGAAAGGTGTCACAAAAGAACCATTAAATAAACATGGGTGCACAAATAATTTATTGAGTGATAAATGTCTCATAGACAATCATTAAAAATTTTACTACATTATTTCATATATCTTTTGTAATTGTGTGAGTAATTCCACATATTTACTTACTTTATTTACTAGGGAGATTACTAGGGAGATTTCAAAATCATAATTAAAAATTCATTCATTTACAGCTGATAATTGATTTCTGATGGTAGAGATGGGTTGTGTTTCAAAAATACTCCGGGAAAAGTGATATAACAATAAAAAAAAACATCTGAAATTATATTGAAATAATGTAGCGTTCTCCATTGACAGTAACTGCATTGGTATTTTTGTTTTCACAATAATAAGCTCCAATATTACAACTCCAGACCATAATCCATACCAGACTATTCATTTTTGTGGATGTAAAGGTGTTTCAAGAACAGCATGCATGCGACTTTTCATTACTCCACAATTATTGTGTTTATTTACAAAGCCATTTAATGAATAATGAGCTTTTTCTCTGAAGACGACTTTTCATGAAATAATGGGTCTATTTCAAGTCGCTCTAAAACCCAATTAGCATAATTTTGAAGCACCAAATGGTCATTCGATTGAAGTTCTTTTCAATTTTATACGCCTTCAAATACAAATATTTATGAAGAATATCCCAAGTAGTGATAGTTCAAGTCTCGAGAACAACGTGTAATAATTGATTGTTTTGGATTTTCATCCACATTTTGATTTACAACATCGATGTTTTCAGCAGTACGTTTACGTGTTTGACGAGTTGGATTTTTAACATCACAAATATTATCATTTAACTCGAATATTTTCCAATTAAATTACGAATAGTAAGCTCTGTAGGTCGATTATTTTGACCATACTTTTCACTTAATGCACGAAACGTAGCTCGAATAGATTCATTATTTTTGTAATAATTTTTAACTTATTGTATAATATGCTGTATAACTGTGAATCTTTACATGATGATTTTCCAAATAATACTGAAGGCAAATGTAATTTTTTGACGGGAATCAGAAAAAATGGCTGCTATGACGTTTTAAGAATCTATAGTACAAATTTGATAACCTTTTAGTTGTATGTTTTTGTAACATTACACACGGAACATATTTTATTAATATAGGTATTAGGAATATTAATTAGGAACATTTTTAGAAATAAAAATATATTACCATTTATTATCAGAATACATCTGTAATATTTATAATATGTCATTTTGTGTTCCTAGATATTGATCTACTTTTGTCATAATGTACTTATCAAGTCCCAGATTCAATTAATTACCGGTTGATGAGAATACATTTGAGTATGCCGATTACCGGTTATTACCGGTTCCCGGTGCATCACTAATGGGCAGTAAAAAAACTGATAATAAATCAATTATAGAACGCTATTAATTATGAATAGAAAATGTAATGATTCGCTACCGTCCCGTGAACCTACTTATAATAACACCAATAAACCAGATTGCAAAGAAAGTCTTCGCCGACTGTACGCGTCGCCCGTGAGAAACTTTCTTGCCATTGACCTTCGCTTGGGTGTCGATATAAAAGCTGATGATTCTAGTTCCGACATCCATTCAGGGAAGAGATGGGGATATCCAAGGAATGGATTATTTTGGTGAGTTTATGTGCTCCTCACTTTTAAAAATTGTCGATACGTGAATCAATAATATTATCTATCAGTGCTAAAACTATTATTAATAATATCGGAGTGCTTTTTTGTGTTTTGATTGAATTGAAAGTGATTTGAATATTATCTATTATGGCTACATAATACGAATATAATTCGGTAAAACAATTATTATCCATGAAATCAATTTCAAATTCAAATAAATCACAATACAAAATTATAATACTTATTCGACAATATAATTTATTTTAATATATAATTTTGAGAATGTCCTGTTGAAGCGGACAAAGTGGGTCTTGATTGTTATTAAATTATGTGTAATAAGTATTATAATATACTGTTCATTATATTTTTTTTTATTTTTAGTAAATAAATTTGACAGTTAACACCATTTAAAGTGATTTATAAACTATGCCAACTTGTTGAATATAATATATTAAATTATATTTCAAAAGCACAATGTTATTTATTTAATTGATTATTAATTATTTCTTTAATTCTTTATAATTTAAGTGTTGTAATTTTCTATTAGAATCGTTTTTTTTTCGGCCCAGTGGGTCTATTCTTTACTTATCGACCGCTAAAGTGATAAATATTATCAAACTTAGGGTAGGTTTGTATCAAAGTATTAGCACTTATTGTAATTGTTACAATAAGTGCTAATACTTTAATACAATCTACCCTAGTTAGCCGTCGTATTTATCACTTTATCACTTTAGCGGTCAATAAGTATAGAATAGACCCCCTGGTATCACTTTTTGACATCTTCAGAATTTAAATTTAAATTCCAATTAAGTACCTACCGTCTATCGATTGCACCTACCTATTCATTTTTAAAGTATTGCTAGTAAGTACATAAAAATCGACTGTATTATATTATAGTAAAATCACATTTAAAATTTCGCGTTGCTTATAATTATAATCACTATGTAACAGTGGCGAAAGGTGGAGGTAGGCTGTTAATATCCGCCATAAATACTGGACATTAAACTTCAGGGTTCAATTGAATTTTAAAAACTAACCGACACCATCTGTAAATTGTAGTCTTATTTCAATGAAAACAAATACGCATGACTGACGAATTTTAATGTGCACTATTTATGTCGAATCTTAACAGCCTACTTCCACTCTTCGCCACTGTTATGTAACTATATTCTGTGTTTGCAGTTGACGAGTACGGCTAGTGTCTGAATATATCGAAAGGCTAAACTGGTTTCCCAAAAAAATCAAAATAGAAAAGTAAATTGGAAATTAAATTCAAATACAGATATATTTCAGATGGTTTTTTAAAACTATGTATTCTCTATAATTTTGAATCTAACAATCGTAATAAATTTTATTTGTACCTATTCAGTATTAAAAAATAATAATTACCTGAAAAATGTTTGAAGCTATCAATCAATTATAAGCTCCTTTCATGGCTATTGGCCGTCCACCTCTATATTTTTGTAATAGCTTCTTTCATTCGCTCTACAATCTGATGTGAATCTTTGTCGCTTCACGAAGCGGTTTTAAAGCAGATTTTAAAAATGAGATGTGGATGGTAGCCACTCGCTAAACTGATTAGGGCCATGCTCTGGGTATATCCAGGACAAAGACCAACTATAGCCAAGCCTTCGGTGGTAAAGCTTTTTATTGCTCATATTTCGAATGCAATATGGTAAACTCTGTGTAGAAAATGGCGATTCTTGCATATTGAAATAAATGGTAAAAATTTGAAGGAAATATGTAATCGAAAAATTTCATTTATTGTGAACAGGTTACCGCATTGCATGACAATTGTAATAAAAACTAGCACTACCATCGTAATTCGAAATTCAGTGTTACGGTCTGAATGTAGTCGGCCTTGCACGAGGCCCATGACTTCATAAAAAGACACGTTACCACTTGGCCGTCGCGGGCGTTTTTAGGTGTTCGCAAATTATTAATTTTATTACTTATATAATATTTTGATTTTCAGATCCTTTGGGCACAGTGTGTAGCTAATTTACTAGCTGTACGCGTAGCCGGTGGAATTCCAAATCGATCATATAGCCAAAGAATACCATCACCAGAAGAGGATGAAAATACTCAAAGAAGGGAGAGTAATTTCAACCCCGGAAACGCCCAACTAGGCGGATGGAGGACCCAAGAAAGTAATGCATTTAGTGGAACTCCATCTCAAAACAATCAATGGCAGTTGAGTGATGCAGAAAGGTATGATACGGCTCAACAACAATCACAGTTTTCAGACACCTTAGAGGGCCAAGGTTCCAGCTATAATCCAGGACCAAGTATATCAAGTCCGAACCAATATACCAAATATTCTGGAGTTGGTAAACAATTGGTGTCAGGGCAATACTCTGGTATAGGTCCTTCAACTTCAAACAGTGGAGGAGATCTCATCGTTGGCCAAGGAAGTGTTCAACGCCCAGCTAATTTCTTGGGTCATTTCTCCGGCGGAAACTTTAATCAGGCTACTTCGGGAGTTTCAACTGCATCCAAAGCAGGAGGGATAAGTCAACCTTCAGCCAGCGGACCACAATATACGCACGTTGTATCTTCAAGTTCCAAAAAACCTTCAAAACCATCGAATGATTTTTCACAGTATTCCAATCAGCGACCGAGCGTTAGCTATAGGCCCGCAGGTGGAAAACCATCACCAAACTTAAGCCCGCTCCTTAACCAAGGTCCGCAAACGTTCTCAGGATTTTCTGGAGGACAAGGAAGTCACACTTCGAAGCCTCAGTACGCAAGTCAATCTCAAATAAGTAATCAATATCCGCAATATGTTGGAAGTCGGCCGTCTGGAATTCAATCGAGTATTGGTAAACCGAGTTACCGGCCGGGCTCTGCAGATGGATTCTACCAGCAAGGAGGTCCAGGAAGTCGACATCCCGCAAGTGGCCCGGGCGCACGTCCTGCAGGCGTGAAATATCCCAGTGTCAAATTCCCCCCAGGCGGCCCACCCGGAAAAATACCATACTCTTCGGGTCAAAGCGGCGGCATATTTTCAGGGTTGTGAAATTAGGTTGTGCTAACTACTAACTAATTTATCAAGTGACTATTTATTACTAAACAGTTTTTCACGAAATCACTAAAACTTTAATTTAATAACGAATCAAAATAAGACTGAAGAAAATACTTATGACTGAAATATATAAATTTTAATAGATAAACTTTTAAAAAATCAACACTAAGCTATGTACATTTCATTCTGAACTTGTGTATGACTGATTTTATGACAGAGACAAGTGATACCGATATGAATAAATAAACGAATATATACCTATATATTATATATTACATATATTTATGACTTTTCGATATTTATTTATCTATAATTGACCAATATGTCCAGTATGGCCGATATGGTGAATACCAGAGCAAATGTGAGGCCCGATTAGAAAGTGCGCGCGAGGTCCTTAGATATGGAGCACCGATATTATATTCCCTCCAATAAACGGTTGACATCTGATTAGCAATTTGGATATTAAAACCAAAGGGTTGGAGCGGACCCTTTTTGAGTTACTCCTCTCCAGCTCTGCTCCAGAGTCTGCTCCGCTCCGGGTAAAAATTAATAGGTATTTAATATATATAGATAACGTTGTTAAAAAATAAGTAGTTTTGAAATAAGGGTTATACTATTCGTCCTTTTCGTTATTAATTCAAAATTACCGATAGCAAATGATTTTCATTATCTGCCTTTTCTGTCAAAAAAGTGAGATTATTTAATATTTCAAATAATTCCAGTGTTGCAAAGATAATATATCGAAATTACTTAGGTAGGTACCTATAGAAACCTATTTTGTGATAAGAAATTGACTAATTGCCACGATTTTAATAATTCTAAAGACATTGACTGTTTATTACAATATGTGTAAGCTATGATCCTGGATGCAAGGTTGTTCATTGATCCGAACTTGTTTTTTTATATAGAACTAGAACAGTTGATGTAGTCAATCCTAGGAGACAGGCAGTAACAAAAGATTTACTGCTAAAATTTATTACTAGCTAAGTGGATCGTTCTCGCTCGCGGGTCGCTCGTGTTCTCCAAAGCTCATTGCTCATACACTCACAAGGTCTGGTCGACAATTTACTAAGTGAAAAAATGACTCAAACGACCCGCGACCGGGGAACTATCCTAGGTTTTGTTGGTCAAGCCGAAGAACCCTAAAGTATACCTACCATTGCACCTTTTATATTTAAATTGTGCAGTAGGTACGACGTGGCACGGAGGGCTGTTGGTATATCAAGGTTACATGTAAATTGTATAGCGTATATACATGGCCGTATAGCGTTGAGATAAAAAATGCGTTGTCCATGAAGTCATTGAAGACTTAATGTTCCAATTTTATTAGATTCAATATAGAAATCAATAATAACATTACTTACGCTCACCAACTTGCTAAGCTACTTTTGCATCATTCAGAATTTTATATAAATATATACGATATTATTGAATTTGTAATTTACTTACTAACGTATTTTCTTTTGTTTTTAGTAAGTGGTAGTTTTTTTTTTACTCATTTTTAAGTGTTTTCTTTAGTACATAATATCGACATAATTTTGAAAACACTTCTGAGAAAATATAATTTAACCAAAAAAAAAAAAATCTTTTTTGAAAAAATACGACACCCAGCAGGAATCGAACATCGCGCCCACGTACATCGACCATAATGCTATAGGTATCCTATCTAATTGCAACAAATTTTAACTAATGGGTGTTACAATACACTCTGAAGCGCTTTCCAAATTGAGTTACTATTGGCAATCGGCTTTTATATTAATTAAGTAGGTACTTTAATTACTTACCGACCTCACGGATCAAGATTTTTTGTTATAACTTACTTGATCTGGCTAATAATATAATTAACTATTTTTTTATTGAACGAATAATTCACAAGATATAAGAATGTAACATTCTTTTTATTGAACACACACAATTTTGAAAACACATCTGAGAAACTATGTAACCAATAGAAAAAAATCTTTTTCTTAAATCTTGTGAATTATTCGTTGAATAAAAAAAATAGTTTTCTTTAGACATGAATTTGATCTATTTCCGATACAACAGCCCACGGTGAAGTATGATACGGCTAACTGCATACGTATAAATTTTAAGACACCGTATATCATCACACATAATACATATAGAAAAGGGAGCAAACTAGAGTATGCGATGTAATTAAGTATGCATATGTCATTAAATAGATTTGGGCTGGACATATAGATCGTAGACAGGATGGCAGCTGAACAAATACGATAATGTAATGCGGTGATACCCGAGGGATATAAGACAACCGAAAGACGGTCCCGATTCAGAGGTATACTGGATTAATGAAGTATTAAGGTTCTGTGGCAGGGATCGTCATTTTTTTGGTTGGTGTGCTATGATATTGACCACGAGACAGAGTGATAATTTCGAGAAACTAAGAAAATTATATTTCAAAGAATATTAATAGTTAAAAATATAGGTATAAGGTAGGTAAATCAGTAGGTAACATACAATGTGGGACTAATAATTGTTTACCTACTTCACATGAAAATACCTAGCAGGTAGGTAGAAGATTTTTATTAAAACTCATAGTAGGATGACGAAAGTTTTGGAAGCGCTGCAAGGAAAACGGCTTGTTTAAATATAGGACAAGCATACATAATCTTTCATTATGTAACTACTATAGATACAGTGACGTGCTGAATATGAGACAATTCTTCCAGTGCCTGCGACATGTTTAATTAAGAAAGGGGCAGGTACGTTCGAAAAAGTTCGTAGGTATCTAATATTTTTTATTGGGGCGGTCGATGACTTCCACATTTACTTTGTTCTTTCCATGTACAATCCCCATACACAGACACTCTTTACTTTGAGTTTAGCGAATAATACTTGCCCTGCATGCATCACTAATAGTGCCACTCATGAGTTATTGCGAGCTGTCTCATTTACAAATGGTTATATTATGTGAATGGCCTGGTCATAATTATTAGGATTGTTAGTGTTCGTTTGTATCGACCGCGCTGTTTTGTCTTTTAGACATGCCACATCAGAATATTAAAGTAAATATTGTGCCTATGCAAATTTAATGTTTTGCATATTGCAGTTTTACAGAGTAAATAACAAAAATATTATAATTTTTTAAATTTTGAAACCTGGCTCGCACGGGTATTCTGCGGGGTACCAATTTCAATTTATTTCATTAGATGCCATGACAAATGAACAAAACAAATGAAAATGGCGTTGGTGTATTTCGCATTACGATACTAAAGGTAGTCATTAATTAAATTATACGTGCCGGTGCATACTATAATATATTAATAAATAATAGTGAACATTTTGCAAACCACGAAAAAGATTAGGTATGAAGGATATGCTGGCCATTTGGATGACCATTAATTATTAATTGTGGAAATAACACTTTTACATGACATTTTCTTTGGCAGTAGTAAAAAATGATAATGAGATTAGGTACTTTATAGGGGATTTTCGGTAATCATTTTTACCATTTACATTAGGCCTAAATTCCTAAATAATGGAAGAAAAAGTTCCTAATAATTAAAAATACTTTATATAATATTTCGTACATCCTTGTATGGGCTATCCACCTGGTTAATAGTAATATAATAATAATATTATAATTTATAATAATAATATAAGTAGGTAATTTTTATTGCATTCTGTAAATATTTTAGTTTCTGAAAATTAAATGATTGGAATCTAGTGACAAAAATAAAAAGCTCGTTGTAAGGACCGTTTATTGTAATAGGTTCGTTTACGTGGTTGGTTGTTATGTGTATGGGAAAGATGTCAGTAGCTGACTCAAATTAAAAATAAAAATGAATATAAAATAAGCGTGGAAGGTAGGTATAGTTTTACAATCTCATTTATGGAAATACTGAATATGGTATATTTTTGGAAAATTAGCACATTTTATTATTTTTAATTTCTACTCCTGTCTCCTAGTCCAGTATCCAACAAGGAAAAAAATATTATTTAGCAATTTTAATATTATTGTATTCAGAAAACAGATGGCGGAGTTACCAGAATAATTAATTCGTAATGCTTCTAGTAACAGAATACGAAAGCTGCAATTTATTATGTAATTTTGAGTGAAAAAATTATTTACATTGAAAAATAATTATTGTAAATAAACCTATATAAAAATGAAATTAAGAAACAAGTTAGTTTTATTTTTTGTAAAAATCGATGATTTTTAAAATAAAAATATTAAAAGTATGAATTAGTCAAAAATAAGAGCGTTGGAGCGGAGCTCGGAGCACGGAGCAGTGGAGCAATGGGGTTATACCCGGAGCAGGAGCGGAGCACCGAAAATTTGTAGTGCTCCACTGCTCCGGATATTTTTTTTAAATCTAACTAATTTTGACACTTTGCAACACTGGAATTATTTGAAATACGGTAACACTGCGGAGTGATAAATAACCTCAGTTTTTTGATATAAGAGGCAAATAATGAGAGACGATTTGCTGTCGTTTTGTTTAATAATGAAAATGACGATTATTTTTAACTACTTATTTTTTAACATTTGTATATCTACATATAACTGTTATTATTTTTTTTTACCCGGAGCGGTGCAGAAACTGGAGCGGAGCTGGAGAAAGTATTAGGTCCCGGAGCGGAGTTGGAACGGAACAACTCAAAAAAGGGTCCGCTCCAAACCTCTGAAAAATCTCTTCTTTACAATATAGAAATAAATATGACGATATAATAATGTGTAATAATAAGATGCGATCCTTTATATTTTTTAGTTTATATTTGACTAAAAATTTAAAATATTTTTCTTTTTAAACGTTATCTACAATCTAAATAAAAAGGAGTTCAAGTTATACACATTTATATTTTTTATAAAAATCGATGTTTTTTAAAATAAATATAAAAACATATTATAGGGGCACGCCAGCAGAGAACCTAGCGGAAAAATACGAAGCTTGCAATTTGTGATTTTTTTTGATAGTTTACAATGTCAACTATATGTATAAACATTAAAAAGAAAAATATATTTTTTTAAATTCAAAGATGAACAAAGATAGATTTTTTTTAAATTCACTTAACAAGTTTTCAATTCAATTCAGAAGAAAAATTGAAAACCTAATAAACTATATTTTAATAATAAATATGTCCATAAAATATAATGTAATAATAAGATGTGACCCTGCAACGAATTCAAATTTTATTACATTTTTTACAATTGTAAGTTTATCTTTAAATTAAAAAAAATATATATTTTTAATGTTTTCAGATACACATTAATTAATTACAGCTGAAATTGTAAATTATCAGAAAAAAATCTCAAATTGCAAGCTTCGAATTTTTCCGCTAGGTTCTCTGCTGGCGTGCCTCTCCCCCTTAAATGATTTCCCCGAAGCAACTATTTAGCTCGGTTTACGTCATATTATAAATTGTACGTATTATATTAAATATAATATACGATATGATTGTATTTCTAATTTACGTTCTTAATTTTCTTTTGCCTTTCTTTTGTATTTCAGTGAGTTTTATTATGATTTTTTAAGTGATTAATGTAGACATAGACTTTGTATCAATGCTATACGGTGATTTTCGAAATAAAAGCTCAAGGTGAATTGTAATATGGCCAACTGCAAAGGTACAATTTTTCCGCTTAGCTTAGTACCTACTCAGAACTTTTGTTATATTTGATGGTTATTCGATGTGGAGTACATATCGGTTTTTAAAATAATTGTCATTCTATGCAAAATTAACAAAAGGTTATGGTCCTTCAAACGCCTGAATTTATAAACAAACAAAGCGTTAAATTCTCTTCAACACATATATTAGTTAACGCAAATCAATGACGTTTTTCAATTATATATACGCTTTGCGGTCACCTACTCGCTACATTAGATAACTGCTTGATATGACCTTCATCTGCCAGTTGATCGAAATTGACTGAAGGTGACGGAACATGAAAAGTGTCATTATAGAATTTCCCACTCCACTGACCGTCTCCTCGTGTGTATTTAATACCATGCACAATTAATTAATGTGTGGAATGATGATATCACAATCGGCCGACTTTTGTATCTACTGCATCCGTTATTATTTCAAAAATAGAACAAATTTATATAGAACACATTGTAATAAACAGTATTAAATCCACGAACAGATTAATATGACGGAAATGTAAATGCCAGTCGCCACAGATCACGATGGCAGTTTTGGTTTATCATTAAATGAGGGGCAAGAAAATAAACGCAACAACACAAAGGAATGAATGCATTTTAAAGATATTAAAATATAACTGCGTGTTTAATTTTATCCCATATTTCTCCACATTCGAGAATTGTACTTTCTTAGAACCATACCCAGAAGCTAGCCCATATTTTTTTTCTTCCCTGATTAAATTAATATTAATACTAACATTGAATTATCTATCTGCGATTTCGAAATATTTACGTGTTGATTAACGTTTTGACTATTTTATAATGAAATGTACTTAATTAAGCATGACATATAAATACCTATATTTTAAATTCGTCTGTCTGTTGTATAATACGAGGGTGGGTCAATAAGTCCTTAGAAAAGCCGACAGGTGGCGCGACTAGTACTGCAAGCGGTTTGTTTTCATGCAGCGGCACTACCGATTCAGTATGCTGCGAAGTTTCAATCAGATTGGTCGGGTTGTTGTGTGTTTCTCGTACATTTAAAAAAAAAATTTGCTTGTGGAAAATGGAAAAATGGAAAATGGAGAAAATTGAGTTTAGAGTTGTTATTAAACATTTTAATATAAAAGGGTTAACAGCAAAGGAAATAAAAAATGAGTTGGATTTAGTTCACGGCATATCTGCTCCTTCACTTGCAACTATTTATAACTGGTTAAATGAATTTAAACGTGGTCGTACATCAACAAAGGATGAACCACGCTCAGGACGTCCTGTAGAGGTGACTACACCAGAAATGATCAATAAAATCCACGATATGGTGTTAAGTGACCGAAGATTTAAGTTGAGTGAGATAATTGAGGTTACAGGGATCTCAAAAGGTAGCGTCATTTCTATTTTACATGACAAATTGGGCATGAAAAATATTTCTGCAAGATGGGTGCCGCGTTTGCTCACAGTCGACAATAAATGCAGTAGGGTGGTGGCCTCTAAAGCCCTGTTGTCGCTCATGCAACGCAATCCGGATGAATTTTTTCGTCGCTTTATGACTGTAGATGAAACATGGATACACCACTATACTCCCGAGACGAAAGAACAGTCAAAGCAGTGGATTGCGAAGGCAAACCATGTCCAAAGAAGGCGAAAACCGTAACATCAGCTGGCAAGGTTATGGCTACTGTATTTTGGGATGCACGTGAAATTATTTTCGTTGACTATTTGGAAAAAGGAAAAACAATAACAGGGGATTATTATGCATCTTTATTGGACCAGCTAAAAAACAAAATTGAAGAAAAACGGCCTCATTCAAACAGGAAAAAAATCCTCTTTCATCAGGACAATGCCCGTGTTCACACATGTTTACGATCAATGGCTAAAATTGAAGAATTGAAGTTCGAATTGGTCGACCACCCACCGTATTCGCCAGATTTAGCCCCCAGTGACTTTTTCCTTTTCCCAAACTTAAAAAAATGGCTAAGTGGACAACGTTTTTTTTCAAATGAAGAAGTCATCGATCGGACAAATGCTTATTTTGAGGACCTTCCGAAAACTTATTTTTCTGACGGTTTAAAAAAAATTGAGAAACGTCTAACCAAGTGTATTGAGCTCCAAGGAAATTATGTTGAGAAATAAAAAAAAAATACAAAAATAAAACCTGTTTTAATGCTTTTTTCTAAGGAATTATTGACCCACCCTCGTACTTCAAAAAAATGTAGGCCAATATTGATGAAAATTACAAAGCTAATATACATTATTTATATTAATCTAGCAGAGTTTCATCTTGATATCTAAAAAGGTTGCAAAGTTAAGATAAAACTCCTCGAATATGACGTACTTGCAACAATTCATCAACAGTGGGTAAAGTGGTCAGATAATAGCGGTGGATTGGTGAGTTGTGGATCGATCGGGCCCACTCGGGTTCTCAGTCAGATACTGACGTACATGTCTAAAAGTACCATAACAATTTAACTACTGCGTAGAGGGACGGACGCCAGGATCCAACTATCGTTTATCTCATTGATCAGTCAAATCGAATCATTATATTTATTCATTATGCATATTATATAATATCTACTTTTTATTTTCGCATATGATAAACCATAAACATTTGTATAGCAATACCTACACTATATTATATAGTACATTATATTCAGCAAGGAATTGGTATAACAAGTTAACTTGTGAAAGTTCAACATGTTCTAAATTTGAATGTTGTATTGGAAATTTTGAAATATTGAAACAAAACATTGCAATTCTCCTGTCTTAAAGTGATAGCGACAACACACATTTAAAATATTATATATATTGTGACATGGAGAGTTTTGTGGACGGCCAAACGAGTCCTACATTTGAGACAAACACTCCTCAGTTTATCTGTGATGGACTTTTTCCAGCCAATTAGTCCACAAGGAGGAAGACAACCTATAAAAACTGCTGATAATTGGCCAGGTCTAAGATTGGATTCGGTTGAACGGAATCAAGATATCAGGAGTTTTACACTGGTGCATCAAAAGCCATATGCACGCCGATGAATGCCATGAGAGGCGTGGATAAACCACTCAAGGAAAGTGGTGGTTACAGAGAATAAGTAATTATATTCAACAATTATTATGGTTTGATGTTTGCATTTTTACAACGTTTTTCTTAGGTCGTATTCTTATTTGTCCGGTACAAATCTTGCAATCGATTTTTAACTAACTTCCCGACTAGCTAGACATTTGAAACCTTTAGAATACATCAGAACACGATGCCAATGCATTTTTAAATACTTTTAGCCATCTTTAAGTAGAATTGAATTCATTTTTAGTTAATTCTGTTTTGTATGAAAAGTTATTTCGATACCATTATTGTTTGCTAGGGGGCCCTAGAAATTAAATTATTAATAATATATACGTGCGTTACTGTGGAAATCAATATGGAATAACATTTCATTATTTAGTATTTCTATCAAGTATAATTTTTTTGATCGTTTAAGCTAGTCAAGTCAAGTATATATGATTTAACAAAAAAATTAAAACGTTGTATATAAAAAGTTCTTTTTATCTTGTAATTATTCAAAATATTTTCGGCACAAATTTAGATAATTAGGTACCTATTAGTTGTTCGATGTTGCTCCCTATACTTTCTATTTGGTAGATTAAAATAAAATTAGTATTAATAGCGTACACTTTTAATTTTTTTCGTATATCTATCATTATAAAAAAAAAAACTTATTTTTAAATTAGTTAATAAATTAATGTAGGTACCTTGCCCACTAATACGCCATAATACGGATGACAGTACCTCATGATACATTTGGTTTTAAAAAGTAGTCTACAATGAGTATATACAGATTTATTTTTAAATTGGAATGTAGCATGACAACAACATGTTTTTTATATAAATATATTATGTATGAAAAGTATCTACTACTCTACCAGTAGCGAAGTGTGGAGGTAGGCTGTTAAGATGCGACATAAATAGTCCACAATAAACTTTGTCAATCTTACGTATTTGTTTTCATTGAACTAAGTCTACAATAATTTACAAGTGTTGTTGGTTAGTTTAAAAAAAAATCAATTGAACACTGCTAAACCAAGCCATAATAGATAACAGTAAAAATATAATCGTCTATCTACAAAATAATCATCTAATATTATGTCATTAACCATACATAATTTTGGATATTTTATGGATACAATAATATTTTTTATGTACAACATATTGTGTAATATGTATTCTTAATTCAACGAAAACAAATAAGTTTGAATGAAAAAGTGTGCACTATTGTCGAATCGCTCATAGCATACAAAAACTATTACAGTTTGGTTTAGGCAACTTTTAATTGATTTTTAAAAACTAACCTGCATCTACCTATGTATAGTATATCTAACCTATCTGTAAATTGTAGTCTTAGTTCAATAAAAACAATTACGAATGACTGACAAAGTTTAATGTGCACTAATTATGGTGGATCTTAACAACCTACCTCCACTCTTCGCCACTTTACTTTAACATATCTACAAAACATATCTACAAGATAGTCGATAGTTGAGTGCTCAATTGCTCATGTATACACATAATCTTCGAGGATCATTGTTACGAAAACATCTCCGTAATATTTAATGTGATTTTCATTAGGTGTATTTACGGTAACCATATTTTAACGGATTAAATCTCGTACGAAATATTCAAAACAATCTATTTCACTAAGATAAAATTAGTGATACAAAACTAATAATGATATTTTAAAATCATTACAAGAAAAAGGTATGTAAATATGTAAATAAAATATCTAGCATAATATTATAATATTCGAGCGTTCAATATGTATGTATTTTAAATCATGCAAAATAATGGTACTAAATGTAATAGTTATTAATTATAAAAAAATACTATTCTTTGTGATGTAAAAATGATTATCTGTGTTTCTACCTGGCATGGCAATTCTGAAAAAAATAGTTCCACCTGAAACCGTCAGATGACAAAGGAATCGAATTATTCGAAATTTGAATTAACATTCGTTGGAAACGACCTTTGTCGAAGTGCTTTTGTTTTAATCATTTTGCACGCAGTTGTCAATGTACGAAACGTCAAATTATTTAAGTCAATTAAGTTATGAAACATTGTCCAGAATTGATAAATATTTAGCATACGCGTATCGACTTCCCGCCTTGCCTATTGCCGCAGTAAACTGCAGCCTCCTGAAGTCGCCGGATGGGCCTAGATGTCGTGTCAATCGCGTCGCAAAAAATTGAATTTTCTAAAAACTTTTTAAGCTGATGTAATTAATTGGGGTGCTATTTATCGCGGGATGTTTGGTATTCGGGTGGTACAGATTGACTAGTTTTAAATTTAAAAATAGTATATTTGATAGATTGGGTTTTTCGGGGTGTAATCGGTGTTACAGTTTTCCCGCCATCGGTGGAAGGCTCGCCGGGAGGTGTCGTGATTTGAAGGCTGGTAGGGGTAGTTGCGCACGTCTTCGGATCGAATAGTCGGCGCAAGCGCGGGGGATCCAGCCCGGGAGCTGGCTGTCCCAGGTCGCACACCCACACCGCAGGCATGGCCGACAAGAAGGTGACGGAACAATATTACGCCCCACCGCCGGAACTTGGCCGATGGGAGGGCTTCAGACAATTCTTATGGAATTCGGAAACCAGCCAGTTTTTGGGCCGAACCGGTTCCAGTTGGGGTAAGTCTTTTATAATGTATTTTCCGACTTTTCCGCGGGTTTTCATCCCTCACCCTTTTACGAGTCACGTTACGTAACGTTGCATCTCCGATACTCACCCTCGTCGCATGCATCCGTTCTAGCTTACCGAAACATGTTTTATTGTGTTTATTAACAATGATAATTTTCCGCATTGCGTTACGAAGTTAATAAATGTTAAGAAAATTGTTCGTTTGAAGTGCGCAGGGTGCGCGCGCCTTCGCGCTTATGTAACACTCGGATGACCCACGATAAGGAATCCATCATGGCACCCTGTAGGATAATCTAAATTCCCTAAATTTTATATAAAATTCCGCCCCACCTTAGTGTCCGCGACCGGTAAAATTTTGACGAAAAAAGACCTAAGTCACCGCACCCGAAAAAGGCTTCGGTTCGATTTATTCAGTCAGGATTTCATTTCCTTGCATCTTTGGCGCCTACTACTGTAACAGTCTGAAGTGTATAATTACTAATTATTACTAATCGCTCAAATGATCTGACGGTTAATGTATCACTCATGCTGGTTTTCAAAAAACTATCAATCTCCTGAGTATTGAATTTGCCTGAAAAACATAGTCTTCCATACACTATCGATTTTCATGGAAAAAATTATGTCAATTTTGTACATTTTTTTATGTAGAAAAATTATCTAACGATCTTATTTTTTGTCCCTGAAGTGAATTTATTTTTAAATATAAAAAAAACACGAGAATTATATAAAAAATGGAAACTTACATAATAGGAAGTGCGGGTATTTTTTCGAACTACTTCCATCAAAAGAAGGAATATTTTGTGAAAATTCACAGGTTCTTACCAAATCTCTTAAAATCACCACCATTTTGTGTGAAAAAAACTATTATGTATTTTGATGTTTTGTCATATTGGTAATTTAAACTACAAAACCATAACCTGGCAAGACTAAGCATAGCTTGAGAAGATGTTTTTCAATTTGTTCAATAATATTTCATAATTTGATAAAATATTGTGTGTTCGTAAATTCTTATCACATTTAAACAAATCGTGTATTATTTAAAATATTAGTTAACGAAATTGACGATGGTGTGTATGTGTGCATTTAATTTTATCTTCAAACAGGAAGAACACAATGAATATGATCCATTTTGCAAAATTCATGTTATGTTGGATGAGAAATAATATACTATATTCTTATAACATTTGTCGTAATTATTTTAAGGTGGGGTTTTCTTTCAGAAAAAATTCTGTTTCACATGTTATATAGTCTATATATGTATAGTTAAAATCAATAGTGCTTTTTTAAAGTTTTATTGAATATTTTTTCACAATTTTAGTTACTATTCTTCAATTTACAGTGATGTTATATATTATTGCCACATTCCAATGTAGATTATATCATGTTAGGCACATTTAGGTTTTGAATATTATACTATTCATAAACTTCAATGTATTTCAAGAAGTTAGCTGCATTTTTGTTTTTCTCTCATCAGCAGACAAAGACTTCATTGATTTTCTTGTTTGCTGCATTACGTAAACCATGTGCTTCTGAGACTCAATGTATATTTAGAAACAAACTGATATTTTTTTTTTCAACTCTATCATTTTCTACTTTGTATTGAAAGCTTTTAATCGGTTATTTTGTATCCTATATTTCAATAATTTATCGTTTATTTTTACAATTATGATATTAATTGTTATAATTAATCATATGATATGGACACATTTTTTGCTTCATCGATATGAAAGAAAACTTCCTAGATTTATCCTTAAAACTATATTTTATTTAAAATAATCGATTCATTATGATTGCATTCAATTTCGATGCATAGTGAATCTATATGTATACTATTCAGGTAGTATTGATCGAAGAAATTAGTATGTAAAGTAACACCTATGTTTCAAATTTGTCTCTTATTATATATCTGTTATATATCTATTATATATTGAGAAAGTGAATTTCACCGGTACAATTTTACTAAACAAATATATCTTGAAAAAAAATGAATTATATTTCATTCAATCGTTACAACATATTATGTTCACACTGTGTATTGACAAAAAATAATCTTAATCATTGAACTCTCCCGTCATTTTATCTAAAGTTATCTAAAGTTTATTTATTGTCTGTACGAAACTTTCAATAGAATTTTTGAACCAAATAGTTCAAAAATTCACGGAAAAAGGTTTTTGAAGAGTGTGTTGTGAATAAACAATGGATAATTAAAAATATCATATCCGAAATATCGGAATATATTTTTAATTATTTTATATTAGTGTTAATACTGTAAGCTCCTCAATTCAAAATATAACTGATATGAAAGATTTTCTAGGTAAGTCAATTAAAAAATGTCAAAATCTAAAACCATTGGTCGGGATTTTAAAAATAAATATAAAGTGTCGGTAAAAATTAATTCATTTCTTTAATTTTCATTATTAAACCAGGACAATGTTTTTTTTTAACATCGTCTTGAATTTTGTGTCGTTTGAGAATAATGTCTGAGTAGGAATCTATCTAGATACTCTAGATAATAAAATAATAAAGCATGATAAATGGTCAAACTAAAGTACTGATGCTCAAGTATGATTTATGAAAAGATTAACATTTTATATGGAGATGTACCTATGTTATGAAACGAAATTATGGGTGGGGTCAACTATACGAAAACTTTTGCCCCGGTTTGCATATCTGTTCATTAATATCCATTTAGTTACTTGGGCTGCTTGCTAATTATTTTGCATGCTGAATAAGCCTTGAGATAATTGAAAAAAGCTAGACTACCTCTCTTTGTAATTTATTCTGTAGTCCCAAGATTTATCCCAAAGAAAATTATTTCAATCGGAAAGGAAGGGATACTTTATCGTATAATTATTTCCTATCGTTTAATCCCTATAAGGGCTGATTTATTGCTAGGTAATGAACGAAATTGGATCCTTAAATCGTTAATAAAGATTGAACAATATAATTATTTACAAGTTTCGATGTGGAATTTGTCAAAGTATGTATCTTTTGGATTTCCGTTGTGAAACTAGTCTACCATTTTGAATTATATTAGTATGTACGCAAAGTTATATGCTCAGTACTACTGTTGATGTAATGCTAGTTATTTAATTCTCTATTTAAAATACCGAATTACTGGCGAAATGAATATTAATGGACCATGATTGAATTAAAGCCAATTCGTGATATCAGCTGTATTTATTGATTGTATTGTGCAGTGTTCACGCTTGTTCAGCAAACATCTTTGCTACTGGCATTCAAATAAAATTATATATAGTTTAAAAATCCTCTAAAAGATACGCAATATTCATTATTTTTATTATAAGCATTGGAGAATTTGTGCTGCAATATGCAATCAATTTTAAACACTAACAATGTAATGACATGTTACCTATTAAGAGTCACCATGAATAAAAGATGTATTGGTATTTAGGCAAGCAGGTTTCAAAAAATACTCTTATACTAGATTCTGCATAACATAACGTATATGACGTAGGTAAATAATATACATATATGTGTATGAAAATGAGTAGATAAATTAATAACGATGCATTTCAATAATATGCACACACACTTTTTTGTGAAATCTTTTTAAGTTCTATATAGACTTATTTGGTTCGAAAAAACATGTTCAATTCGTTATTTTGTATTTCATGGAAATCATTCTATGAAATATTCCAAAAATAGTATTACGTAAATTTAATAGTAGCAAACGGCAAAATAAATAAGGTTTTTGAAAATATATAAAAAAATCTCAAATAAACCCATATACAATATACGTTTTAAACCAAATTTTGTGTCATATTCTTCACGCGCCATCCCCTATTGGAAGTTGGCCACCATTATAGCGATCTTTGCTTTATCGTTTGTCATAAAGAATAGGTAGGGCTGCACTTGTAACAGTCAGGCAGATTCTTACGCCACGAAATGCGGCATCATCCTCCGCTACATTTACCGATGATCTTTCCTTGGATAATAAGTTGGGAATCCTGTACCTTTATTCTATCATAATATATCCAATGCATAATAGTTTTTTGATTTTGATACTACGCGAAACTTTTTGATCATTTCCCATACGTTTGAGGACGGCAACATTTGTCACCCTCAAGAATTTTGAGGATATGTTTATACAACTACACCTCAAAAGCCTCAACTTTGCGTGATAACTCATGGTTTAGCATGAGCAGCTCCGTGGCATAGCGATTATTATGTATATAGGTACTATCTAATTTTGTTTAAAATTGGGTTAGTTTATAATAGGTACATAATAATAAAAATAATAATATAACGTAGTGTTTTCTATACCGCAGGTTTAAATAAATATACCTACATATATTGATATTTATATATTTGGTAGATTTCTATTATTTTAATTAAAATGTTTTTTCCTGTTCATATAAATATTATCTATATTTTAAAGAGAGAATTTTGAAGAGAGTACCTATCGTTAAGTAATTTTTCTGTTCCTGTAAAATGTATATATATCTCAAGATTTCCGGGAATTGAATTGAATATATTTTCTAATTCTGCAAATGATTCGTCCAATTGCGTAAATTAACTGAAATTGGCGATTAGACGGAAAGCTTACCTCACGGCTAGAGTATCAAATGTAAAGTGAAATTTGGCAAGGGCTTTCTTTATTAGGGCGGCAGCTCGTTGCGTCGGTTGTTTACGACCGCCGCACCGCTCGTCCAGTCTCACCTCGCATCCATCCTCGCTAATTGCTTAATTAACTTAAGGAAGAGTTTCTAAGTTGCGTCGTCGTTGTCGCTCGATGCCGCCATTAAATTGGTCGGGGAACCCGTTCCGCTTAGATCAAACTCGTTAATTGCCCATTGGGCTCGTTCGAGATGCCGCATCTTCCTCGCCGCCGAGCGACATTTCTGGGCCATCGATGATCACGCGTGTTAGTTTCCTCTGCGATAATTATTTTAGATACAACAAAATCGTTTTTACTCTATCTGATACGCACAAGAGATAGTAATAGATATTAAATTATACATATCACAAAGCTAACTACATAATAATTGACGGGCCACGGATTAAACGACCACAAATGATATATCAGTGGCGAGAGTTGGAGGTAGGCTGTTATGATTCGACATAAATAGTGGGCACTAAACGTTGTCAGTCAAACGTATTTGTTTTCATTTATCTAAGACTACGATGTCTAGATAGTATTTGTTAGTTTTTAAAATTCAATTAAACCCTGCCTAATCCAAGCTATAGTAGATAATAGAAAAAAAATCGTTAATCCACAAAATATCTGAAATTTCGCCATTAAAACCATACACGATTCCAATTTCAGTGTGCACTATTTATGTCAGATCTTAACTTCACAACCAACTCCCACCCTTCGCCACTGTAATATATAATTAAAAAATGAGTTCGAAGTATTTTCACAGTATCTTATTAAAACATGTAAATTCTTTGTATGAAAACTATTAACTAACTATTATTTACAAAGTATTGTAATTTATTATTAAATTGAAAACAATACATCATTTACAGAGTTTTGAAACGAGATACTATGTAGAATTTATAATCACATTAAAGTTGGTCCAATTCTCAGCACCTGAATTGTAAATTCATCAATAAATTCACATGCGTTGAGCCCCGTGATTAAGAGACATTTTGATTTTATTGAATTTGTTTGTATACTTGAATGTGTGTAGTTAAATTTTAAATAGTCATTCATTCATGTTGGTGTTCCGTTAGAGATTTAGTTTATACGTAATGATATATCTTATTATATATATAATTTATAAACATCATCAGTTTATAATATGTGAACTAATACAGCAGAACAAATATTTTGCAGATTTGATGAAGCGTTTTTAAACATACCAAATTAGAAGAGAGTAACATTGACTCCACACTCACACCACAGAGGTATATTATATGAAAATATGTTTTTTAATTAAAAAATATTTTATTTTCATTTAATAAATAAGTCACAAGAATTAAAAGAATTCAATATTGGGTATACTTAATTTTAAACACCTGATAAACATATTGCTACAGAGCGGGACACGAATCCGCATTTACAGACCTACAAACTTATCTGTAGAATGGCCAAAAATAGAAGAACGAACTAGAATAGGACGCCATTTTGAAAATTTCATTCGAATGTCAGATTTTGTCCAGTTACGAGTCTTGATTGGGTAGTTTTCGACAGTGGCTCCCCCATCCCATTCTTCAGATAAGTTTGTAGGTCTCTACTGGATTCCGGCCAACGTGTTGAACCAATTAACCCATCTGTGGTATAGGTAGGTACGTAAACACTGTAAAAATATCCAATAGTAATACGACTGGAGTGTTAGTTAATATTGGCGACCATCTTTTCTGATTTTAAATCAATATTTTTTTATAAATAGCTTTGTAGTACTATGTATGTTTCTGAGGTGTTCCAAATAATGTATATAAAATTATAATATATTACCTACATTGGAATCAGTTGCCTCGGTAGTGTTATACTATACCATTAAGTTTGTGAATTTATGCGGTCGTTCATTGATTTTCTGATGAAAATAATACAGATTTAGTCAAATTAAACACGAAGATATTTTAGTTTTTCTGAACATAACTGAATGTGCAGACGTGCATATAAAATAACGTTTGTTTACTGGTGTGGTATCAGAAAATTTATATGAATAATAAAAAACTGATATTATTTTATCGTAATAGCGGAAATGACGAATATATTAAGATTATAATTAAATATCAACCTTGTTCAATATTATGAAACATAGTTCATTTTGCGTACCTAGTTCTTTAATAAATAAGATAATTTATTAATATGTTATAGTATACTCAAAAAGCGTGAATTTTTCATTATGTTATATGGTTGTCTGAATAAATTATGTTAGGCAAATTGTGACGAATCAAATCGATGATAAAGGTCAGAAAATATAACTAAAAACCTGGGTCAATTAATTAACGTAATAAAAAACATGTTAATTATTTGGATATTGTGCGAAATACTAAAAGTAGTTCAAGGAATCGTTGCTACCTGAAACCGTAGACACAATCTTTCAAATTAAATCAGAGTGGTTAGCTTCGTTAATTTAATTGAATGTAAATTAGAACATTTGTGACTACAAGCATGTCACCATTTCATTGAATTACGCGTTGATACCGGTTAAAGAATAAACCACTTTTTTATGGCAACGAATTGCAACGAAATGCATCGGTACCTACTTATATAACTGTTTTTGAAACTAGGCACTAAAGAATATTTTCGCCTGCTCAAATTCATCTTTATTATCTTATATACTCTAGATCTACTGTTGGATGAAAGTCACACCTAGCTGTTTCACACTTCTACGTCTTTCATTTTTCGCTACCACGTACTTCCGCTGATGTTGATTGTCTAGTCGATCTACCAAGATCTTGGTCGCCCCTAGTGTCTACCTAAGGTACTCTCAGGTACCACAAAATGATAAGATTTGTTCAGTACTACGAATGATATGGCCCTTCTATGTCTACTTAAGATCCTTATATTTTGTATTATGAACACTTTTATTTTCTGTCTAACCGAATTACTTATATTTTTATCCCGACGCGATATTTCTAGCATGTATATCTCTATTGTACCGCATCGTTGGTTTTTGGACCTGTTTTGAATTTATGTTAATACTGGAAAACACCAATTGTTTTTATTGTTAAATTTTGTGTATTTCATAATTTGGTAGATGCAATAGTTGGGGTGGGGTTATATGAATACACTTATTAATCAAATTTTTATGGAGAGTACGACATGAATATGATTGTCTCAAATGAAGTGTTTTATAAGTGAACAGAAATAGAATTGCAATTGATTTAATCAAAACAAGCCGAGATTGAAATACAAATAAGATTTTCATGATTGAGCACGCAAACACGTCGATAGACGCGGTTTCAATATTTCTCTGTCATTTTGTTTCCTTTCCAATTTCTGTTGAATATTTTTGTGAAAGACTTTTCTGTTTCCTGTTAGGTATAGGGGCTAGAGTATCGGAGAAAAATGACAAAACCGGTAGCTTAGGATACCTATATGTTTGGTGAAATGTCAGAATAGATTTTTAAGTTTAATGTTTTTTTAATAAACATGTAAAATAAATAAAGTTAGTCAATTATAGTTTCGATAAATATTTAAATTTAATTTATAATCACTATCTAATGTTCTGATTTATAACTTTGGTTGATTGATATTTCCACTCCTAGATAGGGCATGTGGACCCTACAGTGTGGTAACTTTACAAGGATTAGTTGTTTGTAAAAATGCTATAATTTATAATTCTATGAATTAATTACATTTAACCGCAGAGAAACGGAATTCTACCAAGGTGAAATAAAATGATGGTCGAGCGGTTACCGCGTCAACTTGGAATGAGGGTTCGAATCCCGAGTCTGGAAAACGTGGCTAACATCCATCACTCGTAAACAAATCTGTAGATTCAACCTCCACTCAGCGAGGGTTCATAAGTTATGATCTTCGTAGGATCGAACATGGTATAAAAAAACGTGGGTTATATTGGTGCCTTTTTGAAATGACAGTAAATAATTAAATTTAAAAAATTACGCGACACGTAAATTATTATGTTAACACGTTTTAATACACAGAATGAGAACAGTTCTCTTCTTTATTAAAAATAATGGTGCTAATTTACTTAAACCGGTATATTTAAAACCGGTTTTGGGGAGTCCATAGTGTTCACCCCCTATTCGGAAAGGCGTCATGATTTATTCTTTTCAATTCCTCTTTACATCACTTCCGTCGGCATTACTTATTTTTTGTGTGTGATGGTGTTATTCGTAATTGAATTCATCAATGACGTAACAAGCGATTCTTTCACGATAAACCTTTATTTTTAACGCATTCGGAAAACAACGAATCTGCCGATTCAAATTGGCTCTCGTTCATGATTCAATAAAAATACACGTCTCCAAGTCTTTGAGACGGCGAATCAAAAAAAAAAAAATTACAAACGGAGAGAACAATGCTAAAATGTGAAAATGATCAAAGAAATCGTTTGCTTTTAAAGTGTTGTCGATTTTATTTGATATTTTGAAATTAAATTTCTTTACAAGGATTTTATTGATGGTACTGGAAATAAAAACGAACATTTTGTTGCCATTCTAAAATACGTCCGTTTAAAATGTCGTGAATCATTAATTCGTAATAGTTTTGTTATAAAATTATAAGGATGAATAAATACTTTTCTCTGCAATACGTTAATATTTAATAAAACAAATAATATATCACAAGCTACACCTACATAATTAGAATTACTGTCAGTACAATACAATATTGACAGTACCTAATACTGATCGTGTGATCAGTGGAATGATGGAAATAGGTAACATATTGAGATGACATAATTTTCTCGTATGTATAACGATTAACTAGTGAACTAATCTATTTAAAATTTATTGTAATTCTAAACATATAGCCAAAATTAGTTATTTCGATATGTGATGGAATGAAAGCAGACACCATAGACTGATATACTGACAATTAAGCCGGATGTGATTAATTATTAATACAAAATAATTTTTGCACATATATAGTAGATTACTGATCGTATAAGGTCGGTAAAACATGGATGTCATTTTAATAAATACTGCAGTGGCAAAGGCTGAAGGTGGGTTGTTAAGGTCCGACATAAACAATGCACACTAAACTTTGTTAGTCAAAATATATTTGTTTTTATTGAACTAATACTACACTGTATAGACTGTAGATAATGTTTGTTGGTTTTTAAAATTCAATTGAACTCTACCTATCCAAGCCATATTAGATTATAGTAAAAAATATTCGTTTATCTATAAAATATCTAAAACTTTATTACAATTACCATTAAAACATACTTAACTTTAGATATTTTATAGGTGAAAGAATATTTTTTATCGATTATAGCTTAGCTTAACCAGAGCCGAATGAATTAAAAAAACTAACACCATCTGTAATAATATGTGTTCTTAATTCAACGAAAACAAATAAGTGTGACAGAAAAAGTGTGCACTATTTTTGTCAGATCGTCCATATCATACCTAAACTATTATGGTTTGATTTAGGCAGGGTTTAATTTAATTTTAAAAACTAACCAGCATCATCTTCAAATTGTATTCATAGTTCAATGACTTCTATGTTTTGACTGACGAAGTTTTGTGTGCACTATTTATATCGAATCTTAACAACCTACCTCCACCCCTCGCCACTGAAATACTGTCAGTATCACTGATGTATTATTATTGTCAGTAATTCTTATCGTGTAAGGCCTGTTATGTGGTAATCTTTATAACCTTGGTAGTAAGCCGATAGTATTCGTTTATCAAATTATGAATATAATATTTTTGTATGTCCTGAATATGAAATAATATATTATACAGATTATGAAATTAAAATTTATAATACATTGTTGTTGGTCAATAAATATTAAATATTAATGTATGTATTACAGAGAAAAGTATTAAAGTGTTTTTATACTAATTGCATAACACATCTCTGACGATATGGTGATTCGCACCATTTTAAGTGATGTAAAACTTTTTTTTATAAATTAACATAAATTACTAGCAAGTAACTAAATGCAAAATTTCTTGAAAGGAATAAAAAAAATAATTACCTAGCTTAACAGAATTTATATGAAGCCATATATTGTTAAATTAAAGAAAATATAAAACATGACACAATAGTGTAAATGTATATATTACTGTAAACGCAAGTAAAAAAATAGCTTTCAAATACACATAATATAATTACATACAACAATTATGTTTGTTAGGACATGTGAGAGTGTGAGAGATCACTACTGAAGATACATTATACTATTTAATAAATGCAAAGTTCAATGATGAAACGAATAAAACGTATATACATATATTCGAAAAAAATACTAGTTGGCAGTGCCACCTGTCAAGATTATTGGATGTGGCGATATGCTAGTACTGCACTGTAAGAACCTGTCAAACTATTATAAGTTGGTTTTATTTCACGACCCGATTAGAAAAATATTTTCACACAATATACGGCCGAAAGATTTTCCATTTGATGTTATCCTACAAGACGTGGTGCAACTTTTCGCAGTGAAATACAGTTTCCAAAAGTCGGGTCACTTCAGAAAAGCTTAGAATGTTTTTGAAACAATTATAATTTAAAATATTAAATGTTAAATTATGATATTTTCGTATTGGGATATTAAACACTATTAAAAAGCTCATTCTCGTGTAGTTTCCAATACTTACTACCTATTTATAGTTGAGGTTCAATCACATATAGTAATATTTACGTTGATGTAATACGTTGCAAGATATCGATCGATATAATTCATTACATATCGTATTACTCAGTAAAACCACAAGGGGTACGGTTCACCGAGCGAAACCATACAATATTTTTACTACGTATCCGATAGTAGTAAATACAATACTTGCATCGTATTGTAATCCTTTGTTGTCATTTTCAGCGAATTCAGGCGGAAAATATTATTTACAATGACGGCTCACGAATAAGCCACTTAAGTGATAAATATTACTCTGTAATAATATCATGAAAGAATAGGCTATTTTTAGATAGGCACGTTACCCGTTTAACAATCAGTCTACAAAGGCTTTAAACGTTCTGAAGGGATTGTTTCTGACTCAGAATTAAATTAAATACATCCAAGTTCGGTTCGTAATATTATTTTTGTGAAAAGAATATTCTATTAGGTATGTAATTATTATGAAGCTTTCGCGAATACGGTATGAAATAAAAACTTATGTTTACTTTTACATTTAAATTATTCAAAAGAAAACGTAACATTATGCGATAATTATTTTGTAGCATTTTTTAAGATTAATAGTTACGAAGATCAGATCTTCACAATATTTTTGGCGTTACGACACACCATTCAAATTATATCAATTTCACAACATATTTTTGTAGGATTTATTTATTACATTTAACAAAAAAAACTATTTCATATGCGTAATATTATCAGGCGTAATTGTTTGCAATAAATGTTATTCGTAAAAGCAGTATGGGTATTATAAATTAGAACAACCATATACATTTATTATATAAACATTGTATATCGACATGCATGTTTCAAAACAATTAATTCATATTGTTATGGTGGATATGTACTAATACATGCTATCAGATAATTGATTATATAATACATAATTATACAGTTCAGTAATCATAATTTATCAATTCATTCAATGAAATACTAGCGCTTGTCTAACACATTTTTTTCTGGATCAATGCTAAGCTAGGTGCGCGTAGCTCTTCTTCGACATTTTTTAAACGTGGCCATTTGAATTTTTGATAATGGCCATGGATGAGAAAGATTGGTCACAAAGACGTGGTAGTAAATGATAAAAGAATCTGTACTGCATTTTACCCAATAGATGGAGATCCTCGATCGGTAGCAGTGTTGCTAACTATTGTTGACAAAAACGTGCCAGACGGGGTACGAAAAGAAGCTATTTGGCATGAAAAAACACTAGATTTTGTGATAATAAAACTTCAATACATTTTTTTGCCTATCGAAAAAAGTACGAAAAATCACACCACATTTGCCCAGAAACTCATTTCAAAATTGAAAAAAATAATAATTAGGTAATCTAACAACCTACGATAAGTAATACTTAGGTAATACCAGAGAGTGACATTTCCGATAATCGCCATTCCGATGCCACATGTCTAAGCACACATTAAATTATAATATCTGATGCCATTATACCACTATAACGTCAAAAATGCTCCTATCGTTTCATTGTGTTGTTTTATTTCTCAAGTACCGACCTACCTTCATTAAATATATGAATAAATAAAACTTATTTTCAGCACATTTTTAAAGCTGTTGAAGATATCAAAAAACGCCATAAGCTACGAGTATATGCCTATCGAAAAATGCTAGATCAGGCAAGAAAAATGCTAAGTTAGCAACGCTGATCGGTAGTCTACCAGAGTTCATAAATTGTATATTTTTAAACCTTATTTCGAAGGTTCGATAATTTTTCCAAATCTTCTTAGATGTTATGTAATTCTTTTGAATGTTAATAATTGGTACCATATCTTTTGGCACATTTCTCTCGTGGTATTCTGGTAGGGCTTTGCCAGAAATAGAATACTATTGTGTATTTTATTAAATGATGATTTAAATTTGATCAGTCGTAAAAATTGGTTCAAATCACGTTATCATTAAAAAATCATAAGCATTGGAGGTAAAAGACCTCACAAATGAGCCATGATATTGATCTTTTATTAATTTCGCTGGCTGTAATGAAAAGTTTACATGGATTTAATAAGGGTACGGGGGCGAGTAGTGGCGCTGTCATTCCCCGGTGTCGTTAAAATAATGTCAGCTTTGATGCTTAAAAAATGTTTAGCCTCCGAGCGCCTTTAAATTTCACCTCGATAAATTTCCTTAACGACCGTCTTAAGCCCGCCGCTACTTTAATCCGATTCAATATAAAATCAATAAGCAAGTTTAGTCTTTACGTTTAGGTGCGATAGCAATTTATGTCAGTACCTGTGCATAGTTAGTTGCTCCACTTCTTTTACTTTTAACAAGTATTTTGTCTATTTTAAATAATGGCTAATTAATCATGACCGAGAGTGAAATAAAGTGTGTTCAAACGTGAGGTATGCATTCTGTGGATGCACTATTTTATATTACACATATTGGAGTAATTGGGCCCAATCGAGGCTTGAAATTGACATGTTATTATTATGTGATTGAACTTACCATTCCTTATAAAATGTGGATTAACTTGGTTTGCTATGAGAAAATGTGAATTCAATTAATTTGATTTAATTTGGTACCGAAACATGTTCTAATTTTATGTAAGTAAGTAAGTCACTGCTTTCAGCTTTGTAATGTTGTTAACTATCTCTTCTTGGAGTAGTATAACAATGTGTTTGATCTGTTTATTAAAATGATTTATTTTTATTTAATTAGGCCAACGTGGTTTGAGCATTGGGATGAGTGCGCGCACCTGAAAAAATATACGATTTTCAATGTGTGTTTGATCTTGAGCAAATACTCAATGAGTTTACCAAATATCTAACAAACAGTTTTTCGTAAAATGTCTATTGAAACTGCTTCCACTATAATATGGATGCCCATAGGAGCATATCAAACACATTTTAAAGATCGATTACACCGGTTAAAATTTGTTTTTACTAAGTATTATTGTTATATTTTTAATGTGACGGCAAAAAATTACAGTAGTGCTAACATAAAAAATACACCTCATTATAGGAGTTTCTATTTTTCAGTCATAAATACCCTATCTGAAATGGATCGATTTCGTTTATTTGTCGCCAGAATAAATTATGTCATAATTATACGGTAACACGCATGTTTTAATAAAATATTCAAATAATCTATTTTGTCGGACGTCACGCCTTCAAAAAAACAGCCCTAATTAAAATTAGTAAACATTATTGAAATAGAATAATACTAATTTAGGTTAATGTTTGATATTTACAGGCTGGTAAATGTCAGTGGTGATAAGTAAGTTATTGGTTCACGTTTGGCCTTATTGTCGTGGCGAAGTTCAATTATCATCATGGAATTTCAGTCGAATTAGATTACCAAAATTGCTATTGTGTGAAAGTTCACTCGTTTTGTTTTATACCATCTGGAATTTTTTTTGTTGGTAAAATAATTACGGCATACTGCTTTTATATCATTATTAAGAACGACTAGGTAAAATTAAGTGTCTGTTTTGAATTGACATCAATGTTATTATAGATGAGTATTGATATGTATAACAGAATTGTTTAAAAATACAATGACGTGTTATCTATAAGTAAATATTGTTTTTTCTTGTACTTCTTGGTAGAAAGATATAGTATATATGAGAAATAACAGACACCCATTGAAAAAAATAGAATTACTTCCATTATTTTTATTGTCATTCAAGATCGGTTTCGTTTTACGAAATCCAGTTGTGAAAATGTCGTATGACGAAACCGAATATGGAGTTTTAATAGAAATTTTGGACAAATAATAAATACAACAACAAAAAAAATCGGTGTTGGTTATTTATTTAAAATAATTCTAATCTGGTTCGATTGTTATTGATAATAATATGTTCACAAATATATCATTTTTAAAGGAAACTATTTAAAAATATATATTGTATAGGATTTCAATTAATATGTACGTATAAACGATTTTAACTGTTGTTATATTTACATATGTAGTTAAATTCAAAACTCAATTGGTAAATCACACTTGATGTGTAATTTAATTAAGCATTGTCGAAATTGTCAGAATATTTATATTTCTCTTCCACTATAATAAAATATTATGCACAATCAGGGAATTCCATCTCATATCAGGAAAAATATCATGATTCGGTCCCCACAATTCCACAAATACATTCATTAGTTCGTCTACTCTATTAAACACACAGCTATCTTATTCAATGTTTTATATACTTATTTTAAAAATAATATCACGCAAAAATATGAACTGAACGCTTCATTGCGGTGTTTTTCTTTGTGGAAAGGTAAATACCACAGACTCATAAAGGAAAATTCCATTTTCTCACAAGAGAGTCCTGCAAATACAGAAATCTATAAAGGCGGTAAATCTTACTATTTTCTGCCACGACCGCGGATTTATTTAATGGAAACTGTGTGAAGCGAATGTTACGATGCGTCGAAATGAGGACAAAAGCTTTTTATATGAAACTGCTCCCGTAAGAATACAATTTACTGGTAGTTAATGTGAAAGCAGCCCTAAGTTTTCTATGACTTTCAATGTTATTGGAAAATAACAGAAATGTCATTGCCATGACAATAATGTTTAATTTTCTAAATTCAAGGTTTTGTTTAAATTTAGATTTTGTTACTAGGTCATGGATATTTTTGAATATATTATTATATATTTATAGCAGTCCTGGCCAGTGGCGTAACTGATTTGAAATAATATAAGTTATTTTAGTTTCAGTAAAATATGAAAAAAGTACATGCTCAGAGAATGCGTCGTTACGTTATTTTTTTGCAAAATAAAATACTTTACTGAATCAGATCTATCAACATATTAGCTGCACAACTGGTTTCTTTCTATTTCGTAAGTTTTTAAATAATCGTTAGTGTGAAAAAAATATGTAAAGCGTTTGCTGGAATTTACCGAACCTAATAAATCGTATTTAATCGCGCTGCGGGCTTGTTTATTTATGAGCTGAGACAAGTGCAACCTTATCCTAATTAAAGACAAGCGTTTCCCCCAAATGACGTTCCTCAGATGGGCGGAATTGATTGAGCACGGGCGACACGTTTCGAACGGAACCAGCGATCGTCGGCACAAGGGCGGCAGATATTTGCGGCGGGCGGCTCGACTGTCCTTGAACTCCGCCTACCCTGCAGCCCCCGTTCCCGCCCCCCACACCGCCGGTCTTCCCCTGACTCCCCTATCCCGAGGCCGTACGTAGCTCGATCCATATTATTCCATACAGCCGGTCTTTTCCCTCCCATCGCCGTGGCTACCGATTTTCCAGCCCGCCGTTGAACGCCGTCTCGCTCCTTCTCGCGGCCTCTTCTTGCAAATTTTACAGCGGCGAATAAAATTATTACTGTTAATACCCACGGTCATTAGTTATGTATTTTTTTCTTCTCACGTTGGGCCCGTGATGAGCAGTTAAAAATGTCCACGAAGGGAATTTAATTGTAAAACGGGTAAATGTCACATTCACCAGTTTGATATTGATATTCTTAATTCATATTTAGTAATTTTACTTAGGCGTTGTTTGGATAAAAAATATTTTCACTTTTTATTTACACGATATCGGAATGAATTTGTATAGTATCCATGACATTTTATACAAAGCTTTTTTTAATATTCCATTTCGTTTAAAAGTAAATAAAGCGATTTCTCGTATACCCTATAAAAGCAGCCGTAAAGTGTTGTAATATGAAAGAATATTCATAAAGCTATGATATCAAATAGCGAGTACCTATTTAAAAACAATATTTCTCTTAGAGAGTACATTAGTAAATTATTTATTACAGATTAATATAAAGAAAAAATAATATATTTTTGCCGTTAATAATACTGTGAAAGAAATTTTCATTTAGTTAAATTTATCGGTAGATCCAGCACAAACATATTTATATGTAAAATAGATTAGAGTCAATCCGTATGGTTGGCTATCCTATCACCGCTGTTGATTGGATTTTTCTATGTCGTATTGTCTAACCTTGTACGAAAACAGTATTACGGTGTCAGTGGGTTAGGACTGACTGATCAAAGATGTAAACCCTGTGAGAGACGGTAAAGGTCAAAGGTATTAGCGAAGGATTTTTAGGCTAAAGTCTATTTTTAGGCAAAAACTTTTTCAATGTTGACTAACTTTGGCGTCTACGGTTGATTTATATGTAGACTTGTTATATTAATGAGTTAAGATGACATGCAATAGGATATGTCACTGATTATAAAAAAATACCTTCTCAATGTTACAAGCTCGTAAGCTCATCTCTGAAACCATATGTGTGGGTTCGATCCCGCGCCTGGAAAAAAAATATGTTGTTTTTTAGCGTGTGTTTGATTCAAATCAAAGAAATAATGGGACGTGGGAATGGATAACGACCGTTCATCGTGAAAAAATATTATTATTATTACAACGTTTTTCTTAGCTCGTATTCTTATTTGTCCGGTACAAATCTTGCAAACGATTTTTAACTAACTTCCCGACTAGCTAGACTTTTGAAACTATTAGAATATATCAGAACACGATGCCAATGCATTTTTTTATTACTTTTAGCCATCTTTAAGTAGAATTGATTTAATTTTCAGTTAATTCTGTTTTGTATGAAAAGTTATTTCGGAAAAAAATCCGTAAAAACTAAAACTATTATTGGTTGCTAAGTGGGTCCTAGCAACTAAATTATTAATATATAAGTGCGTTACTATGGAAATCAATATGACATTTCAGTATTATTTCTATCAAGTACATTTTTTTTGATCATTTAAGCTAGTCAAGTCAAGTTTATATGATTCAACAGAAAATTTAAAAACGTTGTATATAAAAGTTCTTTTTATCTTGTAATTATTTATATGCTCAGCTTAGGTCATTGGTTACTTACTTTTTATTTTGTACCTGAGAGCCAGACTACTTTATTTCCAAAAAAGAAAACTTTCGGGAATACGCATTTTAATATTTTTTTCCTGTCTTCAACGTTAATGTAATTTCGGGTTTATATAATATAGTCATAATGACTAGTCACAATCTGTTTTAATTTAATTTATTTTCGGAAAAGTTGAAATTAAGACACTCTGGTTCTGAGGTACAGAATTATAATATATATTAGGTATTTAGTATCGAAGGGTAATATAAAACTAGTAATATAAATTATATTCTTACAAAGACTAATTTAACTGTCAAAATATAATAATTTTATCGATTTGTGGTGAGATTATGATTGTAAGCATGTTCTTGTAATTAGTACACGATGATTTAGGAATACATGTTGAAATATTTATCAGTGTCCGATTCTTTAAATTTTATTATATTTGAGTTATCATAGTATAATAAACCTAAGAGTATATTGTTATTATTACATTGTAGGTACTGATTAAAAATTTATCACGTATCCTTCGATTGATTAGAAATCTATCGAAAGGGGACGCTGGGGGTGTCGCGCCCATTTTTGTGTTTGGAGTAATATCAAGTCACGATTATTTTTAGAGTACGTACTTCGTTGTATTATTTTTTTCGCGCGACTGAATATTAGCAGATTTGTTTTCGCAGCGAAGGTCACGGAGACTTGTGCCATCTTACTTTTTGTTTTTACGGTGTTCATAAATAGTTGTTTTTATGTGACAACCCCACGCACCGAGCGCGGGGGAGGCTTTGATAGTGAAATGAGAATAAAAATTACGATAACGGGAAAACATTTTTACTGAGAGATTTTAGTACGCCGGAGCCGCTTTTTATTTGCCCTCATTGGCGCACCGCGCCCATAATGTATTGAATCGAACCGCACTTTTATTTATATTATTTAGAATATGGGTTTATTGATCGGGAATTTGGGAACGCTCAGAACCCAAAACGATGCAGACACACTTTGATAAGCGCATTGTTAAATAGTTGTCATTAGCCACACTGACATATAAATTAAGTAAGTAACGAGCAGTTTTCAAATATTACGTGAGTACTATACTTTAAATGCAAAGTTTTTCAAGTGACTACATTCCGTTATGTTTGGGGGTTATGCAAGCGAGTATCCACTTTTGGGTTAAACTTGAATTTAATTGTGGGTTTCTACATTGTTCCCAAGGATATGCAAGATTGCCATAGTCAATCATGTTTCCTAATAAGCGCAACCTGAAAAAAGCCCTCCGAAGTGACAATTTATTTTTGATTAAAGCCGTATTAACCAAGCCAAAGTCGAGCTTTGAAAAGCGAATGGGTAAATGTGTAATTTCGTAACGGCATATTGAAATCCTAATTGTGTTACGGTAACATGATAAAGATCTTGGCGGATTATTGCGGGCTTGAAATAAAGGTGAAAGGTGGTAGGGTTGTCGGAGGGGTGGCTGTATCGGGAAGGCTGCGAGTGTTTGGAGGACCTTTAGACCCCGATGCGATGGAAAACACAAATTGAAAATTTTCCTCGCACAATAAAACTGTAAGTTACCCCGACATAGTAGTCCACCTACTGTCTTACTTAGCAGCCTTTTCTGAAGCTTTGGCTGACTAAGCAAGCCGCGTTTTTCTTTACTCAGCATCGTCTAGCTATCCCCTTTACGGTCGTGTTTAACATTCTGTGATTTATATATATCTACCTACTACAGTGGGTATTGATAGAAATGAAATTGATTTCGTTTGAAATCGGGTGAAATAATCGACCCGAAACCTTTGTAAATGTCAACATTAATTGTTAGGTCAGCTAAAAACTTGCTGCGGTAAAACAATGAAGATATTGTGTTTTTATAAAATGTACATAATGAGAGGCTTTGATACTTTTTTTATTAAACGAAGTTGGTAGGTATTGTAATATGCTATATAAGTATAAGCATAAGCCTTAAATCATATTATAACATATTGGATATATTGTGACAGATTTAGTAATAGATCAATTCTGATATTCTTAATGGAAAAAAGAAAGTTTGGTAAAATGCCTACTATTCATGGTCCGTATTTCGTAAAGTGATTTAAAAAGAGATACTATTTTTTGTTTCTAGTTATAGCATATTAAGGTATTTAGTAGCGTATTGCTATTTACTTTGTCAATAATGATAGTTTTATTACTGCCTTATTTATATACTCGGCTATTTTTATATACGGTAGGTACATTAAAATATTTATAAATATTTGAAGAAGGAAGAAATATATGACAAACATAACACTAATAAGAAACCAATTATGTGTTACGGATAAGAGACGTGGTCATTAACTATCAGAGATTTCCAGTAGCTACGGGTGTTTGAACCCGAAATCTTGCGGACGGCGTTATCTGCAATGATAGAATCTTTTGATGTCGTAATTAGGTAGGGTGCAGGTGGCTAAATTGCGAAAGCATATTGGCCGGTATCCGATAGATGCAGGTTCGAGTCCTGTCCAGTGCTATATTTTTTATAATGAGTGTGCTTCTGAGGTGTGTCCGAATTATGTATTGCGAGCTGCTTAAGCGTCGGCTTATAACGTTGCGGGTTCCAGAATCGAATCCTGGGTCTGGCACACATATTGTTTTTCAAATTGTGTTTGGAGTCGGAGTATAGATTAATAGATTGAACACCACGGCTGTACAGACACGGCGGGTGGATGAGGGTGGATTGCTGATAGATTGAACATGTGGCTAACAAACAAAAAATCTGTTGATAATAAAATTAACTAAGTATATTTTTTTACTATGCAGGTATGACAGCAAATAAAATGGACAATGATTCTTTATTATTGTAATGTTAATGGTTGTGTTAGTAAACTTTTAGTTCAGGTAAGGTGTTTATTTGGAAACGCCATGTTGCATATTGCAGCGGATGTCTTATTTTCGGTTCGGTGTTGGTAGAAATTACACGTTCAATCTAAATCGTGATCGTGGATTAAAATAACTCGATCGCGATGCATATTGAACATGTAAGGCTTGCCTTACCTGACTGCATTTAATTTGTTAAACTCATTTTACGTAAAACGTTGTGGAAATACATGGTTTCATTAGAGCAAATGTTAACATTTCATGCCGTAAACGTTCGCCGTATTCATCGTATTTATGATGATTTTACTGATAGCTGATATTTATGCTCCTTAATAAGGCCTGTTATCGTGAATATTTAAAAGGCCTTCAAGGAAAATAAAAGTTTCATTGCGGAGCTCGTCGTCTAGGTAGGTGTAGTTACACAGCCATCGTAAATAATCCAACGCTTTTCTCTTTAAATATCAGCAGTCGCGTGACTGACGTAGTTTCGGTTATTGGTCGTAAACGTATTCGAAGGTTAAAGGGAAAATACTGTAGAGTACAACTCAGTTTAACAAGGGACATGGTAGGGTGGATGTGTCTGCGAAGTGTTGATCGAATCGATAATAATTTGTATTCAGCAGTTCCTCAACCGTGTTAGCAATAATGGCACATAGAATGTCCTGAGTTTTAATCCCAGCTGGATCGATAATTTAAATCAGTACCTATGTATATTCTAATTATTTTAGTATTGTAATATATCAACTGCATCATTTTTAGCGGCTCGGGCTTCGTCTTTCGGCATTTTTCATGCGTTATTAGTAATTGCGGAATAAAATAAAACTCATTATCCAACCTACATATAACAATAATATTCAATACCTGGCAGCTCATTTTCTACTACTTATTTTAAACTATCATGATCCAGCACCAGAGGATAGGATAAGCACAAGGTTGCGCCATTTCCCTTGGTCTTCCGCCATGTAAGATCTTCAGCGCGAATATTATTGTACTTACGAACAACGTTATTTTTATGTTTATAATATAGTATATTATACACAGTAAGTATTTTACTGCAACTGATTTGACTGAGTGATTTTTCACTTACGTCCTTATATAATCAGTCAGTAACTCTAATCTATGCCAGTTGTATATTTACCATAGAAGATGATGAAAGGCAAAATACAGGTCGCTAAAAAGGATAATATACTAGAACAATATTTAAATCAATCAGAATTTAAATTGAATTTGCATCAAGTGGGTACTCTCAATCGACATTTGGTACTAATGTGTACAAATATTAGAGTTTTTGAGTCTTTCAAAACGTTGTCGAAAAATAAAAACTAACCACAGTGGAAGTTTATATTACCGTCAATAGAGAACGGTTTACTGACAAATTACTGGAAAATTGATGAAGTGGAAATGACGTCAACGATTTTCATATATTTCATTAGTGCATCAATTATTATGACGTGCCAATTTTGTTGACGTCACTTTAGCCATAATTCAGTTGGGTGATTTTTAGACCGATGTTCCTAACAACATATAAATAAAACATTTAGATTTGTACTTCCTGATTATTGTTTTGTATTAAACATTACAAAACATATTTACGTATCTATTTAGTGCTGCATAGTATTTCTTTTTGTTAATCGTCAGAAATCAAAGTATCGGTCACGCAGGTGACATTGGAAACAATTATTGTTTATTGATAGTTTTACGCATTCATTGCATTCATAGATTTATGTATTTGGCATATTTAAACGACAATTATTTTAAAAATAAAATAATCCAATGAGATATAATCAACCATCTCATAAATAATAACGCTTGTATGTCATCGTAGCCAATTAAAATACAATAAAACTATAAACAATGTAATGAATTAGATACATAATAATGTTACTTTGTAATCGTACAAATTAGCGTAAATGACCTAACCAAGGCAACTGAGCACGCGTTAAAAAGGAATATGTAAACTACTTACCTATATTGAGACCGACCATGGAATATTTCAGTGGAGTATTCAAGTACCTACTTCATAAAAAGCTTTTTTCCAACATCAGAAATGTGACGTGATTTTCCCGAAAACACCCGCACCTTTTTATTTATAGTTCATAATAATATGCTTGACCTTTTGAATTGTGACGTGGATAGCAACTCAAATGTGTTTACTTTTGTGTTATAAAAGCGTGTTTATTGTTTATCGATTTTTTTACATTATTTGAAAAATCGAAACAACTTAACGAATTTCCAAGTATATCTTGAACGACATTCAAGTAGTTTTTTTAGATTATCGATTAATTTTTATTTCAAAGTGTTGTAGATAATTATGGTATTACATCATTTTGATTACTATATACCAATTTATCTATAATTATTGACATATTATTGATAATTTGACAAGCAGCACATATAGATTATTTGAATAAATTATGTATATAAATACATTTTCGTAAGGGATGGTTATTGGCCATTTGCCCAACTTTTTACCCAAACTTCAGAAAGCCGTCATAGTGTGACTCAAAAATAATATTTACCCGTATAGAATATCAATTAAATTATGGTACTTAGGATATGCTTCATTTTGATTAACGGTCTTTCATATTCGTAGCCAGGGGCATACAGACTATCCGAGTCGTGGCATCTAAAAATCCGGTCTCACAGGATACCAACATAAAATTTATTATTAACTGTATAATAAAGTTTTTAAGACATCTCTTATAGTTATTTATTGAATAAATATTAAATTCATTGCAACTAAGTGAACAAATATATTAGCAGATTAAAGTTTTTTTATACCGAGGCTTTGACTGCTATCCATTATATTAACCCGTATTTGATGGAATTGATAATTTAAGTCGTCTTGGTTTGATTTATATTAGCACTGATGTATGATGATTATATTGACTTGTACTAGTATTTTATCTCTCTCGCATATATCACTATGACAGTCTCAATATGAAAGAAAGATAAAATCAACACAATAATGAAAATTTGAAATAAACGCACTCATTGCAGTGAATGTGGAGCCTATCTCCAGATGCATTAGCTGAATAGAACAACGGTGTTGTAAAGAGTCAAATGCCGATTTGCAATTATGACGCTTATTGAATTGTGTGTAAAGTTAATCATTCAAATACACGAAGCATTTATTTGTATACGAAAGAATGACATTTGTATGGACAGGGTCACACAACATAATATGCAAGGTCGTTTACGAAGATCATTTTATTTTGCTGAAATTACATATTCACTTACATTAGTAAGTTAATAGATAAGTTGATTAACTAATTGGGCTGAAGGTGATTGTTTTTTGAAGTTATACTTTTTTTGGCGCGTTTGGGAAATCAGATCAGAGTGTATTTTTGGCGTGTGACATATAACACATAATTAATTTTTTTCGCACCAATAAACGCACTCGATTGGATTCGAACCACCGATTGTTCGGTTATCAGTCGAACGCACTACCTTTACGCTACAGTATGATACTGCAATCGCGACGATTATACAGTATAATATTATAGTTTAGAATTATTCCGTTGCCTAGGCAGCGAATTTATTATTGTCGGCCATTTGCAATTATTCCTTACGTAAACAAACTGTTAAACGTCATAGTGGAAGTTGTTACTATAAAAATAAAAACAACGATAAGTAATTATATAATTTAGTAATTTAAGTTAAAGTGTATAGAAATAAACCAACGGCGTTCCAATACGCGGTCCTTTTTCTTGAGTGTGTAATTTAACAAGATAATTAAGAGCTAGTCGAAAAATCTAGGTTATCACAAGTTTTGTTTTTGTTTTGTTACGCAAAATAAGTATAACTTCTAACGCGCGTATATAAGTACACACACCGTTTTTGTTTTAAATAATATGTAAGAATCCATGACACAATATATTATCCCGCAACGGTGTCAATCTCAGTCATAAAATTACGCCAAAGTAAGGTTAAAACAGCCCTGCTATTAAACTAGTATAGCGAAATGCAGTTCAATTTGTTACGGCAGCATACGTATTGATGATTGAGCGATGTCGATCCATTTAACCCCGATCAGATGATTCTGGGCCGAGCAGCGAGTCGCGAGTCGCGGGTACGATTGCCGGCCCGTCACGAAATGTGTCAGCCAGCCAATATCCGATCTTGTTCAACTTATTGGCGCGTTTATTATCTCGAGCTGTTCCGAAATTAAATTTGAAAGCTGTCGCCGCTTGCGATGATGGAGTTGCTTGTTACTCGAATTCGCGGACATTCAAAAATTGTTATTCCGGCGCGAAACAAACAAATTGGCGGCGAATTTTTGATGTGATTTTTAATTTTTTTTTTACTCAGAGGGGAGCGACGCGGCGCTGTGTTTGTTATGCCTGATTTTGTTTATCTTACAAAAGATTTAAATTATATTACAAATATTATTATGATTAAGCAACGTGTTTTTTGAGAAGTTTTGTGATTTTTGGGCCTAACTATCTTCCTAAATATCTTTGTAAATTCAAATTATATTTTTAATTAATTACATCGATTCAATTTCTCATAATTACATACACTACATATATTTTTGTGGCTCTGGCGGGTGATGGAGATAATATGTAGGTATTTATCACCATTATTAAGCTCTATGGTTCTGCGTGGATCTGTCTATTTTGAGATGTAGTTATCCGGTATTTAAGACCCAATGTGGTTTCCCCTCTGTTACCGCAACCAAGCTACCTCAACTTATCTTCTATTTTTTCTTTTCTCTCCATGTTTATTGTTATTAGATTTTCTAATTTGTGGCTACGTTTTCTTCATCTTTGAAGCAAGGAATACGTATTTATAGTATTATTAATTACTAATTATATTGAATATTATTTAATTATATTAACTAAACACTAATTAAGTGAAGCAATTATTTGATTATTTTTAATACTTTTCGCACATATCATATATTCCCAATACAGGCTTCGTTTCGTATATGTGGTATAATGTTGTAAGATGACACCGATTAATAGTGTTTACTATTGATCTTATAACTCTAAAATATGTTTTATTAAGGGGGAAACATAATAAACTGAAATACAATTATCAATATTAATCTTTAATTTTGGCAACTACCAAAAACTTGTCAGATTATTTCATTGCTATATAATAATATAACGGTAGAATGAAGTACATTGAATGTAAAATAAAAATTAAAAAGATGTACTTAAGTAACAATGTGCAACTTTATAGGAAAGGAATGTATTGATTTCTTCATACATATTTCACTAATCTAACTCTAACGACAATTGGTTGACGCACTTTTAAGATACTCGAGAGAAACCCCCCTCCCGTAAATATCTCGGAATAAATCTGTGATAAGATGGCAAAACATGACATGTCAGTTTTTTTGGCAAATTGAGTTATCATAGATCATAGATTATAGACCTTCATAGATCTACAAGATATCAAAATATGGTACTCGTATTAAGAGGTTTTATAAGTTGGGAGAAACAAGTTGAATCAATATGTGATTTGTTCATCGTTTGAATATTTTTTAAACGATTTTTTAAAATTGCTCTCCTAAACAATTTATAACAACGGACATATCATATTTTGCCATCTTACCACAGAAATAAATCGTATTATTGTTCGTCGTAAAATAAATCTTTTATGATAAATAACTTGCTATTACTATAAAATATCATAACAATATTTTCAACTTACCGTCATACATAATAATAAATTGTTGAAATACGATATAAATGGCTGTAGACATAAATAAAAATGATATCGCAAAACGAGTCCGCGATAGCATTAGATCTTTAAATTGGCGCTCGACGTTCAGCCGGTGAAGTGCACTTCCTGTCGTGACGTCACACACGACATTCGCCATAATTTAGAGAGCAGCTTTGCATACGAATGGCGGTCTTTACGATGCACTTTTCCGTGGGGCGGATAAGCGATCCATCGAGCCCCCGAATGCGGAAAACGCGACGAAGTAAATCGGCCGCTGAATAAAATCGCAATTTATCTCTTTGTGGGACGTAACGTGGAGTTTTGCAATGTGTTGGATACTTACGATGTACATGAGGGGTAGTTTCTATATCTACATTGTATAGTATGTACTAGTGGAATAAGTGAATGCTTTATGGGAAAAAATGGTGCGCTCAATAATTAGAACTCTCGTAGTTATGTGGAGATATCACGTGTGCTCGATATAAACTTTCCCATAACCAACGTATACAATTATTCGTCAACTAAATGAAGAACTATCCTATGTCAAGTTCGTTGAAATAACCTACTTTAATTATTTATTATTTGTATAGACAAATGTACGCATATTTAAAAAAAAAAACTAAAATATGCATAGAATTATCTATACAAGTAATAAAAGTAGACTGTTTCAAATAATTTTCCTGTCAGATAAATAAATATTTAAAATGTTTAGAAACAGTTTTATACAACTTTTAAACAGTTTTTTTTATATAGCTACTGTTCATTTATTTTTGGATAGATTACTATAATTATTAGTTCACAATATTTAAAATTGCTACAAATAATAAGCAATAAATTATCGTAAACTTGTTCGAATAGTTCATAACATAGTGTGCTGCCAATTGTATATCACGAGATCGAAGTAAAGTCGTAGCGACAACCGTGAAAAGACGCCTTTGCTCGTGTATACGCAGACATAGACAGTTCGAGGTTTTGTCATTGTATCCATGTGATCTCTCTACGCAGAAATTTGCATATCCTCTCATTGAGCTATGTCCTAGATGAACTGCGCCCCGGATTTCCCATGATGACTTTCCATTAGGGTTTTTGTCACATTTTCTGAGTTAGCCGCAGTATAATTTTTTGCGATTAAAATAATTTTAACTGATTACCTATATGTTGACGTGTAGGTACTTTAATATTCATATAAATTTTGACTTCTCTGATGTAAACTTACGGAAGTGTAAAATTTGATCGCTGTTAGTCTGATTGAACAATCACTTTGAAATTCTATCAATTGTAATGTTTTTAGTGATACTTTAGTATTATTGAGTCTTTGAAATTACTTCAACTGGAAATTTCTTTGTGATATCTTTGAAGTTTTACTTTAAAGTTCAGCCATAAAGGAAAATATAATTCGGTGAATCTTATAATTAGGTCATTTATATTAACAAAAACATTTGGAGGTAGTTGTAAAATATATAGTTAACGAAGTTTAGTCAATCGCCTTTATATATAGATTTGTCAATTTTATTTACTGTTATTTCTTATTGGAAAGACATCAGAATTATTATGTTTTATTATTATGCACATGTTAAATATTTTTATTTACTATTACGATATTATCAATTTTATATTTTAGAAAGTCGAAAAGTAGAAAGAAAACCTTGACCATAAGATAAATATAGATTTTTGACAGGTTTTTGTGTTTAATTTATTAACATAAAGAGTTTATAAAAAATCTTTTCTTACAAAGAATACTAATACGCAAGAAATTTTGTAAAATTGATATTAATATTAAAATTTCTAAGGTATCGTCCTCAAAATTTAATTAAATTTTCTCTAGGCGCGTGTATAAATACAACGTCGGACAACAATAGATGGGTAAGAGCGTTGATTCACTTAAGTATTTTGAGTAATTTTCGATAAAACGTTATAAAGCCTTTCGATTATGTAACGCAATAATTAGTGTTTGCCATTTGATCACCATCGCGCGCTCATTAAACACTCAAAAGTATTTTATCAATTTCCGCAAACTTCGTCGTGAGCGGGTGAGTGACAGCCGCGATGGAAAATAGATCTCATCAATTTTAACGCATGATTTCAATTATCGATTAAGAACATTGTAGCCGGTGTGAGTATCAAATTTAAAGCGCCGCTGAATATTAAAAGCATTATACAGAATCGCGCAAAAAGCTCGGCGCGTGTATGATCCTGTGTCGAAACTTTGTGCGCCAAAGCGAAAGTTAAAATATTTAAACAATAAGAATACACAATTCGTTCGGAAGTTTTATCTGCAGGCGACATTGTCGAATATTTCTTAAGGGGGGACATGCTCGTCGAAGGTCAAAATTGAGTTTTTATTGTATTTTCAAACCATGATCCTGGACACTCCTTAAACGTTGTAGATAATCTATTTATATAATTTTGAAGCCTTATTATCCTTTGTAGTTATTTTGAACATTTGATGACTGCATAAAGTATTTTTGTTACATAAAATAGTATTCTTTTAAACCTCTCGCTCTAATGTTTTAGAATATAGTCATATTTCGGTACATAACTGTGCAGTGGTGTTAAGATTTTTTACATTTATTAATTTTTAAACGCATTTATAAAACCATTAGCATAATTTATTACGAGATAATTTTTGTAAAATATTCACGATAAAAAATTATATTGATAATCTCTGTGATCCCAAATTTGACAAGAATTAGGCATTTTATTATTCAAAAAATCGGCAAGATTAACACATTTGAAGATGATTTCAAAGATATTTATTATAAGCTATGTTTTTGACCATTCAAACGTGATAAACATCTTATGAATAATGATTGCTTTATAATAATTATTGACCTAAGAATAAGGTAGTGTTTTTTTGAAATACGCCATTTCTTTTGTCATTCCCCAGTGGTTAAGCTACAACATACGGCCGTAGCTATAAATTGACAAACTATAATTAAAGTAGGGAGTAAAATAATATTGACGCGCGTGTTTGAACATGTACCGTTAAAAAAAAATCGGTTAGGTACATGTTCAAACACGCGCGTTAACATAATTTTACTCCCCACTTTAATTATAATTTGTCAATTTATGGCTACGGCCGTATGTTGTAGCTTAATCACTAGGGAATGACAAAAGAAATGGCGTATTTTAAAAAAACACTACTTTATTCTTAGGTCAATAATTATTATAAAGCAATCATTATTCATAAGATGTTTATCACACTTGAATGGTCAAAGACATAGCTTATAATAAATATCTTTAGAATCATCTTCAAATGTGTTAATTTTGCCGATTTTTTGAATAATAAAATGCCTAATTCTTGTCAAATTTGGGATCACAGAGGTTATCAATATAATTTTTTATTGTGAATATTTTACAAAAATTATCTCATAATAAATTATACTAATGGTTTTATAAATGCGTTTAAAAATTAATAAATGTAAAAAATCTTAACACCACTGCACAGTTATGTACCGAAATATGACTATATTCTAAAACATTAGAGCGAGAGGTTTAAAAGAATACTATTTTATGTAACAAAAATACTTTATGCAGTCATCAAATGTTTACAATAACTATAAAGGATAATAAGGCTTTAAAATTATATAAATAGATTATCTACAACGTTTAAGGAGTGTCCAGGATCATGATTTGAAAATACAATAAAAACTCAATTTTGACCTTCGACGAGCATGTCCCCCCTTAAGAAGTGATGAATGGTTCTCTGAGTTTTAGAAGTAGTTGGACGAGTTATAAAGACTCAATAATTTTATTTGAAATACCTTTACAACTTTAAGCAGAAGTGTATATTTTACGGCATAAAGAGATTATTGTTTATATTAATATTATGTTAAATGCAACTTATATAATTAAAGAATAGTATTGTGGGAAGTGATATCACCTAATCGTTACACCTTGTCTACACAAAAACTTTACCTTCTACCAATAAATATTTACCAAATTCGTATATATTTGAATTCAATCTTCAAACTTGATTACCTCAAAACAAATATATTGAACTTAAAATGTGTATTGTTGAGCTGAGGGACATAACGATTGCGAAATGTAAATATTTATAATTATTGATCTAAGAATAAAGTAGTATTTTTTTGAAATACGCCATTTCTATTGGCATTTTCCAGTGGTTAAGCTACAACATACGGCCGTGGCCATACATTGACAAACGATAACTGAAGATTTTTTTTTTCGGTTCGGTACATCTTTAAACACGCGCGTTAACATGATCTTACTCCCTACTTCAGTATGGGGCGCTTTGTGTATGCTTGATCATTCATGCGTGTCAAGTAGATGACACATTACAAGTTTTGAAAATTATGCTACATGTAATTTTTTATCGGTATAAGAGTGAGTTAATAATTAAAAATATTTCTTCATATAAAAATATAGTTGGAAAAAATAAATTCTACGAGCGCACGAAAGATTACACCGCATTCAAAAAAAAAATCTGAATATTTAGCGGCACATTAAAGCGCTTTGCAAACAAAATGGTCCTTTATAATGACGTGACGAGGGAAATTGTGAGGCGAAATTTATTGTAATGTGTTGACAGATAATATGCCGCGCTAACGAAGGGAGTTTTACACCTCTCGTCTGTCGTTGCGTTAGTGTGCAACATTATAATTACATACACACCCAATTATGATTATAATATTACACGGAGGAATAAAACTCACTCTACTTTTAGTGTTTGTGTTTTATAATGCAATTATTATTGTGAATTATTTTTACTATTTTTGGCAAGTCCAAGCTTTATAATTCCTAGTTTTAAGAGAAATCTACGATATAATTTAAGTACTCTATTAATTACATAAATATATTATTAATGTTTCCCGTGTTATCTCCCTAAAAGGAGGTCAGGCAACATAGAAGTTATTTTTACTTCATCATATTGTGCTACCTGAAAGATTTTGGTGAAGCTGCACACATACCGAATACGGTGATTCTTAAGAGGAAGTCAAACGAAAAAGTAACCACAGACTTAATATACGTGTGCATATAGCAGAATTTGAATGAATACAATACAATACTCGTATGAGTTTTTGAAATGATTTTTATCGTATAATATCTGGATATATCGACATCAAATATTGATTTAGGCATTATGTTTTCAGTCATTTTTAAAAAAATGTTTGTCAACCTAAATAATTAATAATTGGTAGGGTTTTTTAGATTTTGTTTTGTGAAGAAATTAAATCTGTAGGTCATACTATTCATATTTCTTCTATATATTCAATAGATATAGCAAAATATGGTACTTATCGGTTTACAGAAAGCCAGCTGCAAACAAATTTATTATTTGTTAGGTTAGGTTAGGTCAGGTTACGTTAGGTTAGGTTTTCTTTCTTGAATTCATGAATTTGCCAACATCGGCTATGAAAATTGGCGCACATGTACCCAAAATATTTTTTTTTGTTCTATTTAGAAATTAGTTCTGAAATCTTACATATTTTTTCATTGTTAAGTCACTAAATAATGAGGTGTTTTCTGCCACGTGTAAATCAATATCATTGATTTTTATTTGGGGAATGCCTTATTTTTGTCCTCTTATAACGGAGTATTTACTGTAGTTTTCTGGTTTTCATGTAACGAAGAACTTTTCAGTTTGAAAGGGTATCAACATTACACACTCTGGTGGTCTAAAGATTTTGACTTTAAAATATGTATAATATTTTTGGTAGAAAAATTAAATATAAATGGGCAGAATGAGTAGGTCTTCGAAGAGACCACCGTAAGAAAAATCGAGTCATTCAAGTAGTAGGTACAGTACGTCTGAAAAGTAGACATAGGCAAAGTTAAGTTATTATGAAGTAACCGGTAATATATTTCATATGACTAAGAGGGATGGAATCAGTTTAGTAAAGACTTAATCTAGAGGTGGATTTATTCAGGCCGATAATGATGATGTTATCAAAAGCATTGATAAAAATTAAGACAGACTATCAATGCCGGAAACATTAATATATTTTAAACCACATACACATAATGTTTTATATTCCGGGATTATTGTATGCAAATTTTAAAAAATCACCACTGCGGAATATTATACTTACGTAGCATGTAAAAAAATGATGAATAAAATGAGTAGGATGAATAAAGAAATAAAATTATTTGTAGAAAAAACATCATTTTACGTAAGCAGAAAAAAAAGTTGGACTCAGTAGGCCTCGAATTCATGTCTTTTACTTTAAAGGTGAGTGCTTTTACCTCTAGGCTATCGATCTGTTTATAATTCATGCAAATTATTCATTATAATTATATTTTCACTTAGGTGCTTCACATTCTAATAAGCAGGCAACAATTTGCTATGTGATCAATTATTAAGGTAGATTACAGTATACAATAACTTCATCGTTCGATTGTTTCTATAATAAAATATTCTTAAATCTTATACATATTCAGTTTTGGATAAAAAATATATTTATGATAGAAACGTCCCAACGTAGAATACCTACTCGTAGGTCCAAATGAAAATCTGAGAAGTAATAGTAATTTAATAATTTTCATCGTACCGTACTAACTGTTACGATGTGATGAATATTTCTCGTGTTGTTTCCTTATAATAATAGCAACATTGTAATTAACACGAACATGCCCCCTGGGGTAAATTCTGGGAAGCTAGATAAGGCCGGCGGATACTGGGGCGGTAGCGATAAAATATTAAATGTACCGACTGTCTACTCTACACTGAGCAGCGGTCTCCAAAGTGAGGTACCCTGGGACATAGCACGACGGCTTGGGGATACATAGGGATGCATAAAATATATTTAGAAAAAAAAGGAGTGAAGAGTTAAGGACTTGTCGTCTCATATTTTGATCGTATTGGGTGTTAATCTACTAACTAGATTTAAAATATTTTAGATTAATAAATACAATGAATTTTATATAGGTACCTAAATTCAATTTGTTTTATATCTTATACTTAGTCGGATCATAATAATATATAAATGCAGTCATATTGTGCGTGATCAAAACTCTCCATCCCTAAAGGAAGAATGAATACTGTCCCCGATAAGCTTCTTCATTTGGTTGCTCAAGCTCGACGACGCTCTTTCTCTGAGACTACCCAAAGCCACCAGTCTCTTTAGATTGTCCGATCTATGACGAGAAATGTTGCAGAATGCGGCTTAGGCAAAGTGTTTATTTCTAGTCTCTGGATCATTAATTGGTTCGTTTGTGCTTTGTTCATGGTGTCTAAAGTATTTGGCGCCAGAAACTCAAGGTATCAATTAGGTACATTTCGTAATATTGCTTTCAGGATTTATTATATGACGTAGCTACACTAGTATTTTGGCTATAACATTTTCGAGCTAGTTGAGATTCCTTGATTCTTCTATGCAGTTATTTTTGTTGGTAATCTGTGTGGACCTTTACATCAGAAATACGGTAGAAATTTTATATAAGATGCCGTTTAAAATTGTCTGGTACAAAATAACGTGTTATTATTTTGAAGCGTATTAAACTCTTCTTATCTTCTTTTGCGTACTTATAAAAAACATTTTAAAATCAAATTTCCTAATCTATCTTTTTTAAAGATATATTTTTCCATATCACCTATAGTCAACTTACTTCGGCTATCTTCCTAATATCGTCCATCGACCGCGCTAATCGGTCTTATTCACAGAACAGATTAATAAATAGAATTCCGATATGCTATTCCTCAATACAATACATTTTGACGCAGGGTTTTGAATGTGTGAGTGTCCTACAAAAATGAACCACACATTATAGACATGCATTAGTATGTGTTATACACCGATATTGAATGAGCGTCAGTGCATAAAACGAAAGCATTTCTTGACACGTGTTTAAGTTTATCCCATATTCTTCCACACTCGAGATCAGTTGCCTGTTTTTCCATACCCGTTAGGTAATTCAGTTCCCATTATTTCTGAGTTCCCTGGTCTTATCACAATTATTTTTTCACTAAAGATTCTTATTTTCAGACAACCAGAAAGTCCATTGCCACACGAGCTTAGTGATATGTCATGCAATTTCTTCATTGTGATATTCATAACTTAAAAAAATATAATGTATCTTCATAAGTTATCAGCATGGATATAGGCATAGGGGTTGCCGGATTTTATTTATTTACATATTATAGAGGTACCCGAGCATTTATACGTTTGGAGGCACTGGAATATAAAATAGTGTCGTGGTGCTGCGGGCAGACAATTGGAGGCGATAGGTGGAATGACACGGGGAGCCGCAGACTCCAGACGATCAACCTAATTAGCTTTTTTCAAAGCAAACGCCTTCGAACCGAGCGACTGACTACATGATAGAGAATTTCATAACGTTTTATTTTTGATTTTCAGTACTATATTGATGTTTTAAAACAAATATCGTCAGATGTGTGAAACGTAATTCAATTATTCTCAAATTTTAAATATTTCTGCAAACTATTTGTCATCAAAAAAGTCTCTTTGAGATAAATTCGAGAAAGAGTCCCTCAAGTTACCATGAGTAACAAAAATATATTTTTATAGTTTTATTTGTGGTAGAAAATGTTATGTTTTAGTATCTTGTACTATTTTTATATTGCAATGATGCAGTCAGCTAACTAAAAATAGCGTTATGTTACTATTATTATATTATATCGTATAATATATTGAATATTGTAAGAATGTATCGGTACAAATATAATATATCTAAGGTTTTCTTTCCATTTGTAAGACAGCAGAAGGTACATTACTTTTTGTTGGTATAAGAATGTAAAATTCTTGTCTTCAAAAGCCGCAGTAAATAATCCACCTACCGAAACTTGATGTTTACAAAAAGGAACATATTATTATGCAAACAAGTTTCGGAGCGGAAAAATGGTGCCATTTAGTCTGAGAATAATGGACAGGCTTTGAATTTGTCTACTTAATAGGCCGTACAAATTTTTAGGACAATCATCATTAAAACAACTCTCCAGATAAATATATATTTATATTTAAAATGGGAAATCATCTAAATTGCTGCAGTTATATGTTATTAATTATAAGCATTTGCTTTACATGTCAAATTATCCAATGCTTTTGGTCTTTTAAGAGACAGTCACTATTTTTTGGGTTGATATTACGGTTTTTTGCTTACTGTGAATTTATTTTTAATTAATGTTTACAATGTAAATATTTTAATAGGCAATTTAATTCGTAAAATATTTATAAAATTGCGAAACTCAAACAACTTAATAGATGATGATAATGGAAACCAAAATTATGTCAGTGTGTCTAATCCCTGATCAAATAATTGAATTTATTTTAATATGATACATAAGATGTTGCAAAATGTTTCAGATTTTTGGAAATGTTTCTAAACGATAATCGCCTTTTAGATTAGATGGCCGTTTGCACTCAATTTTAAAACTTTTAAAGTGCGGTTGATATTGATTATATATTTCCGACATCGTAAACAAATTTTGAGTTCTAAATTATGACTGTCATAATAATTTGACCCGAGTGCTAGATACCGCATCTGCTTTGCGCTCATCCGGCTTGACCTTTGAGATCCGCCGTCTCCAGAGTGTCGTTCCTGCGGTACGTGATCACCGTCGTGGCTGCTTTCAGACTGGCGAAGGAATGAAAGAAAATAAACTCACATGCGGCGTGAGTCTTGGTAGTTTTTTTTTCTGTAGCATATTGGCAAGAGTGGCTCTATAGTTTATGAAGATCGACCTACATATCTCAAGAACTAAAATGGATTAAGTATTTACGAAATGGTTGGATAATATTTTAGTGGATGAATATTTTACCAAATAAATTTATGATATATACTTAAATAGAATTTTGTTTTAAAACAATAGTACGAATCAATGATAGCAAAAAACTAGTTGAATTAAAATTGATTAAATAGATTGCATAACCATTTTTCTTAATATTTCATATGGTAAATATTTAGCCCAGTCACAGTTCACATTGAAAATCGTCTCGACTGGGATAATAGTCATAAATCAAAACTGAGCGCAACATGCAACTTTCTTATGTGCGTATAGCAAGGCTGTGCGAGGACAGTGACGTCACTCGGCAAGCCAAAATGAATGACGAAGTGCGACATTTCGGGATTATACCTGCGCTGCGTGTCGGTTGAAAATAGTTACATGTACCTCCAGATGTTTTTTTCAAACTAAAATGTTTTATTCCAGCAGTGTGCGAAGGTCCTTAAGATAGCGTGTGTTTTGTGAATAACGATGATGTCACATCGACGACTTCAACACGTTGCAGACGTGACGAGTTTAGATGTGAGAGCCGGCTTATGATTACATTCGTCGACGTATTAGATGAAAACAATATGTGAAAAATAAACAGAACCTCATAAAACACCCTGAAAGTTTATCTACTTGAATACTTTTGTATGTGAAGGATTATATTGGTACATCAATAGTTACAATTATAGCTAGAACGTTTATTGGGCTATAAATAGTACCGTAAACGTATATCTAATATTGTATTTAAAAATTCGGATAAATCTGGCGAGATTTAAATATTCTGTTGGCCCAAAAGTAATCTCATTTGTAATATTTTATGTCTGCGCAAGTTTCCGAGACGAGGGAAGCCTTTCAGAAAGAACGGACCAGGAATTAAATTATAAAACTCTTTTGTTTATGGCGAACGCTCGAGGATTTGATGTTTATTTATGATAAAAGGACGGGGTTTGTTTAAGTATTTTCCCTTGCGTGCGCTTGGAGTACGTAAGATTTTCGAAGATTAGTTAGGGGATATTATTTAGTATGATAAGTGCCATATTAAGATGGCTACTACTGCTAACTTATCACTTAAAGAGATATTTTCCAATTGCTGAAGGCAAATAATTATGTACATGAATATTTTATATTACCGAAAATAATCATAGGAGTAGATCAAGTAAGTATTGGTAAATAACAATACACTGCTAAACAATGAGATATATAGAGAGGAAGATGTAATTACGAGCTTTATACATTATAATGTAATTCTTATACTGTATTAAATGTAAAACGTAGGCGAATCATTTTGTCAAGCCATTTATTAAGGATTGAAGACAAGGCGCAATCTTCCAAGAGACTATTCTTTAATAAACATGAAGAAAAAATGAGGGTCGGAAAAGCTAAACAGAGATGGTTGGACTATGTACAAAGAGACACGTCATGGTATCTGAAAATCAAGTACATAGTTGAGGAAGTTGGCGCAACACAATCAAGGTACACAATGGGTTATAGTACAGACCATAAATACTCAGTAAGATATTAATATTAGAACTATTTTCGAGAATATTTTCATTGATTCTTAAAAGAAACCGCTGTATATTGCGTCTAAAAATATTATTTAATTTGCAAAACTCAATCGCAGGAAACGCAAAAAAAAAAAATATTCTTGAACAAAAATATATCTATTTCATTATATTCGATGCCTAAAAGGCTCCAAAATTCGCCATAATAAAAAAAACTCTTTTAATCATATCCATTATCAGTAAACATAGGTATCCAGTAAAATGGTTTAAATATAAGTTATTATTTAAAGAAAACTGGGGAATATGCAAAGTTTACTCTGTTTTCAGTCACACGAAAGTAAGCGGAGATAATTTTTTAGATAAATAAGTAAATAAGTATGGGGGGAGGGGCGTTTGAATTTTCAGCTGTAGGTTTTGTGTACTTCTTGCGAAATATTTATTTATATAAATAAATCCGTTCCATGCTTACTTTGGCGGAAAATATGTTTTCTTTGAAATATACATTTTGGAAGGCTCTCCACAAACGCTCTTTCCATTAAAAAAGCAATAGCACTTGAAAACTGAAAAGGCTACACAGGCATACGAAACGCAGCCCTCAAACTGTTACCACATTTTAACATAGCACTAGAGCTATTTATTACTACTAGTTTTAATTGAATCGTTGATAATATTTTATTCAATTATAATGGAAAGATACATTTATTGTTCTCGTAAATGAGAACAGACAGGTAGTCAAAATAGAAGCTATTCTTCATAGCGTTTACCGGTAAGCACCTGATAAAAGTGATCTTAGAAGTCTAGAGCATCAATTGTTCATTATTTTAACGTTCATAACTAATTTGCTATCGGTAATGACAATTGGGATGCCAATAATAATTGAGTTGAACCAAATCATTAATATTCATATAAATGCATTTTATATTATTTCACGTACGTGAGGGTAGTTTAGGTGGATGCTGTTTTATAAATGATTAAAATCTTGTCTACTCAGTTTTTGTGTATTCATGTGAAGTGGTGTTATGTATATTATAATTTTATTATTGGGCTGTCTTTTTTTAAAATTATGACTTATTTTATTTATACAGATGTATAATCTCTTCTGAGTAATGTGATTTATTTTTTCATATTTTTATATAATGGTGTGGACGTCTTCAACTTTTACTTTGTAGTTTTCATTCACTTCATATAAGTAGATGAATTGAATTTGAAAATTTACATTATTACTAAAATAATAAAATCGCCTCAATGAGGCATTTTAATTGATCTCACTATCGAAAAATATATACCAAGCAATCTGTAAAATTTATTAGAAATTTTTTCCTGCTATTAATCGCATCTCTGCCATTTTTCGTGACATTGATCTGTGTGTCCGTGTTAAATATCTTAGACATCGGGAAAATCAGTAGTTATATGTTTTCTTAAGTGCAGAAGTAATCTAGCATTGGTATAAAACCAATTGGGAGAGCGATAATTGTGTTCAACTAAATGTTTTCGGATATTAATATATCACACCTACATGGGGTGAGTTTAGATGGACGTTCTTTTATAATTTGCATTTCTGCATTTCTTGGTGTTATTAAATACCTACTATTTCTTTGTTTTTTCATGCCATGTTGTGAGCATCTTCCATTTGTAAAGTAGGTACCTAAATAATTTTACGTAAATAAATATTTTTTCATTAAAATGATATTAATATTTATTGATTAATACGTATATTAAATTATGAATATTGCTCACTTTCAATCGATTTCTAATGACGGTATACTTAATTTAAATTCATGAAAATGCCCATTCCAATCAGCATTAAACTTTATAGCATAAGGAAAATCTTTATTTTATCTAATGTTAACGTATAGGTTCCGCACAATATTAATATTTCTATTACGGTAATCAGAAATTCGTAAGTACATGTTTTTCCTCAGACCGATTTCCTCATTGCGATAACACTAGGTCAATAATTTATTTCTATTTATTGTTTGTCTGGATTTAATTATAATAAAATTTGTTTACGGGCCGCACAAAATTGTGTTTTTGCTAATTGCTTTTCAAATGCAAATTAACACGTTAATAACAAAATTAATTAAAAGGGCCCGTAAGCATTGTGATAAGATACAGTGGCGAAGATCTTCTGTTATAACGTACTAAAAACACACATTAGTTAACAATGTTTTATAATATGTAGTTTATATTAATGAGCGGCGACTGGTTTTATTGAACATATTTGAATTAATCCAAATATTTCAGAATAAATGGAAGGTGTTCAGTTTATTTTAAATAATATTTTTCTTTAAATAATTATATTTCATTTTACGTCTTCCATGTGGGCAGTTAATTATGTTTGTTCATACATACTATAAGTTACGATTATAAAAATATGATAGTACATATTAAAATTAAACTGAAGGGTGGTACATGATATTTATTATTTACAGTTGAAATAGTAAATACACGTAGGTAGGTAATATGGTTAGAAATGTCTCATATTTTAACTATTTTTATGTGACAAGGAAAATCGTTTAATAATCACTTAGTATCGAGTATTCATCACCGGTTATTAATATATAATTTTATAGGCTATACATTTTTAATTCATTCATATTGATGATGATATTATTTTCTATTCTCATAATTAGAAAAATACTCAAATCGACCTAATTAGTGAGTATAAACTAAAAATGGTTAACGTCTATATTGTAATCAGGTAGGCTGTATGGCGGGAACCACAGTTTTCGAAGAACGCCAGCGGATGGTGCCATCGTTTCTCTGCGTCCTTTCATTGTGGATCAATACTGCGGCGCGCGGCCTTCCCGCCCACCCCCTCTCCCCACCCCCCGCCCACAGTCAGCCCGACGGGGTCTCACCCCGCCGCCTATAAGGCAGGGCGGATTGGAAAACCGCTTTGATTTTTCCCGCTCGATTCACTTTCGACCGCGGGTGCATTCTGTCGGAGACATGGCCGTTTTAAATCGCTGTGTTGTCTGCTGCTGATGTGACTTGTCCTCGTCTCTTCGCTGATTGCTTCCGATACTAGGAAAAAACATATAATAGCATTAAATGGCAATCACGTTTAATATGAATAACGTGATTACGTGTCTAATTTAGCCAAGATATGAATCAGTCGTTGTTAAGAATTTATGAATAGAATTTAAATTTCTCCACTCATTTTGTTTTCATATAAATAAACTCTATAATTTTTCATTTTTATAATATACTAGTTAAAGTATTCGGCTTTACATGAGGTCGTTTCATTGATCGATATGCATTTATCTTATTTAATAAAACAACGATTAACTACCTACATTCCTCAATACTAAAATATCTAGGCATACAACATGTCAAAATGTAAATAATTCTGTCGCTAGGTCAAACAAGAGGAATAAAATCGAATCCAAAATATGCAAACTTTTTCTGAAGTGAAAATTCAAAATTGGAATAGACATGAAAGGTAATTTGAACAAACAAATTTTGTATTATATTTTATATGTAGTTGGGGAAGAAGAAGAAAAAAACAATCACACGTATTTTGACTTTTATAATATGTAGCAGTATAAACATTACCAATGTTTCATTTTTCATTCATTCGTTTTAGTATTCACCCCGCGGAGGAATAACCGTAGAATTCCTGTCTCCCGTGATGATTCAAAGAATAGTTTGTACACGTATTTAACAAACGATCATATCTTGGAGTACTGTCTACTGCTAAAACAGTACATTACATTTTTTATATTATGGAACAGAAGTAAGTTACAAAAAAAAAATTATAAATGCATAAAAAATGATTATTACATGAAAAACATACATTTAAATATTTTTGTCATACACTATTTAAATAACAAACCGTGAAAAGTTAGTGTGCAGTTACATATCATAACATATTGCATATATCGCCTAATGAGTAATGAACTTTTCTAAAAGTGGAATATCGCGGCCTAGTGCCCTGTAGCGACGTAGACCGTGTCACGCGTAGCTGTTGCTACGGGCCGTAGCCAATACTCACACATGCACACCGAGTACAGTACATACCCACCGGCGCACGAGTACATCAAAACTTGCCCTGCAAACTTCAAGTAGACGCGGTCCCGTCCTTGGAACTTATAACCGAACGATATGATCTTCCGTAGACAGGGGTCGCTTTATCGCAGGCCAAACGAAATTTCATATTAGACGATCGTTAGCCACGAACATTAGTGTACCTGGGTTAACGGGTCAGGTGTCAACAATCGTTGGCTGAAACCATATTGTTATGAAAATTTGCATAGCGTTTCAAATGTATATTACCTAATTTTAGTTTAAATACGTCTACTTTGGGTTAGCTGTGGTTATACAAAAGCTACTTATTAATATTTAGCGGTTTTAATATCACAGTAGGCATTATTGTGATTATACTGTAAGATTTTAAGAAGGAAATGTTTATTTCTTGATAGCTATTTATATATTTTGAGTTATACTAATTAATCTAATTAAGACATTTTTACAATATTCATATAAATAATTATTAAGATTTAGTACTATTCAAACCTTAATTTTATAGATCTCCCGCTTTGTCCCATATACGGATGAGCATATCCTGCAAGTTAATTATCTATATAAACATATTTGTTGATTTTATCTTTACTGTATTAAAAAAGTAAGTCCTTCTTTTGCGCATTACAAGTATAATCTATGTCCATGTTATATCGTATCATGACACCGAATTTTGGAACAAAATAAATAGTTACATAATATTTTGTTGGTTTATTAAAATATTGCTATGTTAGTTGGTAAAATTATAATATGATAACTCATTATTTATACTTCATGACAAATACTGTTAATCGACAAAGTGTAAGGATGTACTTTAGCTCAAAACATTTTATCATCGATGGCCTAGATAGAAAGGCACCCATCAATTGGATTTGGAGACCAATGATTAAAAAATTCCTTCTCTTAGGGTAAAAAAAATATTTTCCGATCTTCATGTGGCATTTCTCCGAAGGTCGACGACACTGATCCAAAAGAATATTGCCCTGATATTTATAATACAAGGAAGCCTAATCTCACTATTTTAATTAAATGAAAAATGGTCTCTGAAATAAGAAAACGTCATGAAACATTAGTATTAGTATAAGATTTTGAAAACACTTTCATTAGAGTCAATAAATCTTATTTAGTGCAAACTAAATTGTACGTCAGTGGCTGAAAGGTTCATTGAAATAGAATAATTGGAATAATAACAAATCACGAATTGTTTATTAACACAATTAAATGTAGAGTAGAAAATGGTAGTAAAATGTATTCATAAACTTGATATTTAGCAATATTCGCTGTACAAAATGGATGTATACCTTACTTAGTGTAGTTATTATAAATATATAATTTTTAAATTTTCTTGAATATCACTTCAAATAAAACTATAATTTATTGTCTATGCTTTATTTTTTTGTAATAAAGTGAGTAGGTAACGAACGTGGCTTTATCTCTAGGGTTTTGTCAGTTTGGTTTGGAGTATCCTCACAATATATTGATCGAAAGAAAATATCTTAGATTACCGAAGCAATGGCGCACATTTTTTTTTATTTTTCAATACTTTGCATTGCTGATTAAAATGGAGCCGTTTCACCAAGGCTTGATTATAATATTACATTAAATCAGACTACAAATCGCGCAAACCCTGGTATACGCCTACCAAAATCTTAGAAAGTTGCTTCAGGGACACTCACAGTACAACTTTTAAGGGGAGATAACGTTTGTCACGCCATGTAGAGACGTGGTGGGTGTTAGATAGGAAAGCAAGTTCGTAACGAATATCCAAGTCCAGGGTTGAGTAGACTAATAAGTTTATTGCTATTTTGTTGATTTACGACGCGCCATTTTCCTAATTTTCGGATATAATGCCGTTTAACGGTGTTGAAGTCTGGGATAGTGTAAAGAAAAAATGTGTTCTCCGATAATAAATCATTTAATGGGCTTTCGCTGTCACTTTCTCATTAACGCATAACGACGATCAATGGCCAGAAGCTTTATTGCGTGCCGATATTTAGCGCCGTTTCATAAAAGACTTACGTGCTTAATACGAAGCGTGTACACAATATAATCGGAAAAATTGACAATTTACAAAAAAAAATACCGCCATCGCATTCTATTTTATTCAAATTGAAATCGCTATGTACGAAAAGTGTGGAAAATTTCGTTGATTTCTTTAAATAAACACAAGTGTAATATTATAGTTTTACATCGTTTTTATTTATTCATAATTTATGCTACGAGTACGTAGATAAGCCAAGGCATAATGTTGCTTATAATTTATCAAAATGACCGTTCACACATTTGCATTAGCGATGAAAAATGAGTCGATAGTAATAATAAGACTGTCAATAAAACACATGTTTGTATGTTTAGTTTTTTACGTCGATTATGTGATACCATTCTTGCTTGAGTATTGTAGATATAGGTATATTATATTCTGGTAATCATTACGTATGAACGATTTTTTTGGAACATTTTTAAGATAATATAATTTTTGTAGTTATTATAATAGAGATGTAGTAAAAATAGTTTATTTAGTCGATTTATAGAGCTATTTCAGTTACAACCACACCATACATACAAATGTTACATAAACATGAAATTAAATATGTTATTTTAGTCTTAGAAACGTATGGTAGGTTAATATGATATTTAATTGTATATAATAATATTTTAATTATAATTGTTGTAAATTCAAATAAAACGCATTTTTGTAAAGTACTACTTTTATTAAACTTAACTCGCGTTGTCCCTCTATTAATTTTACAAACACAATAAGATTATGTGTGTAAAATGAACAGATTAATAATAATGACGATGCTTTTTTGACCGAATGACCAAAAATTATAATTAAAATCGATTATCATGTATTTCAACCAAGGAAAAAGGTTGTTTACTAACGTAGCATCCGATGGAATTCTCGGTCTTGTCCTATTAAAATTAATGCTCATACCTATCTAAGAAAGAATTTACGACAATTATATAATACATAGCTATAACAATAGTTAGGTGCCTTTATACATTCTATATAATATAGTTATATACACGCAGGTGTTAGAGTTTATGAACACTTTTATAGTCTTCTTTTCTCTTACACGGCAATTTTAGTTTTCCAATTAAAGATATATATGTATTTTTGCGAAAGAAGGTATACAAGTCTTAGTTTATTTTGGCATCGGAGTGTAATGACCTCTTTTTTGGTTTTTCCCTCACAAAAGTGTGGCAGACTGCCGTCCAGGATAATCCTCTGCCGTCATTTCACTGTCCTTTTGTCCCTGTGGTGCGCCGGGATAATTCGCCATGTGTGCACAAATTCGACTTCTACCATGCGAAAGAATATTTCTGAGTTTTAATTTTAGGACAATGCTTAAGGGCCCAGACGCCATATAACTTTTTCAGAAATAATAAATTTAGGATGCGTCAATGACCTGAGTTTGGACGATCGGTAAACTTTATAAAAACGCTATCTGCGTCATTATTAAACCCATTTTTTACTTTCAATGAAAATCAATGTGTAAGGCGTTTAGTAAATATTTGTATATAAGAGTATATAAGTTTAGTAAAGATACCATAAAAGAGTATTAAACGAAGTAAGCGACTATTGTAGCCCAATACGTAAGCCACTGGCTTCTCATCCGGGAACTACGAGTTCCATTCCCGGTGAGTTTATAATAAATATACGTGATTTTTTAAGCTACTACACAGCTGTAATTGGGTCGTCTAGAAAAAAAAAATATTTTTGTCACTCGTTCTAAAATTGAGTTCACGAGATATCCGTGATAATATTTTTTTTAATTATTCGTTTACCAACACTTTGATTATACATTTAATTTACTATGCACTTTGCATTGTATTATAATAGAATAATAATATATTCGTGTTTGAAACTGACTCATAATTTTGTAGAAATTGAAATATGTGCGACCTCTATTTGCCATAATAGGCATATTATGATGTATTTTATAATGGTTAATTATCTCAGAGTACACTTTTTATTATTTGATAAATATTCGATAAGACATTCGATGCAATTCTTCATTACCAAAGATTCATTCTCTTTAGAATAGTTCTTCTATTGACATATTCAATACCTCAATTAAGACATTCAGGTACTACATTAAATTAATCTTTAAGTCTACTCAACTTGTCTTTCATGTTTTTGTATGTTCACTTTATTTGTAGTATTTTCACTGTGTGTAACTTGTTTTTTGTTTAGTATACGTATAATATTATATTTTATGTAATTTTGTTGTTGTTATTTTGTAGTGATCTTTATTATTCTCATTTGAATGTAAACCTTTAAAAATCGTTTTTCTGTGCCGTTTATTTGTAAGTAAATATGTGGTATCAGTATTATAGTAAAACGTATTAAATATTTTCATGATTAATTCGCAATACGCTGTGTTATATAATGCTATAACGTAAAACGAGTTATTTTGAAAATAAACAATTTCACAAAAACATTGGATTGGATGAGTGTAGTTATCAAAATACGGGGAGCATAATATGTAACGTAAATCGATGCATCATTTTCGGCAATCTCGGTGCTTGGATTATTGTGAATATTTTATGACCGACAAAGATACACGGACGTGAGTATTTATTGATTCTTGCAGAAAAGGTTTCCCATGTACTGTAATATTCTTCGGAAAGTTTGTGATATATTGCCCGCCCGAAAAATGACGTTTCGTTCCGAGCTCAGCGCTCGTTTGTCAACTTTCGGAACTATAATTCACTCGAAACTTTATCTCGGAATATTCATAAATTGAAAATGCAGATGTCGCTGGTGCTCTAATGCGATTCGACTACGGCTGGAAACAGTGATTTCAAAATTACGTTTTCTACCGGATAACACCAAGATGGCGTAGGTGTTATAAAATAGCCCGTAGAAGGTTCTTTTCCCCAAAGAATATTATGTGTAGATTTAAGCAGATAAATTTATTATTAATAGTATTAATTTGTTAATTTTAACATTCATTGTGTTACCATGAATATTTGTCAATAGTATCTAAGCAGGTATTAGACATTTCAAATACTTATAAAAAATATTTTTTTTTAATGATTATAAATGAAATTCTATATCATCGGGTCTATTCTATACACAAGGCTGCTTTCGGTCCGCTACGGCAGCTAAATAGGGTAGGAAGGTATCGAATTATTAACACTTATTGTAACAATTACAATAATTTAGTTATAATTGTTACAATAAGTGCTAAGTTTTAACAGTACCTCTGTTAGCTGTGATAAATTTTAAACCGAGATAGACAGTTTTGACAGTTCAGACGGCCAACTTATTGTAATTGTTACAATAAGTTGTAATAATTCGAAACTTTCCTACCCTATTTAGCTGCCGTAGCGGACCGAAAGCAGCCTTGTGTATAGAATAGACCCGCATAACCCCCTAAAAAATTTACCAGCTCTTTTAGTTTTTTTTTCTTCTAATAATATCCAATAATATTTTCACAATTTTTGGTAGTTATATTGATAGAATATATTTTGTGATACGAGGAATATATTATAAAGTCATTTTAAGGGCTCTCCCAGTTCCCTTTTTTCTATCATTTGGATCGCTCCTTTCTGAATATACAGTAAATTTACAAGTATATAAATGAGACGATAAATTGTTTGTTCCCCCGAGGCTAGAATATTCTTCAACTGAAACTTTCAAGTTTTTATACACAACGTTAAAATGTGTATTTCTATTCGATATTTTTTTTATAGTCAAACTGAATTATGTAATACCTACATAATATTATATACTATTTAATTAGCTAATTATATAAGTATTATATCATCATGTCATGTACAGTTACTCTTCCATAATAAATTATTATTGACAATATTTAATCATTATTGAAATGATAATAATTTACAACTGCAATATTATGATAATAGTATGTCAGTAATACTGATATTAACTTTAAGGTGAAACAAATAACAGCTATGTTAATAGTTAAAATTGGCATTGAAATCGGGATAATTTTTCTACCTTGCCCAAGTTTACTGGCCCCTTATTTTAGCGATCGTTTGTTATGATATTTTCACCATTTTCGGGTACTATTCAATTCATGATTATTATTTATGACCTAGAGATTTTTTAATGTGTTTTGTGTGTTTAGTTCGGGCAAGTAAAGTATTATTTGATATCTCAACTAATAAATAATGGCCTTTGGATACCATTGTGGCATAATTAAAATGTTTTCTCTTTGAAAAACTGCTGAAGTGTTCTTTTATTAGCGCTTTGTTATGATAAATCATTTTAAACGCAGACGCTGCCGTCGGACGAATCTTCGCGCCACTTAGAGCATCCGAAAAAGCTCTCGAGAGACTTCACACGCTATGATTTAGAGCCTATTTTCGCGAAATTTAGCCGAAAGCTTACGGTTTCTAACTTGAGAGCGTAGAGGAATCGAAAATGACTCTGTGTGTGTTCCGGTCGTGAGGAAGTGGATTATTTTGTCGAAATTCACAGCGGAGAAGCTTCCGGTCCGTGGAGGCTTTGCTGTTCGATAATAGGTTTCATACATTTATAAACATTTCTAATAGTATTTTACATACTAAAAATATATTTTTGAAATACTAGTAGCATATTAGTCAATATGAAAACAGTCACTGAACAAGTTAAATACATTTTAACTTCTAGAAAAATATAGATATTATCCAATTAAATATATTATAATTATGACGACGGCCGAGAAATGACGTGTCGGCTTATAATGTCATGGCTCCCGGATTCGAATCCCGGTTTGGAAATTTACATGTTGTCTTTCAATTTATGTTTGGACTATGGACCTAATGGGTTGAGCATGTAGCTAACATCTATTTTTCGTAAAAAAATCTCTTATTACAAACCCCACTTTGTGTATGGTCGTGTAATCCTATTAGGATCGAGCAATCCAGTCAATTATCAAATAAGATTTAAATATATACAATAATTATAGAACATATCACATACTACTATGATGATTTTAGAACTGTGTTTTTAAATATTGTAAGTTTCTATTATCGAAAATGTTTTTAGATAAATACGCATTAAAAACACTTTTATTGTAAATAACCATAATTATTTGTATTAAATCGCTTTCTTTATATTTCGTCACTGGCAGCAATATTATATTCCCCATTAACGTTATCTTGCAGATACGTTCACAAAAGTATAAAAAAATCGGTTGTTTTAACGAAATGTTTTCTTTTTGTATAAATCTAAAGTTATATTATATTTTTTATTCCAATTTACTACAATCAGTATAGAAAAATATGGCAACCCTGAATGGTATGCAAAAAAAACCTTAAATTAAACCTATCTTCATTTCGCTAGGGTACCGATGGTCAATATTCCGTTTGCTCGCCCTAAAATGGAACAATTTGCCCCTCTAGTGACCAAACGGCAGGGCCGCACAGCTTTATACGAAATATCACCATTTCTCTGCCCCAGCTAATGTCTTTTTACTCGTATCTTTAGAGGCCTCGGTGTAAATTCACCGGTCTAATGATCGTATCTCAGATGAAATATTAAAACTGTTAGATAATGCGGTAAGATTTTCAACGTTATTTATGTGTAAATCTAGCTTACTACAATAAACGCACATTTGAAATAGTCTTGTGTTATTTATTTATGTTTATAAGTAATAATGTTTAAGAAAAAACTCGAGTAATATTGTTCATTGGACAATTATTGTGAGGTTTTTTAAATTTTCTTGAGCAAATTATACTGTTTTAACTTACAAACTAGATAAAATTAGGTACTACTATGAAAAAAGAAAATTAAATTCACTTATTTTGAAAATAATAAAGGAAATATGTATTAAAGTAAAAAGCTGTATTTTTTAAAAGTAATTTTAAATTGGGCGAGTCTTAAACAAGCAGTGCCAAACTCATTGAACAATCGAAATACTTATATATAAAGAGGGTATAGGTATAAAGTATGTTTGAATATTTTCGAATATACTTAGTATCCTGTTTTATTTCTTATTTCTTACACAATTCGTTGAATCGTTTAAATAATTACTATCTTACAAACTGTGATAAATGCTATGTAAATTTTAGACAACAAAATTTTGTATTTATAAAATGTGGCGTAACATCATACGTATATTTAATTATTAAGATGAAAAAATGCTGTGCACTCCAAGAGATCTCTGTATGATATGTATTATCTACAAATTGACGATATTAAGAAATTGAAGATTGTCGCACTCTAATATACTATTCCAGCAATCAAGGGTGTTGTTTTATAATAAAATATAATTTAGGACTTGTAATATTAATCACATATTATGAAAATTATGTTCTAAATATTCAAGAAAATGACAGAAACTGTAACTGTATTATTCAGAAATTGATTTATACGTAGATACGTAATAAAATTGTTCGATGTACGAGTATAACTAAAAACCTCCACTTTTTAATCTTTTCTTTTATAATACCATAAAATCAGGATGTATGGATATTTCAATACCGAAATATAAAATAAAAGCGAGACGTGATAGAGATTTGAAAGTGGAGCGACATGTGTCGCGGTAGTAACTTTTCTGTTTTTACAATATGGCCTCCCTCGCCTACGTCTCCTTGTTTTTCCACTTTCCAATTGGATTCCACTGCCTTTGTAGATCGAAACCGTTTCCTACGCATTGCTACATTACGTAAATGGGTCGTGTAACGAGCAGCACATAATATGTCTGTGCGAATAAATTTAGCGTCTTCTTCGTTTCTAGGTACAGAAACAGGACCTTTCCAAAGCGACAAATTATTTCGGTTAACAATTTTCGCCATTATTTCGAATTTATCAAAACTAACTACAGCGCCATTAAACGCTGATTTATAATTATTAAGTATTTTTTATAGAATATTATTATTTTAAATCGATGATTTCAATATCTCTTGAAAGAGATTTTTTATTTTGCAATATATTCATCGTATATTATGGTCTCAGGGGAAAACGAGGCAAATCAAAAACACGAAAATTAAGATAAATCTTCATATCAAAAAATTTTTAATCGTAATGTTTATATATATATATATATATATATATATTAATATACTAGTTCTTGCTCCTGATTCAGCTCCATACTTTTATACGACATATTGTATGATATCGACTGTAGAATGAAAAAAATGGCGTAACCTTATTTTTTTTTCAAAATAGATTTTATTGCATAATAACATTGTACACAACTAGGAGAAGGAAGTGACATGAGAAAAACGCCTTAATCGTATTTTTTGCGTATTTTTTAAATAACTCAATAATTAATATCAGATTAGGAATATAAAAATAAAATTATTAATTATCATGCACTTCATGGTTATGTCTATTTTGTATTTTAACTTTGACCGAAAACCATAACAAAAGTATTTTTGTGCCTCCTGTTCTTATTAGTCCTTTTTCTTTTTAAAATTCATTTATTTGATAAAAATAATTTTTCCACAACAGTACGAGATATGATTATATAAAAAATATTATATGCTTTAGTAAATCTATATAGCCAGTAACTAGAGTTATGTCTAAAGCTTCTTTAAAACTTTAAGTGATAAAGACAAATTAAAATTATGCTGATATATAAATAGAATTGTAATAATATAGAATGGAATAGAATTGTAAAATTATTATGATAGATTCTTTCAAACAATGGCTCGTTGAAATTGTAAAATAGCTTATTTCTTACATTAAATATGACGAAATGTACCAATAAAGTTTATCACTCTACAGATTCTCGTAAAGTACGCTAATAATAATTGTCGTATGTTGTCATTTTCTCATATTATTATTATCTGGAATGAAATTGCTGCGAGGTAAAGTTGTACAATTAAGCCTGCGAGAGATAAATCCACAGCTCTCGAGAAACATCCGACAGCTTTGTATTGCTAACTAATACATATTAGGTACCTATATTAAATTGTTGGAGAAAGCATTTCTGCATTTGCCAAACAATTCGCTCTGCCTGTTCACTTCAAACGAGCAATTCAAAATTAAATATTTTGCACGTAGTTTAAGTTGTTTCAGGATTTTAAAATATAAATGAAGAGCGTTTTAAGAACAATCAACTAGGCTCTCCACATTTAGAATTTATTAGGTACCCATATGATTTACAAAAATATTATGAACTTAGTAAATCTACAGGTTAAAATAGTGTCAGGAATGCGATGGATATTAAGTATAATTCCTATTCGGTTAAATATATATTTTTAATTGTTTCTGATGTATTATGGAAAGTTATGTATATTATAAAGAATACTGTTTCCTCAAATTTTGAGAATAATCTAAACAAAATCTAAAGTACTTTAACTGTAATGTCAACAACCCCAATGATGGCGTTGTGTATATCCGGTATTGAGAACGGTAAAATATTCAAATCGAGAGGCACGTGAGAGTTTCGAATTTTAAAACACTTTATAAAACCGTTTACCGAAAGCTACATTGAACTTCCGCCGAGCTGTACCCCGTGCAAATAGTAAATTCATGGAATCGTAAAGTTGACGGCGCGCTCTCTCCCGCCAGATTTTATGTACTGCCACACGACTCGGGCGGGAGTCGGCGAGCTTTCCGTCGGCAGATGACGCTCCGCCGGTCTTCCTCGCCTCGGGAATCCTTCCGCCCCGCAGATGCGGTAATTTTCCATTACAGTAATTGAACGTTTCAACCCCAGGCAGCCTGCGACGAGCTTCTTCGGGATACTTAGTGCGGGGGCCCGTACGTATTATGTTCCGATCGGTGAGTGCCTCTTACACACGACTCCAGGCTTATATAGAGTGACCGTACTTTTACAAAGAATCTTGAACCCATTTCAAGATACGTATAGATCTATCACTACATACATTTTTTGTTTAATTGATATTCATTTAAATATATGACTCTCAAACAAACTACTTAAGCTATTTTCGGAAGAATCTACTCTTATTTCGTTAATACTGAATTGTGAAAATTGAACCAGATATTATAGATATACAGACGTACTTACAGTAAAAACACTACTTATGTACCGAAACTAAGCCGTGAGGACTGGTTAAAATCTCGTATTTGGTAAAACCACACCTTTTCAATGAGTGTATAATCCAGTTGGAATAATTAAAACCACGTAAAAAGTGTGTTTATATAATCTCTACGCTTGATTACACGTATGTAAATATCTGATTGAGTATAGTGTGGATGTTGAGATACTCTACTAGTGATAATGGTTATTTATTTATTTAGATAAATGTAATTTGTGAAGGTTTTCGAATTAAACATTAAATTTTTTGTAGCGTTGGACTCGCGGGTTATGTTTTCGACATTTTTCATGTTCAGCAGAATTAAACCGCGTATCACGGTTCGATTATTTACAATTAACGATTCCTATTGAATTCCACTCTCGTTCCACTTGTAATTTCAGTGTAAATTTATAGCACACAGAGCGCAGCGCTAAATTCGGGGCTCTGTCCGCTCCAACACAAACCAGAGTCTATTATTTACGAGTGCCAGTTTTCATCCCTTGTCCGCCCGCAGTGTCACGTTTCAATTTAACGAGGCGATTCTTCTCGACACACACGAAAATATAATATTCCCCCCGATCTATTTCATTATAATTACAAAGCGCTCTGTAAATATCACAGTCGCTCTTCTGTGATGCCATAAATAAATATTACAAATTTCATTCATGATTCTATTTAAGTGAAGGATGTATATCATAGAGAATTTAACAATAATACACAAAAATCGTCTGATAGTAGATATTTTTATAGTTTTAAAATAATTTATAAATACTAATTGACTTCAAATTTTTATAGAAAACTATCATATTCTATCTCATATTGGAGCTCGTCCACCATCAGGGTTATCTTCACTTTATTGTCAGCTACCTGGAATAGTTCGACTCTTACCAATAACGGAGATTTAATGGAGAAGTAATTAAATGTGGCATTTTTATCTGCTATTTATAGCGTTAATCTTTCCTTTCCATGTTTAATGCATGGAAGAATACTATACTTTTGTCGTGACATACTATAGTTTCCTAGTTTTCGTACTACGTAGAACTTCTTGATCCTTTTGCATTAGTTTGAGGGTGTAAATCATAGTCGTCCGGGACACCATTTTGAAGGCTTTAACCATCTGCTATTCTCTTAGTGTATGGACTTCCATCACGTTAAAAAGTTATAATATAATTTCAAATTAATTTATCACTTTATAATTTGAATAATTATATTTTGATAATATCATTTTATTGTAAAATTGAATTCTATCAAATAAATGCTTACTTAATTGATCAATCTATATTAGTAATAAAGATAATAAATAACCGGTTCATTTTTACTCAGATTGTATTAAAGAAAAATGTCAATTAACTTGAATCAATTGAATTGACGAAGTCACTCTAGATCTTTATTTAATAATAATCTGGACTATGGTATAATATTGGATTTTACTGTAATTCATATTTTTTTTTCATTTTCGTGTTAAATGTTTTAGTTAATATGGGTTTTAAATACTTATTAACGATTCCATCTGTAATTTATAAAATATTGTTTTAATAAAAAATAATATTTTTTTCATTGGCATTACAATCCAAAGTTTTCACATTTTTTACGAGAAATGTTTTAGACACTTCCTCAAACTATAAGGTCAACGTTCTGGGTACATACACATTCGATACCGAGACTCACGACTTCATATTATGTAAGTGGACAGATTACCGCGGACGTGGGCAAAAAATATGATTTGCAATATTTATTAAAATGGATAACGAGAACTAAATTTTAATCTAAGAAACATTAAGGTTATAAAAAGTATTAAGTTCCCAATATAATGTAATATGTGTCAATAGTTACGTCACCCCCAAGGAAAAATTCTCATCACAGATTTACCCACCCGCGGTAAGGAAAGATTGATGTTTGGCCAATCAGTTTTCCGCTGCCAACGATTTGCTTTGTCACTGAGTGGTTCGCGGTCTATCGGGCTCAATGCATCAGTCGTCAAACTATTATTATTTTTTCTTTTATTGATTGGTGCTCGACAGATATTATCACATGTCACGACCACTTGGATTATATAATACTTTGAGCTTTAACGCACAGAATCATCATACATTTAAGGTATCTATAATTACCTACTAGTATTTCAGTGAACTATGTAATTTATGGAATTTTATTGCCATTATGAATATACTAATACATATTTTATTTTAGTGAGATTTGTGTGTATGTATTTATTTTGTCCAGCAGATTATTTCATCTTTAAAGTTATATAATATTATTTACACAAAAGGATGCAAATGATCAGATTAAATTATGATTACGTACATACACATAAAAATTAAATTAAAGAAAAGAAATTAGATACTCACTTAGTTCATTTATTATTAAGCATATTGAAGAGGTACAAAACATACACGATAAGGATCACACCAGAATTCACGAGTAAATTTATTAGATAATAACATAAATTAGTCAAAAATACCAAAGGCTTACTACTTGGTGACTAAAATAACAAAAAAATATTATTCTTATTATAGACGTATGTTCCTATATTATGAAGTTATGAAGTACCTATGCATGGAAATAGAATGAAGGATGTTAAAAGCCATCGTGAATAATATAAATATAAAATAATAAATTCGTGTCTTTAAAAACTACTGTTGACAAACAATATAATTCAATAATAAAGATTTGAAAATTCCATTAGAATTCTGAGCAAAATTTTGTTCCGCTTTAAAAAGTCCATTTAACACCACCCAACAATGGTCATAAATATCAAATTTACATAATGGCGGTGGCGTGAAAAGTAAAAATTAACGCACCACCGGTACAGCGTTAATTATTCATGTGAATACCGGTTTCAGGGCGATCGCATTTGATCCGGTTCAATAGGCCCTGGCATTAATAATGCAGCCGACTCTACGGAATCGAGTGAAGTACCGGTGTGGCGTAGAGGCGTAGCAGCGTAGATGCGTAGAGCTTGCTTGAGTGTGGCAAAGTATACGATCCAACCCAATTGCGTACGTACCCACATCTAATGTATGTCACTCTTCTTTTCTGGTATAACAGTTTTCCTTTCTATCCTACATAATATATTTCGCGTTTTGCTTCAGTAACTTGATACTCTACATTTGTCTGATCAAAACTAGATGGTATTAAATTTAAATACTAATATGTAAGACTTATGAAATTTGATTCGTTCAAATAAAAATAAAATACTCATTTTTATTTGCTTCTTTGAGGAATTGGTTGCATGCAGATTTTATAAAACAATTAATACTTTTCGTGTTTCGTCTATTATCCATGAATCAATTTTTAATTGTTGATTGAATTGCCTTGCAGATTTATATAATATGCTTTAGCGTGGTAAGATATTATTATTATATTTATATATAGGTATATTTAAAAAGTGTGTGTTTAAATGGTCGTTATATAAATTATTTAACCTGGAAATTGGAAGATTAAAAGGATTAAAGCGTAAAGTTACCAAGTAAAGTAAATTTACTTGAAAGTTAAAAGTGATATTCTGTTTTTATAGGCTTTTTTTCAAATGATGCATAATTTTAATCCGAAGGAAAAATAATCAAGTGTCTTTTTTTCTTTTTTTTTTATTTGTTTCATTATTAAACATCACAACAGGCCGTGAAACCCAATAACAGTGGTAAAACTCCCAGGCTTGAGGAATTTACATATTAAATTATGTAAATATATTTTGACCTCGCCGGGAATCGAACCCAGAGCTCCGGGATGGAAGGCTAGCGCCTTACGAACGGGGTTCCATGTCAGATTTTTAAAAATTAAATTCGTTGCTATGCTATGCAGTACTAAAGTGTGTGTATACTGAAATGCTACAAAATTGTCGGTCATAAAATATAAACTAATTTGAACGCTGAGAACGTCCAACACGTTATTGGCATACTAAAAGTTGCCTCATTTTGAAAGATTCCCTATTCAAGCATAAATATGTATTGCTACAAAAATTGCTTTCAATTCATCTTTTTACCATGTTTTTGTTAGCTTGTATTCTTGTTTGTCCGGTACAGATTTTTTCTTGTGTATCCATTATAATTTTTTTCTTGTTTGTCCAAGATTTGTATTGGACGATTGAAGATTTTTAACTAACTTCCCGACTAGCTAGACATTTGAAACTTTTAGAATATATCAGAACACGACGACAATGCATTCTTTTGATACCTTTAGCCATTTTTAAGGAGAATCGAATTCATGTTCAGTTAATTCTGTTTTGTATGGAAAGTTTTTATTCTTGGTTGCTAAGGGGGTCCTAGCAACTAAATTATTAATATATACGTGCGTTCCTATGGTAATCAATATGAAATGTCAAAATGACATTTCAGTATTCTATATTTATTCAGTATTTCTATCAAGTACAATAAAAAGTTTTTATTAATACATGGAATTGTCAAGTTTATATGATTCAACAAAAAATTTAAAAACGTGGTATATAAAAAGTTTTTTTGTCTTGTAATTATGTATATATCATTTAGACTTCTTTAACTCCCTTTCCTTTTAGATTATACCAGCTATAAATAAATATATTTGATCCAATAAATTAAGTACCTATATTGATACATAGCCATAGAAGTGTATTAATAATCTTTTACGTATTTACTATGAATATGCACTAGGATTATAAATAGATCGTGCTGTAATCGAATCGGTATCGTATGGTAAAAGGGCAAAGCTGTAAATTATTCACGGGGCAAAGCAATGGAAGTATTTTGAAAGGGCGTCCTATTGATGCTTAATACAAAGTACCTTCTTCATTGATTGTGGCTTGAAAATTTACCGTTTTTTATATTAGGATATAAACAGTACATAAGCTTCAACCTAATACTTGTGGAAAGATATTCGATTTGTACATCGAATAATATATGTTATTCCTTTAAGCTTTGATTATTACTATCTAACATTTTTATTTTCTATAAAATAAATTCTATTTCGATTTCACTTATCAGTAAAATTAACCTACCATTAATGTAACTTTAAGAAAACATAATACATTATCTGCTTCTGGTTAAATGCCTCTCACAAATAATTTTATACTTAATTATGTCAATGCAGTGTATCATTTCTATTTCGTTAATACGCACGCAACTTCATAATATGCTTTATTTTGAGAAATACAACAAAAGTTAAAACAGTGTCAGTAAAAGTGTCTCGGAGATATTTATCGTTTTATTATGATGACAAAGACTTTTAGAAAATTGATGTTTCACTGTCAAGAATTCAGAGTTGACTGATACATCAAGGATCTCACAGACCCGAGTAAACACTTTGTTTGTGGCAATACGTAGAGGTACCTATAGACGAGTTACATAAGTGAAGTTGGTAGGTAGTTGCGCGGGGAGGCTCTTGCGTCACACCCCCGAGCGGTATCGACCTGAAGGGGCCGCGGGGAGGGGCCCGGCGGGCGGCCTTTCTATAGCCGGTGGAAAACTGCAAATAGTTCCGCCCTTATACGATATGCATTGTAAAAAAACTTACTTTAGAGAGCACAGACTTGCCTATAGACTATAGAGACGGCCGTAAAGCATATTTGACCTACTAATTGTATAAAGCGATATTATGTTTTCGGATTCATTATGATACTATTGAAAATGAAAATATTTAGAAGGCGTATCTATTTTCTGTATTAACTATTCTCAAATTAATTGGACCGACATTTATGTAGTAGATTATTCTCGTTTCTATAATTAAAGGATATAAGTATAATATGAAATTTGTTGTTTCAATAAAAAAATGAAGACTCAAAACTATTTATTCTATTTAAACTATTCATGAATATTTTTTATACATCGAGTGTCCTTATTTAACATAATGATATTATTGATTTTAGCTATTTTTTTTAGTTTTATTTATCGTATCTTATTACGAAGATGTGGTCATCAATATTTTCTTTTAATATAAATACGTAGTTATATTAAATTTGTGAATATATAAGACAAAGGATTTTTTTCTAAAATATAAAATTAATAATAAACTGATTTGTGCAATGGCGCTTTATGTATAAATAAGCTCGCCATGTTAGGGGAATGTGTGGCCAAAACGATTTTCGCTGCGACAGTGTAAGTGTAAGCCCTCCGAAAGCTTCCCTGGAAATTAATTACAATGACGTGTTGTAGTTTGATCGCCGGCGCTAAAGCTTGTGCGATATTGCATGGAGTGGGTATGTAGGGTGGGTTGGTCGGGTTGCTGGCTCACGTGCGCTGCACTGCCGACGTCATTCCGCCGAACTGCATTCGTCGATCATTACGTGTCGATGCATTCAGAATTATCACATACATGCAAAGCCCGTCGCTATTGTGATTGATTGCAATAGATTAGCGTGTCTTTTTTTATTTTTATTACCGTACATTATTTTCTTAAATGCATAAGCTACTGACAGATTTTACCAGTTCAATTTATATTTATAATTTTAAACGTTAAGTATTTTATAATAGTTAATATTATATTATAAGTTAATATTAATGTTTATTAAAAACCAATTATGGATAAAAAGCCCTTGATTAAAATAAATAAATTCATTATTTTCTTGATAGTAATTCATCACATCGATGGCCGCGCGAATTAAGCGTCGGCTTATGGCGTCGTGGGTCCCAGGTTCGAATCGTGGGTCTGGCAAGTACAGATATTGTTTTCAATTAACAAAAAAAAATCTGTTAATACAAACGTCCACTCTGTGGAGACCCATATGATCTTATAAGGATCGGACATGGTCGGAATCCATCACATCGCATTCAATACATAAATGTATAATATATATTAAAGAAAATATTTATTACGAAACGCATTTTTCTCATCCAGAAACTTTATCAAGACAGTACGTTGACAAAAATGTAAAAGTTTAACACGCATATTTATAATGTTACCATAAATTTTGTTCCATACAATTTTGTAGTAGAGAATGGTTTTAAAATATGATTATTGTTAATTCACCACTTCTATTGATATTAACAAAATTTTTCTTTGGAGAAACTCATGCTCTAACGATGCACCCATGGTGACGTAGTTGGTAGCCGTTGTTCGTGGATTTGATTCTACGTCTTTCAAACGATCTAGTACAAGGACCCGATAGTTTGAGTGAAGAGCAAACAACCATTTCTTATGGTTAAAGTTAATTTTGATTATCAATATTTTTACGAGCTATCTTCCACTCCGCACATGGGTGAATGTGTTAATTTTTTAGATTGAATGACATAATATACTGGTTAAAGTCAACTGCGTATGCGTCAGTTAATTTATTTCATATTATAATTATAGCTAATTAAAACATACTCACTGACAACTATTAAAATCGGTTTCATCCGCGTATATGGGAATTTTAAACTGTTTTATTTTCCTATATAAATACTGTTGTATAGTCATTTATAACAGAACAAATATGAAAACTAAAATCCCTTTTCCAAATAATAGTATTTGTGATTTTTTATTGTATTTTCATTTCATACATACTCAAAATAATATGTCGGATACCAATAAGTTATTTAAAAACTCCAAAAAGTTAGAAACGTAATTTGAAATGGCAAGGTTGTGGTAAAATATATACTACAATAAAACTCCTTGAAATAATGAAACTATTGTTTGGAAAATGAGTGAAAATTAATAGACGTATTATAGAAATATTTGAATACAAAATACAAAGATTCGTGATAAGATATTTTGATGGGTTTTTGTGACTTTTGTATTTGGCACGCTTGGTCTGTGAAAATTGCGACACCCTGTGCATGGCACTGAGACATTTTTTCAAAAAAAAAAAAAAGAGTGTTGAAAACTACTAAAATATAATTGAATAGGTATACATGTTTAATTCCATACAATAAAATGTGACGTCATTGACATCATTCACACAATATTTTAAGTACAGTTATCCAATAATTCTTATGTCAATTATTGTAATACAAAATATACTAGTCATTTTCATGTTTACCTATAACTATATTACATATTATTATAATGTAATATACTTTACTGTAGTATGGCTCCTGCTGTATAATGTATAGTAGTTATTTTTATATTGGGCCGTTGGTATCAAATTACGTATGTTGTATAGCAATGAGAATCTTTCACTACTCATGGCTCTGCTGCTCTCTATCTTTCCCTGTGACTGTATAAGATGACTTATAAAATATTTTGCTTTCTTGCTACAGCGTCGTACTGCAGTATGTAATCAGACTGTCTTTGTGACAGAGAAAATAATTTATGTCAGTATTTATTTTGGTGCTAAAGGTCTGAAAAAGACTTTCGTTACTAAAAAATATTTCAAAATTCTCACAAAAACTCGTTGTAAAAGTTTTCTGCATTAGAGCCTCATAAACTACCTTATCACGTAAAATATTAATATTTAAGAGAAAAAACTTTTTCGTAGCTTCGCGCCAGACAAAGTCGTTTTAATTTTAGGTGGATACAACAACTTCTTTACGCTTACTATACCTACATACATTGTTGATGGTATAATAAAGTATTTCATTTATGTTTTATACTGAATTGTTAAATATCGACATAATTCTATATAATTATAATACATCATTAAATCATCGCATCGATCATATTAATAATAATTAAGATATACGATCTTTAGGTTTTACACCAGTTAAGATTCTTTTGGTTGATATTGGGTTTATTATACTATCAATATTGAGTATATATACTATGAATTATGTCTAAAGTAAGTATTACTAAACGGTGGGTACTTCATAATAGTAAAGTCAGCCGGTTTCCGCGAGATAAGTTACAGCCATGCGCCGCGGGCGAACCTTTTGTCATACTTTTTATAAAAGATTTTTTTGTTCGAATATCCATCATAAAAAGAATATTGTGGAACGCTTGCAGAAATCCATTGGATTAAGGAATCCTTATATAACATATTGATATTTCTTTATACTGCGAGTGTAATCTGTAAGATAAGAATAAATACATTTTTTCGTGTAGTTAGTTATTGATGCTGAATAAATTGTTTATTATGGTTGCTTCTTTTTGATAAATTCTCATTGTGTCTTTTTAAATGAAGTATTGAACTTTGGTTACCGATATAAGTGAATGAATCCTTATTTATTAACATTTAGTTTTAAATTAGCCTATTTATAGATAAATATATTCGTAAAATGATATATTCATATTATATCGTCACCTTAATACGACTAGATAACTTGATTTTTACGGTATTTGAGATAGTTATTGACTATGATTCTACATTTCCTTCTCTACAAAATGATAAAACTAGGTAAGTCGGAAGTTAATTGAAACTGTATTAATTTTGTGTTTGAAAATATTAGATAACTTTAAAACTATAAATGCATTAAATAAATAAAAAATACTTATCTACAATATTTTTTTCATACAAATGATTGTTCCCAGTTAGACAAACATAATTTTCCATTTTTATTTTAAATAATAATTACAGCCTAGATTTATGTTAATCAAGTAAAGTTTAAATTTCATTTTCCCAACAATGACCAAATCGTAGTTATCTAGTTGTAGTATTGAGATGACGATATAATGTATTTATATTACAAAAAGAAGTGTGTCTAAAACGTCATGTATGAGATGAATGTCTATGCATAATAATTATTTAAGATATTCACGATTATATTGTAATATAAGTAGGAAGAGTATGTTTTTTTTGTTAGTAGGTTTCAAACAAAATCATTTATTTATAGTATTTATATATTGTTTGTCTATCGAAAAACCTGACACTGGAAGTAATTTTATATTCACACCGTCTCTTCTGAAGTGTTATCGTGTACACATAAACAAATCAGTCCAAAAATTCAGAATTAATTTAACAAATGATCGTTTAAGCGGTGATTAGGAATAAAACAATCCCTCAACGATCAATCACAATCGATCGATCTGTCGTACGCCCGGCTTCGGTGGCTTATATTTCGGGCGAACTGAGGCGGTGGGTCGGTCGGACGCCGAGCGGCGCCGCGATGGCTGGACGCCGGCACCCCCCTCCGCCCCGCCCCTCGCGATTTTCCCGCCTCCCCGGTGCAACGATCCGCCGGTCGGCAACCCGCTGCACCGCCACCCGCCATTGTGCGAAAGACTGTCTCTTTGTTTGCATTCAAAACATTCGTTTGCATTCAGCGCGTGCGTTTCTTTTAATACTTCGCTCGCGCTTTTGTTCGCTACACAACTGCGGGATTAATATCATGAAATGGAAGTTCATCTGTCATGTGATTCACTATAATCTTTTTTACAATTAAATTACTTCAAGGTTTAATTTGCTTCAGATAATGAAATTTCTGTAATACGTACTATTAATGAATTTATATTCCCAACAAATATTTTTTTTATTCATATACAAGGTTAAATAATAATGTAACACAATTCATTTTTACACTTGGCCCAAGATATTTTCGAGATTTTTTTCTAAAATGCATACTTTTGAGACAGTTTTTTTTACATTAATAGTAGGTACCAGTAGCGAAGGGTGAAGGTAGGCTATTAAAATCCGCCATAAATAGTGCACATTAAACTTTGTTAGTCATACGTATTTGTTTTTATTGAACTAAGACTACAATTTACAGATGGTGTTGGTTAGTTTTTAAAAATCAATTAAACCCTGCCTAAGCCAAACCATACTAGTTTTGGTATATTTTGTGCGATACAACAAAATCGTGCACAGTTTTTCATTCATACTAATTATTTGTTTTCGTTGGATTAAGAATACATATTACACATATTGTTGGCTATTTTTTTTTAATTCATTAAACCCTACCTAAACCAAACTTTAATGGATAACACATATTATTCTATCTGTAAAATATCCAAACTTATGTATGATTTAATTGCATAATTTTAGTTATTTTATACATTATATAAAGAGTAGTATTTTTGACTATTATCCATTATGGCTTGGTTTTCGCAGGGTTCAAATGAATTTTAAAAACTATCCAACACCATCTGTAAATTGAGTCGTATTTAAATGAAAACAAATACGTATGACTGACAAAGTTTAATGTGCACAATCAATGGCGGATCTAACAGCCTAACTCCACCATTCGCCATTGATAGACACATTAAACAATTCTTCTTAACGTAATTTAGTCATGTTATCCACTGCTGGGATATTATTATTATAACAGATCTCTACATTTAATATTGATAGAGTAGTTTGATGCTTTAATTATCTGAGTAAGAAAATAATTGTAGTATGTGGACTAATTTTGACTGATTGTGGAAGTCAGCAATGTTTTATAAATTATACGAAAGCAATACCTATAAAATAATGTTCCACATTCATTCGTTTACCTTTCTCTTATTGCGATAATAAATTCCACTTCGCCTTGTACCGGCACATTAAGTTAGTGTACCCACTGATGTTACTGTAAGACAGTATTGTAAAACGGAAATACTGGTTTTGGCAACATATGGTATTATGGGGAGAAAAAAATCGTCATTCTAAACTATTTGTTTCGTTGATTATTCTAATAAAAGCAACCATCTGAAGGAAGCATATATTCACTGAAATATTAAACAATTTTTAAAACCATGTGTAACGTGACTTGCCGTCTCAGAACGGGAAAGGTTAATTTGGGTTTTTATAATACTGTATCTTTGGGTATATTCTATATACAAGGCGGTTATCGGCGGCTACCGACGGTAGTTTATTATATTTATGTATTGAAACGCTTAATTGTTACAATAAGATAACTGTCTAAGCTGTCAAAAATTTCTATGTTTTAACAGTTACTCTCTTGGCAGTGTTAACTTTTAGAGCGAGACAATTTTGATAGCTTAGACGGTTATATAGAATAGACCCACTGATGTATATATTTTGCTTGTATTTATTTCAACACATTTAATGTATTATTAATTATATACGTTATATCTACTAAATAAAAATGAGTAAGTACTATAAGTAAACAACGTTATAATGTAGTACAGTAGTATTTGATTAGATAATCGTTGTTTATATCAAAACTGCACTATAAAGAATACTGGCAGCATATTAACAGACATCAATATAAGCAAAAAAAAAAAAATCTAGTATAAAAGGTTTTCGGGCGAAACGATTTGGCCCTATTGTGCTGAAACACGCAAGCTGCGAATGCGGTCGGAAGGAGTGAAGAGGGTGGGGAGTATTTTTCCTAGAAGCAGTTTTCTCCTCCCGCTCTGTTTATCCCCCCACCCCTCGGCCGCATTTCGCGAGCGCCGATTTGGCGGAAGCGGCCTTCTCCGACCAAACCGGAATACCCTCAGGCCTGCGATAGTGAGCCTACTATAATAGCGGTACCAAAATTGAGGTAAACTGCTTTACTATCAACAACACAAGGTGTACATATATACATCAAATAAAATAGAGCTTTGATATTGTTTATACTTCTCAACTACATGATTTAATCTTTAAAAATATCGACTGTCAAAAGGAAAAAGGACTTAACCCACACAAATAAAATGTTACAGGAGGCACAAAAGACGCTTTTGTTACGGTTTTCGGTCAAAGTTAAGATAAATAAAATAGAAATAAACTTGAAGCGCATGGTAATTAATATTTTGGCTATTATATTCCGAACTTTATATTAATCATTGAGGTAATTAATGGAAAAACAACAACAATTGTGCTAAAGTTTTTTCTCCCACTTGATTTCCATCTTTTTTTGAAACATTACGAGCTAAATTCAGTTAATAATTCGGCATTTGCTTTGGATACAACGTGTATTTAGTCGTGTAAAACATTATTATCCAATAAAGCCTATTTTGAAAAAAAACTGAGGGTTAAATCCTTATTCATTTCTACAGTCGATATGTCAATATAAATTCACTAAACTGTTTACTACTACGAGGTAACACGAGAAGTATTCAATACAATAATGAAGCCACTCTTTTGCAACAATACCTTATGTGAGTTTAAGCCTAAAACAAAGAATAAAATACGTGTTACATTACATTAGAAGTCATTCGGAAGCATTGAAACGTGATTCAATTGAGTTGCGCATCGATACGATAGAATTTGATATGGAACAACACAGTAGTTTTGTAGGATATATTGTAGTGAAATGATGCAAAATGATTTTTATCGGATGCATTATCGCTATATTTTATCGGATTCATTACAGCTGTTTTATGCAGGGACTACTAACGCGTAAAGTAGTGAGATCAGAAAGCAGAAGAACGTCTCTGGATGGACTGGAATTGAGAGAGTCAAGAGATTGTTTCTAATAGCGCAGAGTAGAGGGTCCTCGCAAAAGTATATCAGGCGGACTAATTCGATATGACATGTGAAAAAGACGGAGAAATATAGACCTATAAATGTAGTGAATCAAGCATTATGAATTATCCTTATTGCATATACATATTATATTATTGAAATAAAGACTTTTATATACTGTGACATTTAAACGAGATATATTATTTAATAATACTATCGACTAAAGGTGTTTGATAGTAATTAGTTTTAATACTTTATAATATTTTTATGGAAGCGTGTTTGTACGCGTATTTTAATAAAAGGTATAAAACACATGTTAGTAGTGACGTTTGCTAACTTTTCAGTGTAGCAAGAATAATAAATTTACCCTTCAACATGAAATAATTTACAGTTTTGTATAACGTGAAAAAAATACATATGAGTCATAATCTTTGTAATATTTTTTTTTTTTCGACCATGTCCGATCCTAATAGGATCATATGGGCCTCCACAGACAAGAGGTTTGTATTAACAGATTTTTTTTACGAGAAATGGATGTCAGCCACTTGCTCAACCTATTAGGTCCATACCCTGACTCACACACATATTGAAAAACAATATGTGTACTAGCCAGACCCAGGATTCGAACCTGGGACCCACGGCATGATAGTCCAACGCTTATGCCGCGCGGCCACCGTGGGCGTGATATAATTTTATTAGTGTAGGTATACTTTAACAATATCAAATCTGTCAGATATGTAAACAGTTATTTGAAATCATTATAATATTACAAGTATTATATCTAATGAAGTAGGTATGTGCATTAAAATATTTCAATATTTAAAAAATATTATAATGCGTTATTAGTATCTATTTCGCAATTATATCTGTCTTTGCATTCACAGGCAGCCAAGCGTATAATATAATATATCTAAACACAGTGAGTGTTTACCACATTCTATTGTAATTTATCTTAATTTCTGCTTAACTTATACAGGACAGCCGTGCCATCTATCTTCCTTCCGTGAAGTTAATCGAGATAAAATGTTGCAAAAAAGGGTGCTCGCAGGCGCCACTATTTTTCATGATCACATTTACGAATAGCGTCAAGAGTACCGATGATTTTGATTGAAAGGCGATTGACCGGACTACCATATTTTTTGTTATATTTTTTTAACAAAAAAACTATATAAATATTGTGGTAATACAGTTTGATGACAATTATTGCTTTTTAAATAGATTATTAGAAGATTTTTATAATACGCACACTAATATGACTGGTACAAATATATTATGTAAGCTTTAGTTGATAGGAAAAAAAATACAATATGTATAAATATATATATATTATTATCATCAGCCGCCCAGTCGGGGTCGATCTACTGCTGGATGAAGGTTTCCCATAGATCCTTCTACTCTTCTAGTCCCTAGTTCTTTCTGAGTTCGTCTATCCAGCTAGTTGTAGAGCGGCCCTGTGGTCGTTTATTGTCCCTTGGGCACCACTATATGGCAGCATTTGTCCAGAGATTTTCTACTCGCCGAGCGACATACCACTCCATTACTATTAATTCATCTGATTAGCAACTTTATATCATATATAGTATTATATATAATGGCTTTCTAACAACTATCGTGATAATAACTGTCTACATGTAAAAGTGCTGATTGTCTCGCCAATCTCATTATTCAAGAGTAAGCGAGACGCGATGTTGTCATTTGGCGATGGTACTATTTGACAGGTCGTGAAAATCGGTTAACCTCAAAATGAGTCTCTGCGCGGTGTAGTTCGTTTTGTTTACCGGCAGGTTTGCTACTATCGTTCTACTGATATTGCACGGTCTAATTGTCGCGTGAAAATTCAGAAGCTTTGGAACTTTTTTGATTCATGCATGCAATCTTGCAATTGGCATGGTAATATGTGTTTACACGTGCATTTTTTATTATGACCGCAATAATACGTACTGTCCGCAGTAAATCGATGCACGTGTAGATTGGGTATAATGTTTATATGATTATTTTGTAACCATTATTTTTTTTGTGGATTTTGGTTGACTATACAATATAATGAGAAATATTTTGGGCATTTTAAAATAAAAACTAGTGATTAAGAACACGTATTCAGTCGGATTGTATTAATGGGATCGATAAAGCATTTTTTAAATGCCTATTAAATGAGAAAATCGAGCGAACACTTTTTTTGTCTCTTTCGAAGAATTCGGGAGGTAGGATTTTTATCAACGCCTCTCGCTGCGATAAAAATATTCAGGGCGCAGAGAAATGGGCGGACGGTGGAAATAATCGTGTCGGTATTCTTATAAAAGCGATAACGGGCTGTTTTATATAATCTATAATGCCCCCGAGAATTTCTGGCACGGCGGAAGAAGATGCCGCATTGAGATTCAGGGCCATCTCCGAGGGTGGACTGGTAAGTGTTTATTGCGATATTTGGGCGTGAATCCGATTACGCCAGATACCGTTTGCTTGAAGAGTGGCAGACGCCCGAGAAATGGACAGTAGCGTATGGTTTTCTTTTTATCTATCATCGTTGTTATGAAGATGCACCCGTACCACGTTTCACGAATAAACAAATATTATTTCCATATATTTATAGACTTCATATTTTAAAGTTTAGTCAATGCTTAATCACGGCATTCTATTTAGGTACAATATAAAACTTTCACGGTACACTAAATAATACTTAGGTACTTACCTACTTATCAATTTCGCCTGTCAAGTAATTCCTAAGAACTATCATTAGAATTCATTATTGACACTAAACTGCAAAACAAGATACATTTTGTCACCTCAATACTACAACTAAATAACTCGCTTTTCACTGTTTTTGAGATAGCTATTGAATATGATTCAAAGTTTTAAAACTAGGTAAGTCGGAAGTTAATGGGAACAGTTTTAAATTTGTGTTTGAAAATATTAGATAATTTTAAAACCATAAATGCATTAAATAAATAAAATAATGTAATATCTACAATATTTGTTCATACAATTGAACATTATTTAATTGTTTTCAATTAGACAGGTACTTACGATTTTCTATTTTTACTTTAAATAATAATTATACCCTAGATTTATATTAACAAAGTAAAGTTTAAATTTCATTTTCACAAAAATTACCAAATCAGAGTTATCTAGTTGTAGTATTGAGGTGACGATTTAATAATTGAATTATTCAGAATAATCAGAAAAATTGGTTGGAATGTGGTATTAAGTTAGCGTCCATTTCTTTAAAAATCTTTCAATTAATAGGTACTACAAACAGCTGTTAGAATGTATATTTTGCATTCGTAGTGAATGATATAGGTACTTACTTATCTATTGAAGCGAACGAAATTGATTCAGATCGGCATGCAAGTATTATATTGTGATTAAATGTCAAAGTATAAGTTATTTATATATATTCGAGTAATCCTTTTCAAAACTATCCAAGCATAAAATATTGGAATGATCTATTTGTATGTTTAAAATAGATTTTGCAGCACAATTCATTTATGTAATTGCCACCCATATTATAAAAGCACATTGGCAATAATTATTAAGTTAGCCGAGAGCTGTTTCGTTTCATATAGTCGTGTGATAGTTGTAATTAAATGTATCTAAGTAAAAGATCACGATATGATTAAGGGTGTGTGTAAGTTGTACTCTCTACAGTGTACAGGGCAAAAATGCTTGTAATATTCCTTTCATGATAAATAGCGTGAAAAGCTAAATGAAGCAACATGAGAATTTATTTATTAGCATGATTCATCGGATAACGTAGTTTATAGTAGTTACACTTGAATTTTGAAATGTTGTAGTAGCTTTTGATAAAGCGGCAGCAATATTATAACATAACAACCTTTCTAAAAATAGATCGCGCTACTATGGCTGGAACAAAAGTTTGCGTGTAGGTAGGTGGATATATAAACCCAATACGATTCTATGTACGGCAGGTATGGTGCCAGCTCCGGTGGTGTGGTGTGGTGACCAAACAATTCAGAACCTCAGCGATAATAACTTTGGCAGTAAATTTTTTTCGGAAAGCACGCAGAAATTTGATAATGCTGTTTTGCTCCGTGGGGCGTTTGTTTGCTGGAACAGAGTATCTTATTATAAAACTTTTTTTATAAAACGGACACATAATGTTTTCTTTATTATTCAGATTTATTAATATACTTTTTCATATTGTTTATTGTGGTCAGCAATTTAGTTTGAATAAGTTTAAAATATCTTAATTTATTATCGTCGGTAACATATCGTAAAATAATGAAACACCGAAAATGCAAGAAATAATACATCGTCACTATAGTTCTTACTTGTTATGGTTAGGTAGTTGAGTTGATAGATTGACAATTTGTAAAATTAGAGTAAAATTCTGGGTAGCAAAGACTTTGATAAAATATATAAAAGTACACACGTATATTTATTTCAGTTAAAGTGATCATAGTAACATTACGGTCACTGGTATTAATGAAAAACAATAAATAGCACGGTATAATAATGAGAAACAAAGATTTATTTTCGCTCCCAATTAAACACACCCCTTTCCACACACTTGCAGTTAGAGTTTATAGAGAAAATCTCAATCTCGAGATTCGGGATTTCCAGAAAAGAATTCTCGAGAATTTTTGAGATATCGGGAAATTGAAAAAAAACTTGTAAAAATCGTATAATCAGTGTAAAAACAGACAAATTCGAAAAAAAATATGATTTTTTTGTTATTTATGTAAAAAGACAAACAAACTAGATGTAGGAAAACAAAAATAATTCAAAACATTACTTATTAAGATAGACAGACTGTCAATCGCTGCGTCTGACAATCACGTACGCTTTTGAGGCACAAAATTCCCTGATGTTGCAAAAATTGCGCTCATTTTGAGTCGACGTTGGCTTCATTGTGTTAAATGCCCCGATCAGTCTTTGAACGTTTTGTGTTTTCTGTCCACTTTTTCCATATAGAAAATCGTTTTTTTTTCAATTAATATTTGATAATGAAGAAATCCCGAATCCCGAGAAAAGATTCTCGAGATCCATGATTTCCCGAAATGTTAAAAATTTCAATTCTCGAAATTCGGGATGGAAAATCTCGAAAATTTCTCGAGAATTCCCGTCGGGAAATTCTCTAACGTTACATATGTAATAAGTTAGAAACGTGAAAGAATGAGGGAGAAGATAACTGTAACAAGTTAAAAATCGAATAAGTACGATTACAAAAAAAAAAAAAATTGAATATAATGTTTTTTATATAGATAAATTAAGCAGGCAGATAGGCATTTATTGTTTGAAAAATGGCATTTATGACAAGTGTTTTTTGTAAGAAAAGACAATCTGGTAAAAGATTCTTTATACCAGGCGAAGCTTAAATGCAACATAACGTAAATTTAATAAACAAGACACACTGGTGCATTCTATCGTCTTTTTCTCAATGATCATTAACGTAATGTGTAAATATGGAAACTATGGAATATACCAGTATGCTATACTTATTGAATTTTTTAGTTTGGGGGCGATTTTACACATTGGCTGGTACTGGCTTAGGAGTACTTACTGCATGCGACCCTGCGCGACTGAATACTTAATTCAGAAGCAATGTCGTAAATTATGTAAAGAGTTTTTCATGCGCGCGGCGGCAAAGTTGAAGTTCTGAAATCGTTGTCTATGGCACACTGTGTCGTCCATAATGCATTGCAGGTGATTACCCGCCACGAACGGCGAATAAGTAATGCCGCATTTCATGTAACCATTCTTTAGCGAATGTGAATATTTCACGATAAACTTAACTAGTGAGAATGGCCGGAAAGGATTTCACTGTATAAACCATTTTATTCACAAATAACACTTGTCCATAATAATATTGGATAACCTATATTTGGGAGAGGATATTGTTATAGCCTCGCAGTTTTGCGCCTGGTTTTGTATTCTTATTCACTATGTATTATCAATAGGTACCAAGTATTAATAAGCAGAATAATATACCTACGCCTGGAAATGCATTTAACAATGTTTGTTTTGAGACCCATTGTTGCACGTCTCTTTTTATTGTATTCTTTGAGTCTGCTTTTCTTATCAATCTAAACGTCTGAGAATGTTATATTGTATGTACATGTTATGTTATATTTTAATTACCTATATAGAATCATAGTAGCAATCAAATCGGTATCGACTCAGCCCTAAAGAAGGAAGTATCGTCTGCATTCAATCACTGTATCAAATCAGACTGAAACAAGTTATTATTTAATACAATATAATCTATTGTATATAAATTACGTTTTAATAAAGTCGGTTTAAATACATATAAATAGTGTTTATATTAAGCTGGTCCCGCCATTCCATAACAATATATATGTAGATATGTACCTATTATAATATTATTTATTATTTAAAATGTCTTGTGACATAATAGAGAACGAATAGATTAAAAATATTATGAATTACATAACAATTATTAAGGTGAAAAGCTTATTACAGAATTACAAGTTATAGGTACTTCCATTTTTTTAAATGGAAAAATTCAAAAAAAATACTAATTAATACAACTATAAATAATGTGTAATTAAGGAATTCACAAATTTGTAAATGACTTTTACGAAATCATTGTTTAATTAACACATTTTACGGTGTAAATTTTCATAAAATTGTCTCAAATTGCAAACTTTATATTTTTTCACCAGGTATCTCTGACTAATTACTTTTTAATTACCATAGTTAAGTAGCATGCTAATTATATCGAATGGCCACCTTAATCGTTACGCGCTGTGTATTAATACACCGCCAATTTTGTAGCAGTAACTCATTTTTTTAAAGCGACAGTATTTAGGTAGATGCCTATTTTTAAATATTGTAATTAAACATTTCTCATTCAATAAGTAATACACACTATTTAAGATTATAGCATTATTTATTGAACATACACAATTATCAGAAACAAATACCTTAATTACAACAGTAGGTACGCGAATTACGATGCGATGTGGATTCAAGTACCGTTAAGTACCAATATTTTTTCTGGTTTGCTTCCGAAGTTTCTACAGTATTTTCTGTTTTATTTTTGAAGAAAGTATTATATAATTGGGTTTTTACGTTATTGTTATTGCTTTCATTTAGATTCTTCTGTTTATATTTTGCCTGCTGGGATTTATTATTATATTAAATTATTTTATTTTATAACTTTTTTCAATTATTGTAGGGCGGGCCCGTAAATACAATATAGATGAGATTTATTCATTTTAACGTAGTCCATATAAAATACAATTTAAAATAAGTTTTATGAAAATTACTGGCATACTATAAAAACAGATTCGATTATTGTTTATAAAAAGTCCGGTTTGATCTAATACTTATAAATCTAAGGATGGGTTATTGTAAATAGGTTTTCTATGAAATGTGGTTAGTTGGGAACGATGTTGAAAAGCTGTCAAGTTTGTATGCACGACGTGGCGATAAAAAAATGTCGGCGCTAGCGGGCGTCATTTAATGGCGCGAAAGGGAAAAATTTGCACTATCATGACGAGTAATTGAATTTTCAGCCAGAGAACGTACCTTTTAATACATTTCGTAGTTAATATCTAGGTTATGTAATGTTGAAAACTATACCTATGGTTCATATATTTCGGCAGTAGGTTATTTATAACATGTTTCCAAGAACGTTAAATATTATTCTGGCAGTATTTTAAAATATACGTGTACTATGTTATTTAAGTTAAACCATGTATATATTATGAAATAATATGAAAATTATCAATGCAACATTTGTCCAGTATTTAACATAATATGCATGTTGGTTCAAATGGAAAATTTAATCGACAAGAGTTACACTTGTCTAAAATTTGAGTAAAAGCATGATAAGTTCAAATAATTTTTTTTTTTACTGTAATATAGTAATCTAGAAACAAAATTTTCTGTACGCTAAATCATTAAATACCTATCCATGACGCAAAAGTATGTCATACAGTTTTGTATGCAAACCATTGAAGTGCTGCACAGTATTTACATATTTATACGTGCATAAGTGTGTGTGTAGTATGAAATTCCTTTTTCGCGAGCGAAATTATTAAAATTTTATTCAAATTCATCAATAATATTCCAGCGAGACATTGGAAGCTGATAAAAACGTAGTTCATAGACTTTTCATATTTGAGCATGTAAGTGTGTATGTACATACACATGCATATATTTACATAGATACTATACCATCATCGTTGACTCTTTAATCAGGTTTATATCTTGGCTCACCTTTCGAAGAGGTTTCTATAGATTTTTTACTAGAAATCATTGTTAGTCACTCGCTCAACCTACTAAATCCACGGATGAATAGACGTAGATCCACGAAACCATGAATGTGGTTTCGAATCCCGTCTATAGAAAAAAATGACGCATGCATTGGGATAGTGTATAATAATAATTTTTCACGAAGACGTAGATATATTATATCTTCTTCACTTTGTGGAGGCTTACAAACACGAGAAAATGGAAAATTATTATATCTCTTCTGTTTACGAATGCCTAAAATTGTATACGTATTTTATACTAAACAACTAGTATGTCAAATTCATAATATGAGGTTATTAGTTTCAAAGGCGGTTATTTCCATATTCCGTCATTTTGAGGTAATATAAAAAAAATCCACCTTTCATGTAGAATACAATAGAAATAGATTACTTTGTTTTTGTAAACATATTAGTAGCGAATTAAAGCGAATAGTGAACTAAAACGTCAGTAAAGACGTTAAAACTAATAAAATGCACGTCTAAAGTTATTAGAAAAATATAAAAACAGCAATTAATGAATATTAACGACACTGACATTGACTTCCGGTTAAATATTATTTTACTAAATTTGAAAGTTGAGAATGTACGTACTACGTTGGAAAAGTACTTATAATATCAGAATCAAGAAAAATCTCAAAATTAATAACAACGCAGATAACCAACTTTGAAACGAATAGTTTCATATCAGATAAATTTTGAAATGACTACTAATAACGTATTGTAAAATATACCGACGTCATCCAATTAACTAGCAATGTTTAAAAATGGGCCAATCAAAAATACTTGCTTCACTAATTGTCGGTAGGTACAATAGAAAACGCCGTTAATTTGCCGGTAAATTGTCCGTTGTGCGAGGGTTACTTCTTGAGTAGAAAAATATCTCGCGCATAAAAAATATTTCGTTCACTAAAGCTACTGCTATCTCAATTTTAGAGCATTCGTAATGAGGGGCTGTTTTTGGTGACCTGTATATTGTATAGAGACCCCTCGGGGGCGCGAGGTTGGCGAGTTTGGGTCGATCGATGGCCTTCCCCGCCGCCCATAGCCACGGAGGCGCCGCCTGAGCTACACCACGGCGCGGCGTCTGCTGTTTTCACCGCCCCTACATTATACTCCGCTCCCGTTCTGTCTATTTGTTTTTGTTTTTGGATTATTTAGTATCTAGAGTAGCAGGCACGTATACTTTTTTTCCATTCGGGCCGATCGATGCATCGGTCGAAGTTACCTCACTGATATGAGATATGCGTATAAGAAGATATTTCAGCTTTGCAAACACATAAAACTAATCCACCGTATGAGTGCTTCCGTAAAACAATTCGATTATATTAGCAAGTAGCAAAACTTTGCCGTTTACAAGAAATAAAACAAATTGGAACGCAAAATATGGATACCTTGCTAACATGCGATTTTATTCGTTAAAATGCTATTCACACGATGCTTTATTCTTTGACGACATTCACGTCGGCGTTCAATATTTGTGTAAAATATGCTGACATTTATTTGTAATATCAGAAGAAAGTTAAACATAATCTCCACGACATACTATGATTAGACATATGGGCAATAATAAATTCAAATAAAGAAATATCATGAATCGATTATTTAGTAAATTTTGTACCTATATTTATTTTTAAATCCTACATTCTTATAGTGTTTATTTTGAGTAGGTATGTTTATATCATAATCATGACAATATCAGTCACTCTTGGGTTCCATGCTTCTGGATCAAGGCTTCTCCTTACCTTCTCTTCCAATTTTATCAGTCATCAGTACTTTCGCTAAACTAGATTATCTGCTAGATCTTGCGGGCTCTTGGTAGTTATTGATAGTTTTTTTTAATATTTATTGGGTACGACAGGATAATTATTCTATATTACGAGTAAATGTACATTTTATCTTTATAGTGTATCCTACAGTTTTGTTTGTTCTTTCATCCATTTATTCACTTTTAATCCCTGCGTGTTATCTGCAACAGACATCTCTCCATAACTCGTTTATATATTTTTTGCTTCGTCGGAACATTACTTTGACGTATAACTTGAAGGATGATTTGGCCGTCTAACAGCTTTCCTCTATGGCTCGGCTCCATCTATTTCGGTATTCAGCAGCATGCAGAGCTTGTGATAGTGGACAGCCAGTGGTATTCATGATTTGGTCCATCCATCTGTGTGAGCTATTTATCGATATGTTGAAATACCATGGTATTTTATTTCCAAACTAATTGGCATCTTCTCTAAAGGTTATAATACCAAACAACGGAGAGTTCAATTAAGGCAAACCGTATGTCTCGAATCAAATTGTTTATATATGTACATTTAGCAAAATTATACGAACAAAAAACATTCCATCATCCATTTTCTTCGAATTTTACGATACAGAACAATTATTTAAAAAAAAATCTATCTTTACTTATTGTCCATACAACTGTATAAATAATGTTTTTTTTCCTTTGTTTCAGCCAAAATAATATTATTTTACCTGATCTTCTATGCGGCGTTGATCGGGTTCTTTGCCGCGATGCTGGCGGTCTTCTACCAGACTCTAGACTACCGGACGCCGAAATGGCAACAGGCCGAATCACTCATCGGCAGTAACCCAGGTGAGAAGACCAACTACAAATCTACATTTATAAGTGTCTTTGTCGTCCAGTTTCCGATTCAGGAAACCGTTCAAGTTATACCCATCTATCAAAGGACGATTATTCCAATTATAAAGTGGCAGACGCAGAAAGCCAGATTGAGTTCAAGCCACTGGACAAAATGTAACAACTGGACATGATGGTCTTGCCTTCTCCGTCTTCTACTTGGAAATTCCAGGATACCAATTATATTCTCTGGAAGTGACAATAAAAGAAGTCCTCAATTCGGTCTGACCTACAGTAATTGTGGCCTTACCTTTCAAAAAGTTTATGGCGTCTTACGACGAACGAGAAGGTCTCTGTATCAAAGGTTGATGATACTATCACAAAATAAATCACGCACATTTTAGTGTACGCCAACATACGTCTCGAAAGACTCTCACTAGATTTTTAAAGGGAATCTTATATTCGATTTGCTATGGTATACTCCCACATAACGAGTGCACACACAGACGTTGTGGATAGTCGAGAGGAAAGATTGATTCAGGGGCCGGCTCCTTCAGTGAGGTATAGGCGGCAAAGGTCCACATTGAATTGTATACCCAATGAAAAAGTATTGTAATATTATATAAAAAATTAGATTTAAAATATTATGATGCACGTGAAAAAGTATTTATATCCACGGGTATCTAATTTATCTAAATATGCCTTTATTCCCAAAATTAATATAACGATGTTTTCAATAATATTATTTTATGATATTCATATATTTTATGACATGAAAAAATCTTTATTTATAATATTTATATGATGAAAAAAGACCGAGCATTACAATAGAACAATGTTTCCCTACACACTGCATAGTAGATTGTTCAGACTTCATTTACAAAGATACGCCAAATTCTTTACCGATTTTCTCCAACTTTTATAAAGTTCATTTGAAGCTTAACTGCCAGACCCGAGTTAAATCGTCAAAGCATGTATGTCGCATCAGGCCATGGACGAGTTAACTCGTACGTTATTGTAAACGTCATAACTTGTGAATAAACAACTGTTTTTGTATATTTTTTAAACAATATTAATCATGTTCGTGTGAAAATATTTACGATAAACTCGAGAAACATGTTGGTTTGGTAATTTTTCACAGATATTTATCATTCTGTTCTGATTTCATATGTTTTAAGGGATTTATTTTATTCCAAGTAAGTCCACATAATAAAAATTGGCTGGCAGTGATAAGGTTAATAATAGTTATACAAATAATATATAGGTGGATACTGGAGGTCAGAGGTAAAGTCAATCTAATGCCCAATTAGTATAGTATTGTACATCGTGAGATATCTGTAAGTTAGTCAAACATCTGACTTTTTCTATAAAGCGTGGTCGCCTTTTCATGCAATTAACATAAGGTGAGTATCACTAGCGTCTCGGCAGACCAAAATCCGACGAACTTCAATGAGTTTAATGCCCAACGTCATAAATCGGATTAATAATAAGTAAATGCTTATAAATATAGGTAGGTACTGTAGTTCGGTTAACCGTCTGACGGAAAATTTATAATTGATTTCATTCCAGAGGATTTCTGATTAATAATATCGGTTAGATGAAGGAAAGATGTACTCACTTAAATAAGATCGGTTATGCCAGAATTTGTGAGCAAGGTATTATTTATGAGTCCTCGCATAACGGTGGGTATAAATAAATGTCAGAAATTCTTCGGGGTCAAAATGGAAGGCGCGGGGTTAAAACGAACAACCAAAATTTTTGATGAATATTTTTCAAACTTTTTTTTTTTGGGAAGTGTAGATACGTAAAGCCTACATTCACGCGGTAAAAGGGAACCGAGAAAAATATAATATGATTCTTTATCATGTTATGCGGTTAGGTTGTTTTTTTATAACAGATTTTTTCCGTTTTCATTTGTTTTTCTTTTCTTTCGTGTGATAGAATTTCACAATAGATGGTGCGATATATTTCGTCATTTTAAGAAATAGTGAAAAGCTTCGATAACCAGAAACACATTTAAGGTACCTATCGAATGTGTTTGGAATAACATTTTTGTCGTTATTAATAATTTGTTTTTAGTATAATAATAATTAGTATTTCTAAAATATAAATCGTCCCCTTCTATGTCGGTGGAAGCACGTATTATGAAAGTTGTTCACTATGTTATTTCCGCTGTTACCTGCAGGTTTTCAATGACCTTTAGCCTCTCCCCTGTTCGCGAAAGTTATGTGTATTAATAGGGGACACTATTTCTATTGAACTAAACATCTGCTAAATACAGCAATAATCTCGACCTGGCCGACATACAAGTTAGTCGCACGTGTTAATATAATGAAAATTTTCACTAGGTTACACAATACAGTAAGAACTAGGTTATATCGTATTTAATTTTATATTAAGTACACTTACCAGTTATAATTATAAATCATCAATAAAGTAAATACTTTATGTATTTAGCTACAAATAATTTTATAAACATTGTGTAACGAATGGGGATAATTTTAAAAAGTTATTTCTATTTATAATATTGGTATATACTTAAAAAAAATATTATCTATATTATTATTAAATATATTATCCACTGCTAAGGCCTACTCTAGTTCCTTTAACTCTTTTCGGTGTACAGTTCTTTGCTGCTACGTACGTACACTCACCGAACCTAATGAGTTTGCCCTGATCCCTGTTGATCCATGTAGTCATTGTTTAGTGTACAACTGCATGGTTATATTTGTATTTATAGCGGTTGTCCACTCGCAGAGTGATCTGTCCGGTCCATTGCCATTTTATCAGCATGTGCGACCTCTATAATATAACGTACTCTTGTCTGTGTCATTAACCATCTGTTAAGAATTACAAAATACATATAGTAGTTAGTATTCCTTAAATATTTCAAGTACATAACGATCTAGGTTCTAATTCAAAAACAATATATTATTAGATTCAAGATCTGTTTTAATCCTATTTTAGCAAGTATAAAAAATGATCGCGAGGAAATAATAATATAATATTTTGAAAGTATTTATATCAGTAAGTTTATTAATTAACTTTATGAATGATTTACGATGGCTTACACGTTATACTATAAATATAAAGAGATCGTACCGTGACACGATTATGTTGTTATTGTGTTCAATGAATATATGAATGGCTTATATCGTACACATTCCCAACATGAACATAAAATGTATGGGAACAAACGCGAGCAATTCATTAACATGCAGTCAGTGGAGTATCTATGAGAATAACAAAGGAACCAAAATGAATATTTGACCCGGACCCGACCGGCCGGAAAATATGGGCAGGATTTTCGCAAAGGTTATGTGGGATAGGATACGCGTACGCCTCTCACTAAGCCGCACCAGCTTGCTGCAAATAATTCAATGTGGGGAATATAATCCTTTGCGGTATAACATCTCGTATATAATAGCCGGGTGGATATTCAGTAGAGGATTTGGATAAAGAATTAAATGAAGAAGGCGGACGATTGTTAAAAATATAGCTCTATTCTATTCTATTAGTACGGCACAATAAAGAGTTTTTCTTAGCGGCCCACATGCCCAACGTAGGTCGAAATGGAGATTTTATGGTATATTCAAAGCATTAGCCTGAACATTCCTTAAATGTTGTAGATAATCTATTTTTATAATTTTGAAGCTTTATTATCCTTTATATTTATTTTAAACATTCGGTGCCTGCATAAAGTATTTTTATTAGATGAAATAGTATTCTTTTAAACCTCTCGAACTAATTTTTTAGAATATAGTCATATTTCAGTACAGTAAAATGGGCAAGATTACCACGTTTGAAATGCATAAAATGCCTACTTCTTGTCAAATTTGGGATCACAGACATTATAAAATATAATTTTTTATCGTAAATGTTTCACTATATAATGTTAACATTAATTTTACTAATGGTTTTATAAATGCGTTTAAAAATTAATAAATCTAACAAATCTTAACACCACTGCACATGGATGTACTGAAATATGACTAGAGAGTGAGAGGTTTAAAAGAATACTATTTTATGCAATAAAAATACTTTATGCAGTCATCAAATGTTTAAAATAAATATAAAGGATAAAAAGGCTTCAACTTTATATAAATAGATTATCTACAACGTTTAAAGGATGTCCAGGATTATGCTCTGAAAATACCATAAATGCTCCATTTTGACCTACGTTGAGCATGTGGGCCTTTATTACAGCTGTGAAGATATATGGATTTGAATAACGTTACTTTAATTTTTAATATTTATGTGTGTGAAAAGTAAAGTGAGATCGATCTGTTTTTTAGGGTAGAATGTGTCAAATTAACCGTGCTGCATAATATATGAGTAAATAGGAAAAGGTGGTCGAATCGAATAATCGTCATTAAATTAGTAAATTTTACACATAAACATAGTTATAATACCTAGTCATTTTAGAGTTATATCTCATTTACTTTCGCACACATTACTCGTACAGCAACAAACTTTTCGTTTCAACATAATAATGTGGTTATATATCTAGTTTTAAAACAGAATATAAATACTTGTGGAGTAACATATCAGTCTGTATATTGATGTACTCGCGGTGGTCCGTCTCTCAAGCCATGGGTCACTAGTTCAATCCTGTTTGTGGCTGGGGCAAAAATACACCATCAATGTCTTTTGGGCATATAGCTAACACCCATTCAGGTTTCTTTTTTTATTTTGTGGGAATATAAACTAAGTAGTTTGACTTATTTGTTTTAAATTATGTACTGGCGGCAACGACTAAACAATTGACAAAAATAAAAGAAAATCAACGTACACCTGTATTTTCCGTTAGATTGGGAATTAATGTAATTGGAATTTCAAACAATTGTCTAAAAATAATAGAATCCCGTTATGGAGCAAATTGGAAAGCAACAGGATTTAGATTGAATTTCTTTCTCGCGATAAACGTTGCAAGAAGTGCGCGCCGCACATCTTATCCGGAGAGACGTTCATTTTTGTATGCTAAGTGCGGACGTTTTCTCCAAATTGTTTTTTATGCCCCGCTAAACAGAACAGATACGATACTGGCGGCATCCTATTCTAGTAAATTAATTTAGGGGCCGGCGCGGCGTTTGTTTCAGCTCGAGTACCAATCCGAGGACTCGCTGGAAACATTTTAGTCTTTTAGAAGTCTCAAGTCAGCGATTATGTTTTATATTATTACATTTTATATAAGTATTTAAATTTAATTCTTATATTAAAAAAAAACAACAACATCAAAACCCGGCGGGCATGCACTGCACAGTAGAACATATTTTATTTTTGCGCTGGGCACATTTAATGTTAATAACTGTGAAATAAATATTTTTAGAAATGTGTTAATAAATTTCATATTTACTTATTGTGCAACTTAACGAATAATTTTAATTAGTTAGGCATCAGTTTGCGTTATGCATATTTAAATCAAAAATTTGCAAACGTCGATGAATTCATGTAAGAATTTACTTATAGTCAAATTTTTATAGCGTGTCACTTGACGAAACAAATGTTCTATCTTTCGTTTACTAAAAACTTACAGCCTCAAATAATAAAATACTATAGGTGCTTTCAGACATAGTATTCTATTTTTTTCGTCCATATAATGTTATGAGGATCAGTCCGTGTAGGAAAAAAGACAGTGATATTTGTGTTCGCGAAGTGACATGCTAAGCTGTGGGGACTAGAATTATTCTGGCAAACAAATCCTACTACGGTTTACAGAGACTCCTCTCAAGAAAAACTTAAATACAGTTTTACAAAACATTCATAAGGCCAATATTAACACATGGATTGGAATGCAGAAGCTGATTAAAAGTATGAGAGCAAAGTAGATATTTTTGAAAGGAAGATACTGACAATGATTTTTGGAGCCGTGTGCGAAAAAGGTGAAGGTACTACCACGAACTCTATGCGCTATATGATGATTCCCTGTCTCACATATGAAATTAGGGTGACTCAGTTGGGCAGATCATGTATCAAGGAAAGAAGTTACCAAACCACCAAAGTTGCACTCATTGAAAAAATCAGAAAGGAATTTGAGGGTCAAAAAACTTGGATTGCATTGGTTGGCAGCATCCCTGAGGCTAGGGGGCAATAGAGGAATGTAGACGTTTCTCGGAGATGATCAAGATTCACACTGGGTTATAGTGGTGATGATGATATTACAAGTTGTCTTCGTTATTATAAACATTTAATATTATCTGGAATAATAATACGCTAATCTGATAGTTATGAACGTTAAAAAAGAGTATAGTTTTATAAAATAATGTAGTTTAATTAATCGGTAGAATATTGATATGGTGTAATTTAACAGCTAATTAACATTACTTCAATTTAGTTCAATTTAGTTCAGTCGAATGAAGTGGATGAACTTTTTAGATAAAATTTCCTATCAAGTACATTAAAAGCTCGTCCGTTCGTTATCCTGAATTCACTTGATCGGACTTTTAATGCGATTACGTGATAATAATTTCCACTTAATTAATCAATGATTTTATGATTGCAGTATAAAGGATTTTGTTTAATTCAAATAATATGACACTGTTTAATGGTTTTTATGTTTTTATAGTTATGAACCAGTTGTTATAATATATACTTATTGATATCATTTCAGAAACAATTGTGTCTATATTAATCTTTATTATATCAGTGATTGATAATTTAATGAATATTAAAAAAAAATATCAATAAAGAGTGACGAAATGAGTCATGTGTCAAATCTTCTTGCATTCTTGAAAATATTAATCGTTGGTACTGTTTATTTTCAGGTCTTGGATTCCGGCCCATGCCACCGGAGTCCAATGTTGAGAGCACACTCGTCTGGTACAAAGCTAACGATGAGGGGAACGTCAACTACTGGACCAATGAAATTGACAATTTCTTAAAATGTAAGCTTTTAAATGTCGCCTAGTTATTTGATTTAATAATTATTAGATGAAAGGTGACTTGTGATATTTTAGTATTTATTATCAGGTTCTTTACGTAATACACATACATAATCGTTCTAGGTAACTAAACCTAAAAAGATAAACAGGGAAATAAAGGAAATAATTATTATCTTTAGGTATTCTTTTATGTGTATTGATAACGATCATATGCCAATATAAACTAAAATACATTAAAGTGATTTTCACAATATATCTCACTTATGAAAAATTTTCTGTGGCAAGAATGTCAATGGGTAGCATTGTAAATTTAATTATTGGTATTATTCAAGTTGATACATTATTTTGAGCCAATTTTTTCTGTAATTAAAACAAAATGATTCTATTTTTGATATGAATTATGAAAGATAAATAAGACATTTAAAAGGTTTCAAGTCAGAAAATTTCTTTGAATCTCATAAGGAATATTAGATAGTGTCAAGATTATTAACGGAATATTTTGATTTTCAGTGTACTTAGAGGATGACTCGAATGCGCTAGGGGCCGACAACCGCGTGGCCTGCGACTACGAGAGACCGCCACCAGCAGGAAAGGTGTGCAACGTTCCCGTAGACACCTGGAAGCCGTGCACCGCGAAAAATAATTATAACTATCATAAATCAGCGCCGTGTATATTCCTCAAGCTGAACAAGGTAATTTCTAACTATTTTTATATATCTAGCTTAGCATTCTAACATAAAGTAATTAAATGAATAATTCACAAGATTTGAAAATGTAACATACATAATTTGAAAGTAAATTGGCCGTAATCTGATACACGTGGGTTCGAGTCCCCCCCGGCGTCATATTTAAAAAAAAATATATAGTAGGTATACTTCTAAGGTGTTTTAAAATTATGTATGTTAAAGAAAGATTAATTTAAAAAACATCAACAATATATTTTGACATATGTTTACTACATTTATCATCGAAATCATAATTTTTGGAAAGTTAGATTGGTTCATCTTCATAATTTTGATTGGCAATATTAAGAGATTAGCAATTATTTATTTTGTTAATAGATAATAGATAATCTACTGTTATTTTTTAGTTTCTAAAATTCGAGTTACAAAATGCAGATCAATATTGTAATAATACTGAGTTGAATTATACTGCTTTCTTAATTAATTAATTAAAATACTCATTGAGTTTCCTACCATTTTACGGATTACTAAATTAATGAGAAGTATAATTATTATCTAAATTGATTTCCAGTAGACTTTTAAACTGATGATACAAAGATTTATACAATAATCATTTTTGAAGCATAATCCTTAAAACACCTGTATGGATTGACGATTTAAAAAATATATTTAAATTATCAGGCTGGTGAGAAAATATATTAAGTGCCCTTTTGAACAAAAACATCGGTTTAAATTTTCAGATTTATAATTGGAAGCCCGAGACATACAACAACACAGATGCACTGCCATCAAAAATGCCTGAAGACCTGAAGAAGCACATCAATAGTGAAAAAGCTCACCCTCAAAGGGCTGTAAGTGCACTTTTTATTTATCCAACATTATGTAATTTTAAGCATTTAGGATTCGTTTCAACATATATATAGAAATAGGTCATTGGCAAAATTTCACAAAAAGTTTTTTTTGTCTATGAACATAATATATTATTAATATAAATTTTACTATTGAATACCTACTGTCTTAAACGTTATACATATTGCAGTATTGTAAATAACTATTATTTATATCAATTAACTACAACTGCATATTAGATTAAATTAATTTTCATTATGCAACTGGAGCTACAAACATGACACTCTTATTTGATGGTATAAATTCAACATGTGAAATTCTAATATGCTAGTCTATTGCAAAAAATACAAAAATACTCCAAAGTGAAATTATTTACCCATAAAAGTAATAAAATACCTAATACCAATGTCACTTTTGGAACATTTCCTCAATTTTAAACCAACTCATACTAAAACGATATTATATAATGTTCATTATTTTTGTTAATTCGACCGATTCCATAATTTTATAATGCAGAACCAAGATTTTTATTAATATACTATGTATACATTGTTTCGTTTGTCCAGGATACTGTGTGGGTGTCATGCGAGGGTGAAAACCCTGCAGACATCGAGAACATCGGCGCCATCCAATACATCCCGAGGCGCGGTTTTCCGGGTTACTTCTTCCCGTTCACGAATACGGACGGATACCTCAGCCCCCTTGTGGCTGTTTTCTTCGAGCGTCCTAGGCGTTAGTATACTTGTTACATAATTTTAATTACAGCTATCGTATTTTTTAAACATGTTTATGGTCGACGAAAACGTATTGATACCTTTTAACATGCATATTGTATTAGTTCATAATACAATACTATCTTAGTAAAATATATATTATTTATATGACCATTTCAAGAACAAGAACTGACTTGATGAAAACAATCATATGCGATCTCCACTTTTCGTCACGCTGGTATATACATGCAATTTATTATTCTTCTTCTTCCGTATCAGGTATTCAGTCAGATCATATTAACACTAAACGGTGCCTTGAAGAATCTATGTCGATCGACAATTTAGAATTAGCGATTAATTTTGTGTTGAAATAAATTGAAGAATTACTTCAAACACATAATGTATTGGTAAGTATAGTTTATGGTAGCATAGACTGCAATGTCTGCTGAAGAAAAATATAGTTTTTCATATAAATTAGAAATTTAGTGATAATTTAACATATATGTAGTTATTTTCATTATAATCTAGATAATAAATAACATATTTCCACTAGATAAAATCTATGAAATGTGGTTGTCAGTAAATATCCCAATAATATATTATTATCTGATATTATACGGTTTTAATAATAATGAATAGCATGAAAATTATATTCATTTATATATACCTGTAACCATCGATAGTGACATTGATAAAAAAATACATTAATACAGTTTGGCAAACTGAATTATCAATAGTTTTGAAATCCGTGAAATTGATACAACAATCAACTTGAAAAAAATATAGTTGCATAGTTTTATCAGTATAAAATTTAAACGAAAATGTTTGTGAGGTTAGAATCAGTTTTCCGGCAAAAATAATATGACAAAAGCGAAAAGGGGCAGTAGTGGGCAGTGATGCGCTTGCGCGCGTGCGCACCCACTAACCCAGTGACGGCGCGTCGCGGCGCCTTTTCCGCCCGTCGCACGTGACGCGATATTGATTTGGTCGATGCGCGCGATGTCCATTCCAAACACATTCGCTCCTCTATCGCGGCCCCACATCTCGCATAGTCTGGACACACTTTCTTAACATCTTAATTGAAGTGGAAATGCAGCGACGTTTTTGTGCCTTTGGATCAATTTGTCTGCAGTGGATTTAAATTTAAAAAAAAAATATATTATGTTACGGACATTAGAGGACACGTGAAATATTCTTTCCATCCACTAAAAATATGTACAATGATAAATAAAACAAATATACCTAATAATAATTGAATAGAAACTAATACATAAAGTTATTTAATAAGAATATTGTATTATTATGTAATCGGTAAATTACAATACTTTGTACAAACAACACAGATTTTTTACAATATTAATTATCTAAACAAGCTAAATAGTGTAATTATGTTTTGAATAAAATTCAATCATTTGTATTAAACTAGATCCTCGATTATTAGGGACTAATTGGGGATGTAGGTAATCCGGATAATCGAAAAAAAACATAAATATTAAGGAGAGAAAAGTACATTTTGTGTGAACAATTTATTTTGATAATTTTTTCAGATAGCTTCAATGAAAATATTTTTTAGTAAACGAAATTCAATTACTTATTGATTTTTGATTAAAAGTAGCTATCCTTTTCGAAGCTGCCAAATCACGAATACTTACTTAAAATATATAAGTTATCTTGGTTCACATTCTTCTATATCAGCGTTGGTGAACCTTTTTACGTACGCTTGCCAAAATTTCCAAATATAATTTTTTGACTCTGACGTGCCGACCAGTTTTTCTTGGGGAAAATTGGTTTTTTAAGAATTATATTTAAAAGGTTTAACAATTATTACTACAGTTGCAGTTATTGCAATTATTCTTTCTTCTTGTCTTGGAGTCTTGAGATTCTATCTTTCATTGTGTTTTTAGCCGAAGGCTTACCTTTTATTCTTTGAATTAATTTTTCCTTATTTTCAAAAATTTCAAAGATATCCTTGAACCATTTTTACCATGCTCCTTCACCATTCACCATCACTAAACGGTTTTCCATTTTTAGCGATTATGTCTGAGGCAACATAGCAAGTACCTAGCTATTATGTTTGAATGAATTCCGATAAATTTCATTAGGCTTGTTAATGCAATATTTTTTATATTTTAATCGTTCGATCAATAAATTCCTTAAGCCCAAAGCATAACAATATGCAATTATATATTTACATTAAACTTAATATTTATTATACTATTTATCTCCTATTTTTCATACAATACGATCTGTCATTTATGCACGAATTTCGTCGTTTCCGTTTACGCATCGATTGGTAAATAATATTAAAAACCGAATAAAATACGCATGGCCCTGTCGCCACTAACATTATATAAGTATTTATTTGTAATTTTTATTGTAATTTTTTTTTTAATTATTATACTTATGTTTTTTCTCCTCTTTAAAATAAAACATTCGCATGCCATGCAAAATCATCTCGCGTGCCATAGGTTTGCCATCACTGTTCTAGGATGTGTAGGACACTTTACATCCATCCTTGGGAATTATTATATTAAAATATTTTATGTTTAGATTAAATAAAATAAATAAACTCCATTGGCAGAAGACGCTTGATTGAATTTCAATTTAAAACAATTAAATGGAAAAGTACAAAACCTAAATCAATTAGAATTTTTTTTTATTCAAAACGGTGAATAATTTATTATTTAATTTTCCAAATGTACATTTAATTGACATTTCTTCAACTGAGGAAAAATGGATTTATACCAATTACATGCCAACATTATTGATTGAAAATTATTTTATTAAATATCAGAATTTATTTAAATATATTGTTTACAGGGGATTATAACGAATAAATAAAATAAATAAGTATTAAAAAAATTAAAAAAAACGATATAATCTTTTGATGACTTAGTAAAATCACACATTTCTTATTCAAATTATCATTCCATAAAAATCACCAACATAATTTTGTACTAGCAATACATTGTCGAGATTGCGCTCTATAGAACACGTCATATTTCCGATTTATTCTACCAATATTTTTTTCAAACCTTTTCTGTGTAGATTTCCGATAGATCTAGATACTAGATAGTCTATTTAGATAGTGTTCTTATTACAAATGTAATATAACTATTTGTCTTCATATGGTCATTGTTAGATAATCGATTAGAATTTCACGGGGTGAAAATAGATACTGCTCTAATCCAAATCTAGATTATGCGCTGATAAGTTGAATTCCATAAATCACTATTCACTCCATGTTTGTTGTATGTCCTCTCATCTAAAATGTGTACAATAACGAAGCATAATGACTAATGGCGCATGTGATATGATTTCAGCCGGAGTACTAATCAACATCGAGTGCAAGGCGTGGGCCAAGAACATCAAGCACGACCGACACGATCGTCGTGGCTCCGTTCACTTCGAGCTGATGGTGGACTAAGAGCGCGCAATGGCGCCGACAATATTATTATTATTAACACATTATATCAGATTCGTTTCACCGACAACAATAACAACAAAATTTTCAGTTCCGTCATTTGGAGACTTTCTTTGAGCCACGCGTTCCGTTTTGTGTATATCGTTTCGTATTATAATCCCCACACACATACATTAATTAATATATAAATAAATAACTATATATATAATATATATGATATATATTGATAAAACATTCACAAAGTGTACCGCACTGGCGAAGAGGACGCAGGTCTCCCTGTCACCCTACTCAGTCTCCGATCGGTCGTTGTCGCTCTCGTTTTAATTTTCGTAAATTATTGATTAATGTGCTTGTACAAACGTGTTCATTGTGGTGTGTGTGCGTGTGTCATGTTTGCCGCGTGCGTGTGTGCGTGCGTCAGTCATTATTATTATTATTATTGTGATTATTATGTATATTGGAATAAATAAAAGATATGAATCTCGATCGAACGATAATCCCGCTTCGGGGACGAGACACCCGAACGATAATAATATGTTTAATGCGATGTATGTCCGTTTCGTTGTTGACGATCCTTTTCACCTGCTTGGCGAATCAACATTGAAGATTTGTCGTGACGCTGTGCACAATGTTTAAATGTAAATGGCGCGGGGGGTGAGGGCGAGAGGGCCGGGGTGAAGGGGTGAGGGCGAGAGAGGGAGGGGGAGAGAGGCGAAGGGCGAAGGGCGGGGGTGTGGCGCGCGTCGACCTTCATTTCGTTAGGCCTCTCTTTTAGTACGTTAAAATATAAAATAAATATAATTATAATATGATAAAGGGGGGAAGGTGCGGAAATTGACTTAACGAAATACTTAAAAGTAAAATAATTGAGAATGGGGAGTGAAGACGGGCGCAGCTTCCTAATGCTTGGCGAGTAGGCGAACTCACTACCGGGTGTCGGTTTTTAGATAATATCATAGATTCATATATTAATAATGAATTAATAAAATGATTTAATTGATAATTAATTAGTTGAAATTAATAAGAGTAATCACTAGCTAATTTTAAAATGAATATTCAACTTCTGCCCTGCCACTTGTTAGTTTTTCTAGCTCTATACGAGTCGTGTCAGTCGGTACAGTTCGCTTTTTCAGCTATTAACTTAATCTGTCGGAGGAGCGAGGCGGAATCCGCCCGCCCTTGGCCGAATACATTCATTATCCATTACCCATTACCCATTACCTACTTCACTTACATTCTATCGTCTCATCTATTATTTACGGATGAAAAGAGTTACGTTGTGTAAATAAGATTTCGTTGTTCAAAATGATAAAATAATTAATAGAGTGATTTGCAAAATCAATGTGAATTGTATTGTTTTATATAGTGGTAATGTCGCAGTGTGTCGCCGGCCGCGGCCCGCACTACATATTAAGCACTGTTACGCTAGTTTTTAACGCAGAAAGATTACCTATCCATTAATGAATTAATGAAATTGTTATAAATAGTTAGTATGTACGTACTTAAGTGTTATCTGTAATCCATATAGTTTAGATATACTTTTAGGGAACTATCCAAAAAAAAAACTAAACATTGTAAAGTAATTGAATATTTCACAAAGAACTTAACTTTTGATGCCGAAGGACGATCCGCGAATGCGGCGGGCGACCGGCGACTCGGCGCCCGACCCGATCGCCTCTGTCACTATTACCTTTACATTACATCACATTACGTACCGTACTATTATTGTATAACGATCATTTCTGCATCTCTGTTTGTCAGCGATATCCGGTATCGTCTCTTCTCACCGCGAATAACATTTCATCGAGATCCGCCGTTCATCGGTCGACCCGCCAGACACTACTCACAACACACGATTATAATGTATCTCGTTAACGTATTGGTTTTAGTACTAAGTTAAGCACATTTTGAGGACACAGCGAGCGTCCGGCGAGACGCGCGGCCGCACCGCACCGGGCGCGCCTCGCCGCTCCAAGTCGCTCGACCGCTACCGATTATTGTGCTCTGTCGCATGTTTCCGACGCCACGGCGTTAGTGCTAGCGGCAAACAACTTGGTTTCGACTGCGGTCTACTCACTCTATCACTACTGCGACCACCGCTCACAATATATTTTCACATCAGCATTCGCTCATCGGACTCAGCAGACTTCAGATCCTTGATTTCGACGGCGTTTTGTTAAATTTATATTCAGCAAATGAAGGTTTTTTATGATTGTTTCTGGAGTCTTTGAATTCGACGAGTTTGATAATAGTTAATTACCGCCGACTGAAAATGTATCGTGGGATTGTGGAAGCGATCGTAGAGTTGGGAGATGGATTTGGGTGAATGTAGCAAGTGAGGGGGTTGCGTGAGACGGTACTGGGGGGGGGGATGATGAGAGGCGATCGCTTTTGATGCAGCGTTGGCTGTTTTGGGGGCCAAGGTATGGGGGAGGGGGAAAGGGGAGTTGGATCGCGACTTGTGGAGGGGGCCCCGTGCGCCCCCGGAAAACATTCGTGACAGAGCACACGTGTACAAAATGTTTAAAAATTAAGTGTGCATAAATAAAACTGCATGCAAAAAGTTAAGTAATCATTTCAAACAATTTCATTTATGCTTAATGTAAACATTTTTAAAAGAAATTAATAAAACATCCATAGTGGTTATAAAATAATCTCTCGTTTTATTTCACTGGCCTCTCCCAATTTTCCTCTCTTATTACTTTACGAATGTGAATTACATGAAACTACTATTAAATTATATATTGGTAACATAGAATATATTCAATAATGTGTCATTTAATTAAAATACTATTATTATTTTATCTGAATAAAAGAAAATAATATAAAGTAATGCCAGAATCCAAAACACGTATAATTAATTAATTAATGAATATTCCATTCAGATTTTAAACTAAATGAATAATACATGTAACGTAATTACTTGCTATCAAACTTACAAAAATATATTCGATAGGGCAAATACTAATTATTTAAATAAATGCACTCTACGAGCTACAATCGCAATTATTCACCTATGGATTCTACGTGCTCTACGCGCTACGTCTGTAAAAAGGTCTACGTCGCTACGTCTGCTATGACTGTGCGTTTTTTTATACTTAATATATTACACACGAATATAAAGCTAGATATTATGATTTAAAAAATCGTATAATTATATTATCTGCATTATTACCAGTAATAAAATTATAAATCAGAGAAAATAAAATATATACAGTTGTTAAAGATTTACTGTATCGATTTTTGAGAAGGAATTTTAGAAATACGGTTTTTATGATCTCATTCATTTAAAGTTATATTTTAATCATTAGAATAAAATAAATATATCTGTAAAAATGGTTAAATGCTATTCTGATGAAATAAAAATACTTATAGTTATATTTATTTGTTAGAGGAAATAACAATGTTAATAATTTAAGTTGATTTATTTTAATTTTTAATGCTTTTCACCAATTCAGAAATTAAATCAGTAAAAAATAATTGATTTTTATTTTTTAAACTGAAATCATATGACTACTATAATCACTGATATCTATTTTATACACAAGACTGCTTTCGGCCGCTACGGCAGTTATCTAAGGTAGGTTGGTATCTAAGTATTAGCACTTATTGTAACAATTACAATAAGTTAGTTGTAATTGTTACAATAAGTGCTATGTTTTAACAGCACCTCTTTTGGCAGTGGTAAATTTTAGAGCCATATATACAGTTTTGACTGTTTAGAGGGCTAACTTATTGTAATTGTTACAATAATTGTTAATACTTCCATACAAACCTAACCTAGATAGCTGCCGTAGCGGCCGAAAGCAATCTTGTGTATAGAATATTGTAAATCAAAAATTTTGAACCGCCAATAAAATACTTTTTCTAATACAATATTTTTATAATGTAGTTTGATCACTTTTCGATAAAGACATTATTGCTGCCTTAGAATTATTCTTATTAAGATTATAAAAAATATGTACTTAGTACTAATTACGGAAAAATTAAATCAGCTGTGAATTAGTTAAAATATTATATTCATCTCAGTAAATAAACAAAGCTTATTGAATGTGAAATTTTTGGCATTTATTTTAATGTGTGGATCGATATATTTTAATAATTACCTTGACCACCAAAAGCTACTATTAATAATAGATTGAAATACAACAGACAATATTGTAAAGAGACCAAAACACACAACAAATAATAATTCATAAAGTCAATTTCCGATACAAGATATACTAATACAGATAATTTATGCTTCATTGTCTTATCAGCCGGGGTCGATCCACTGCTGGGCGAAGGCCTCCCTTAGCTTATTTCACCTATCTCAGTCCCGAGTTCTTCGCTGCCAAGTACATCCACCAAACTTTATGAGTTTGATTATCTGAGTTTTAGGTTGCATCTGTGGTTGTTTGTTTACCTTAAAATACCAGTGGTGAAACCCCGGTTAGCAAAGGATTATTTAACATTTAAGTATTAACTTGTCTTGTGAACGGATAATTGAATTACGAGACTTTATTAACCATGAAATGTAATTAGTGGTACAAAATAAGAATATTTAGTTGTGAGCTAATTTTAATTAGGGATAAATTATTTATATTTTTAAATAAATAAATATTCTTTGTAAATTGGTGTGTTAATTAACGCTATATCTTCAATTGGCGATCTTTTAAAAATTTACGTTAAGTATATATAGTCGTCAATTTATGATACATATCTGAAAATACCTTTAAGGATTTTAATCAGGGCAATGACTAAAATATCCTAGACAAGTCAAGAAAAAAATTCTAGTTTTTCAAAATATTATGTAATGTTGTATTTTTATGAGAAATTGTAATTTGGCAATGCTGATTTTAATATAATATCTAGTCACGCAGATTAGCATGGAAATGTGGATACACCGCACAAATAATTAACCTTTTCCACTAAGGGGTAAGGCTTTTAATTTTTGGTAGGAACCTCCTCTTTTTACAGCCGTCTTGGATTTTATAGCAGTCATCTTGAATAATCATATTAACAATATCCTGGTTTTTAAAGAACTTAGGATCACAACCTTTGTATGTCAATATACATGTTTAGGGTAAGGAAATAAAAATAGACAAATTTGAAATGCATACAAGATGTATTTTTATTCACGAAATGACATTTAACTGTTATAGAAATATTCACCATTGTTTTGGAAATTATATATTTACTTAGTAAATACACATTAAACGACACATATTTTTTGTATATAAAAGTCGCCACTATGATGCGTGTAGAAAAAAATTGGTGGATAATTGAAGAAGTATATTTAGTAAGTATATTGTTAAATGAAATTAATTTTGTATTTTTAAGGTTTACAATAATTATTGAAAACGCGAAACATACAGCAACATCAATGTACTACCATCGGTTCCATGAATAAACAGAACATGAAGAAATAGAACAGAACTATGAAAATTCAGAACAGGGGAAAAATATTACATTTAATATTGAAATTTTTATATATGCCAATGCACATACAGGTCGCCCAGAAGTCAGAAAAAAGGTATGAAACCCTTAGTAATCGAGTGGCAACAGTTGTGCACGATATTAAAATTAAGAAAATAAATTATTCTTACGCCAAAGAGCCAACATATTTTTTGGTTATGTAAATTTAATTGTTGTCTCATGAAACTACATATAAATAATAACAAGATAAAAATAAATTTTTATATACCACGTTTTTTTTTAATTTTCTGTTGAATCATATAAACTTAACAATTCTATGTATTAATAAATACTTTTTTGTACTTGATAGAATACTGAATAAATTCAGAATACCGAAATGTCATTTTGACATTTCATATTGGTTTCCATAGTAACGCACGTATATATTAATGAATTTAGTTGCTAGGACCCCCTTAGCAACCAATAATAGTGTTTTACTTTATGCGAATTTTTTCCGAAATAACTTTCCATACAAGACAGAATTAACTTAAAATGAATTCAATTCTGCTTAAAGATGGCTAAAAGTATTAAAATAATGCATTGTCGTCGTGTTCTGATATATTCTAAAAGTTTCAAATGTCTAGTTAGTCGGGAAGTTAGTTAACAATCTTCAATCGTCCAATACAAATCTTCGACAAACAAGAAAAATATTCTACTGGACAAACAAGAATACGAGCTAATAAAAACGTGGTAAAAATACGCAAACAAGACGATTCGTCCAGCGACTCCAATTATTGTAAATATACAAAAAAGTGCCTCACGGATCGCGACCGAAATGACACTAATCGAACTGTTATGTGGGTATAAGATACCTACCAAACCTGACAAGTTATAAGGGTTAATAAACTATAACCATGTAATATGATACAGTTTCTTACATAATATTCTAGACTTGATAAACACACATGTAAAGGGCGTTAGTAGTCATTCGACATTGTACTCACGCCAGGGCATACGAGAGACGTCAATAAACTAATTAAAATGTTATCACTAAAAATATATAAAAGGGGACATGCAACTTGCGCCCTTTTCATTTATTTTAAGGTCTTTTTAACGCGTATATTCTGTCCTCCTTTTTATGCAATTGCATTTCCGATTGAATAAGCTGTAAGTTTTAACTTCCGTGAAAACTTATTGTTTCCCGATCAATTACCTTAAATTACCTGACGGTTACCTTCAAGTGTAATGTGAGTAGCGGCGAAAGACTGCCAGTCACGGAATTCTGCATAATTTTTATATTTTTTAGACTGTGTTTCGCATTGGAAATGATGGTGGGCCATTCTGATTGCGCCCAAACTATTATGAATATATAAATGACTCAATTGTCGCATGAATGGAATCGACCGGCATCATAGTATGACCCCTAATAGAAAATTTATTTTTATCGATTCAATGAGAGTTGAATTTTTCATAAAATAAGATAGCTTAGCCAACATTTCCCGGTCCTTATTCTGACCAGCGCAGCTATCTATCACAGTATAATAAAATTGTTGATTTTTTCCCGCTTTGTCAACCCTGTACAAAAATTTGTGCAAGATTGTGGAGATTTCATTACTGCCACGCTTACCATCAATCAGTTTCACCTCATAAAAAGCAGTATTCATTATTTATTCCATTTTCGCAGATACTTTAATTACGTTCATATTTTCGACTATAATATAAATTTACGCTTTCATCGTTTGGTGTTTAGCACCTTATTGAGGTCAATACTTGCGCACAAAACGTATTTTTTACTTTTGGCTTATTTAAGAACATCTCCTTGCATATATCCTTTTCGGTAAAGTGACATTTGTAAGCCGAAGTCTCTCGTCACCAGACATATATTTAATTTTCTTGCGAAAAGAACACGTATCTTTTTTTGTAGATGGAAAATCAAGTTGAACTGTTCATTAAATACGTTTCTGAAAACATTCAGACTCACGACATTAGTAGATTCATTCAAAGAATCTAAATATGTATTCAGTATACATTTTTAACATTTCGAAAATCTGCAGGAAGATACTTATTCGTAGATTGTTCCGACAGTAGTGAGATGGAACGGCGGGTAATAGTCTAATAAACTTTATTATCAGGTTTATTTTATCTCAGCCAGTTTCACTGCAAGACGCGTACTTTCCTCTCATATCGGCTTTCGCATAAGTCACTACCAGACAGGCAACTGAATAAACCGTACCGACTATATTGTCACTTACGCTATCAAAAAACGTCGGTTACGTTGGTTTGCCCGACTTTATAATACGATAAGAAGTTAAAACGCTATAAGGGCACATACCCTAAAAAAATCACGCGATTAAGCTCGCACTGTAATATTTTGTCACTTACGCGCTAGGTGGTATTGAACAATAATTCTCGGTTTAAAACGCAATAACCAAAAACTGTTGCTTACGTTGTTTTGCCAATTAATAACGCATTCACTGCTGACAGATAATTACTAATTAAATACCACATTTCATTTTGTTAATTATATCTAATGGCCGTCTAACGCAAACGCGCCAGTCGAGGTGTCAGCACTAAATGAGTTAAGGTTCGAAATGTCTCAAATTAGTGCAGTTTTATAATTTTATAATTAAATTATAAACAATTGATATATTATAAAATTGAATTATTTACTTACCTTTATTACAAAATGTCTTGGTTTCATTATTATTAAGTATTTAATTCCAATAAAATGTATATGATTGAAAACTGCGCTTTTTAGATCTGAATTAATATTTTAAATTTATTATAAATATTTTTGTGAATTCTGGATGGAAGCTTATAGTTAAAATTCATAGTCACGCCAATAGGAAATGTCGCCACTTATGGGGCCATCCTTTTGTATGGAATTTACAAATCTATATAATTTATATATGTGTTTCTGTTTCTATCCAGTTTTATCAAATCAGCGATGAACCGAGTCCGCGAGGTTATCGTTAAATCGGTTTATCGCTAGTTTGGTGCAGTTTTCCTAGTATGTAGATAGTAGGATTAGTCTATGTGTTTTCTGTTGCACGAAATAATTGAATACGGTAACAATTACGAGACAGTTATTGTAATATTAAAATAAAAATGAAGGTGCTAAAGGACTTGTTTGTTGTTGTTGTAGCGCTCGTTTTAGCAGTATCCGTGCAAGGTAAGAAATCTGTAGTTTTCGAATTACCTTTTTTCCAGCTGTTGCATGCTGTAATTTGGTTTCAACCTTTTTATGCGTTCAATATTATGTAGTTTTGTTACGTTAACCAGAAGGTATGATAATATTACTGCGTCAAATGTACTGCGATAATATTTGTGCAACGAAAATTTGTCTTGAAAAATATAATTATTATTTATTTATTTATTTACAATTATTAATGATTTCTAAATACCTATGATTGATTTGGACACATTTCAGAGTTGTCTCGATGATTTTACAGGTACGTGACGTTTATATCCGATATTTTCTTACATAACTTCAACGTTTGCCATATTATTGTTGCACTTTTTGCAATTACTTTACTTTTATTCCATAAGAAGTAAAACCAAATACAATGTTGCTCAATGTTTCAACAAATTTTTATTTCTTCATTATTATATAAGCTACTAATTAGTAGATAAAAATCAAAAATTAGGCGCAGACAATTCCATTATAGTGTATAATTATTATTCAAGCATGAAATATCCGCCACTAGTGCTGATTATACAAACTAACGACGTAACCCGACAAAAAAAATACTTCCTGTCCATTTAAATTTTTCATGTTCATTAATACATTTTCTTTCCATTTTTAATACTGAATATATCGGTGTTGTCTATTTTTTATAAGCGGTATTTCGGTATCGAAAAATACTGGAATACCGGTTTTGAAATACCGGTATTGCAATCCCAATAATGAGGGTGTAAATTAACCAGCACATTAATATTACTGAAATCGAATGAAGTGGATTGACTTTTTAGATAACATTTCCTATCAAGTAGATTAAAAGCTCGCCCGTTCGTTATCCTGAATTCACTCGATCGGGTTTTAAATACGATTACGCGATAATAATTTATATTTCATAAATATAATGATTAATCATTTATTAATCAGGAGTTCTGAGTTAATTTTATGATTTCAGTATAAACGATTCCATTTAATCAAACAATATGACACTATTTTAAAGCAGTTGTTATATTATGTATATACTTCTGATAACATTTCAGAAACAGTTGCGTATTTCATAAGCTTTTACCCGGTAGTTATAAAAATTAATACTTACTGAAAAAAATATCAAGAAAGAATGTGTCACGAGTCAAATCTTCTTGCATTCTTGAAAATATTGATCGTTGTACTGTTTGTTTACAGGTCTTGAATTCCGGCCCATGCCACCATCGCTGTGCAATAGCACTCTCATCTCGTACAACGCTAGCGATGAGGCGAACGTCGCGTACTGGACCAATGACATTGACGATTTCTTAAAATGTAAGCTTTTAAATGTCGCTAGGTTATATGATTTAATAATTATTAGATGAAAGGTAACTTCAGGTGATACTTTAGTATTTATTATCAAACATAACATGTCTTTACTTATGAAAAATTTTCTGTAGCAAGAACATTACCTGGTAATATTAAAGTTGATAAAATATATTTTAGCCAATCTTTCTTGGACATAAAATTTTTCTATTTTATTATATTAATTTTGTTATATTAATTTAATATAACATTCAAAACCACACTTAAAAGCTGAAAAATTGCTTGAATCTCATTAGGAAAATTAAATAATGCCAAGATGTATGATCCATTAGTGCATTCTCAACGGATTATTTTGATTTGCAGTGTACTTAGAGAATGACTCGAATGTGACCGGGGCCGACAACCGCGTGGCCTGCGACTACGAGAGACCGCCACCAGCAGGAAAGGTGTGCAACGTTCCTGTAGACACCTGGATCCCGTGCACCTGGAAAAATAATTATAACTATCATAAATCAGCGCCGTGTATATTCCTCAAGTGGAACGATGTAATTGCTAAGTATTGTTTTATCCTAGCTTAGCATTCTAAGATAAAGTTACTGAAATAAGTAATTCAACGAATAATAAATCACAAGATTTGAGAATGTCACATTCATTATTGATCACATACAATTTGAAAGTACATTGGCCATAATCCAGGAGATGAGGGTTTAAGTCCCACCCGGCGTCGTATTTAACATATATATATTGTAGGTATGCTTCTGAGGTGTTTTAAAATTATGTGTGTTAAAGAAAGATTGATTAAAAAAAACAACAACCAGAATATATATTGACATTGAACATCAAAATCATAATTATTGGAATGTTCGTTTGGTTCATGTTCTTAATTTCGATTGTGAATAATAATAGATAAGCAATTATCAACTTTGTTTACAGACAAATGACTTCAGCTGTCATTACTTAGTTGATAAAATTTTAGTGATGCATATCATATCTATATTATAATAATATTATACTCATCGGCGGATTTTATATAACGGAAATGACGCAACGAAAAGTTTCATTGATATTTTGCCATTTTACGGATTCCTAAATTAATGATTAGTATTATCCTGATTATACAATGAATTATACAATAATCATTTTTGAAAATTACTTCTGTTTTCAAATTACCAATTCGTTGAGAAAATAATGTATGAAGTGCCCTTTTAAACAAAAGCATCGATTTAAATTTTCAGATTTATAATTGGAAGCCCGCGACATACAACAACACAGATGCACTGCCATCAAAAATGCCCGAAGACCTGAAGGCGTACATCAATAATAAAAAATATCACCCTGAAATCCCTGTAAGTTCACCTTTTATTATTTATCCAATATTATGTCCTATGAAGCATATATTATTCTTTAAAATAATACATATAAATAGGTAATCTCTTCCATCATGGAAAATTTTTGCGAATTAAGATTTTTTTATGTATGGGTTAACAATATATTTCTTATTATTGAACAATGTCTTGTACACTATACATATTGGAGCACTGTAAATAACTATTATGTATAACAATTACAGACAACTGCATATTTGAAAACAAGAACTACAAATATCGATACGTATAGAAAAATACTACAAGGTGAAATCATTTAGCTGTAAAAGTAATAAAATACTCAATACCAATGTCACTCTTGGAAACATTTTTCACAATTTTTATACATTACCACTCATACTAAAACGATATTATTTCTTCTTTCTTTCGACCATGTCCGATCCTAATAGGATCATTTGGGCCTCCACAGAGTAGAGGTTTATATTAACAGATTTTGTTTTTTTCGAGTAATGGATGTCAGCGACTTACTCAACCTATTAGGTCCATACCCTGACAGACACAAATTGAAAAACAATGTGTACTTGCCAGACCCAGGATTTGAACCTGGGACCCACGGCGTTATAGTCCAACGCTTAAGCCGCGCGGCGATATTATTTAGTGCTCATTATTTTTTTAAATCGACCGATTCCATCATTTTATATAGAGTAGAAACAGAATTTTGACTAATATGACTATGTCTGCGTTGTTTAGTTTGTCCAGAACACTGTGTGGGTGTCATGCGAGGGGGAAACCCCCGCAGACCACGAGAACATGGGCAGCATCATGCACATCCCGACGCGCGGTTTTCCGAGTTACTACTTCCCGTTCACGAATACGGACGGATACCTCAGCCCCCTTATGGCTATTTTCTTCGAGCGTCCTAGGCGTTAGTATACTTTTTACATAATTTTATATAGATGTAATATTTTTTAAACATTTTTGTGGTCGACGAAAGCGTATCGATACATTTTAACATGCATATTATATTAGTTTATCATACAATAATATTTTGGTAAAAAATATATAATTTATAAATATGATCATTTCAATAATAAAAACTGACTTTTGATGAAAAAAATCAGATGTGATCTTCACATTTCGTCACCCTAGTTATAACTTGTTATAAATGCAATTTATTCTTCTTCCAAATCAGGTATTCATTCAGATCATATTAATACCGAACGGTGCCTCTAAGAAGAATGCCTGTCGCTCGAAAATTTAGGTTTAGCGATTAATTTTGTTTTGATATAGGAGATATTGGAGAATTATTTCACTCATATAAGTATAATTTATGGTAGCAAAATATACTGGCAAATACAGTTTTTCATATAAATTAGAAACAATTTAACATAAATAGTTAAACGTTGAAAACGTAAACGTTCACTTTGTTTTTTTGTATCCAAGATTGTTGAGGTGCCGACGCCTTATTTATAAGATGAACAACGTCCTCTCTCAAGAGAGTTACCTCTTTTCAAAGCATTGATTATATCCACTTTACCTTTTAATGATAGTACGACACGTTTTCTTTTCGATAGCATATCGATAATATTCAAAATAAATATTTAAATCGCGAAAATAAACGTTTCAGAAAACTAACTTGTCTTGATTTTAAAGAATCTGGATACATTATCAAAAATTCAAATAATCGAGGTTTCACTTTATGTAGATTTATTTAAAGTCTACGTATAAAATATAAAAATGGCCTATAGCGAATAAATAAAAAAACAAAATAAACTTTTGATGTACCCACTACTTAAAATATACTTAAAATCACGTAACTTTTTTTCAAATTATCATTCCATATAAATCATCACCATAATTTTGTAATAGCAATACATTAGCTTTTTGCATAATACTCGTAGTTTTCTCGAGATTGGACTCTATACATCCCATATTTCCGACTTATTCCATCAATATTTTTTTTAAAGCTTCTAGTCTAAAGATTATGTCTAGGTCATATTAGATATTTGTTTTTGTTATTAGTCTACTTAGATAGAGTTCTTCCAACAAATATAATTCTATTTGTATTCATGTGATCAGTGTTAGCGAATCGCAAAAACTTTTACACACTGAAAAGAGATGCTGCTATAATCCATATCCAGACATTCATTGAGAGTTCTTATCCCATAAGAAGTGTTTGATACTTGATCACTATTTATTCCATGTTCCTTGTGCCCCATCTCATCTAAAATATGTACAATAACGAAGCATAATGACTAATTGCGTATATGATATGATTTCAGGCGGAGTAGTAATCAGCATAGTGTGCAAGGCGTGGGCCAAGAACATCAAGCACGACCAACACGATTCTCGTGGCTCTGTTCACTTCAAGCTGATGATAGACTAAAAGTGCGCAATGGCGCCGACAAAATTATTATTTTTAACAAATTGTATAAGATTTGTTTCACCGACAACAATAACAACAAAATTTTCAGTTCCGTCATTTGGAGACTTTCTTTGAGTCACGCGTCCTGTTTTGTATATATCGTTTCGTATTATTATAATCCCTCCACACATACATTAATTACTATATAAATAAATAACTATATAATATATATATATGATATATATTGATACGCGTTCGTTTTGTGAATATCCTTTCATATTATAATCCCCATTTTAATTTTTACATAGGTACAAGATAATACAATAATACGGATAATTTAAGCTTCATTGTATTATCAGCCGGTGTCGACCCACTGCTGGGTGAAGGTTTCCCATTATTCCACCCATCTCGGTCCCTAGTACTTCGCTGTCATGTACATCCACCAAACTTTATGAGTTCGTTTATCCAGCGAGTTTTAGGAAGCATCTGTGGCCGTTTACCTTAAAATACCAGTGGTGAAACCCCGGTTAGCAAACGATTAAGTCATTGGACGCTGAATACGTACCTACCTGGCGCGTAACGATCAGGCGGCCGATCGATGTAATTAGCATACATTTTAAAAGTGATAATTAAAAAGTAATTATATACTCAGCGGTCAATCAACATTTAAGTTTTAATTTGTACGAAATTTTAATTTGAACGAAACAATAATTTACGAGACTTTATTACCCATAATATATTAATAAGTGCTACAAAAAAGAATATTTTGTTGTGTGGTTATTTTAATTAGTCATAAATAATACTGTACCCGGGAGGCATAGGACATCATGTCCATTTTGGCCAAAAATGACTTTTTAACACAGGAATACTTAAGTTTTTTTCCTCTATCTAGGGTTATATAACAGTATCTCCAATTAGGTATATTTACAGAAATAGTAGTTTATAAAACAACACTTTATCTATTTTCATTCCGGAGCATATAACACTATGTGGACATGTAGTTATATGCCTCTAATTATTTATTTTTCCAATGACATCATATCCACATATCGTTGTATGCCTCTAAGAACTTTTTCACTTTTAATTTATGGTAACTAATATTGGATGATTATTGAGTGTCAATTTCACAAAATATAGCAGCTACTTTTCATATAAAAGACCCATATTTTTGTAATTTAGTATTATTGGTGTTGGAACTATATTTTTATAGTTTTTCATTTTTAAGTTTATAAGGAAATAATGAGTTCGCGTGCAAAATGGATAATGTTGATGGCGTCAACATCAGCTCAAAATCCTAGAGAATGTCTACCACCCACCATGTAAATATTCATACCTACATTAATAATTAACCTATCTACAGTAGATATGCTCTGTGAAATCATATATTTTTAAGTAAGTACTGAAGTGTTAGGCATAAAGCCCATTGACGCAGCGAGTGCGGCGCTCGCGCAAAATTTCTACAAGTGGCGCGTAAATCATCAAAAATACAACGTAATCAAATACGCCAGCGCCCACTGGACTTGACGATGCCTTGCGCCCCGCTTGCCGCATGAGTCACCGTTTTTCGCTTCTCGGCGATACGATTTAATGAAAATACAAAGAAGTCCATTCATTGAACACGGCTACCAAAATTACGCTGCTCGAGGCATCGTCGATCGACGGGTGAAAAGCAATTATTTTATAACAGGGAACTCTTTGTTCCGTGTCCTATATTTCGCTGGTTGAATAATGTCGTCGTAAATATTTATTACAAGCCCCGAAATAATATAATATTTTTATTGCTTTGTTATGAGAGACGCTGAAAAATAATTGTTTTGTGCTGCTTGGGCCGCTTATTACATAGGTGAAGGGTAATGCGCGGCGAGAGACGTGTGATTATGGTTATGAATAAACACTTAATACGCCGACTTCGCCCGCTCGACGCGTTCTATGGGCACCATCGCTTAGAATGAGTTGTTTGGTTTAAATTTATAGTCATATAATTTTACACAAGTTTATTCTCCATACATAATTTACATGTTATTATTACCACCAATTATTATTTTATTACAGTAACGGTTAGGGAACAAACCCGAAATTTTGCAATAGAGGGAAATACATTGTTACATGCAGAGAGCTTCGATTAATCTTCGATCGACAGCTTGTTGAAGAAGAGATGTCACGGAGAGTTGTAGCTTTCGAGATGTGGCTGAATAGACGCAATCTCAAAATTCCTTAGACTGACCGGGTGACATAATGTTGAAGTTCTCAATCGAATGGAAAAAGGCCAAGAAGTTCTGCGTAGTATCAAAACCAGGAAACTACAGTATCTCGGCCACATTATGAGAGGACAAAAGTACAGCATTCCCCAGCTTGTCATTCAAGGAAGAACAATGGTAAGCGTAGCAGAGGATGACAGCGCATTTCATGGCTTAATAACCTCCATGATTGGTACGAGTGCAGCTCCATTGAACTGTTCCGGGTATCAGATGACAAAGTAAAGATGGCCGTGGCTGACCTCCGCTAGGGCATGGTATAAAAAGAAGATACCATTTGCATAATATACAAGACTAAAAGTAATCATCGATATTGTCATACCCCACACCCATTAATAATAAAAAAGTATAATGGTATAGTGTCATATTCGACAAATCAATCGAGGGCATTCAGGAGATAATCGACATGTTTCATGACAACTCGTCTCGCATTGGTTTGAACATCAACGCGAAGAAAACCAACGTTTTATGCAACAGCACCTTTCCTGATCCAGATTTCCTTCTGATTAGCGAGGGGCAAAATATCGAGAGCGTCGACAGCTTTAAATACCTGGGGGGTACACATCACGGGAGACGGCATTTTGGACAAAGTGCTCGTGCTCGCTACCCGAATGGGAATGGCTGGAGCAACATTCAACTCGATGCGGAATGTCTGGGATTGTAGTTGATCAATACCAAATGCCGCCTATTCGACGCTTGCATTCTGACGGTGCTGCTTTACGGTAGCAAATCATGGCACCTTACGAAGGCTCAGAGAAACCGTATACTGAGCTTCGAAAACAGATAACATAAACAGATTACGACGGATACTTGGTGTGCAGGTGTGCTGTAGTAGGAGCAACGAGGAGATACGAGAGCGCACCAATCATCACGCTGAGAGTGAAGAGGCGGCGTTGGACCTGGCTCGGCCACGTGCTGCGGATGCCAGAAGAGAATTTCAACCTGGCTTGCCTGTTCTTCGAGCCAACTGGATTACGGCGTCCTGGAAGGCCGCTAAATACCATCCATAGAGTGTATATGGCGGAGCTACGGGATGCTGGTTTGACCTAGAACGATGCAAAACGACTGGCGAGCGACAGAGATTCTTGGAGACGCCACGTGGTGTCCATATGCTCCAGCTAAGAGGTGGATATGGCCGAAGAAGAAGACTTTCTTGCCTTCATATTGTCATGATTTTTATAAAAAATTAAAACATGGGGCCAATTCTCATGATTATCCTGAATGTGACATTCCTGATGACAATGAATCATATAAACTCTTTGGTGGAATATTGTAAATATCTTTTTTATACAAGTACAATAAAATTATATTTCGTTTACTATATTATTCTTAAATTCCTCCATCATGTCCAATATTTCTACAATGTTATGTATATTTACTTAGAGGGACAAGACATCACGTCCATTATAAATTGTTTTATGCATTTTTTTTAAATTTTTCATTTCTTAACATCTTCGTAGGTTTAATTGAACAAATAAATAAAATAAGAAGTAAAACAAATGCGTTTTATTTCAAAAACATATTAAGAAAACACAAAAGAAAATCGTTTTTATGCTCTCCTGTAAAGTTGTCAAAATGGACATGATGTCCTATGCCTCCGGGGTACACATATATTTTTATATAAATGAATATTCTTTGAAACCTGGTGTTTTAATTAGCGCTATATCTTCAATTGGCGATCTCTTAAAAAATATGTTGATACTTTTAACTTAAGGTAATGACTAAAATATCCTAATAACTAAACTAAAACTAAAAATAAACAAGGCAAGAAAAAAATGCTATTTTTTAAAAATCTGTAATGTTGTATTCAATTGGAGATCTCTTAAAATTGTATGTTGATGCTCTATAATAGTCGTCAATGTATGATACATATCCGAAAATACATTTAACGATTTTAATCAGGGTAATCAGGCATTGCAACGTATGCCGGGTACTCGCTAGTTTATATATATATATATATATATATATATATAATATCTGTTATGTGTGTTTCTATTTCTATCCAGTTTTATCAAACCAGCGATGAACCGACTCCGCGAGGTTATCGTTAAATCAGTTTATCACTAGTTTGGTTCCGTTTTTCTTTGCATGAAATAATTGAATATGGTCACAATTCATAGACAGTAGAGTTATTGTGTTATTAAAGGTTCGTACCATTGAAACTGAATCGAACAAATCAAATCGGACGGTTTGATTTTTTAGATTTGGGACCATTTGGTAAAACGTCCACGGGAACGCTGTTCTGACGCAGTAAATGTATAGTTTTTTTGTTTCTCAGAGACCCCTTTTTATTTAGGTAGGTACCTACTTCTTGTCACCAAAAATGCTTACCGAAGAATTCAAGAAATTTTATTTCAAGCCAAAGTCAAGGGATTTTTTTACGTTTTTCGAGCAATTTTTTTCCAAGTTCACCAACTCTTCTTATATTGCGAAATTATAAAACTTTTCACCAATTTATCGAACGGAAATATCGTAATTTTAGTACTTCTTACATATTTTTTCCGATATTCAAAATTATAGTATTTTGGGCGTACTATACCTTTTTTATATCGTACATAGTACGCAGACCAAAATTATAGTACAAATACTATAATTATAGTACGGTTGGCAACACTGTTCTGACGACTAATTAGTGTTGCCAGTACTTAAAATTAATTCAATAACTTATTTGTCTCTAAAAAAGGAACACATTTATTTATTGAAATGTCAACTTGTTATGAAATTCTAACCTCCTATCGTCGTCTACAATAACACAAATTTAACTGTCGTATTCATTTATTTTAAATGTGCAAAATATAAATAATGCTTCATGAATAGGTAGCCATTTACATAGTTCATTTATAAGACTTATAGGTACCTACTTATGACAAAAGTCTTTAAAAATTACTTTTGCTCAAAGCTTTTAATAATTGCCCACTTGTTTGATTGTTTTCATGTCGACGACAGTATGATATTGTGACATAGACTTAGACGACAATCGAAAATAAATTGATAACATTCGTTAGGTAATATAAAACCTGATCATTTCGGGTTGATGTAGTTTAGAATCTCCGTTACAAAATATAAATAAAATAAAATAAATTCTTGGTCTGACATGATAATATAGGTAATGATATATTAAATCGAACTCTATACATAGAAAATATGGCTGGAATTTTAGGATAATAACACCAACAGCGGTTTCTTGTTTGCGTATGCTTATTTATGAATAATAGGTATTGATTATTAAGCTATAATATACATAATTTAAGTGAGCTGCAAATGTCTAAAATATTAATATGAACATCTCACTATATATAAATGCCGAATAGTGCGTATCATCACTTTGATAGATCGACATTAGTCTATGGATCGTTAGAATTGGTTTGACGTTTCATTCCAAACCATTTCTGACGGTTTGTAATGGTTTGATTTTCAATCGAACACTGAACCAAACATCACATCTCAAACCGTTTCCGGTTTACTTTCTACCCATACAATTTGTACGTATATTGTCTATAGTTTAGTTTATTTGTTTCGTTCAGTTCCAATGGAACGAACCTTAAAATAAAAATGAAGGTGCTAAAGGACTTGTTTGTTGTTGCTGTAGCACTCGTTTTAGCGGTATCCGTGCAAGGTAAAAAATCTGTTGTTTTCGTATGACTTTTTTCCAGCTGTTGCACGTAATTTTGGTAATTTGGTTTCAACCTTTTTATGCATTCAATATTTTGTAGTTTTGTTACATTAACCAGAAGGTATGATAATATTACTGCGTCAAATGTACTGCGATAATATTTGTGCAACGAAACTTTATCTTGGAAAGTATAATTATTATGGAACTTGCTTAATATTTACAATTATTTATGATTTCTACATACGATTGATTTGGACACATTTCAGAGTTGTCTCGATGATTTTACAGGTACGTGACGTTTATATCCGATATCTTCTTACATACCGTAAACGTTTGCCATATTATTGCAATTCCTTTACTTTTATCCCATAAGAAGTAAAACCAAATACAATGTTGCTAACTGTTTCAACATATTTTTATTTATTCATTATTGTATAAGCCACTATTTAGTAGATAAACATAAAAAATTAAGAATTAAGCGCCGACAAGTCCATTATAATGTATAATTATTATTCAATCATGAAATATATTGGTATTGTCTGATTTTTTAAATTGGTATTTCGGTATTGAAAAAAACTGGAATACCAGTATTGCAGGGTGTAATTAACCAGCTCATTAGTTACTTAAATTTAGCTCAGTCAAATGAAATGGATTAACATTTTAGGGAACATTTTCAATCAAGTACATTAAAAGCTCGCCCGTTCGTTATCATGTATTCACTTGATCGGGGTTTTAAAGCGATTATGTGATAATAATTTCCACTTTATTAATCAGGGATTCTGAGTTAATTTTATGATTTTCGATTTTTTTTTAACTTTTTCTAATTTTAAAGCAGTTGTTATATATAATTCTGATAACATTTCAAACAAAGTTGTGTATAAATAAGTTTTTAACCGGTAGTAGGTATTAAAAATAATATTTTAAAAATATTAAGAAAGAGTGACGATATGAGTCATGAGTCAAATCTTCTTGCATTCTTGAAAATATTTATCGTTGGTAGGTACTGTTTATTTTCAGGTCTTCGATTCCGGCCCATGCCATCAAAGTCCAATAGCACACTCGTCTGGTAAAAAGCTAAAGATCTGGGGAACATCAAATACTGGACCAATGATATTGACAATTTCTTAAAATGTAAGCTTTTAAATTATATGATTTAATAATTATGTAATAAAAGGTGTCTTCAGGTGATATTTTAGCATTTATTATTAGGTTTTTTACGTAATAAACATATGTAATCGTTCTAGGTAAGTCCTTAGTATTTATTATCAAACACATGCCTTCACTTATAAAAAAAAAATCTGTAGCAAGAATTCCAATAGTATTGTAAATTTTAATACAAATATTATTCAAGTTGATAAAATATTTTTTAGCCGATCTTTTTTGTGAATAAAATACGATTTTTCTATTTCTATTTTTATTTCATTAATTTTGTTATATTAATTTAATATAACATTCAAAACCACACTTATAAGCTGAAAATTTGCTTGAATCGCACAAGGAAAATTAAATAATGCCAAGATTTTTGATAAATTAGTGCATTCTAAACGGATTATTTTGATTCCCAGTGTACTTAGAGAATGACTCAAAAGTGACAGGGTCCGACAACCGCGTGGCCTGCGACCACGAGAGACCGCCAGCAGCAGGAAAGGTGTGCAACGTTCCTGTAGACACCTGGAAGCCGTGCACCGCGGAAAATAATTATAACTATGATACATCAGCGCCGTGTATATTCCTCAAGCTGGACGATGTAATTGCTAACTATTGTTATAAGTATACCTAGCTTAGCATTCTAAGTAACTAAAATAAGCAATACAACGAATAATTCACAAGATTTGAAAATGTCACATTCATTATTGAACACACATTATTTGAAAGTACTTTGACCGTAATCTACTATATGAGGGTTTAAGTTCCGGACCGCGCCATATTTAAAGTATATATATTGTAAGTATGCTTCTGAGGTGTTTTAATATTATCTGTGTTAAAGAAAGATTGATTTAAAAAAAACATCAACAATACATTTTAACATTGATCATCAAAATCATAGTTATTGGAAAGTTTGTTGGTTCGTGGTTATATTTTCGATTGGTAATAAAATAATATTACTAACTTTGTTTACTACTAAGTGTCATTACTATGTTGATAAAATTCGAGTTACGATATGTTATACAGAGTTGAGATTTGCTTTTTTAATATATAATTAATAAAAAGTCTCATCGAGTTTTCTGCCATATTAAGGGTTCCTAAGTTAATGAATAGTATAATTATTATCATGATTGATTGCCAGTAGAATTTTAAACTGATGATGGTACAATGAGTTCTACAATAATCATTTTTTTAATACTTCTGAAATACCAGCATAGATTGATAATTATTATAAAAAAATATTTAAGTCCGGTCGATGAGAAAATAATATAATATGAAGCAGTGGCGAAGGCTCCATAGTAGGTGATTATTTGAAGCGTACCTTCTATACTTTCTATCTATTTTTCTTAGGAAAAATAGATAAAAAGTATTTAAATTTAAATAAATATCAAAATATGCGGGATCTAATCTATCGTCAGAATAATTAATTAATATTAAAAAAATAAAAATGAGAGCCATCTATCGTCAGAATTTAGAATAAATAAAAATTAAGTTACAAGAAGCGCCACGTGTTCTCAGCGAGTATTGAAATATCGATTCATTCGAGCGGCGTGCTTGTTGTATGAACTGCGTGTCACGTGACTCGCGGTAGTCTGACTTTTTTCATACGAATCTATAAGCTTAAAAGAGAAAGCCTAAAATCTTCGCATATATTTAGTGTCGATGACTGCCGCTTTATTCAAATAATAATTAGTAATGCGATAATTTAAAAAAAAAAATCTATGGGTTCAATCACGTCATGTAAAAATAGAATATTTTTTAAAATAAAGAATAATTTTATTCGTCATTATTATGTTTTAGTTAATTCAGTCATAGACCGAAATAATAATTATATTATTTTTTTTTTGTTTAATTGTTTGTCATTTTGATCTGTTGATACTGCTATATTTACCGATGATATATTTTTGGGCGTATGTTACGTGTAAGTATAGGAAAATACATAATTTAAATTCATCGCTCAATTATATATCGTCAGTGAGCTCGTGAGATTTAGTGTGACGTTGACATCAGTGTGTACCTATTCATCAGTAGTAATATCTTATTATCGTCTTATTTCCGTAAGTATACCTGACAAGAGTGCTCTTTTTCTCAGATCTCCACAGCCTACCTCTTTCCAAAAGTCACCCTTCGCCACTGATATGAAGTGCCCTTTTGAATAAAAGCATCGATTTAAATTTTCAGATTTATAATTGGAAGCCCGAGACATACAATGGCACAGATGCACTGCCATCAAAAATGCCCGAAGACCTGAAGGCGTCCATTAATGATTTTGTAAAATATAAGCCGGAATTGCTTGTAAGTGTACTTTTCATTATATATTCAATATCATGTCATTTGAATCAAATAGTATTCATTAAAATATATACATAGAAATACGTAACCTGTTAAGGCCGGACATGCTCAGCGTAGGTCAAAATGGAGCTTTTTTGTATTTTCAAACATGATCCAGGACATTCCTTAAACGTTGTAGATAATTTATTTATATAATTTTGAAGCCTTATTATCCTTTATATTTATTTTAGACATTTGATGACTGCATAAAGTATTTTTATTACATAAAATAGTGTTCTTTTAAACCTCTCGCTCTAATATTTTAGAATATAGTCATATTTCAGTACATCCATGTGCAGTGGTGTTGAGATTTATTACATTTATTAATTTTTAAACGCATTTATAAAACCATTAGTATAATTTATGACGAGATAATTTTAGTAAAATATTTACGATAAAAAATTATATTGATAATCTCTGTGAACCCAAATTTGACTAGAATTAGGCATTTTATTATTCAAAAATGGGCAAGATTAACACATTTGAAGATAATTCTAAAGATACTAATTATAATTAATGTCTTTGACCATTCAAGTGTGATAATCATCCTACGAATAATGATTGCTTTATAATAATTATTGACATAAGAATAAGGTAGTGTTTTTTTGAAATACGCCATTTTTTTGGCATTCCCCAGTGGTTAAACTACAGCATACGGCCGTAGCCATAAATCGACAAACTAAAACTGATTTTTTTTATTATTCAACTTTATGTATTATACATATTGGAGCTTTGTAAATAACTATTATTTATAACAATTAAAGACAACGGCATATTCAAATTTTTTCTTCATTTAAAATAATTGTCAATAATATGCAACAAGAGCTACAAACTTTGATACGTATATAAAAATACTACAGGGTTAAATCATTTAGTTATACAGGTAAAAAGTATCTAATACCAATGTCACTTTTGGAAACATTTCCTCAATTTTAAACCCACTCATACTAAAACGATATTATATAATGCTCATTTTTTTAAATCGACCGATTCCATAATTTTATATAGTAGAAACAGAATTTTGATTAAGATGACTATGTTTGCGTTGTTTATTTTGTCCAGAATACTGTGTGGGTGTCATGCGAGGGTGAATCCCCTGCAGATGTCGAGAACATCGGCCCCATCCAATACATCCCGAGGCGCGGTTTTCCGGGTTACTTCTTCCCGTTCACGAATACGGACGGATACCTCAGCCCCCTTGTGGCTGTTTTCTTCGAGGATCCTATGCGTTAGTATACTTTTTACATAATTTTTATTATAGATGTAATATTTTTTAAACATTTTTGTGGTCGATGAAAGCGCATCGATACATTTTAACATGCATATTATAGTTTATCATACAATAATATTTTGGTAAAATATATATTATTTATAAATATGACCATTTCAAGAATAAAAACCGACGTTTGATGAAATAATTACAGGATAAAAAGAAATTTTTATATACAACATTTTTAAATTTTCTGTTGAATTATTATGCTCAATTATTGTACTTGTACTTGATATGAAGTAAATAAAAAACAAACAAATATATAACGCACGCATATACCAATAATTTAGTTGCTAGGACCACCTCCTTAGCAACCAATAATAGTCTTTTAGTTTTTACGGATTTTTCAGAAATAACTTTCCATACAAAACAGAATTAACTGAAAATGAATTCAATTCTACTTAAAGATGGCTAAAAGTGTTAAAAGAATGCATTGGCGTCGTGTTCTGATATATTCTGAAAATTCCAAATGTCTAGCTAGTCCGGAAGTTAGCTAAAAATCGTTTGCAAGATTTGTACTGGGCAAAAAACCACTGGACAAACAAGAATACGAGCTAATAAAAATGTTGTAAAAATCAGATGTGATCTCCACATTTCGTCACCCTAGTTATAACTTGTTATGCGTGCAATTTATTCTTCTTCTTCCAAGTCAGGTATTCATTCAGATCATATTAATACCGAACGGTGCCTCTAAGAATGCCTGTCGCTCAAAAAATTAGGTTTATCGATTCATTTTGTATTGATTTAGGAGATATTGGAGAATTATTTCTAACATATAAGTATAATTTATGGTAGCATAATATACAGGCAAATACAGTTTTTCATATAAATTAGAATTTTACGTGTAGTTATTTTTATTAGAATCTAGGTAATAAATAAATTAGAGAAAGGAATAACTGTGGCAAATAACCAGAAACTGATATGTCCAAAATAAATTTCAGGACGAGCATTCGTTTCGGTTGTAGTTTTTAAAAATACTATGTAAGTTATATATTTGAAATATTTCTCTATAAATGGATACCAATGAAAATTAGCTTTAAACAACTATTTTGATAAATAATACAGTATTACTATAGGGCAAATTGCTGAAATTTCGATATATCATGTTTTGTTTCTTGAAAATGTTCAATGTATCTATTACTAGACATATCATAATAGTATGTTAAATATAAACAATTAAAGACATTTCATTACAAATCTTGGCTTATTTAAAGTGGAAAAAATAAAACAATATTTTGAAATCGTAAATTATACTCCCACGTCATAAAATATTGAGTAGGTACCTAGATTAAAACAATTAAGAAGTAAAAATAATATTCAGTAAGTCCTTGCGGTTCCACAGGTGTTGAATTGGACGTTGTTATAACTGAACACGCTAATGGTACTATTGTTGGAAGGAAATGTCTCTCTCTTTTATTACCATTAAAGCCCATGTGTCAAAAAGGTTTATTTTCATCTAAAATGTGTATTTCAATTGAATGATTGTAAAGGGTTTTGGGTAGCGTAACCACTTTATGGACAACCAATTGACCGTTTCTTTATTAGTGTCAAAGTTGATTAAGTATGTATCAGCATAAAAAAAAATTTAAAGGAGAAAAATGCATCTCGATTTATTTTGACGACTTTCAATGGTCGTTCTCCTCTAGCATTTTTAACAAAAAAATATCAATGATTTGTTATTTGTATTGAAATGGTCGAATGTTTTTTATTGGGCATGTGTCTGAATAAGTTATCGTTATCATGTATTTTATGTCGCTAATATTTTAGTAATAGTAGAGGCAAGACGCTATCTCGTCTGATCCTCTTCACGCAATCCCTTCATGTCACATGTAGCAATATGTGGTGTCTTCAGTCCAGTCCCGTATTGTATCATTCATTGTGAAGAGCAATATCTTGTAATACACAATGTTTATCTGTAATACCAGCATGGCCCCCACATGGGGGGGGGGGGCTGACAGGGCTCTAGCCTATGGGCCCGGCGTGGCGGTCGACCAGATAAATGAGATAAACACACATCTTAAATTTTCTCTGATAAGTAGTGAAAAAGTCGCCTGCGGCGCTATTTTACTTCAGGTTTATTGACATTTTAAAATATATGGTCGTGCAACGCAATTTTTGGTTGTGTGTTAAAAAATCTGCATTGAATTTTATTCGACCTCGAAAACCATTTGGAAAACGTCACTAGAACATCAGACTGCCTTTAATCTTAGCGATATGTAGGGGGGCCGCTAATGATTCTGACCTAGGGGCCTGCTTTAGGATGTGGGGGCCATGCATACAGGTGTTGGTAAACATTGTTGTAAGTCAAATACCAAGACTTTCACATTCTTTTGATTCTTGTCACGAGACATTCCTACGTGATGTAGTTATTGTTCTTTTAATATAATTTTGTCCGCTTCGTTTTCCATCCTTATTTTAACAATAAAGGAATTACACACTTTGCATGTATCTATTTGCGGTAAATTGAATTTAGCCAGTTTCTTAAAATACTTATATAAGTATTAAAACCCATATGCTCGCGAGCTTATCGTTATTATTTGATTTTTCAACCTTCTATAAATCATATAACTGTACCTGTCATAGAAGACATTTAATGTTATTTGTGGTATTCTTGTAGGAAAGAACAAATAATATAATTTTTGTAAGGTAGACAAGTCACATTACTGATTTAAACTAAACTAAACCCAGTAGGTACATTGATTAAAGTAACAGCATATTATAACATTACTAAGAGCATGGCATAATCTAAAAATGGTAAACTATAAAAAAGTTATTAATAACATTGTCAAATAGGTTATTTAAAATTACTTACTATTATTCTCATACTCCTGCGCGATTTGAACTAATAATTTAGTACTGGAACTCAATTTTAAATGGATACAACTTTCAAACTATTGATCGCAAATGTCACTTTCACACACCAACTTGGGAAATCAAATATTAATAGTAACATGCATAAATTAAAGATGTCATAATATGTTTGCCATTGTTCAAAATAATATTGATGTGACCACATAACACGTTTTGACACATTACAGATTTTTAACAAAGATTTTTAGTGAAGTGTCATAACTTGATATGGGCACTTCAAATCAAAATATGACCCTTATATTTTTTTAAGTAATGTAAAATATCATGTGTGGTCTCACTAAATTTGAGATAGCGTTATGTATGGTAGACATGTCATCTTTTGACAATAAATATCATATTAACCATGGTATATCAATCAAAATTTAAAGAAGGCATATTTTGGACATTTGCCACAGGAATAACATAATATGTATACTAGATAAAATTTATGAAATGCGGTTATCAGTAAATATCCCTATAATATATTATCTGATATTATACGATTTTAATAATAATTAATAACATGCACATTATATTCATTTTCATATCTGTAACCATCGATAGTGACATTGATAAAAATTGCATTAATACAGTTTGGAAAACTCCATTTCATAATTTTTAATCAAATAGTTTTGAAATCCGTGAAATTCATACAAGAATTAACATTTTAATTATAGTTGTATAGTTTTATCAGTATAAGCCTGACACATAAAAATGTGAGGTTAGAATCAGTTTTCCGGCAAAAACAATTTGACAAAAGCGAAAAGGGGCAGTAGTGGGCAGTTGTGCCCACTCACTAACCCGGTGGCGGCGCGTCGCGGCGCCTGTTCCGCCCGTCGTACTGTTATGTCCTGTCGATGAGTACTTTCCGGAAATAGGTGATATGGCTGGCAGGTATCCTATATGGTTTGATGGTGTTAACCTTCTTTAAGTTTCTTACCGGAACTGGGACAATCTGTGAGACTCCTTGATGTTATTCTTCACGGTTTTACGTTTATAGACCGTATTGTCTTGAAGGTAAATTTGTCAGGAGAATTACCTTCTAGGATGCTGGAGCGGTGGACGTTGATAATTGATTGTGAAGACGGTGAAGTAAATAGAGTTTTACGTAAAGTAAAACTATACTGTTTATTTCAGTTGTAATAGTAGCACAAAATATTTAACAGACAGAGCTACGTATTAGGTGAACGGTTTCAAGGCAATAGACAACAGGGGTAACATTCCCTGAGATTATACACGATTCACTTTAATGGGTTTTTGACTTGAACAAGGTCTATTTCATCTGCACGTGTTCATTATGATATATGCTTTACATTAACAAGAAATATCAGTTGTAAAATTATTTGACTATGCAGGTGTCCATTCTAGCTAACCCAAAAAGATGCACACTTGTGCAATTAATGTAGATAACAGATTGCTTTACCCTGAGTATTAAATATAAGCTCGTAAATAATATTGGTTATTACCAGTTAAGTGCATTTTCTGGTTTATGTTAGTGCTTGCAAGAGCGTGGGAGCAATTTTAATGACGATGCACATGTTTAAATTGACATAGTTAAAATAGGGTATGAAGTGCAGGTGTTTGCCCCAAAAGGGTGGGAAACAGATTGCATGAGCTCGTAAATAATATTAATAATTATCAGTTAAGTGTATTTCTTGACTTATGTAAGTATTTTAAAAGAGTAGTAGTATTTTAAAAGAATCAGTATGGATAAGAGGTTGTCTTACTTTGACTTTAAAGTGATATTTGTATAAAAAATACATATATCATTTTATTTATAACTGCAGGTGTGCATTTGGTTTAAGACGTTATTTTAGTTAATTTACTGCTTTTAGATGTTGAACTGAATGTTGTGAGATTCTTTTGAACATTTCTTAATTTGACACAATCAAGTAGGTACATAAATGTTTATATTATATTATATTGTTTATTATGCTATAACCAAATAGTATTGTAAATTAAATAGATGTGATGTCTTATTATAACAGTACGTCATGCAATATTGATTTGGCCGATGCGCGCGATGTCCATTCCAAACACATTGACTACTCTATCGCGGTCCCATATCTCGCATAGTCTGGACCATAGATGTATTAAAAGTATAGATAGGCAACGATTTGGCTTCCTCATACAACTGAATGAAGCATGCCAACAACAGCCGATAACTTACGAGAAATGGCGACGCGATAAAAAAAAATGCAGGGCATCACGGAGGATTTACTTCGGTCATTATAACGTACCCATATAATATAATGTTAACGTGGAAATTTTGCCGCAAATTGATTACCAACCTGTTTCACCATACTTTTTCACCATACTTGCCGGCTTCACCATACTTTCATATACCATGCCGCCCCTAGGTCTGGACACACTTTATTCATCATGAATGATGGAAATGCTGCGACGATTTTTGTGCTTTAGGATCCATTCATCTGCAGTGGATTTAAATTTATAAAACTGTAATATTATGTTGCGGGCATTTGAGAACATCTGAAATATTCTTTTAATCCACTGTAGGCATTTGTTTTCAATAATAAATTCAACAAATATAACAATAATTGAATTTAAAAAAATGCATTAAGTTATTAAATAAAAATATTGATATTAAACATTATATTATGCCGACACTATTAATTGTAAATTATTTTTAATACAAATATGTAGATTTATTTTAATTTCTATGAATAAGTGTCAGCACACAGCACACGTTAGCTTACAGCTAATAAAATAAAAAAATAAACTTTTGGTGTACTTCTTAGTAAAATCACACAACTCTAATTCCAATTATCAATATAATTTTATAATAGCAGTAGGTACATTAGCTTTTTTCTAATAGTTTTATCGAGCTTGGCCTCTATATAACCCATATTTATAATTTATTCCCTTAATATTTTTTTCAAAACTTTGTCAAAAAAATGTCTAGGTCATATTAGATATTCGTTTTTGTTATAAGCCTATTTACATAGACTTCTTATTACAAATTTAATATAACTTTGTTTGTGTTCATAAGGTCCATTGTTCGAAAATCGTGATGACTGTCACATGATTAAAAGAGACGCTGCTATAATCCTTTTCCAGACTACGTTGAGAGGTCTTATACTATAAAACTTCCTTGATACTTGATCACCATTCACTCCATGTTAGTTGTATCTCCTCTCATCTTACATGTGTACAATAACGAAACATGATGACTAATGGCGTCTGTGATATGATTTCAGGTGAAGTTTTAATCAACATCGTGTGCAAGGCGTGGGCCAAGAACATCAAGCACGACCAACACGATCATCGTGGCTCCGTTCACTTCCAGCTGCTGGTGGACTAAGAGTGCGCAATGGCGCCAACAATATTATTATTATTATAAACACATTATATCTGATTTATTTAATCGACAACAATGACAAAAAAATTATCAGTTTCGTCATTTGAAAACTTTCTTTCAGTCATGTGTTCCGTTTTGTGTAAGTATATCGTATTGTATTATAATCCACACGGCACACACATATATATATTAATACGTAATTAAATAATGATTAAAAATTAAGTGTGCATAAATAAAACTGCATGCAAGAAGTTAAGTAACCATTTAAAATAATTTTGTTTATGCTTAATGTAAACATTTTAAAAGAAATTAATAAAACATATTGGTTATAAAATAGTCGTTTTATTTCACTAGCCTCTCCCAATTTTCTTCTCATATTATTTTACGATTGTGAATTACCTGAAACTACTATTAAATTGTGTATATTTAAATATACACACATACACCATAAAGTTCAAATTAAAAATATTAGATGGTTTTCTTCAGAAAATTAATTATGTCCAATGGAAAGGAAGAAATAAATTAAAGCAAATAATATTATAGTAATGCCAGAATCCAAAACACGTGTAATTAAACCATTAATGAATATGCCATTAAAATTTTAAACTAAATGAATAATATCTGTAACATAATTAATTACTAATGAATTTACAAAAATATACTTGAATGGGCAAATACTAATTATTTAAATAAATGCATGCTACGAGCTACGATCGCAATTATCCACTTATGGATTTTACGTGAAGTACGCGCTACGTCTGTGAAAAGGTCTACGCCGCTACGTCTGCTACGACAGGTGCATTTTTTTATTCTTTTAATTAATGTCTATGATTATTTTATAATTATGTATTATAATAATTAATATATTGTATTAAAACCATTTTTATGTGATCAAATCAGTAGTAATTAAATTATTATTTTCTCGGTTATTATTATTTATGAGTGAGTTTGTTAAATGTTTATATCAGTATTGAAATATTGTAACACTATGTAAAATGGTGTCAAATTCTAATAGCAGTGCAAGCCATTCGTTTAGGTGTTGGTAGCTTTACTTTCAAATGACACTAACACCGTTTCAAAGTGATTTTGTCGTAACCGCAATGGCAAAAGAATAACAATATGTCCTTCCTCTCTCTCTATCTTCTTGGTCGTGCACTCATGGCTGAGGATCGTGACCACATTTAAATTTCGCCTTCCTTTGAGCGACCAAGACTTCAAAGGCATCAATTGCCTTTCGTTCTCTTGCCTTCAGGGTCTACGACTCGACTCCGTATAGAAATATCGAGAACACTAATGTTTGCACAAGCATCATTTTTGTGGCAATCGAAATTCCCCGATCCTTCCATATAGTGGTAAGGCGTGTCATCACATTTTTTGCAATCTGTGTGCGCCTTCTTATTTCCGCATCCGCCCTTTCCACTGATGGTCGATCCCAGATATACAAACTCGTCGACTGTTTTGAGGTTTTGGAGTGTAGGTACTTGGTGTTGATGGAAGGTTGGCCCGATCAACAACTATTAACTTGGTCTTATTCCTATTAATAAGGAGGCCGTATTTGCGACTCTCTTCCTCTACCCAGTGTAGCAGCTCTGTGAGTTCTCTTTCATCAGCAGCGATTAGTGTGGTATCATCTGCAAATCTTAAGTTGTTTATTTTCTGGCCACCAATTGTTATTCCGCTTTGCCAATGATCTAGGGCTCTTCGCATTATATGCTCTCCATATATATTGAATAACTGGGGAGATAAAACACATCCCTGACGAACTCCCTTCTCGGTTCGGAAACTCTCAGAAAACGCAACGTCCTTCTTCTATTTTACAGGAAATATTTTGCTTTTTTACAACGTTTTTCTTAGGTCGTATTTTTATTTGTCCGGTGGTTGTTTGTCCGGTACAAATCTTTGCAATCGATTTTTAACTAACTTCCCGACTAGCTAGACATTTTAAACTTTTAGAATATATCAAAACACGTTGCCAATGCATTTTTTTAAATACTTTTAGCCATCTTTAAGTAGAATTGAAATAATTTTTAGTTAATTCTGTTTTGTATGAAAAGTTATTTTGATACCATTATTGGTTGATAGGGGGTCCTAGCAACCAAATTATTAAATAATATATACGTGCATTATTATCGAAATCAATATGAAATGACATTTCATTATTCAGTATTTCTATCAAGTACATTTTTTTTGATCGTTTAAGCTAGTCAAGTGAAGTTTATATGATTCAACAGAAAATTTAAAAACGTTGTATATATAAAAGTTCTTTTTATCTTGTAATTATTTTTCTATAGTATAAAACTGATGATCATAGTGCAAACAGGATAATCAATAATCGTGAACTGCATATCTACTGTGGGTTCTATATTTTTAACGATATACCGTCTCTGCTTTTCTCAGACGTGTCCGGAAAATTGTACGTATGCAGTTCGCCGTATCACACTTCACCGTGAAATGTTGTATCGGAAATGTATGGCCGTATATTAAAGACCGTTCAACCTCTTTGGGTCGTATAGTACTGACATAAAATTCATGTCTAAATAAAACACGGTTCTTTTCGGTTTACACTTTGCTGGAAGCCAGCAGAAAAGAAATTTTGAAAATAGCAGATATACTAAAGTACTTGTTAGGTTAGGTTTTCATATTTGAATTCATGAATTTTGTCAAAATCAGGTATTAAAATTGAATTAATGTTCATATTGAATCTAATAAAATTGGAGACCGTATAGCATACGGTCATCTCTTTCCGATAAGAAAGCTCACGGCGAATTGCGCCACGGTGAAACATTTTACGTACAATTTACATGTAGCCTTTCTCAGGTCAGCTACTAATTTACATTACAGGATGCCTAACTTATATGGTAGTTTCACGCTAGTGAAATATGGGCTGACGTTTCAGTTTATTCCAATTCATTCTATAACTCATGTATAAAAATAGACACTGAATAGATTTAAAAGACAAAATAACTCTAAAATTAAATCTTTAAGTACTAAGTAATCAAATTTACTCTTACAAAATTTAATTTTTACTGACGCAAGAGCCATCACTGCCTGATGAAATGTGGAGTGTCTATGCTTAAGTGCTTACATGCTACGTATTTACTTTTCCCTGACATCAGCATTCATTCATAAATTCTTTATTATCGTTACACTTTTTTCATCAAAAAAAATTTGAAACTCTATTAATTTGCGACTGAGTTTGAACCTTTCTTTATGCCTGCATCCTGCCAATATTTACATTATTATGAGTTTCAAATCATCACATACCTAACTAACAGATAACATAATTCAAACACATTTTAAGTTGAATGACTTCTTTAAAAATACACAATTACTGCTTCTTTGTGAAACTTGACAAAAAACTAAAACATACTTTATAGTCTAATGAGTAGATTCCTAGCTTACAATGGGTTTTATATGACAGGATGTCTGGATACCAAATCAATTTCTGCCAGGTAATACCAGCTGAATTTAAAATATTATATTATTCTTTCCTTCTAGATATTATACTTAAATATCTAACTGTCAGTTTTATAACAAGCATCAAAATATACATTTTTTCTGTCTTACTGGCCATACTGAATGTGATGACAAATTTATTCGACTCTTCTCGTTTCCTGCAATACTTATGAAAGAAACCGCTGTCTCTTTCATCAGTCCGTTCATATAGAAGGGGCCCACTCATTCGCCTGACTTTATATTCTAAGCAACAGTCAAGTTTTTGATAAAATACATTCTGTTTCTTTTGATGACATCTAAAGTATGACAAGACCCCTCCTGCCACACATAAATAATATCCAAAATTAAGCTGCTAAAAATGAAATTTCATTTCTTTCCTTTTTTAAGATGAGTGTTTGATAATTTTATTACAATAATTTGTTTTTCTCTTAACATAAATATTTTGGATAATCTTTAATAATCATCTGAATGACTGTTTCTACTTAGACAATTAGTGAATTTGTAAGTTTGTAATATTTGTAAATATATTTTAATTATCACCTAATGTTAAAAGCTGAATTGACTTCGTGCTCTCTATGACTTTTCTGGCCAATATCGAATACCTAAGTCATGTAAATGAATCATAATGATAAGTTAAAAATGTTCCTACTGAGCTACTAAACTATTTGCTGATCAATCGATCACGTGGTCTTTTTTATGTTTGCTTAATAATTTTAAATTAGGAACGTTTGATAAAAATATTATGACATCACGAAATGTAGCACGTATTTTGGTAACACAACGTCGCATAATATACCAACTTAATATGTTTTCATTTTATTTTCATTGAAACTTATTTTTTATTATAATGAAAGATGTTAAATTACAATAAAAAATATATTTCTTTGTGTGGTATATGATATTTTCTATGAAAGTAATCATTCAAACTCAGTCATTCTCATTGAAATTAAAATTGCAAAAAATCTAATGAATGAAATGAATATTAAGCCTTCTTGTTTACACTTATAAATTAGCTTTTACCCGATAGTATTGAAAATGAGTATTATAAATGTATGAAGATAGATGTGAGTCGTGTGTCAAATCTTCTTGCATTCTTGAAAATATTAATTGTTGGTACTATATATTTTCAGGTCTTGGATTCCGGCCCATGCCACCGAACTCCAATAGCACACTCATCCGGTACACAGCAGGCGATGTGGGGGACGTCAAATACTGGGCCAACGAAATTGACAATTTCTTAAAATGTAAAGCCGGGTACTCATTAGCGAGCCGTAACTGTAACCGTTCCAGATACTGTAACCAACTTTAGGTGCGAAATAATTATTTATTAGGCTAGCGAACTAATTATTTGGCGTCCATACTGGTTACTGTATCTGCAACGGTCACAGTTACGGCTCGCCAATGAGTACCCGGCATAAGGTTTTGAATATCGTTTGATTATATGATTTAATAATAATTGTGAGATAAAACGTGACTTCAGGGGATATTTTACTATTTTATTATCAGCTTCTTTACTGCCAAAAGTTGGTAAGTCTCGAAATCATTTTATGGAGTAATTACAATTTGAAGTTAATTGACATGCCTTTTAAAATCGGGCATAATAGTAATTTCTCTGTGCTTTATGTGCATCTTCTACATATTGGATGACCTTATTTTTTTATAGCGTACATATTTATATATCGTCACATAATAAGTTGTTAAGTCTAAATACCAAATTATCGACTTAACAACTTTTGGCAGCAACCCCACGAATTATATTATCATTGTAGGTACCTATCTGAAAAGATAAACAGGTTTTACTCTTCAAAATTTACTTGAAATTTTAAAGAAAAAAATGTTATCTTTCTATTCTATGTATATTGATAACGATCACATGGATCGAAATGTGTTAATAAACTAAAATACATAAATTCTAATGGATTTAAGCTCTGTACTATTCGGTCAATGTTATTGATACAAAATGTATATATGTATGTATGAGAATGAATGGATGAGGATTTAGGTACTTATGTATGAGTGTATATTAGGTGAGTTTATATATATTATATTAGGCGAGTTTATATGTTTTTTTTTAAATAATAAAAAAAAGTAGGTACCATGTAAGAGTATTATTATCCCATTAATTATTTTTCTTAGAATTGACGATTTACACCTCTTGAATGTAGTATTTTTATTGTTCATAAAGAATAATGATCTATTATTAATAATATAGGGTTTTTACTAATTAGGTTTTTTACTGACACTTCAACTATTCATAATTTGTTTATTGTATTTTTTGTAACCTTTGACTTGATAGGTAGGTAATGGAGTTTTTACATAATTTATTGTATTGATTTATTATATAAGCTAGAGTAAAGAGAGTTCGTTGTCAGTGTGTATTTACCTTTGGTGAGTGTACACGGCGCCTGAAGATGCCGAAAGGCGAAACCCGGGTCGCAAAAAAACGACTTAAATGGAATAGTACAGAGCTTGAATCCATTAGAATTTAAATTCAAATTCCATCAAGTACCTTCAGTCGATAGTGTTAATATTAAAATACATAAAGTCATAGTTTCACATGCCTTCACTTATAAATAAAAATCTGTAACAAGATTAACAATAGCATTGTGAATTTAAATATAATAGTATTAGATATAATATATTTTTTTAGTCAATCCTTTTTTTAAATGAAATATGATATTTCTATTTTGAGTTAAATGTTATAGGTATTAATAAAATATAAAATTCAAAACCAGACTTAAAAACTGAAAATTTGCACGAATCTCAAAAGGAAAATTAAATAATGTCAAGGTTTCTGATCCATTAGTGCATTCTCAACGGATTGTTTTGATTTACAGTGTACTTAAAGAATGACTCGAATGCGCCAGGGGCCGACAACCGCGTGGCCTGCGACTACTATATGCCACCACCAGAAGGAAAGGTGTGCAACGTTCCTGTGGACACCTGGAAGCCGTGCATCGCGGAAAATAATTATTTCTATAATAAATCAACGCCGTGTATATTCCTCAAGCTGAACGATGTAATTGCTAACTATTCTAATTAACTAAAAAGAGTATTTCAACGAATAATTCACAAAATTTGAGAATGTCACATTCATTGAATACACATAATTTGATAGTACATTGGCCGTAATATAATGGATGAGGGTTCTAGTACCGCCCGGCGTCGTAAATACCGGCGTCGTAAATGATTGTAAATGATTCAACATGGTGTGAAATTTTAATATTTTCATGTATTATGAAAATAGGTATACAAAAATACTCTAGGACCTAGGGTGAAATCATTCAGATATAAAAGTAATAAAATACCTATTACCCATGTCACTTTTCGAATCATTTTCTCAATTTTAAACCCACTCATACTAAAACAATTTTATTTAATGCTCATTTTTTTTTTAATTCAACCGAATCCACCATTTTATAAAGTAGGTATGTAGAAACAGAATTTTGACTAATATAACTATGTTTGTGTTGTTTCGTGTGTCCAGAATAATGTGTAGGTGCCATGCGGGGGTGAAAACCCTGAAGACCACAAGAACATCGGCCCCATCCTATACATCCCGAGGCGCGAATTTCCGGGTTACTACTTCCCGTTCACGAATACGGACGGATACCTCAGCCCCCTTGTGGCCCTTTTCTTCGAGCGTCCTAAGCGTTAGTATACTTTTTACATAATTTTCATTATAGCTGTCATATTTTTTTTAACATTTTTGTGGTTTATGAAAGCGTATCAATACCATTTAACATTCATATTATTGTGGTTTATCATATAATAATATTTTAGTAAAATATATATTATTTATAAATATGACCATTTCAACAATAAGAACCGACTTTTGATGAAAACAATTAGATGTGATCTACATTTATTACCCACATTTGTCACCCTAGTTATAACTTGTTTTAAATGCGATTTATTTTTTTCTTCCATACCAGGTCTTCAGTCAGATCATAACACCAAACGGTGCCTTTAAGAATCACTGTCGATCGACAATTTAGTTTTAGCGATTATTTTGTATAAAAATAGATTGAAGACTTTCTTCAAACATATTAGTAAGTATAATTTATTGGAGCATATACTGGCAATGTCTGCTGAAGAAAAATACAGTTTTTCATATAAATTAGAAATGTGGTGACAATTTGACATATGGTTATTTTCATTAATATTTATGTAATAAATAAATTAAAGAAAGAATAACATATTTTCACCAGATGAAATATATTAAATGTGGTTGTCAGTAAAAATATCCTTATATAATATCTGATGTTATATGATTTTAATAATAATTAATAGCATGCACATTATATTCATTTACATAATATAGTCAATAAAAGTCACACAGCGAGGCATGGAGAGGTGTATGTTGGGCATCACGCGGAAGGACCGTAAGAGAAACGAATGGGTTAGGAAGCAGACAAGAGTACGCGATGTAATAGACGTTGCCAAACAGCTGAAATGGAGATGGGCGAGGCACATTGCTCGCCGAAAGGACGGCCGCTGGACAAATGCCGTCATCCAGTGGTACCCAAGGGGCACGAAACGGCCACAGGGTCGCCCCTAAAAGCCGCTGGATTGACGAACTGGTAAAGTTCGGCGGAAATACGTGGCAGCGAACGACACAGGACCGAGAGAGTTGGAGAAAGCTTGGGGAGCCCTTCATCCAGGAGTGGATTGACCCCGGCTGATGATGATGATGATGATGATGACATAATATCTGAAACCATCGATAGTGACATTTATAAAAAAAATAATTAATACAGTTTGGCAAACTGAATTATCAATTTAATAATTTTTAGTCATATACTTTTGAAATCTGTGAAAAAAATTAGTTGTATGTTAAAATAAATTGACAGAAGCGAAAAGGGGCAGTAGTGGGCAGTTGTGCCCACTCACTAACTCAGTGACGGCGCGTCGCGGCGGATTTTCCGCCCGTCGCACGTGAGGCGATATTGATTTGGCCGATGCGCGCGATGTCCATTCCAAATACATTCGCTCCTCTATCGCGGCCCCACATATCGCATAGTCTGGACACACTTTATTAACATCTTAATTGAATGATGGAAATGCAGCGACGTTGTGCTTTTGGATCCATTTATCTGCAGTGGATTTAAATTTATAAAATTGTAATATTATGTTGCGGGCATTTGAGGACATCTGAAATATTCTTTTAATCCACTGTAGGCATATGTTTTCAATAATAAATTCAACAAATATAACAATAATTGAATATAAATTAGTGTATTAAGTTATTAAGGCTATACTTCAGTTGAGACATGCTCTAAAAAGATCGTGACTACGCGACGCGCAAATTGTGCAAACGTCGCGTGACGAACAAAACATAATTTGTCAAAAAAATAACCATGCGTCCATTTAATATTATGTTTATTGTTATTTAAGTAATAATAATAATATATTCATTGACATGATTTGTTTTTCGAGTAAATACGTAACATTGTTTAGTCATCTTTACACGATTTAAGAATTAATTCCTCCGACGCCATCACAAAACAAATTGACGTGCTTACAGCTCGACTATCTCTCTCCGATTGGCAACGCGGCCGAAATTACGTCCCACCTATTGCTGAAAATTATTTGCCGTTTCACTGAAGTATGCTCTTAAATAAAAATATTGTACATTATTTATGCCAACACTATTAATAGTCAATTATTTTTAATAAAAATATGTGAATTTATTTAATTTCTACGAATAAAGTGTCAAGAGGAGCTTACAGCGCATAAAAAAGTACTTTTTAGTAAAAGCACACAGCTCTTATTCAAATTATCAACATAATTTTTTAATAGCAATACATTAGCTTTATTCTGTCTTCATATGATCAGTGTTCGAGAATCGATTAGACCACGGGTGGCCAACCTTTTGCATACCATGTGCCAATTTTTTCACATACGAGTTCAGATGCGCCATACAACTCAAGGACCTTTTCTACCTTCTTACGTTCATGGTTGGGGTTGGAAAATAGGGATAGGGGTAGCATCTGCTTCGCTTAGGGGAGGAAAAGGAATTACTTAATCACGCAATTAAATTAATTAATTTATGCCAGTTCACAAAACACGTTCGTTGGAGCACCAATCTACAATAGTCAGAAATGATCTCTTGGACGGGAGGGTGATCGCTGTTGTGGACCCCGCTAATCGTGCTACAGCTGCCGGAGAGTCTCGTTTGGTGAAGATAACTCTGGACCACAGTTTTTGGATGTGATATGAGAGAGAGAGAGCTCTGAGTGGGATGGAGCACTGAGAGCTTTTGAGCGTGTGGATTTCGCTAGTCTTTCAATGTTTGGTGTTAAATTTGTTACTGAGAGTAGCAGAGAATTCTTAAAATTTGAATCAGTTATTCGCGACCTTGTTTTGCTTTTAATCAATTTCATGGATAACTTTTTGCAAATTTTCTTAGCTCTGGAAAATTTTCACAAGGTAATGAACGCCAGAAATGAATTATGTCAGAAGCATTTTGATCTGGAAAAAGCTCATCGAATTCGAATCAATAATGAATTTGTTTTTAAATCCAAAAAAAAGTTCCATTTGTATGTTGTTACTAGGCATCTGTATTACATTTTGTTCACTAAGTGAAAATGGGTTTATAAATGCGAGCATGCATTTTTCTTCTTTAGCTTCTTCTCTTCTTGGTCGTGCACTCATGGCTGAGGATCGTGACCAAATTTCAATTTTGCCATCCTTTGAGCGACCAAGACTTTCCATCCTTCTCGATCTTCCGCTTCTCTTAGGGCAGAATGGATGGTGCCCCCAGTCAGCTCTTTCACTTGGTCGCTCCATCGCGCAGACGCTCTTCCTCGGCTTCATCTTCCCTGGAGGCTACCCAAAACTACCAGTCTCTCCAGGTTGTCCGGTCCGCGCCTGATAATATGTCCAAAAAACTGCAGAATTCTTCTCAGACATATCGTCGAGAGCCGTTCCTTTTTCCTTTATCTTCAGTCTCTGGATGATTGACTGGTTCGTCCTGTGCTCCGTCCAAGAAATGCGAAGCATTCGGCGCCAACACCACATCTCAAAGGCATCAATTGCCTTCCGTTCTCTTGCCTTCAGGGTCCACGACTCGACTCCGTATAGAAATATTGAGAACACTAATGTTTGCACAAGCATAATTTTTGTGGCAATCGAAATTCCCTGATCCTTCCATATAGTGGTAAGGCATGTCATCGCATTTTTTGCAATCTGTGTGCGCCTTCTTATTTCTGCTTCGCATCCGCCCTTTCCACTGATGGTCGATCCAAGATATACAAACTCGTCGACTGTTTTGAGATTTTGGAGTGTACTTGGTGTTGATAGAAGGTTGGCCCGATCAACAACCATTAACTTGGTCTTATTCCTATTCATAAGGAGGCCGTATTTGCGACTCTCTTCCTCTACCCGGTGTAGCAGCTCTGTGAGTTCTCTTTCATCAGCAGCGATTAGTGTGGTATCATCTGCGAATCTTAAGTTGCTTATTTTCTGACCACCAATTGTTATTCCACCTTGCCAATGATCTAGGGCTCTTCGCATTATATGCTCTCCATATATATTGAATAACTGGGGAGATAAAACACATCCCTGACGAACTCCCTTCTCGGTTCGGAAACTCTCACAAAACGCGCTATTTACTCTTACCTTTGTGTGGCTATTGTTATATAAGTTTTTGATGAGACAGGTAAGGTGTGATGGAACTCCCATTTCCAGAAGTACCTTTCACATACAGTTCCATCTTACGCAGTCGAATGCCTTCTGATAGTCATTAAAGCATAACATCATAGGGGTATTAAACTCTCTAAATTTTTCAATTAGTTGTCTGATGTTCAGAATTTGCTCTCGAGTTCCCTTGCCCATAACAAAACCTGTTTGTTCCTTGGGTATTTGTCGGTCGATGAAATGCTTCAGACGTCTGCTGATTATATGTAATAAGATCTTGCTTGCATGTGGAATAAGTGAGATTGTTTCAATCAATCAAGACAATCTCTTCTTTAGCAAAAAATGAAAATTACTTTCAAATGACCCTTGCAATATCTTGATTTTTTCAATATATTTGGTCAAATTGCTATTATCCGCAGCACATTCATTCTGTTCTTTCAAGTGTGTAAATTTACTCAAATCCTCATTTTCTTACTCTTTTAATTTCATTTTAAATGAACTGATGCTATTTACTAAGCTAGGAAATAATTTATTCTTGCCTTGTAGTTTTAAATTTAGTTCATTGAGATGAGATGAGAGCTCTCAGGTGTTGAAAATATGAAGATGGATCAGTTATGGCGCCTACTTCAAAAGAATAAGTAGGCGCGCGCAACGATGCAATGCGCCATATATAATGTAATCATCCAATGCGCCACGGTTTGGCCACCACTGGATTAGACTTTCACGGGGTGAAAATAGATGCTGCTCTAAGCTCTAACCCAAATCTAGACTAGTTGAGAGGTCTCTTTCAATAAAAAAAGTGTTTGGTACTTGATCACCGTGTTCTTTGTGTTCCTCTCATCTAAGATGCGCACAATAATGAAGCATAACGACTAATCGCGTATGTGATAATATGATTTCAGGCGGAGTACTAATCAACATCGAGTGCAAGGCGTGGGCCAAGAACAAGGACGACCAACACGATTATCGTGGCTCCGTTCACTTCAAGCTGATGATAGACTAAGAGTGCGCAATGGCGCTAACAATATTATTATTTTTAACACATTATATAAGATTTGTCTCACCGACAACAATAACAACAAAATTTTCAGTTCCGTCATTTGGAGACTTTCTTTGAGTCACGCGTTCCGTTTTGTGTATATCTATCTTTTTGTATTATAATCCCCACACACATACATCAAATTAATATATAAAAAAATAACTATATACCTAATATATATTGATAAAACATAATATATGATAATATTTCTAAGTTAAGCACATTTTGAGGACCACAGCGAGCGTCCGGCGAGAAGCGCGGCCGGACCGCACCGGGCGCGCTCGCCGCTCCAAGTCGCTCGACCGATTATTGTGCTCTGTCGCATGTTTCCGACGCGCCACGGCGTTAGTGCTAGCGGCAGACAACTTGGTTTCGACTGCGGTCTACTCACTCTATCACTACTGCGACCACCGCTCACAATATATTTTCACAACAGCATTATTCGCTCGTCGGATTTAGCAAACTTCAGATCCTTGATTTCGACGGCGTTTTGTTAAATTTATATTCAGCAAATGAAGGTTTTTTACGATTGGATGATGAGAGGCGATCGCTTTTGATGCAGTGTTGGCTGTTTTGTGGGCCAAGGTATGGGGAAGCAGCAAAGGGAAGTTGGACCCCGACTTGTGGAGGGAGCCCCGTGCGCCCCCGGAAAACATTCGCGACAGAGCACATGTATACAAAGTGTTTAAAAATGAAGTGTGCATAAATAAAACTGCATGCAAAAAGTTAAGTATTTATTTCAAACTATTTAATTTATGCTTAATGTGAAGCCTTTACTCCGCCTTTCTAAAAGAGGCACCTAGTGGGAAAATACGAAGCTTGCAATTTGAGACATTTTTTTGATAATTTACAATTTAAACTGTATTTTAATTAATAAATATGTACCTATCTGAAAACATTAAAAAGAAAAATATTTTTTATTTTAAGTCAAAGCTCTACAAAATAATATGTAGGTAATAATAACGTGGGACCCTGCACCAAATTCATATTTTATAACATTTTTCTTAAATTGTAGGTTTATATTTGACTTAAAATAAAAAATATTTTTCTTTTTAATGTTTTCAGATACATATTTATTTTTTAAAATACAGTTTAAATAATAAATTATCAAAAAAACGTCTCAAATTGCAAGCTTCGTATTTTTCCGCTAGGTGCCTCTTTTAGAAAAGCTGAGTAAAGGCTTCATCTTAAGGTCCTTTTTATTTATATCAAATTTTATTCTAGGTATGGTCCCAATATTATAGTTTATTCATAGTTTTAATATTTTTTATATTTATTTAAAAAAACATCGACTTTTATAAAAAATATAAGTAAGGTAATTATTTTATTATCTTTTTATTATATATTATTCAAAAGTTAATATAGTTTTTTTGTTTTTGATGTTTTTTAAAATAAATATAACAATTAAAGCATAGTTCTTATTCTCGTCATGCAGTAGGCTCTTTAAACGGTTAAGTAGGAGAATAGTTTCACGATGAGTGCAAAGAGATCCTAAAAGAAGACCAAAACATCATTTTCACGACGAATGGAAAACTGAGTAGTTGATTATGATGTTGAAAGACAAGTGTTGCTGTTCACTTTTCCTCAGTCAAAATAAAATAAATGTCATATTTATTATGAATGAATATAAATAATATTGTGAATTGAAGAATGACGATGAGAGAGTGTCATACATCACTGCCAATTTTGATACTGAATAGTAGATCACAACCTATTTGTAGTTGGACATGACTCAAATTACGATAATATATATATTTTTAACAATGTTCGATCCTAAGAAGAACATAATATGGGCCTCCATAGAGTGAAAGTTGTACAGTTTTATTTTACAATAAATGGGTGTTAGACACTTTTGCTCAACCTATGAGGTCCATACTCTGACACTCAAAACACATTGAAAAACAATATAATGTATTTACCAGACATAGGATTCGAATCTTGGACCTATGCCTGGGACCCACGACATTATAAGCCAACACGTTAGCCGCTCTGCCATCTTGGATATGATTATTATGGTGGTAAATGTTGGAGTAGATTAAGCATAAGAAAGTAGATAATTCCAAAGCCAACGGCATATTATTGTGGATAAAGGCAATAATATCTCATGATTTTATACAATGAACGCAATGGAAAATATTATTAATATAGATTTAGCTAGGATTCAAACCATAAATACAATTTTCACCAACCTCTTTTGAAACTATTTCTATAATATATGACAGAATAGTATTTTAATGTATTAGTTTAATATTTTAAAATATTTATTAATAGGTTGATTGAAAACTTTTATTTTTAGGTATAATAACATTGTATTCGTTACAAGATAATCAAAGGTTACATTTTTTTATACAAGTATCTCGTATTTTTTAATTACTTATAAGGAAGTAATTGAATAGTATGCAAGTATTATAACTGGATTATCATTATTGTATGTATACAAACTGCTATGTAAATTAGATGCATACATTAATATTTATCACATACCTACCTATTAGTTGAAATAAATTTCAATCTACACTCCATAGCATAGATACCAAGGTCAAAACATGATTTAAAATCATAAATGACAAATTGAAAAAATAATTTAGTACAAATGCAGGACAGTAGCAAGCGTAATAAAGTGTAATATATATCCATGGGTTTTTAAATTTCATAATAATAATTTGTTCTAGTTGGTAGTGCGCCTGTCTCTGAGGCTATGGGTCGTGTGTTTGATCTCGAGGTTGGTAAAAAGTTCATGTAAGTATCTCAATGTATGTTTGAACTAATGCAAGAAACCAATGGAGTAAGCAAATCCCTGATAACATTTCTTATAAAAAAAGTTTATTAATATAACCTCTACTCTTCCCAACCTTTTTCATGTCACGGCTGCCCTTTGTAGCGGCTAAGTAACCTTCGACCACCGCCAAATTAGCATAAAAGGCATTTTTAATAGAATGAGAAAACCCATTAAAAATAGTCTTAAACAAAAGTTGTCAAGTGGATTAATATATAATTGTTTAACAATAATGATATATTCTTGTGAATTAGTAACCATCATAATATTTTCTTGCATCTCACAATTAATTTCATGTGGTTGTTGATGGTTTGGAAATATTTTTTTAATTCTACAAAATTGAGATATCAAGAGCTATTTTTGGGCTGTAAGCCCATCCTAATACTAGAATATGAAATGAAGAAGATTAGAGAGGAAAATTAGTGATATGATTTTAAATTGTCTATTAATTCTACAGAAGGTAGGGTACAATTTTGGTGTATGGTAAAATATAATATCTATACCATCATCAACGGAAGTCCATCACTGTCTTGGTGAAGACCTCCTAGCTCCTATTATCTCTCCCAATCCTTAACTGTATTTTCAGTGAATATAATCAGTTTGATGATTCAGTAGGTTGAAGGATGGGTATAAGGTGGTAAGACCATAAAAAGGAACCAATGAACAAGGAACTATACAAAAAGATTTTTCATTATAATATATATCGTCAGACCTGTTTTGTCAAAAAAGATTTATAGATTTGATTTTCCCCTAGAGAGACCTAAAATTCTCCGTTAAAAACCAAACCAAACATTATGGAAAATAGTTGACAATTATTACAGTGTTTATTCAACGTGAAAAATAATAGGTACATATTGTATCAACAGTATAACATTTTTGAAGTGTTAATAAATGTGAAACAAAAAACTAGTAACTATTTTTACTATTCATGGAACAAATTTGTAAGAATAGTGTATGAACATATTACTTAATTCAAGAGTTGTTGGCAATCTCATAGAAATCATCTCGTGACACTATGAGCTAGGAAACAGTGCTCTACTGTGTGGAGGTCCATATGCAACGCTTAGCGCTGTGCGAATTTAAAGTTAAGCTCAATAATTACAGGATGAAAAATAGAAAATCATATGACAATAATATTGTAAGTACAGACCTCCAAACTTATCAGAAGAATGGGATGGGGGAGCCACTGTCGAAAATTACCCAATCAAGACTCGTAACTGGACAAAATCTGACATTCGAATGACATTTTCAAAATGACGTCCTATGGTAAAGATCTACCATCGTAAGTTGGCAGCCGGTCGAATTTGAAACTAAAATTGTCTATCGAGGATAAATTTGTTACAAATGCCATTTAATTTTACAACATGTTTCTCGAATTATGGATTGCATAATATTTGCACAGAAATCTACTAGCAATAAAAAATTATAAATTACCATTTTTTTGTTAGTTATGGTAATATTCTCAATGTCATACTAGCGCCCTCGCTGAAATTCCAATTTATGATGGTAGATCTATAGTTTGTAGTTCCATTTTTGGCCATTCTACAGATAAGTTTGTAGGTTTGTATATAGTGCCCTCACTTAACCCTTTCCATTTTTTAAATTTGATTCAATACCAATAATTAATATTCTGAAAAATATGAAATCAATGAATATAATCATATAATGATTTAAATCTGAGTAAATTATTTTTGATATCTTGAAAGCTGATGGAAATACAAATAAATCACAAACTATTATAAACATATTAGATTAGCATAATGTTTCGTAGTTTTGACAGAAAACAAGGCATAATCGAAGTGGTACCTACCGAGCAATAGAAATTGATGTAATAGACTTGATGTAAGTTGAGAATAGTATCTAACCGAAACAATAATCACATTTGCCCTAATATTATTGCACATTAAAAGAAACTGTATCTGTGCATTATTCAAGGTGAAATGTTTTTTGCTACTATAGTATTAAGCTCAATTTAATAATAGTAGGTACACATTTAAAATATGTCTGAATACAACACTTTTTACATAACAAAAAAATGATTAATTTATCATGTCAAATCAGTTTGTCGCTGATATGTTTCATAAATAATAAAATTATTAGCTTTTACTTTCAAAATGATATTATGTAGGTACTTAATGCAAAAGAATTTATTATTAAGAATGTACAAGGTAGGAATTAGTAAGTACCTATTGAATTTTTGCAGTTGGTGCTTGTTCTCACTTTTTTCAGTCTTTCGATCAGCGCCATCTCTTTCAGAATCTTGATAGATTAACAATTAGGTGTCGATCAAAAAACTAACGTTGACAGCATGCTTGTCCATATTATTAATAAATTATGTCCCGTTTCACTTTAGCACCTACAAACAATTGATTCCCGGTCTTAAATTTTTATTTCCCGTTTATTTATTTCCCAATTAATTTGAACACATTCAATTCAATGGATGGCAATCATTAAAATGAATTCCAGACACAATATGTCTGCAGTGCCTAAGACCAATGTTATACTAGTAATTTTATTGTAGAAATGTTGTTGATTGTGACCTTTTTTAAACCCATTCTTTATAATACTACAACAGGCCAATGACAGTAGTGCACTGAAACACTAATAGAAGTGAAACAATAATTACAACACCCAGGCTTTGAGAATATCACATAATTAAATATATTGTGACCACACTGCGATCAAACCCGGAGCTCCCGGATGAAAGGTCCGGGCCTCACGCACTGCACCACGAGAGTTTTTATTACAGCTACCTACCATTGAAAATCAACATCTATTAAAGTGAGTCACCACCAACGAGAACTTGTCAACCTCTTTGGTCGTCACAATAAGAAGGAACCAAAATTTGGTTTTGTTCTCAACGTCTCAATATTAATTTATTACTGATATTTTCAAATAAAACTAAACCGGTTCCATATTATTGACAAATGAGACTAGGTATTGGTTTCAAAGTTGGTTACATCCATAATCTGTTATTTTGAGATACTTACCTATGCAGTTACAAAAATCTATGAAGCGCATTAGAACTGCAAATACAGAAATACATTTTTGCTACTACTGCGCTAAAATACGATAAAAATGTTTAAAAATCTATTTAATAAAATCAATATCAAGTTGATAACTTTAAATTCATTAAAATTATAAAAAAACCATATAAAATTGAAAAATATAAAACATTACGATCGATTGCGTCCAATCTCTTTGTGAGTACTTTGAGAGAACAACCTATTGCATTGGTATAATCCCACCCCTTTACGGATATTTTTCGGAAAAAACCTGAGTTTAATTAATTTCGAATAATATTTATTTGTAGTGGCAGCACCAATTCCATTTGTATTTGTTAAGTTACTGAACATGGTTTAATTCCTGACAGTCATCTGTGATTTCAAGGATATACGGTATTATTTGGTTTTCTTTTCTATGCCATTCGTTTAACTACGGGTTAAATAAGGACAGCAGATTCTCGCCATTTTTGTGATTTCTGCCTAGGAAGAACGTTGCTCTTTCTGTTTCTGTTATCAAAATCGCGGAGTCGGTTTATCGCTGGCTTGGTGCGGTTTTGCGTTGTAGGAAATAATTGAATATCGTCACAATTCCCAGACAGTTGTTGTGTTATTAAAATAAAAATGAAGGTGCTAAAGGACTTGTTTGTTGTTGCTGTAGCACTCGTTTTAGCAGTATCCGTGCAAGGTAAGAAATCTGTTGTTTTCGTATTACTTTTTTTCCAGCTGTCGCATGCTGTCATTTGGTTTCAACCTTTTTATGCATTCAATCTTTTGTAGTTTTGTTACATTAACCAGAAGGTATGATAATATTACTGCGTCAAATGTACTTAGATAATGTTTGTTCAACGAAACTTTATGTTTATGGAACATGCATATTTACAATTAATGATTTCTAGATTTATTGAAAAATATGTATTATGCATTCACTCGGCAAGGGTCAGGATGATTCATTACAACATACTCGTGCCTAATTAGCTCATATTATTGATACTATGAGCATTATTTATGAGATTAATAAGTTCGGTATTCTCTAGCTTCCAGTTTTATTACGTTGTTATATTATTATAAAATCTACATTTTATTATTTATCTGCAATTCTTTGTACCAAAATTATTTTCGAAACGCTTTTTAAAGCAAAATTCATGCATATAGGTATGTATTATAGGTATTCGGTTATATTATTATGTAGCAGGTATGTTCGAGAAGGTTTTATTATTTAAGTGGTACCTGCTTTTGAATATACACTCTAAATATACAAATCAGTAATAGGTAAGTAGGTACCTAGGTTCCTTTATTCTTTCTCAGATAGTATTATCTAAGCAGGAATCTGCCTAGGTACTCGCCCTTACGGGGAACACCAGACTGCCAACATTTTTATCAATATCAATAATATTACTTAATCCTATTTATTTCACACCTATAACAGGGCTCGAAATGGCTGGAGAGCCATTTCAGTTCATAAAATCCCCAAAATTATCACTATGTCTTGTGGAAAAAATAATTTAACCATCTGAGCTAGATCAGCCATATAAAAAAAATCTAACATATTATATTTTTTTATAAAATACATAAATAAAATTAGATAACTAAGTATGTTGGTATTTTCGTTCGAGCCTGACCTATAGGTACCTATAAAGAAATATTGCAGCAGTAAGTGGTGATACAGGGGGGATGGAGGAACTCACATGTCTTCTGGATAGATGTCCTGATCCGGTATCGCTTCGGGTTGTAGGTAATGTGTGACGTCAGGAAAAACAGGATAAATTATAACACGGATTCTTGATTTATAATCCTGCGCAGGACAGCAATTTATTTAAGCTAACACATAGGCAAACATCGATAATTTTACAATATAGGCTACAACCAGAGTTTTAAATTAAACACGACACTGGCATTATATTTGGGGTCGGTTTATTATTATTAACCCGCGCACTAAGCACTGACTCGCTTTTTTCTCTCACTAGGGAATTGATTCACTTTCATTAGATTTTTGCACGAGTCACCGGTCGGTATTACAACGATTACGGATTATTAACGATTGATTTAAGAATGGGCCGGGAACGCCATCGATTACGCGGTGGCACGCCTCGCCGGCGTGACGGTTATTTTTGTGTTATCCTTCCATCGTAGGTAGATCTTAAACTGACGCTATTTTTTTTTAAAAGGCATCTTTTAATTTTTGGCGGGGTCCATTCTACGGAGGGGAGGAGAAAAGGGCAGGTCACTGACTAACGGAACATCCATTTGGGACGGGCCGCTTCTACCCTCGGGCCGGGTAATAAAATGCAACTTTGCGAATGATCGTTTACGAAATGTTATTTGTAATATTTTCGTGTAAGTCAGAGGTTCTAAACATTCTTCAGGGGAGCTGGATATTTTTGTTGTTAAATTGTTGATCTGGAATTTGAAACTGTCGGGCACCAGGGCCTTCCTTTTTCTTTTGGTAACAATAGGTATGATCTACCATTATGGCTCCTGTACACGTACATGGATTTTCTGGCACCATAGTGTGTAAATTAGTTACCCAGTAATGAGTAGGTTCCTAGCTTACAATAGGTGGAATGTCTGGATACCAAATCAATTTCTGCCAAGGAAGTGCCAGCCGTTTTTTACAACATTATAATTATTCTTTCCTTCTAGATACCATAAGTACTAAATATCTAACCGTCAGTTTTGTAACAAGTATCAAAATATATCTCTTTTCTGTCTTGCTGGTCATACTGAATGTGATGGCAAATTTTTTCCACTCCCAATCCTCCCGATTCCTGCAACGCTTATGAAAGAAACGGCCGTCTCTTTTATCAGTCCGCTCATCTAGAAGGGGCCCGCTCATTTGCCAATTTTATTCAAATTATTTATTTACTTTCTTCATATTAAATATTGTGAACAGGAGTTGGAAAAAAAATCTTTAATAATTATCTCAATGATTGTTTATACTCAGTCAATTAGTGAATATCTCATTTGCAAGTTTGTAATATTTGCAAATATATTTTAATTATCACCTAATGTTCAAAGCTATTTTGACTTCGTGCCCTCTGTGACCTTTGTGGTCAATCTCGAGTCAGTCATTTGAAAATGTATCATAATGATAACTTAAAAAAATGATGTGCAAACATTTGAAACTACGGCAACACTAGCTAGCGAATTACTGAATCCCTTATTGATTTTACGCATAAAATACCTGCAAATTATTGGATTGAAAATAGATAACACAACATAATAGTAATTAAGGCTGAGATTATTTCAAATTAAAAATATTTATCGTGTAATAGGTACATATTATAGCTAAACGAGTCTTGAATGCTATATTTATCATTTCTGATTTATTCAGATATTCACATTAAAACATTACCAAATGTTTAATACTATTCACAGCAGTTGTAACTATATTGACAAGCCTTCTACAATTTATTATTAAAAATGAACATGGCGACGCATACTATTGTATTTCATTTACTTACACAGCATTATACCTACACATTGAAATATTGTTGCCTTGCTTTTTTGTCCAGTGCAATCACAAGTATGTGAGTCAGTCAGTGTTGGAATGATTAGTGATACTGATTACTATACAATACATGAATACAACATCATTTTATTATATTAGCTAAGGAAAAAAATAATTGCTTTCATAATAAGGATACGAGCAATGTTCATGTTGTAGGTACAGATTAAAAAATCATTAAAAAGTATTTACAGTGTATCCAACTCTACAATATAATTATTTTTAAATAATATAATAATTGTGAATTACCCGCAATATCCACAATACCTACTTAATTGATTGCTTGAATATTTTTAAAAACCTGATATAAAAGGATAATCATTGAGAATATTGTTTTTGTTAATTAAATGAATAGTGCAATGTTAAATAGTTATCTTAACAGGAAAACTTTTAATTATCAATCAGTAGGTGTCTGTTATCTTTTGCTGTCCTATAATTAGTTTCTTGTTAGAGTTATCATTCAATTATCAATTAGAATCTGAGCAGTGTTTTCTCTATAATACTATTTATTATAATAATAGGTAACTAATAACCAGGGAACTCCGAAATAATGGGAATTGAAATACCTAACGGGTAAGGAGAAGCAGGCAACCGATCTCTCGAGTAAGGAAGAATACGAGATAAATTTAAACACGTGTCAAGAATACGTCATACATCGAATACTGACAACTGCTATCAGTTTATGCATTGATATTCATTTAATGTTGGTGTATTACACACACTATTACACGTCTATAATGCGTGGTTCATTTTCGTAGGACACTCACATTCAAAACCCTGCGTCAAAATTTACTGTATTGGTATAAATAGTCTATTGGAATTCTATTTATTATCTGTTCTGAGCTAATAACATAGATATAGCGTAAAGACATACCACATTAGTGTGAAGTTCCATAGTTTTGACAGACATAAGATAATAGGAGCAATAATCGCGTTTGCGCATGTTCAACCTTAAATTGTTTCACTATAGTTGAAACAACCTAAACAATCTACATTCACATTTCTTGTGTAGTTTTTACAGAAAAAAAAAATATCTTATTGAATATAGCTCATTTTAATGTGGCCAAAACCAAACCGTATACAAATAGGCATTGTATAAACACTGTTACCATTAAATTTCTAAATGTTTTTGTACAAAGTACCGTATTTTTTTGTATTTCATCTCGGTTCAAAAATGTGTAAATGCACTAAGAAATAAGTGTGACCACGTTTGAGGGAAAAATTTTACTATTTCATCAGAAGTAACGAAGCATGATCTTGTGGAATGTTGCTTGCATTAAACCCCACAAATTTTTACGATATGGACTGTCCAAACTACATTTATAGCGCCTGTATGCGTGCATGGATTTACTGGCACCAAATGTAAATTAAACTATCGCGTAATGACTGTTTACACGTAAAAGTACTGACATTTCGCCAATCTCATTTTTCAAGCGTAAGCGAGACTTGTATGGTACTATTTTACTGCTTGTGAAAGTTGGTAAATGTCAAAATACTCGCGGTACGGTGTAGGTCATTTTTTTTCTGACAGGTTCGCTATTATTGTTCTACTGCGCAGGCGCAGATATCGCACAAGCTCCAACTGTCACCTGAAAATTGTCACTGAAATTTTTTGATTCATGCATGCAATCTTGCAACTTGCACGATAATACGTCTTTACACATTGCATTTTCTTGTTATGGCCGCGATAATAGTACTGTCAGCTGTAAATCCATATTAATTTGACATGCAATATTTGCGAGTGTGTACATGCGTTGAGTTTTGAACAGATGGTTGTGCATGTGCATTTTTTAGCAGCATATGTTTATCTTAAACCATTGAACAGTTTGTTTGCGGGGCATATTGGTCTGCTCTAGGTTTTTTATGTGCTTACCTATGTAGTTAATAAATTATTTGTAAAACGTATATTAAAACTGTTGACCAGTAAATAATTGTTTGTTACAGATAATAGTTGATACTCACAATTATATATTTATTGTAGATAAGTAGTAATAATATTATGTTTACTGAGCCCCACTAAATTATATAGCAGCAAAAAATTGCAATCATGAAATATTATGGTGGTTCTAGAATAATGTCTCAACTCATCTCAACAGAATGGTTCTAGGTATATGGAATTTAAAACATGTATCCTATCCTGTCTAAGGGGTGGCAAACTTTTTTATGTTGAGAATCAGGGTCGAGATCTTTTTTTTTGAAATCAGACCAATTCCTTTTGCGATGGTCACATGATTTGCCAATAGTGCCTCGCTGATAGACTATTTATAGAGAAGGTGATAATTTTCATACTATGAAACACTCGAATACATAGAAAGGGGCCAATATTGAATTGATTTATCTATTGTGGAAGATAAATTGTATCCAGCAGGCCTACAATAATTTTAATTAATGTCATGGAAGTTACTAATAGTGTTTTTGCTCGCTTTGAAAAATATAACTGCACATATAGACATCAAATGCTGACACTATACTCCTTATCAGTTGTTGGAACTCAGTTTGATTTTAGTACAAACATGTTTACATAGATAATCAATATTATATCTTTCTATATACATATTCACACATCACTAAGTTATCATCACCAAAGTGTGGTACGCGTACTCCCTGGGGTACGGGAAGAGTTTGGTGGGGGTTCGCGCTCCACCGGGCTTTGGCTGCGCCTGGTGCAACAAGCATTAATTCGACATCAATACAACATCCATGTAGAAGGTTTATCGCATGCAGAAGAAGAGCAATTGTTGGAATTAGCTTCAGACGGATTCTTGAAAAATAAATATAAGGAAACGCATCTCAGATTAAAATTAATAACCAGGGAACCAAATTACTTTGATCTGTAGTCTCAACATAAACAATTTCATCATAGTATAACTTTTATTTATTTTCTTTGTATTTTATATGAATGAATTTTATTTTTCGTTTATTTTTATATTGTTTATGCACCAAAAAAGGAAAAATAAATATATTTTAATTGCTATTAAAGTATATGCATTTTTTTTTTGACGAGGTACTGTGTTACAAAAATTATAGAAGGGGTACACAGATGTCAAAAGTTTGGGAAACCCTGCAGTGTACTAGATAGGTACCTAAACCTTATCTGTTTAATGTTAGTGTGTTGATAATAGTCTCAAGTGACCTGCACATAGACATTCAACTTGACACCCACATAATCCTAACTCAGAAATGCCAACAAAGTTTTATCAACTCCTGCAAGTAGACGCGATTTAATCACATTCGAAATGTCAAAAATCTTGACTCAAATTATTGAAACAGGATAATTATTGTCATTGTACATCAGGTAAAAAAAAATGTGATTTTGTTTGAGATTATAGGTAGAGAAATATTAGGTACATTCATCAATTATTGTAAATAGAGACCGGATTATATGCAATTGTATATTTAGCCCATTCTCACCGGTTATTGCATATTTTACCTAAAATCTAGTGATGATGCATATTTTCGCTATATTTACAATATTGTGTAGTATACGTTGTAGCCGGCCAAACCTATTAGCCACACAAAAGCGCACTTGGCAGCTGCGCGTCTATTGTTTTGGTAGGATAATATTATGAGGCCAAGTAAAACACAGACTCACGCGAGACAAGGGCGGACGATACCGTTCTGTGTCGCACTCGAATACTGCAGCACTCCTCCTACTAGGCAAGTAAGTTACGCATGTTCCATGCTTCCCGAAAAAAAGTGTCTCTTCATGGATAGAGTGACTATCCTGGTACATTTACATACGATGGAAATGTTTTATATTGTCGAGTTTGCGAGAAAAATATTTCGTGCGCAAAGAAGTTACAAATAGACCAGCATGTCAAGACAAGTCTTCATATCGCAGAAATGCAAAAGAAAGGCCCACGACAACAACTTATTATACGATAACAGCTTATTCCACTTCCAAAGTCAAACAAAAAAACCACTTTAGCGATTCACATTACTTACCTACTAATAATTGTATGCTTATTTTGAAATAAAAAAATCTAAAAATTACTATTTTTTTATTATTTAATGTTGCATATTATTTTGACACTTTTGGATGACTGATTGGATATTTGCAAATGAATACCAAAAAAACATTGGCTTGTTTTATGTATGTGTAATAAAAATCGACAAGGAAACATGTGGTTTCACATACAATACACATTCAGTAATGCATCGTACGATTATCCGACAACTACTATAATCCGCCTTTATTTTTAGTAGTTGATAGCACAAAATCAAGCTCTATAATTCGATTGTCAAATTCAGTAGTCCATCGCGTACAAGTTTAGTATACAACACAGATGAGACGGGTTTATTTTGGAAACTTCTCCTTCGTAAAACGTATGTTTATCGCGAAGAAAGTAATGTACCAGGGAGGAAGTGCCCAAGGCATCACAATTATGCACAATATGCTCCAATGCAACTGGTACACACAAAATTAAGCTTTTGGTCATAGGGAAAGCCAGTAATCCTACGCCATTCAAGAATATCTGCATCACTGAACAACTGGTTGTGTCAAGTGTTTTACTGTTTAATATTTTAAACTTAGTTTATAAATTTATGTACTTATAATTTAGTAAATACTTAATTTTCATTATAAATAAAATCGTAATATGCTAGTATTAATTTCTCAAAAAAACTATTTTTACGAAATACCTGTTTTAATTTTTACCATATTATGTATTTATGCACTTATACTCCGCCGCTTTTACTAATTGGACACTTTTAAAAAAAAATTAATAACCATTTCCTTGCTTTTTCGTACAAGGTGGTTGTTAGTAATTATGAACAATCACAAACACCCAGGCTTCGAGAAAAACACATAAATTTTGTGTCCTGACCGGGATCGAACCCAGAACTTTCGGGTGGAAGGCAAGCGCCTTACGCACTGCACCACGAGAGCCTTGTGATTGTCTGGTTTTTGGGGTGGAGGATTACTGAGAGAGTACTGTATTATATTTTTTGCTGAGTAATCTGAGTAATGCCCACCTTCAAAAGGCTAAACATTTTCCTAAAATATACTGGGCTTTTAACCACTCAGTTTTTTATCAATCGCTTCTTTTGTCAAAGCTTTCTTTAATTATTAATAATGAATTTAAAGTTGTGCTATGTACACAGATTATGGAATTATCACAGATTCCGAGCAGACAAATTATTAAATTTACTCCGGCATCAAAATACCAGCTCTTCTGCTCCATGCTCCACTTTTCATTCAAACTGCTTACCAATGTTCCAAAATTATAAAAAAATAAATCAGATAAGATTTTATTTGAATGTTGTACAATATCAATAATTTCCATTGTTTATTATGTAAAACCAGGACATACTCTCCAATATGAAATATCAATATTATAGTGAACACATTAGCAGAATAAGTAAAGGACTGTGAATGTGAATTTGCAATAATCACCCGTACTGAAATGCAAGTAGCGTTGATTTTTTAAGTAAATATAAATGGATTTTATGCGTATGTGATTCTATTTATGTAGACACCTGCTGCCTCATTGGCATAATAGGACAACACTACTGTTTATCTGTTTACGGAATAATGAAATTTGTATGAGCAGACCCAGATGTCTATGGGCAGGTTCGTCTATGTGAGCTCATTCGTTATTCACATGCGGTTTCAATGTGTAAAACAGAATTGTGGAAGAACATCCGTCTTTGGTTGCTTGTGTCGTTTAATCTAAATTAGTAAACTTAGTAAAAATAAAAGTATAAAAATATATCTACTTAAATAGATTTTATTTTACTAAGTAGTTATATCGATTGGTAATGTTGAGCTTAGAACAAAGAATTTTGTGGTAGCATTTAAAAAAACAATCTTGTTCTAAAAATACCATCTTGTTATTTTTTCACCATATGTAATAATACCCCCTCTGTGAATGATTCTAGAATTTCAAATGATATAAGTTGTTGGTAAAATCACTACATACTAAACTTGCATACATTTTATCAGGATAGCTCCTATGTTAGGTATAAAGTGTATATTTGAAAAAAGAAGTTGTACAATGTAAAACAGCAAACTGTTGAATGTTTTCATTGAATGGTGACTTTTAATAAAGATATTTTTTTATCTTAGGTCAATAGCCGAAGATTTTTTAATTCTTTGTATATAATCAAGTCATTTTGTTTATTTATTTAATGCCTACATGTATGTCAATTGCATGAAAAACAAAAGAATTCTATTAGTAGTATAATAATATACCTACACTACTACACTTATGCATACCTATCAAATCAAATTAAAAAACCGCTTTTTTCTCAAAACGTTATGTAGTTGTGTCATCAAATATGACTACTTTCGCAAATTAATATTGAATTAATAATGACGTGATTCCATTAATCATGAAGCTTACTTATCAATTTGTAGAAAAATAACTCAATGATAAATTATTACATTGTTGACTCTATTTTACGCGTGGGTTTCATAAGCAGTAAGTTTTACATTGGCCGCGTGCATGTTTCTTCAACTGGACTATTGACATTTTAATATACCTATATCTTTTATTTTTAGGTCTGGATGATGCGGCTCCAGTTCCTGCTTTAATGGCAACCGCCGGCCATAACAAGCCGACAACCACTCCGGCACCTAAAACGACCACACCACCACCCACAACGACCACAGCATCTCCACCCCCACCAAGTACCACCACTATCCCCACTACCACTGCCCCAGCCTCCACTACCACCCCCCTGCCACCCGCTGATAAAGGGAAATGGGCATTCAGCGATCCGAAGACCGGTGCCACCTGTGTCATTGTGCAGATGGCCATCCAGATGAACGTCACATACCTATCTAACGGTAATTAAATTTATTAGATATTGATACTTTTGGTTTATTACGACATATCAGGTCCCGAATATTATCTTGCCGAAATTAATTAATTGCTTGTTAATATTGTACTCGCCTACGTCTCAGAAACCTGGATATTGACACTGCGAAATGAATGAGCCCTGAATATCTGTGAGAGAAAAATTCTCCGCTGTATTTATGGACCTGAAACAATTTAAAAGATAAGATACCATGCCGAGCTCTACCATTTATACTAAGATTGCAGCACGGTTCAATCAGTTAAGATTGGCAGACTGCACTGGTTGGAGACTTATGAACGACATTGAGCAACTCAATACGATGCGGAAGAAGAGGTAGGCTAAAAATTTGCTGGCAAGGTGTGAACATAACACATCACAGCGCACGGTTAATTTCAAGATGTTGCATAGGGGTTATTTAACATGTACCCTTAAAAGAAATGAAAACCCACTTTCTTATTATGTTCATTAAATATTTTTGTTTATAGTTACTTTTCCACATTTATAATAGTATATTGAAAGCTATTTCATTTTATAGCTTATCAATATGCAGCTGTAAAATGAAATTTATCAAAAGTAATAATAATTATTGTGTTATTTTAACCATCATGACATCTTTCCACGAATATTAATATTGTTAAGAAAAATGTCTGTTGTGCTTTCCTAGATAAAGTTTTATTATTATGCAAAAATCATCAATCTATGAATTTTAATATTTTCATTTAAAACCAGCTTGATGTGAATGGAGGCCGATAATAAATGATAGAATAGCTATAAATAAATTATGCAATGTTTTTACTTAGTTACATATTATATTAATCAGTATTACATTCACATATTAAATCTTGACTGTCTCTAGTAGAATCATTAAAGTTAAAGCCGACCAATATTTAGCCAATGTTTTATCTACCGTATATTTATTCAAACTGGAAAATTGTATCAAACTATTCGATAAAAAATGACATGTCAATGCCATTGGTTGAAATTTAAATGTATCCCTGTCGTGTGTTATGAATGGTATTAGAAAAGATTTTTAATGTTCTGTGTGTAATCACGTAATCAGTATTGAAGCCTGCATTTTCCGAAATTAATATCTAAGGGATAAAGAACATTTTCCGAAATTACCACATTTAAAAGATAAAAGTATCACTGCTTTTTTTATTGGATAATATTAGAATATCTTTTATCATTTTACTCAGATATTTGATTGTTTGTTTACTTTTGTTTTATAAACATAATGCCTATATTATACATAATCAGCGTGTTATTTATTACAATATCTGCAATCAGAACATGTTTCTTTATAGATAATTCGCAATTAAAAGTACCTATTCTGATCTTGCCACTTTCTTACAGTGCGGGTGTAGTTCCTTGTGTCATTCACATGCATAAATGTAGATACGTGTAGGCAAGCAGATTTCAACCCATATTATCATAAAGTCATTCTTTTTTAAGTGAAACTTTTTACGCATGGTTACGAAGCCATTTCGATTTGTAACCAATAGCTGATTAGTATACATAGCCGAACCACGAACATTTCAGTTGATAGCCAAGCGCGCTACCAAATACAGCATTGAAGCCGTGGCAAATGTGACAATTTTTAAGAACATTTACTTGCGCAAGTACTTAACAAAGTGAATTACTTTGACTTCTAATCGGCCGGCCAATAGGAAATAAGAAAACAGAATCGCCGGTTGATACTTTTTAGTACATGAATATAACCATAATACATAATACATACTTTGGATATTTTGTCTTTTACCTATACAAATATGACATGAAGACCATGTAACTGCTAAGTAACATTAACAACATGTCAATTTGTCACACAGGGTTCGAACCCAACACCCTCTACTTTATACTTCGACACTTCACCGCTTGTCTACTAATTTAAATAAAATATTGTTAACTATAATCAGCAACTAAAAAATACAATCTCCAATGGTTTTTGGTGACATTTCAAGTAAGAAAATATGAGGGAAGACTGTTTAATGTAGTTATCAAACTGACTGACAGATATTTTTTGATTTACTTGAACAGCTTTATTATTTTATTATGAACCAAACAAAACAAGTGTTGAGACAATCGAATTGGTACCTGAATCATTGTGTGTAATCTCTATTTAAGGTTAACTGTTTACTCATTTCGATTGGCGCTTGATTATTTTAACATCTCTTTATCAAGTATTGTAGGATGATACATTTTTTCGCTTTTCAGATTCAAAGCCCCTGTTTGCCGTATTCGATTTACCTGTGAACGCCACAAAAACGATAAGTGGCAGCTGTGGAAACGAATCGCAGTTCATCGAGTTGCAGTGGCCCAGTGTCGGAAATCTCACCAACAACCTCACTCTCAATTTCATGAAAAACACTACCACAGACAAGTTTGCCCTTTCCTCCATAGAGGCCGATATTGTTCAAGACAGTGTGTATTTCCCAAAATCAGGTAGTAAGTATTATTTATTTTTATTTTATTTATTAAGGAAACAATTACAACGGTTACATATTGATTACAAAAATTTAAAATGTAATAATGAAAAGTTATTGCAACAAGCAAAGTTTCCATGTATACATTATAATATAATTATGGCTGGTTATCCTGTCAAAAAATTTCTATGCGGATTGAAGTGAAGTTTCTATAAACGAAAATGAAAGTGAAATGAAGGTTACTTTAAGTCTAATGATTAAATTAGATATAAAACATTTCGCACTGAAGATTGATTTATAGCAAGCTTAATCACATTGTGTTATGAGATCTATTCAACTAACCGCTGAAATAAAAATCTCAATAGTCTCTCGAATCTCGAAGCTTAAATAAATTTTTAATGGGTACATTTAAGCATTATTTAGATAAAATGATCACCTGAAAAACACCAATTCAATTATATAATAAACATTCTGGAATTACCATCAAATGTCGTAATACTAAAAGCTTGTTTTCCTCAAAGATTTTGAAGAAAACTTTCTTTTATAGAGATGAACTTTAGTGTATGAAACTGAAACTGAAAATGTTGGTAATTTTCATATAAGAGTCAGAAAATCATTCGTTGTTTGTTGCATAGAAAAATGGTTCTTTTGTCAAATGAAATCTCACAGCAGTTTCATTCATGTTTAACTTAACTGTCATCGTAACCGTCACGGGGTGTTTCTATATACGAATGCTTTGGTGAAAAGCATGACGCATACAATATTACCAATGACATTAATATGGACGAATCATCTGGAAAAAAAAATGACACTCACTTTATTGTCGGGTCTGCCGAATGGCATAATCTGTCCGAACGCCATTACAATAAAGGTGGCATTGCTATAAATTCCTGATGCTTTTTGTTGGGTCTGCCGAATGGTTCGGTTCGAACGGGTTCGCTCAAATGAACATTGACATTAGAAACACTGCTCTAACGCCATTACAATAAAGGTCATATTGCCATAAATTCCCGATGCGTGATATCGCATAATGGAAATTGCGTGACGTCTACCTATACATGCGAATTTACTTGCTAGCTACTGTATTGAGTGCGCCGTCCATTAATAATGTCATTGAATATTACAATAATTAATGCTGAATCTGTGATATAAATGTACGCTACATTAAATGAATCATTTTATCAAAGTAATGTCTAAAGAATAAAAATAATTTGTGGTTTTTTCTGATTTCGTTGGTAGTTTTTCCTCCCACTTTTTGTAGTCATATGTTATTCTGTTTCTAATGGAATTTTGATTAAAATCATTATTATTCTTAAAAGTTATATCGCCTGTGACGTATGGGAAAATACAAACGTTTACAGGTCTGACAGTAAAATTGCACTGCTGAATTGTTATCAATTCACCGTTCCTTTCTAGTTTTATAATTTTAACTATTATATTTAATTTAAGAACGAATGTAGGCACGCTTTTGTATTCATTTTTGAAAATAACAGTTTCATAAAAATATTGTATAGGTACCTACTTATATGTTATTATCATACAAATAATTGATTTTTAGTTGTCTTGTCTTAACAGTTATAGGTAGTTTTGATCTCAAGAATGTAGCATTCTATATTGAACGGACTCAGAAATATACAAAATACCTTAGACAGAATGAAATTTGAACACACTTCATCTTATACTTCCCAAGTGAGTTCTTTAACAAATTCTTCAGTCAGTAGCTTAATAGGTATTAGGTATGTTTCTGAGGCTGTTCCAAGTTATGTAATTCCGTTAGTTATTTAATAAACTATTTCTTTTATTCCAAGAATAATTTACAAGATTTGAGAATGTAACATTCTTTATAATGGATATATAATTGAAGACATCTCAGATATATTATACCTACTAGAAAAAACCTTTTTTTTTAATATAAGACACCCGACGGGACATGAACTCGTGACTGCTGGATTCGCGCTAATGTGCGCTTTACTAATTAAGCTACGGTCGCCCTACTTAGTTATGACGAAGTTAACTAGTGGTTGTTACATATAATGCTTATCAAATTAAGTGCCCTAATGCACTGTAACTGTGAAAAAAATTAGTATAAAAAAAAATTAAGAGAATTAGAAAAAAATCAATGACAATGAGATTGAAACCGTAATGATTAATGTCAGAATTATTGTACCTAGACCTAGTATTACACCATCGATTGACCAAAATAAGTATTGAGCTTGATTTTTTAACTAAAAACAGCCCAACATTCGCATGATACTTATTACATTATTAGGGTGTTGGGGATTAAACTAGTACAGGTAACATATCAGGGGGGGTGTATTAAATGTCATTATTTTCATGACACTCATATTTCATTTGAATGTCTTGGCTTGAATTTTTCTCCTTCCAATAGGTACTAAAGGTATTAAGATATTAACTATAAGTATTGTTACATTATATTAATGCATATTTAACTTTGAAGGATATTCGTTCACATCTTAATTTTAATTACATAATACCTTTTACCCAAAATGTTAAGAGTTTTATCCTGAGTTCACAGAAATATTTACATTGTTTTTTCGATAGCTTCGCATGATGTACAATACGTCATGTTGACTTGATTATAAAACTGTGTGAATAATTAACTACTTGTAAAGTTATATTTAATACTATACTTTAATGATACATGATCTATTCCAATATTTCAGGCGAAAATAAAACCATCAACCTGGTGAATTCTCATGAATCGTTTACCACTCCGCTTGCCATGAGCTACCGATGTGCCAAAACTCAGACGATCATTTTTGAAAGCAAGGGAATGCCAAACTCGACTCTTGAAATCAGCAGTACGCAAATTCAAGCATTCCACACAGACAAAGGAAACACGTTTGGCAATGGTACGTGTATTACAATATTTATAATGAACTTCAAATCCTAAGGTCCTTTTAAACGTCAGTTCTGTAGTCGTTTAATCGAGGTTTCCGATTTGGTCTGTTCAGTTTTGAACGGCGGTGTGTTTAGACGGTCAGTTGACTGTTCAGTCAAAATTAGAAAAGTAGTATTAAAAATATGACAACATACTAATTTACACGTCAATTTAACTGGCAACTCTAAAAATGGATACGAGAACTGATGGAAAATCCATTCCGTCTCCTCTCCGTTTTGGTTTCAGTCGGCCACTTCTGTTTTACATTTACACGTCGGTTTAATGAACAGCTCGATGGAAACGGAGACTGATTCGATAGCAAAACTGATCATTTAAAAGCACCTTTACAAAGATATCATAATGCTAATAATTGAGATAAATAATTATTTTATAAACTGCCTGCATTCTAAATTCTAGAAGGGAAAAAGAAATATTTATAGGTATAATTTCTAGAAATAATATTATTCAATGTTATATATTATTAGTTACAAACAAAATTTAAAAATGCTTATTTCAGAAATTATACCTATAAGATAGATATGACATTTCTAAAGGCTCGCCAACATTTAACGAAAATAGAATCTGCCATTTTCGTTTCTTACTTATTTTTAAATTATTTGGAAATAAAATTTCAGAGGCAATATTAATTGAAATTTGACCACATTGTTTTCTCCTTTGCAAAAATGATGGTTTAATTACGCAATCAGAGCCAAAGCCAAGGCCACCAAAGTGGCAACATAATATATTTCTGTAGTTCGTTTGTTTGATTGAAATGAATTTAAAAAAATATGGTTGCACCCGAAAAAGAAACCATTACAATCAGTAATTATTGATTGTAATGGTTTTATAGTTATTATAGTTGTCCCAGCATGAAACTATACACCAAAAATGATTATTTGAAATATCATGATTGTTACATTTGTGCGATTGCGTTGGCCGCATATTCATAGATCATTTTTGGCAATTGGACAGCCAGGACAACTATGCGTTCCAGTATGGTAATGTAATATTATTTAAATGAATATTAGTCATATAATATTATGAAATTTTATTAGATTAGTAATACATGATTTTGCTTGCAACGTGACTCCCAATTTATGTTATGACATATTATCACATGTTTTAGATTATGGTGAAATATTATGAATGATGTATACAGCATGCCAATGCTATCTACGTTTTATAACTAGAAGAAAATTAACAATGTAATGAATTAATGAATGAACAGTTTCAAGTTATCAAGTTCCATGAAAATACTGTGATGTTAGATTGTTAGAATAACAGGGAACTTTGTTACAATCTGCGAGTAACACGGAAACTTAACACGACTCCTCACTGTGTATTCAGGTATTCAGGCAGTTAATTATCAGAGAAGTGAATTGAGGCGTCTAATTCCAAAAAGCGATACGTCCACATTTGGTCAAAATCGAGAAAAAAATACGCTCATATTCTTTGTATAATTTTACACAATATGTATTGATCTATAAATTCCAAAACGCGACATAACCCTACGAAAAAAAATATTTTAAGTCTCAATTTATTACAAAAAGCGCCAAGTCCGTGTTTCATATTATTTAAAGCTTGGTTGATTTCGCGCGTGTTTAAGTCAACCAATAAGGGAACGTTCAATATTGAAAAGGGCGTCTCCCATGCTGTCGCATCTGGTAAACGCATGACAGTGCCACGGAAATAGGTGCCTTATGCGGAGTAAATTAAAAAGTGAGATACAAATAGCGCTACGTCCAATTTTATTTTGCCTATATTTATTACATTTAAGAGTTTATCGCCTGAAACAAATTGCCATTTGGTTCTAATTTCGACATAGAATACAACGGAAAAAATAATCTCACGTTAAAACAAATAATTGAAGCCTGAAACATAAAAACGTTGTTTCCCGAAAATATTGAATTGTGGACTTCGCTTTTTGTAATTAGACGCTTCAATTGTCAAATGAGTTAGGTACCTTCTAACACTGCCTTTCATGACTGTGCTAACTGTTTTAGTGTGAGGTTAGAGTACATCATATTGAGAATTGATGTGACTATTTTGAAAATTAATACAACCAATGCCATGGTCGCCGCCGGCGCCGCATCAATTTATACTTACCTGTGAGCTGTCAAATATTGTAGGATATGTTAATTATTGTTTGATGTATGTACACAAAATTTCACTTTCGGTAGGAACACCATAGAAATACGTTGCACGAGTTCACACGAACTTGACCAAGCTTCGCAAAAAAGAGACGTATTTCACACGACATGCGTACCAACTTAAATTTTCACCGTGTTACGAATTATCACTGTGTTACTAATTATTGTAGATAACCGCCTATTTATGGAATTAATATTAATGGAGCCATGAAAATAAAGGAAACTATGTTAACTATTAAGAATAGCCTGCTCTGCTGGAGTATAATGCAGAGCGTTGGAGCAGAGTTCGGAGCAGGAGCACGGAGCACTGGAGCATGGGATTTTACCCGGAGCACCGAAAATTTGTAGTGCTACACTGCTCCGGATGTTTTTTTATTTAATCCAATGAAAATAGTATATTTTGACACTTTGCAACACTGGAATTATTTGAAATATGGCAACACTGCCGAGCACGAGTAATCAATAACCTCACTTTTTTAACAAAATAGGCAAATAATGAGAGATGATTTGCTGTCGGTAATTTTGTTACCAAAAATTTTGTTTGTAAAAAATGACAAATATTTTAAAACTACTTTTTTAAAAAAAAAAATTTAACATTTGTATACATATAACACATACCTATCAAAACTTTTTACCTGGAGCGGAGCAGACCCGGGGCAAGTATTAGGTCTCGGAGCGGAGCAACTCAAAAAAGGGTCCGCTCCAACGCTCTGGTATAATGCAGAACCGTACTTAGAAGTGAAAGCATAAAAGATACCACTTTCACATTGTTCGTACCTACTTACTGTCCTCGCTAATTACCTTACCGCGGCTTGTTGCCTCCGCGGTGGGGGCTCCAATAAAGCTACCCACAAGTAATTATTGTTGTGTGTGCCCTTAGTGTACAAAATAGTTTTCTTAGTTTCATACAAACTTCATCTTCAATTATAAAATTATTAAAATAATAATCATGTTATATACATAATATTATCATCTAGACATCGTAATTTATTTTATATCTTATCAGGGAATTCATTAACGTCATGGATGTGTCTTCATAGTTTATTATTAATTCTATTTTTGTTTTATGTAAGGTTGAATCATTCATCTTTCACCTATGCCTTTCTTCACCTCTTAGTAAATTATTGTTTACTGTTAACAACTGTTAACTTAAGTACATAATATTATAAGGTTATTTAACCCTTTGATTGATTAGATTTTTAAAAATATTTCAACTTTTTTATCACTATATTAATGTCTATGTTAATCCAATGCTTACGGGCCCTTTTAATTAATTTTGTAATTAACGTGTTAATTTGCATTTCAAAAGTAATTAGCAAAAACACAATTTTGTGCGGCCCGTAAACATTGGGTTAAAATAACTGTCAAAACTCATTCATATTAATATATCCAGCACCCCTAAGAGATAATAATTCAATCGGAATTAGATGAGTGTTGTGAAAAATATATCAACACTGCGTATTGACATACTAGTTACAACCATACTCTGTTAAGTTTAAAAATAATATCACATTGTTTATGTTCCCATACGATGCTTTAGTATGCTTGTGTTAAGAATCCCTGATTTTTTGCAGGCAGAATTTTATTATTAACCTTGAATTATTTATCAGAAAGATAATAAATAGTATAGTTTTAAAAGTCACATTGTCACCTTGAAGGCCTCTTTTGACATGTCTGTTTGCAATTTTATTATTATTACAATTTGTATTTAGACTTACCATTATATTATATATTATTATGGCTGCGGACGTTAAATCTCCTCCGCCCTTTCACATACCTGTGTACCAGATCCCCGCTTCCGTCCTTTACATTACATACAGCGCTATGAAATCACGTGTTGGTTGTAGAATGCACTTTATTCTAGGAAAAACGACATTCTCCAGATGTAACTTCTATTATTTATTTTTTAATGTTTTGGAAGGTTTTGATGTAGTGTTACAATTCAAATATGGTTGAAATTGAAGGAAGACTGGTGTATGCATTTATTCAATTAAACCACTGATAACGAAACCATTGAATTATTTAACAACTATGAATTTGTAATTAATTGTTCAATTTATATTGTACATTAACTTATTTTACCATTGTTATGTTGAATTAAATTTTATAAAAAAATATGACATGTTCACTCCTAAATATTGACCAGCGCAACTATTCTATACGTGACTGCTATCGGCTGTTATCGAGGGTAGTTTATCATATGTTTGTAAATTGAGGTATTATAATTGTTACAATAAGTTAGCCGTCTAAATAGTCAAAACTATCTTTCTCGCTCTAAAATTAGGTGCTATTAAAACATACCACTTATTTTAACAATTACAACTAACTTATTGTAAAAATTATAATATTTCAATAAAAAATATGAAAAACTACCCCCGATAGCAGTCTTGTGTTTATAGCATAGATGCGCAGATGTAGGTTTAAACCTGTTACCAAGTATGACTTTGTATTTTATAATGTTACCAACAATAATTGGTGTTTGAAATGACATCACTTTTGATTGCAAAGAGTGACATTACTATTTAATGTATCCTTGGCCTAATAGCAACATAATGTCAACATCTTTGCATCTAGAATGAGTGCATGATGTTACATTTAAAATAAAATTGCAGTTTTGTGCAGAAACTAAACATACTTTTCTTTTGTGTCATTTCAGCCAATGACTGCGATTACGTTGATGTTCCTGACATAGTACCGATTGCGGTGGGCTGCGCCCTCGGTGGCCTGGTCGTGATTGTCCTCATCGTGTACTTGGTCGGGAGACACCGTAACCAGGCGCGCGGCTACCTCTCCATGTAAACCCTCGGGGACTCTCACTTAGAATGATCCAAAAATATCTCCCACCACCTTTGCCGCACGGGATATTCCATGCATCCGCGATGCAACCGTTAAACGTTAACTCAATACTGGGAATAATCTAACATGCCATATTATTTATGATTGGACCTAGCAGAAAAAAATTTTGAACAGAACTTTTGTTTAATTTTTTTCTAATAAGTCTAACGATGATATTTGCCGATTTATTTTTTAATTTGCGTAGGACTGAGTAAAGAGAGGGTGGGAAATTGATTTGCATGCGTGCAATTTTTTAAACTGAATCGGTGAATATCATTATTGCTCGTTAAGATAAATTGAAAATTTTCAGTGTTTTTAACTGGAAAAAAAAATGGGTGCCAGTAACATATATTTCAATCGGTCTGGTGTTTATAATATTGGGTCATATTCGATAATTCCCAGTTTGAAATTCAACATATTCAACCGCTGTTATAGCAGTATTATTGAACAAATAAATAAATGAGTTTTTTAAATTATCCCCTGTTTTTTTTTATGAGGTACACATATAAACAGATAAGGAGGTAAAAAAAAATATATATTTGGTGATCGTAACCAGATGAAATTATGTTTGGTGTACATTGGTGACGCATATTATTTTATGAATAAACCATTTGCCACATTATTATCTTGATTTTTTTTTATTATATTTTATTTCTTGCAAATCTGACAGATAATTTAAATTAAAATTAATTCAATATAAAATTTTATTTCTGCTCAGATATTGTTTTTAAATGTTTTGTGTTCGTTTAAATACATTTTTTTTATATCATTTCTTTTTTGTGTTGTAATTAAGTTTTAACCCTACTTTCGTTTAGTGTCATTAAGGTTTTTTTAACAAATAATTGTCAAACAAAAATCATTACAGTATTTTGGTAAACTCAATTACGTAATAGACTATTTTTAGAATTCTATTGCAAGAATAAATAAATTTCCCGATGCTTAAACGTTTGATTTATTACTTTATAATTAAAAATTACATCAATTTGTTAATTGATTTTTATTTTTACACATATATAATGCCTTGTCGCTTTGTGATGATAATATAAATAAATATCTTGCTGTACATCTCAATGTACTTGAAAGTTATGAGGAGAAAAAGACATTGATTATAATTCTTATTGTCTGTCCTATAAAAATATTTGATTTTAAATTAGTGTCATAAGTATCGACCACCTCTCTAAAACTCGTTTACTCTTACAAAAAATAAATTGTCATATATTTTTTTGGTTTATTTGCCTGCAGACTATGCGTGAAGGAATCAAATAATTATTAGTCAAATTTACATGTGATTCCATTCTTAACTCAAAATATGTAAAAATGTTATTGGTTGCCTTATGTATAATATGTATGTCAAGTAAATTATTCCTAATATTTGTCAACATTTAGCGGAGTAATAAGTATATAATAATTAATTGTATCAAAGATTTATATGACAATTTTAATGTTGGCTAGGGTGAGTTTAGGTAATCACATAATTGTAGCTGACCCATTCTAATTCTTTGAATTCTTTTTCAAGAATTCATAATATACATTGCTAACAAAAATATATTTTGTCAATACAAAAAAACATACTTTAAAATATATCTTTTTTAATAACATTCTATCATAACTATTGCAGAGTGAAATGACAAAATTTCTTTTTAAATTGTCAATATAAGCTTGGTATCGCCGCACTGGACACTTATTAAAACTGATAGGTCCATAATTTTACTTGAATGAAAAGACTTGATATGTGATTTGAATGTTGTAATTATTAGAAATTTTACAAAATAAAGGTTTACCTGCGAAATTTACAAAAATGACTTGTTATTTACAAACTGGGGTGACAAAATTTTCTAAGCAATGACTGAGTTTCAACAATATTTATTTCATAATATTGTAAATTATCAGTATGTATTGCTTTCGCTTACAACTGATGTTACAGACTACATGTCTCTGAAGCAAAGCGTTCTATATTCTATCATATCAAAACATATAAGAATAATATATGCCAAATAACCATAATGTCCAATTTATGTATAAGGAAAAAAGGGATGAGTCAAATCAATGCCTCTGTATTACTTACATTAATTTCATACAGAAACAGAAATTAACAAACAAAATTGTCCAAAACTCAATCATCTTATGACTCTCCTGAAGAGTAGTGATTTTCCCTTCGCACACATTGTCAATGAATTCTTTTTTTATATTCATGGGCTCATGATCATGCAATTGACAGAATTTATTAGATCAGTAACAAAGTTGTCAGGGAAACTAGGATATGAAATAAAATATTAAGTAAAGAAACATCAGTCATTACAGGTGGCATGAAATACATATGGAGATGTAACCGAAGACGTGAAAGAGAACCTTCTTCTCTATATAAAGATGGAGCGTAAACATAATTTGAAAGTGAAGTAAAAAAAGGTCCCATGGTTCACTGATTATGTTATCTACAAGTGTCTGCATTGTAGTTTCATTCGAAGAGAAATTCACATTTCCAACATGAGATTTACTTGCCAATTTGCATGGCATACGAAAAGACAATCCGTCACATCCGCTGTCGATAATAGAACACTTCGTCTAATTATTACATAGTTGAAAAATACTGTAAAATCGTTACTTAAGTAAGTAAAAATAGAATTAATATCAAAAGGTGGCGGCCATTACTCGAGTTAGTAAATCAGAAACGCCAACTTAACCATGCGTCATTTGTTAGATTAAGTTAAGAAATTGTATATAAAATTCCTTCTGCATAGTTCAAATTCTTTGGATGTGACAGTTTGAAACCGATTGATTAAATTGTTCCGTTCACAAATTCACATACATAATAATAATATGAAAATAATTGTGACTTCTATATTATAAATAATATTAAATATATAACTTAAATAAAACGTAATAATCGATTTGGCACATGTCATGTAAAAAATAATCACATTTAAAAATAAATTATCTATTGTTATTATACACAGTATAAATATTGTACAAATAAACTTTTCACTTTTTTTCACCTGTCACAGAGTTTGTCATGCTATTGAAGGTTTGATTGGAAGGCACGTTCATGTATACACACCTGGACACATTCATAGCGGACAGAAAAGTTTGATTCATTATGGCACTATCATTTTAATACCACTTGTATAAATTAAAAATTGTTCTTTAGTTGCTACTTTTTTCAAATATACACAACTATGTCTAAACTTGTGGAAGCGTTGCATTTCTATCACTACATATTTCATATGTATCCATTTTATAGTCTTTTAAACACTGAACGATTCAACATTTAAGTACAACATCTCTTTCAAAGTGAAATTTTAGGAAAAAAAAAATAAACAAAACAATGAATATACTTCACTGTTGACTGAAATTCTAATGCAAGCAATTGCCAATATGAGGTGTCTTGTTTCCAAAAACCGATTAGTCCACATATAATTTTAATCTATAAGTACTTATGTATTTTCATATGATGTAATGTAACGATTTATAACTCCTAAATCCCATCAAAACCATACAAAAAAAAATTTCAACAACTTAATGACATGACAAATTAAAAAGATATACATATGAACAAATAATGCAGGTATATCCTGTTTTATTTTGCTATTAAGTGTTAATAAGGTGATAAAATTGGGCATATTGTTTTAATTTAAAACCAATCATTAAAATTTGAAAAACACTAAATGTCATTTACCACAAATAATGAAATACGGTGTTTTTGATTTTTTTGGGAATAGACACCTCATTTGACATTTTATTCCTTGTTTCAAATGCATAACGCTCTATTTAATGGATTTCTTCATACAAAGTTAACGTGATTTAAAAATACGTACATATTATGTAGTCATTCAAATGCTTTCTTACCAAATGATGATACATGAGAACAATAAATATTTGTTATTTTTAATACTGAAACAATTTCATTTGTGATATATTATGTACATACATCCTAGAAACATTTATCACAAATATTTAGGAAATTGTGAATATTATTTTATAAGTCCATTATACGATTAATTTAAATTTCACTGAACCGGACAAGAACTTAGCAGAAGATTGTGTAGGTAGTCCATGTCTGTCCAATCTTTACGATATCCTCTTATGGAAACATTTCGAATGCAACCTTTAAAATTATCTTTGGTTGTCAGCGTCCCAGTGGGTGCTCCATCTGGAAAAATTCAAAATGGTCAAATATGCTACCTTGAAAATAAGGTTTGATAGTTAGAGTGGTGAACAAGGAAGAGCCGAGCGGGAGGGGGTATAATATGTTCAATGACATAAAATCGAATATCGAATTTATTTTCTATGGCAAAGTTACACATGTTTAAACACCTCATGTTGGCGAACCTGTAACTTTTTGGCTGTGACAGGACCCTGCATTTGCAGAAGCGGTAAGTAAAATGTTAACATTGTTGCCAACCAAATAAATTATTGTTTCTGTCAATTGTATCAAATTATAATAAGTCGAAGTTGATTGGCAATGGATGAGAAATCAAAGTAGAATTTGTGCATCTTACTATGGGAAACTGAATAATTCTAAATGGCTCCGAACAATTAATAATATGCCTGTCAGACCAGAACGTTACTTTTGCATACTTTGACTCTAAAAAATTTCTCTAAATTTTCAAATATTATAATCTGTTATTTTGATTAAAATATTACAATGTTACCTGGTAGGCCTCCAATATAAAGTGGAGATTGTACGATGGGCTGATTGATGCTGGGTGGAGTGGAGTGGGAGTGGGCGGGACCCGTCCCCACGTCTGTCTCTTCTGGCTGCTGATCCACCCGCACGGTGAGTTCGTCGGCCGAAAATAACGCCGAGATGTTATGCCATGTGTTGTCACACAGGCCAAACTGCGTCGGGAGACTGGTCTCCACTCTGAAGCGTCTGCCCGATAGGGTGAGCACTGAGATCACCACCTGTTTCAAATTGTGTTTATATCAAAGCATTGAAGATTTTTTTTTCCTAGTCATATTGGATTTTCACGTTAATCCAAAATTGTAAGAAATATAAATAAAATCAAATTGGATCTATTACCATATTATTTTATCTGTAACATTTTAAATTATTGGTTATTAGGTTTTTAAAAATCCATATGGTTTAGGAATTACCTAGTTATAAATCATTACAGTAGAAATTTAGTTATCTGGATTTTCTTTTTGATCATAAGTTTTGTATGATTACAAGAAAATGGGACAATTAAATATCCAGTAAAAAGGGTGATTTTTCCAAAAAATATTATTAAAATGTTTATTTATGGATGTAAAAAAGATAGGTACCTAAGTCTAAAAACATCAATTCTCAGGGCAGCTATTTGTACGTCATCACTTGAAGATAAACTCCATAACTGATACATAGTAGGAAAGTTAAATTTGCTATCGGGATATGACATACAGGATGCATGTTGGAATTTTTATCACATTATTGTTCAACTTTACTGTGTAAATGACAACATAATACATTTATTTCTACTCTCAGAATATTATGCACTTTTTCAAACAGTTATCCACAATAATGTAGAATCACGTGAATAAAGAAAATTGTGTTGTCATTTTTAACTCGGGAAACAAATCCAGAACTTAAATTAGACATGAAAATATGCTTAGTAAGTTAGTGGTTATGGGAAAAATTATAGTCTTTTGAGATACCCGGGGTTCCAGCGGCTAGCTCAGGTGTCCATCGAACCCCGGATTCACAAAAAAAAGAGTTAAACGATTGGAGTGTAAATAAAACACGGCCTTTCGTGCTCGTAACGTGGTCTTCTTATATTTTCTTAATTTTTAGTTTTACAAATTATATTTGGGATTTTTACAGTTGTAGTCGTCAGGTCCGTACGATTTGAAAACCAGAAGCTCACTACTTTCTTTCTCTTTTTCAAATTTCACGCCGTCCAGCAAAAAGGACTCTCGTGATTGGCCAAACTTTATCGCGTGATGCTTTTGATTTGACAAATCACGAGGACCACCCCGGCGCAGGCGCGTGGAAATTTATTATATATGAATACTTATATTTAGTCTTAAAATTATCTCTCTCATCCATCATCATTTATACTTTTTTAAGTCAAATTAAAAACGTCAAATTATATGATTTTCACACACCGGACGAAGGCTTTTACTTATGAATAAAAAAATTACGTAGTTAAGCAAGGAATCAGATTTTTATGAAGCCGTTTCTAGAGGTCAGGGTTACGTTTCGACTTATGACTACTAAATGATTATTTTACACCGGGAGAAGCCCGCCTGTAACAGGGGTGTATCACTTTGTTCCTCAAGCAATTTACCCAATTTGATCATTCACACCAAACCTATGTTGGTACAATGACCACATGGCTCTGACTGATATCATTCCAAACTTCTTAAAATAATGTTCTAAAAATACTGTTCATAGATTTGTATGTGAAAGAATGAAGAGTTTGTAGTTCCATCGATGACTGCTAACGTATAATAATATAATCACGCACCTATGATATAATAGTATGGTTAAAGACAATATTATCGCTATAGAGAAGGTTTCGTTCAAATGTTTGAGCATTCAATTTATTGATAAAAGATGGCACTTGGAAAAGTCCGGATGGGGACAATATAATTTTGATTTATACTATAAGTTACTCACTTTAGCATTGTACAGCTCCAGTGACAGTGCGGGTGAATTGATATTGGAATGCGCAATGCTCAGAAGGACTCCGTTCATTTCCACCGTCCGGAATTCCAACTGCAGCTCCAGGTGGGATCCGATGACGAACTGCTTCATGTAAATGGCAAACGCATCGCCCGGAAAGTATGAACCTCGTTCGATGGTAGGGAAACACTGCCCCACGTTCTGATGAAGGGCTGCATCTTTCACGAGATCTTCTGGTTTTCCGTTGACGTTCAGTTTCCTTATGCATCCTTTGAAGCCCTCTATCTTTGCCATCTGATTTAATAAAATGTATTTAGTAGGTACATCAAAATGCATATGTTAGAAGAGGCCCTAAATTGCATAGTATTTTTTGTTGTTAAAATAAAATCGACATTCAACTACATATTGAATGAAAATATAGAAATTAATATGTAATGTGAACTCATTGATGAAGGTAATTGAAATAAAAATTAACAATGCATTAAATTGTACAATTAAATACCAAAATAAAGAATGAGAGTAAATTTGTTATGTACACTGTTAGACTTTAAAACTGAGGTGGGTAACCCTTTCATCAATTGCCATATTAGTTAAAATTTCAGGTGCAAATTAATATTTATGAAATTGTGACAAATTTGAGTTTGTCAGCTTCCAAAGTAAAGAAAACATTTTTCTAATGGTGTGGTGCTGGCTGTATCTTGACATTTTATGATTCCCACTCATGGAGTCAATGGTAAAACATAGCTATCAATTAATACTTACTAAAATTATTATGATTCATCTATGCCGGTAGTTAACCAAGCGACATTGGATAACACAGATTTTAAAACATGCATTTGCGTCTGTTTTCTTTACAATATAATATCCCATTGACAAATAAAGTATTTTTCCTATTTCATTAACTATTGAGCAAACATAATTTCTTTATTTTTTTATACAAGCGCTGATATTGAAGATAAATTACCCGCTTCTGGGTCCACAAAATGGCACCTGGAGAAGTTGTGAAAGCCATAATCAAAATAAATTGACAAAAACAATACTAGGTACAAAATTATTACTATAATATCGTCAGTTCCTATTAAAAAAGTCGGATCTGAAATTTTGTCATTTTCGGATTATTACGTAAAAGTTATTTAAACACTTTAAACATTTATACCACAATCACAGTTTTTTTTGTTTGAAAAATTTCGAGATATTCAAGTTAAAAATGACGGATCTACCGAGAGTGTCCGAATAACAATGTCGGTTCTTACCAACCGACATTGTTGGCTGGGCGTGGGTGAGCAAGATGCGTCGGATCTGACAGTTGCTGCTATGTTCACCGGACAGACGGATGTTTTTATAAACGTTTAGAAAAGTTTCTATAACCCGTATTTTTATTCATTATGGCAAGCAATAGGTCACAAAGGATATTTGATGAAACATCTTTGATTGCTCGTACTGAAAAATAGCATTTTGCAGATCCGACTTTTTTAATAGGGACCGACGATATGTAGGTATAATCTATTTCCTTAACTTACTTGTTCTGGGATCATTATAGCTATTGATTTATCAGGAAGCCCTCCGACGTAGAGCATATTGCTCAAAGCCAGTTTTCTTGGCATTCTAGTGAGAGTACTTCTTTGCCCGACTGTCATTGTAAGCTTCTTCTGGACAGACCTTATAACTACGTGGTGCCAAGCTCCGTCATTTGTTATTAATGGTATTGTCAACTCTCTCTTCTTTTTGGCTTTCAATGAAAGTGTTACTTTACCGTCTCTCAAGAAAACAGCTATCAAATGCCGATGTCTTTCTTTAGTTCCCTGAAAAGATAAATTCTATTTAACACATACATCTCCTGTGTTACCACGTAAAAATTTGAGCTATTAAATTTTATATAAATCTTTAAAGGTACTAAAAATATAAAGTATGTTTACAGACCTACAAACTTATCTAAAGAATGGATGGGGGAGCCACTGTCGACAACTACAAAATCAACTCGCAACTGGACAGAATCTGACATTCGAAAGACGTTTTCAAAATGGCATCCATATGGTAGTTCGTAGTTCAATTTTTGACCGTTCGTTAGTAAGTTTGTAGGACTGTATTTGTTTGTTCCTTCCAAATTTGAAGTTTTACCATAGATTAAAGCCTCAATTACATTGAGCTTCTTTACGAGCTGTTTATTGGCGAATTTACAATCTGCCTGTAAAGTCGCCCAGTGTAATCATCGAATAAGCTAATAAGCAGGTTGTAAACACACTACCGAGAAACGCCCGCTTTTAAATTCGCCAATAAACAGCTCGTAAAGAAGCTCAATGTGATTGAGGCTTTAGACAAGGTTTGCTTGTTTTGGATTCTATTTTAATTTGATATTCTTTTGTTTGACTTTGCTGTCAGGATTATTTATTATCGGCTCTCGTGGTGCAATGCGCAAGGCGCTGGCCTTCCATCACGGAGTTCTGGGTTCGATTCCCAGTGAGGTCAAAATATATTTACATAATCTGATATGTAAATTCCTCAAGCCTGGAAGTTTTACTACTATTATTGGGCTTCACAGCCTGTTGTGGTGTTTAATAAAGAAACTAATGAAATAAAAAAAATCCATGCCTAGATTAAACATTTATTTTTTGATATTGGACAATGTGATTATTTATATTATTGTTTTGTTACATAAGATAAATGTATATCCACCAACGAAGCCATCTCCTGCGAAACTGGGTACTTCAGTTAGTTAAATAGTGAGTAAAGGCCAGATACTTTGTCATACTTAACTACCGCATAACGTTAGACCGCTGAAATCGGCCGTTACCATAGCGACACCAGTAAATAGTGAAAGAATTGAGAATTTCATCTTGCATACGACTAATTAAAATTCAATACTATATTTATTAATTAATTTATTAAAGTAGAATTAACAAAAATAACTTTGTTTCAACACCATCGTAATAGGTACTATATTTTCTATGTACAATAATATAGTGACTATTGTGACAGATGCCATATGCGTTTCTCAATTCTCCCAATAATTAGTCTGATGTTAGTTATGTTATTTAACTGGCAGCATCTCTGATTATATAACCCAGATATATTATATAATTTTGGCAGGTAGGTACTATAATATATTATGACTAAATATTATTCTTTGTTTTTTGTAACTTACAGGAGTCATAAATAATAAGCCATTTGGATAAAATGTCCTGAAATCAAATTCCACTATGAAATCTCGCAGCCATATATTTCTTCCAGTAAGGTAGACCTGGGCATAACTGTTAGATACATCTCCAAATTTTACAGCGCCTGGTTCTAAAGTGTAACTATTCACCTAAAAATTGATAGAACTCATATATTATTTGATGTTGTTATCCAATGTATTTTTTTCCCCCCAATATTTCTTATAACAAGATGTTCACCTAAACATTGTCTTCTCATGAGCTTTACATAGAATATCGGATCTTTTATTACAAATTAATATAACCAAAGATATCCATTTTTAAAATCACCTTTTGTATGAGATGCCAATACATTCCTGCGCTTCTATTCTATACATAAGACTGCTTTCGGCCGCTTTCTAGGGTAGGAGAGTATCCAAGTATTAACACTTATTGTAGCAATTACAATAAGTTAGTTGTAATTAATTGTAAGTGCTATGTTTTAACAGCACCTCTCTTGGCTGTGATAAATTTTAGAGTGAGATAGACAGTTTTGAGAGTTCAGACGGCTAACTTATTGTAATTGTTACAAGTGTTATTATTTCTGTACTTTCCTACCCTAGTTAGCTGCCGTAAAGGCCGAAAGCAGTCTTGTGTGTAGAATAGATGCGCAGAGCGGTTTGCTTATTTGCTAATTTGTCACAAATTTAAACAATTATTATTGCAATTGGAAATACTAGGAAGGTCAGAGGTTTAATTGAAAAAAAAAACATTGTGAATTTCAAGGATAATGCTTCCTTGTTTTCTTTGTTTATTTCGGTTGTTATTGACGAATCAGCATTTACAATGAGTTCATTCATTTCTACATTTCACAGTTGTTTTTGATACAATATGGTATTTTCAAGTAAAATTACAATTATTAATCAATTGATACACCAATTTAAAGTCACGTAATTGTGTTGTATTTAATATTAATTATGATGAACATTGTTTACCTTGTGACATCCTTTAGAAGTTTTGTTGGAGTCCGATTCTGATTGTTCGGTATTTAGCAGGTTAGCTCCGATCTCAAATTCTTCCCCCATTGGAGGGCCAAGTCGGCCAATCAGAGCATGATTCATCGAAATGACATCATTCATAGAAATAATTCTGAAAATACAAAAAAAAAATCTTCGTATTATACTTCAATAAATAACCCTAGAAACTGAAGTAGGGTGTGTTTTGGCTTCCTGCAACAATTCTCTCCTGGCATAATAGGTAATTTTCCAAATCGGTACCACAAGTTTACGACAGTCATTGCTAGCTAGCTTCAGTCTAGACAGCAAATTTTTGACCAGCCTCTTCTCTCCTGCATCCTATCCTATCACTGGACAATATTTTGGTTTATTATCATGTATAATTATGGCGTACATGACTTAGTCGGTGGAGTCCAGCCAATCGTCATAGATTGAAATGCATTCGATTCTTTAAACAAACCGTAGAGTACAGAATTGTATTTTTTTCTCGAACTTAAGGTATGTTTCTGAGGCAATTCACTACTGCTGTTCCAATGTAACATTCTTAAATCTTGTGTATTATTCATTCACATGTCCGCGATGGCCGAGCGGCTAACGTGATGGCTTATAATGTTGTGAGTCCCAGATCTTAGGATAGGGCAGTGGTCGGCAAACCACGGCTCGCGAGCCACACATGGCTCTTTGGCCCCTCGAGTGTGGCTCTACCACAAATGACCACGTACGGACTAAAATAGTGAAAGATAGAATAGTCTGTCTTCGAATATAACCAACCAGCAAGTCGAAGATCTTAAATTGGTTTCATATTTATAAATAGTAGTTGAAGAGTTTTGTGACATAAATGATACAGGACAAATTCGTACGATTTATTTCATATACAGGTAATAAAGAAGAACTTTTAGGATTATTGCCACTCTGTGGAGAGGATATTGCAAATGCTGTAATTTAGTGGATGGAAAAACATCATATTCCGCTCGATAAAATTGTGCCAATTTCAACAGATAGGGCGAACAGTATGACGGTGTAGGAAAAGGGTTTGTTACTATTTTGAAAGAAAAAATAAGCACACTGCATCATTCGTCAAACAGCGCTTCAGCGCTTCGTGCGCAGATATTTCCAAAAGAAATTTGCAAAGTTAGCTCTTAATCATCGCCAATTTTTTTTTAATTAGTTTAGTACGCAGATCTTCTGCTGCATAACAGGGTACGTCGGTTATCAAGAGTAAACGTTTTAAAATGTTTCGCTTCCTTATTAACAGAAATTAAAGCATTTCTCCTTGAGAAGGGTGTTCACTATCCAGAAAGAGGTAACGGTCAATCAGTTGATCCAAAAATTTTATTTCATGGGAGACGTTACGTCTCAGCTAAATCAGCTTAATCGTAAACTGCAGGGGGAAGGAAACACATTTTATTCGATGTTAGAAGAAGTTATTTCATTCGAAAACAAATTATCCCTTTTTGCTTAAAATTTCGAAAGAGAATCTTCGATTCACTTTCAAAGCCTGCTAAAACATCGCTACGAAAATAATTCTGATATTGATATTTGCTATTTCAAAACTTTGTCTTTGTTAAAAAAAACCTCTTAATGCTATGGTAACAGAATTATTTTTGCTCCCCTTAATGTTGACATTGGCAACTTTGAAATTTTGAAATGCAATTGCTGGATTTAAAAATGAAGAATTATGGAGCTCTAAATTCCAACGTCTCAACGGAGAAAAACAAATATGAATATGGTTCATAGCACAAGTAGTCTTCTGTGAAAGACCTGGAGAAGGAAGTCATTATGATTTTTAACACCTGGAATAGTATTCCTGGCTCATAATATGATCAATTGAAAAAACTAGCGTTTGCTGTTCTTTCCCTTTCCGGTTCTACATATTCATGCGAACAATCTTTTGCAAGCATGAACCTTATCAAGAGTAAATCGAGAAATCGTCTTATTGATGAAAACCTGGAATCGTACCTAAAATTAAAAACAACAATATACAATCCTGACTTACCCAAACTTTTCAAGGAGATGGAAGGCAATTTTTAATTTAAAGAGAATTGATGTAATTTATAACTCTATAGACTTTATTGATTTATTTTATGGACACCTTACTTACAATTTATTTTTTATCAATAAATGATATCATTATTAAGTACAACAATTTTTTTAGTGTACCTACCTATAGTTTAATTAAGACTTAAAACTTTAATTAAAATTTGTTAAGTTAATAATTAGTGTACCTGCATCTATAGTTTAAGTTTAAGAAATTTGGCTCTTCAAAGAAATCGCAATCGTTGTACTGTTGATATTTGGCTCTCTTGACTAATGAGTTTGCCGACCACTGGGATAGGGCATGGTCAAAAAAATTATCATTGAATAAAAAAAATAAAAGCTGAAATAATATCTCAATTTCGGTAAATTGAGAGTTTTGTCAAATCCAGGGCTTCGAACTGTTATTTTTTTTTCATTCCAGTTCAAGTAAAAACAATTACATCGGTTCGGTTCCAATTTTCGTTAAAAATAATGGTTTTTCTGGATTTCTGTTTTCGGTTTGAAGCCCTGATTTAATCCACATATTCAATAATTTAAATGACAATATTTAAAGTTTATGTTGAAATATAATATTAATAAATATATTCATAACCGAAATAATTTACAACTTCATCACACATTACACTTTGTATCTCCTGTAAAATTTGTAAATTTTGGGTGATGACATAATTATTGTTTGTCATAGGATTTTTTTACTGAAGCTCTCTTGTTAATGTACCTACGATTCTATTGTTAATGTACCTACTGTATGAACCTTATGTCAGTCCATGAAAGAATCCAAGATTGGTAATAAACCATTACTTACGTTCCGTCAAATACAACATCTTTTATTGCTCCGCGCAGTGAAACAGTTGACGCAATATGTTGATCAGTAACATCTGTATCGTTCAGCAGCTCGGGAACTCCGCCCAAGAACAAGCCTCCGCCTTCTCCGTTTATCGGTGGTCTGGCATGGATCACTACTGAACCAGGCGGCAGGGAGCCAATAGCCTGGGGAATATCATCCACAAACAGTTCCACTTTGCGGCCATTCTTGACTATACTCAATGAATGGAATAAACCATCGTTCAATGCGGTCATGTTTGACACTAACTTCAGGTCTCCTTTGCCAGCATTCATTAAAAGGTGTATCCTCCCTGAAAAACATCAAAATATTGTCATTTAGGCTTAGATGAATTTAATTTGTGTCTCATTTAAACCATTTGATAACTCATACTTCCATAAAAATTTATGAACTAAATGTAGATGTCATTATGAATCTATTGTTTCTATAGTGTTTCACAAATGGGGTTCTTTGAGGTACAATGAAACATTCCATGAGGGTTGCTGGTATTTCTAAGGTATGATTTTGATAAAGGGATTGAAGACAAGCCAAAAATATTTCAATTACACTTAAACGAAGCGGTCTGGATTATTGATTTTATTAAATCTAGACTGATAATTAAATTTTAAATTATATTACATAATCTTATGTGTCGCTAAATTTCAAAATCCGCCATAACACTTTTTTGAAATAATTAAGATATATCAATCGATTCGTTTTTAAAATCTCTAGATGAAAATTTTATCGCCTCATTCAAAATCCGCTATGATTGACTGTCATTTATGAAACAAAATCAAAATCAATGCGTCTATAAATTTAACGACACATAATATATAATCATATTTAGGTATGGTCCCAATATTGAAGCTAGATTTGATATAAATAGAAAGGATTTCAAGTTATTCAAGTTAAACACATATTATATTTTTATAAAAATCGGTGTTATTTAAAATAAATATAAAAAATATTGGCACTATGAATTTATAGAAAATTTAATGAACTAAATTTTAATAATGAATATGACCATAAAATAATTTGTAATAATAAGATGGGATCCTTTAACTCATTTAGTGCTAACACCGCGGCTGGCGCGTTTGGAGCAGTTGGCCATTAGATATAATTAACGTGTTATTTAAATGTGGTAATCAAAAGATAATTAAAAGGTCAACAGTAATTATTGTATTAAAAATTCTTATTTCATAACATTTTTTAAAAATTGTGAGTTTACCTTTGATTTAAAATAAAAAATATTTTTCAGATACATATTTATTAATTAATACAGTTTATATTGTAGATTATTAAAAAAATGTCTCAAATTGCAAGCTTCGTATTTTTCCGCTAGGTGCCTCTGGTAGGTAAAGACTTCGCCTTAAGAATAATGTTTTCATTTTATGTTTAGTTTATCTATGGTAAAAATATTATAAATACCTTCCACGAGTGAAAATGAATAGAATCCTTCAGTGTTGCTGGAAGAGTCCTCCATATTTGTGAAATCCGGTATAGTTGTGTAAAGATAATCCGAAATAACTTCATTACTCCGGAAAACATGGTAGAAGTGTGGAGAAGACAGTAATAAAAATGCGTTTGGCTGTAAAGTTCTGAACATAAATCCGACATGGCTTTTTCTACGTAATGTGTGTGCTGGCAACTCCAAGAAACCGTCTCCATAGAATCCTACTGATGACAGAAGCTAAAAAATAGAAAAACTTTGTTACATATTTGAAATTTAAATTTACATACGGAGGAAACTCAATTTAGATTCTTCAAATGCGCTTTGTTGCAATGATTATGAAGAATATTTAATTGTTAATTGGGGGCGTGGTAAGAACTTGCACATCGAGGCCCCCTTCACAGTGATCAGCTGAGTAATCTTATCAATACCGGCAATAAAATGCCGGACACAACTACTAACTTTGTATTAGCTTTTACAGATGGCAGTATCTGTATTATATTTTCAATAATAAATAATACAATACCGGAATCCAAATTATTACTTTAAATTTTTTCATAGAAATAGGCAGATACTAAGATATATGTTTAAAGTAGTTAGGTATGCTGATACCACAGAATAGATTAATAAGATAGGAATATAAAAGCCATCGCCATGGACCAAGGATTTGAAGCAGGGTACTTTATGACAGCAAGCCATAAAACCCAAGTTTAAAAAAATGCACTGACTGTCCCCAAATATTGAAAGCATGTCACATTAAAGTGACAAACTCGCATATTATTATGATACAGATGTAACTATTGAAAATAACATATTCTTTAACATGTCGTCGCTGTAGGATTGGTTTCCCGAATAGACCAAATGTTCAGGAGACGAAAAACAAATGTCATAATCCTATATTTAAATACATGGAGATATTTAAATAGTTATTTTTACAGTATATTAATGGTGTATTCATTACCATTACAAAGTGATTTAAAGAAAAGGATGGTTTTAGTCCGTTTAGATACAAAAAATATTCTGCATTACAAGGTCGATTTTGATAAAAACGGATATTCGGGAAACCAATCCTATAGCGACGATGTGTTCAAGTTTATTCCATATTTTTCCACACTCAAGATACCTAGCTTGTATACCACACCAAGTGGGGTAAGCCAGTCCCGTTCATTTTATGTTCCTTGGCTAATACTATATTTTATTATTATTATATTATCAATATATGTACAGTTCTCTCTTAGTAATTCGCCGCTCAATTATTCGACAACTACTATAATCCGCCGTTATTTTTATTAGTTGAAAAAGCACAAAATTAAGCTCTATAATTCGCCGGTATACGAATGTCAAATTCAGTAGTCCGCCGCGTGCCTATGTCAACTGTCCGCCGTCCTATTTAACTTAACTGAGGCATGGAACACCTACTGGGACGCGCAATAATTTCATCTTGGAAAAAACTGTGGCCCTCCATGAATCAAGATGATGAAAACTGGGAAAAGGGAGATTTAATTCAATTAGAAGATTTGATTCAGAGGGCGACTGAAAACTCAAGAGCAAACGCAAAATGTTTTAGAAGAATGGATAGCACTGATTTCTGAGGAGTATGCGCCACTTCCATCTGAAGACGACGAGCTCATAAATATATCAAGAGGCTTAGATTCTGAGGATGAAGACAATAATTGTCAACCGACTGCAGCTCACACAGTCAAATCAGAAGACCGTAACACCCGTCAACACACTCGTCATGTTGTATAAATTACGAGATGACATAATCTTTCAACAATATTCAGGAAAAAAACAAACACTGAACAACTGTTGTGTTGAGTGATTTACTGTTTAACCCTTTACTGCATAGTGTCGCAAATTTACGACATTTCAAACTATTTCGATATAGCCAATGCCATCTGTGTAAATTATCAAATCAAATAATATCCTTTTTCGATGCCTAGAAAACTGTTTTACCATAAACATCCTCCTTTACCGATTTTGTTTGGACATTTCAAGAAATAAAGCATTTCTGCATTATAGTCTATGCATTTCTGCTATGACAGTGGACGAATTCGTATGTACGCGAACATCTGCATTTGTAAATAAATAAAAAAAAATGTATAGAAGGTGTGTACATTAGTTTTTTTTATAATTGTTATCATTTAGTTTTGTATTTTGTCATACTAAAATGTCAGATTTCCTAATGTCGTAAATCTGCGACACCACGCAGTAACATACAAAATTTATTGGAATTTTCGAAAAAAAATTTTTTTATTATTTTTCCTTCATTCACAAGGCATTTTGACACCAAGAAAAAATAAAATTTTTCCAAAAAAAAAATCATGCAGTAAAAAGGGTTAATACATAATTATGTAGGTAGTTAATAAACTTAGTTTATAAATATGTATAACGTAATACATACTAGATTTTGATTATAAACTGTAAGTTGCTAGTACAAATTTTTCAATAAAAACTATTTTTACGAAATACCTGTTTTAATTTTTACCATATTTTGTATGTATGCACTATAATCTGTCGCTTTCACTAATTGGGTTTTTGCGGTGGCGGATAACTGAGAGAGTACTGTACTGATTTTACAACATTTAAATGTCATAATATACATTGTCAATATAAATATTATATGCTATTTAAAAGAGAGAAAAAAATCATTTGTATATTTATCTCTCGTTAAACACAAAAAACGTATTCTACATAATAATATGATCTTTTCATAAAAACTGATTGTATTTCGGAGGCTGTTCCATGTAATGTTTAACTGATTTGTCACTCACTTTAGTTGAACATAAACTTTCCAAGCCATAGGTGACCGTAGCGTCCATCGGATTGTATCCTTCTTCGTCGATTGTCAAGTCACCGAGGCATCCCAGAAGAGCCGGTGGCAAGGAATGAATGTAGGGAGACGGTTTCCACAGTGGTGGGGTGCCACCTAGTAAATAGTCGCTGTCGATCAAATCCGGTAATGCACCAGAACTAATGACAGGCGGGTTCGGTGAACCCTGCTGCTCGTTGCCATCAACGTTGAGACTTCCTGTAATGATTATTCAAAGATTGCAATAAAACAAGTCGTTTTTAAATAAATTTTTCATGTTTCAGAATTTATATTTGCAATTATAGATGTTGGCATTTTGTTTTTCAAATTGTACTTGGACCTAATAGTATAAGCAAGTAGTCTATTTCTTGTAAAAAAAAATCTGTTGATACAACCTCCACTCTGTGGAGGTCCATATTATTATGATCTTAGGATTGAATACCGTATATATAAAAAAAACAGATAAGTACTGGCGATACAGTGTGAAATTTGCTATAAATGAATATGTGTTATGAAACCTAGCTTAAGAGCCGTTTTCCAGTTTTCACATACAATCAGTGGCGGCTCGTCCATATGCACTGCGGAACTGCAGCACCCCCAAGCAAATTGAGAAAAATGTAATATTATAATATACATAAATTTATGTATATTATATTATGAAAATATTAAATATTATTAAAGAGTGTTAAGCTTGCCCACGTACCAATATACCCAATAATAATTATCATAACCGGGATGAAAGTGATGCATTGCGTGATTTCATGCAGTACCATTTTGATAGAATAATGCTCGAATTGGCTAAGGGGGGTGCGGGAAGCGGGGCTCGCCACTCAGAGCTTACTCTGGGACTGCCGCTTAGACAGTAATACTAATATACTATTTTCGTGTTGCGAATGTCTCTGAGGACTCGGGTCTCGGGACAACGACTCTGAGCTAGTAGCGACGCGCGGTGTGAGTTGCGACAGATGTCGAGAGCAATTAAAACGTGATAGACCTTTTTTCAAGGAAAAAAGACAGAATAATCAATTTTATAATGAATTAAAAAAACTTATAATATTTAATAATTTTGATGTTACTAGTAAAATATAATCCAAATAATCATTTATTTTTATTTTTGATCAACCGCAGCACCCCCAGATATAATATCCAAGAGCCACAACTGCATACAATATTATTAAGGTTCTATGTATTATAGAGAAAATTTTCTTCTTCGATTTATACAGAAATTAGCAGATGTTTCTCTTACCTTCTTCAATTTTGTTGAAAGCTCTGGCTGCTTGTACTTGAACCAATTTCCCTGTGTTATATTTTTCGGTTGTGTTTATTTCCAAGCGTGACTCTCCAGCATAGTCAATCCTGAACACCACTCGACCTTCTCTTATTTGCAACGAAACAGAACGATTCTATGCGGAAACAATAATAATATAAGTAATATTATTACACATTACATTTAGTATTGAGAAAATATTATAGCCACTAAAAGAGATGATGGTTAAATTATCTGTAGCAGGAAAACTCAAATGATGTGCATTAATATTTGGTCATTAAAGAAAATAAATAGTATATTATAATCATTTCACTGTAATGTTGTTAACACTGCCCACGTATGAATTAAGGTAGAGGTTGGCAACACAACATTGTTATTGTCTATTACCACTCAATAATTATTGTAATCTGTCATAATGCCTTTATTCAAATAAATACTTCACGTATCAAATTATCAAAGTTTATTAAATTGCATGAGCATAATACAGTTACAGTGAAACTCCGATTCTACGATTTTCAAGGGACCCTAAAAAAGATGATAAATGCGGGAAACGATAAATGCGGGATATATAAATTTGTTTTTAAAAAAAATTTACATTTGCATTTTAGTTGCGATTTATCAAAATTCGTAATACGAGATGCCAAGCAAGTCTGAGCTGCCTGTGCAAACAAAGCAATGTGACTGAATCACTGAAAGGTCAGGCGAGATTGAGCGCCTACCTAACAAAGCATAATAAAAAGTATCATACACAATGCAACAATTGTTCTTATGGGTGTTTAGCGGGACTTTAAAAAATGAACAATCCATGCGGGAAAACGATTTATGCGAGAACGGTAGATCGGGGTTCCACTGTACCTACGTTAATTGCTTCTTTTCCTCTTTCCTCTCCCTCTTTTATCTCATTTCTTATGCAAAAATCATAAACACAACAATAACTTAATAAACAAATGGTTCGCTACGTGGAGTATTGATAAAACTTCAAGAAAATATTAGTGCCTGAGTACACGTCCATGGATTTAATATCAACAATAGCATGTAAATTAATCTATCGCGATAATAACTTACTGTTTACACACAAAAATGGCAATTGTATGTTGGTTGATGTTGTGTGGATTTGTGTGCTGCGCAGTGTAGTTCGTTTTTCTTCCGGCAGGTTCGCCACTATGCATGCCTTCTACTGTGTATGCTCAAATA